>NC_139346.1:89815476-90450476 GCF_055883805.1 Amblyomma maculatum
GACCCAGAGAAAGCTGAAGACTGCGTTTTGAACGGTGCCGTTTTACGCAGGAGCTTCATTCGGCTGAAGAGCCGTCGCCGTTCCTAGTTTCGCCTCGGCTGTTTTCTGGAGTTTCTGGAAGTGTTTGGAGCGTGGCAGGAAAATTGTCTGTATTGGCTGCACGGGATCCGCAGTTCACAAGTGCTAGCTAAAGAATGGCAAGTGTGACAGGTGGTTGATGGCTAATACTAAAGCCACAACTGATTAAAAATAAAAAGGGCAGCTCACTAATATATAAAAATTAAAATACCCAAAGTGATGCGTAATTATGTGGTAGTGCACTGTAGCTCAAAAGCGCTATCAGGTCTGCGCTATTCAGGTGCTGCGCAGAAATGGATAAATTGGCCCTTTGTGTTGCTAGCGTCCGTCGCCAGTAATACTCTACCGTTCGTCCCCGTCTTCAAGCTGGTAACATTGTATTCAACTCCATTTTATAGCGCAGCTCTTGGGCGCCCGTTCGTTCGTTTCGCGTCGTAATCGGCGTTGTCCCTCGCAACCGGCTAAGCAGCCGCTGCAGCACGCACTTTCTCCCCCCCCCCCCCTTTTCCCCCTCCGCAGCAATGGAAAGCGCGCGTGCTTTCCATTGCTGCGGAGGAGGAGGAGAAAACATTTACTGTCAACAATATGATTTGGGAAGGAAGGTTATGGAGCTGAGTGGCAGACCCTATTCCAGGACGCTATTGGCCGCCACCGCTGCCCGACCGCTCTGGACCAGTGCACGCTGTGCTTCTAGGTCTGAGCTGGACAGGGCCGCCTCTCAGCCCTCCCTAGTTGGCTGTTTTATAACTTTTATTTTGGTATTTTGCTGGCAGGCCCACACCATGTGGTATAGGTCAGCATACTGCCCGCAGAATTTTCACTTAGTATGGCGGGATTTAGAAAACACCTGGTTTGGAGCCGTCTAATGTGGCACTCCTCAGATCTGTCGAGACCTTTAGCGGGTCCCAGAAGTGCCTTCCTATAGAAGCGCTAATAATTTGTAATGTCCACCCAAGTTATGAGCGGGATTGGTATGGTTGCCTCGGTAGAACCGGAGGATTGAGCGGAACTCCGGCGGAGGAACGCTCGAACAGCCGCGTGAGCGGTCTCGTTCCCCTCCACCCCCTGGTGACCGGGCACCCATATAACCTGTTTTTTACTAATAGCCGAATCTGAATTTTTCGTATGTGCCAATAATATTCTTCCGGCGAGCGGCACCATCCTACCCCGCACGTAATTTCGGCAGCCCTGTTGCGAGTCGGATATTATGTAGGATGCATCACAGCGGATGGCGGCCAGTGCGATCGCCACTTCCTCCAACATTAGCGCGTCGTTAGTTTTTACTGAGAGCCCGTTCAGCTCCTTTTCTTCGTGCACAACAGCAATGGTGCAGATGCCATCCTCAGTGGGACCCGCTGCATCCACTTATTATGTGCCTGTCTTGCTGCCATAGTCTCACGGCATACTAGTTCCGTGCGACCTGCCCAAAAGAATGAACTAAAAAGAGAGTGAAGGGAACGCAAACTTCTGAGAGGTGGTTGCGTTACATGTGCGAGGTACCATATTCGCCCGCAGAAAAGAGTGTGGACAAGGTAGCGCTACTCCAACATGGGTAGTTAAAACGTACTGGCTGCAGTCACCTTGCTGCACACCTCGTTTAGGACGGAAGTCCCCATCAAAGCTGCTATCCCACGTGCCTCATAACCAATGCCAAGTATACGGATGGTGTCGCTGTGATTAATTGGTAGGACACCATTAAGGCGTGCTTCTGGCCTGCCAAATAAAAGATATTTACTTTTCTTCAAAATTGAGAGCAGCCCTAAATACCTTGCTGTATCTGTCAAAAAGATGAAGGCAGCGCAGCAGGCTCGCTTCATCACGCAGTTACAGCACAATATCCGCGTAAGCAGTCACACACAGCGTCTGACACCCTGGGAGAGGACGGCCACGGATACTTTGGTCTGTAATTATTGCCTTCAAATAAGGATCTAAGCTAAGAGCAAGCAAAAAAGGCGAGAGGGGACAACATCGGCGGACACCTCGGGTCACAGGGAAAGGGGCACTTTCCCACCTATCCATCGCTAGTGTGCTTCGAATGCCATCGTACATGTTTTTAATTAAACGTATTAAATTTTGCGGAAACTGAAAAGCATCCAAAACGCCGAATATGTAGCCATGTTTTATTCGGTCAAAAGATTTTTCTTGATCTAAAGAAACAAGGATGCCACTAGCTAAGCGTCTCTGTGTGTAATGAATAATGTATCGAGTGGCATACGACAAACTATGTATTTCTCTGCCAGGAACAGAGCACACCTGATGACAACCGATAAGGGAGGCCATCAGACCCCTCAAGCGCCAAACCACGATGGCTGCGAGAGCCTTGTAGTCTACGTTTAGAAGGGTGATCGGCCTCCACTCTTCTGGTCGAGATCCAAGATCACGTTTTGCGCTCAAAAGTATTCGCCCTCTTCGAAAACTGGCCGGCAAATCTAAATGCTCAAAGCACTGTCGAAGGACATTGGTCAGTGCTGGACCGGCAACGTCCCAGAAACCCAAATAAAATTCTACAGGGAGCCCATCAGGCCCTGGCGCTGACCCGCGTTCACGGTACACCGTGCCCGCGTTTCATTAGAGAGTTTTAGCTTACCGTGATTCGCGATCCGCAACTGGGATCCACCACCGCGCGTTCCACTGCGCATGCCCAGACCCCACTTGACGCCGACAGATGGCGCCACATACTGGATGTCGGCACACAGACCTGCCGCGTCGGGACCAATCAGCTTGATCGCCCCGCCCACGCGCGGTAGAGAGCCACGGTGGCGGATCGCGGATCACGGTAAGCTAAATCTCTCTATTGACTCTAAAGCTGTCTTTACCTCTTCTAAAGAGGGAAGTGCGCAAAGCACATCATGCATCTCCGGGCTGACCAGCAGCAACCCAGCTAACATTGGATGCGTCTCTACAGCTCCTACATAAATCGTAGCATCTGAACACGCCAAATCTTTGAAGTGCGTCAAGAAACACATACAATCCCTAGTTTGATGGGACGCAGAGTGGGGCGCTCCGCTCAACGCTGCGCTATGGATATAAGTTCTCCGTGCAAATCGAAGCACCTCAGGATGTGCAGATGGACTACGTCTTCCACGCCAGGCCGCCGCCGAAAGGGACGAGGCTCCAATAAGGCACTGATACCGGTTATGTAACTCGTCGCACCATGCGCGCATCAGACGGGTATGCGAACCCGCTCTGTGTGCGATGCGGATCTTCGCAGCCGTGTTTACAAGCTCCTGAGACACGTGACGACGTAGTGCATGACCCTCTACCGAACTGTGCATGCGCCAAATTAATTTGAGCGTGTCCCATACATTTTCTCCACAGTCACAAAGCGAGACGCGTAAAGCTCGCGACAAGCTCTCACGCGAACGCGAATAGTGTAGTACGCGCACATGAAAACGCCGCGGACGAAATGAGCAAGCGCTAGGAAAGGGAAGGCTGAGCGTGACTGGCCAGTGGTCAGAAATATGAATGGGCGCCTGAGGCAAGGCCACAACATCCACAGCCGACACATACATTGAAAGGGACTGTGGCACATATGCGTGATCTAGCCTGTCGCAGATGAACCACGACGCCATGTCCAGCAGAAACGCGACCCACGCATGTGTTCGTGGGCATCAACAAGCTCAAAAGGCTGAACCAGGCGCTGCAGTTCACGTGCGTTCCAAGTCGGTCGCCCTTAACCAGGGCCTTGAACATCTGCGTATGACACAATTAAAATCGCCCACTGTTATTACATAGCGGCCGTCTAAAAAGTAAACATCCAACCCTTTAAAACGTTATTACTAAGACTGAAGTCCGCCGGAGCATAAATTCACAAGATGCGCAGCCTCAAAGCCGCAAATAAGCAATCGAACGCTAGCACACGCCCAGACCCGTCGTATGTGAAGTGATGATCGCGCAAAAGGGATCTGTTTAGCACCACAATTCCTACGCCACTCGAGCTCGAATTTGCTAACGAAAAGAAGCAGTCCAAATGAAAATCGGGCTTAAAGGCCAATAAATCAGAAAGAGTAGTAAAATTTGTTCCCTTAAGACAAAAGATATCACAGTTTGTTCTGAAAGCCAAATCTACTATTTCTGTCTATTTTCGCATATGAAACCCATGGGCATTTGAAAGAATTTTCAGTCCTAATGGCATACTGGGTATTGAGATCGGAGCGCCATTTAGGCAGATGCGCGCCCTATGGTGGCACCACGAAAGTGCTTTGCACTCACATTTAGGTGGAGCTCCCCGGCCCTCCTGAAGAAGGACGGGACATTTTGGGAGGGTGTTCCTCCGGGCGACCTTGTGCCGCCTCCTATCCGGAGGTCGGCGACGAAGCACAGCGCTTATTCTCTTCTCGCTGCAGCTCAATGTCTATATCACACTCACTGAGCGTTGAAAGCGACAGGGAGGGTCCGAATTCAAGGCTGAAAGAGCTGCTGGAATCGTCCACATTCTGTATTTGGCTCACAACTTGAGATGACTCCTTTAAGTCTTTTCGTAAAGCCGGTAGTTTTTTCACGCGCCCCGTTTGCTTCTCCAAGGCTCCACAAATCTTAAAAACGCCAGCAGTGGCCGGCGTCGCCACTAGCTTCATAATACGACCAGCCTGCGTTCCGAGGGCACCGCGATGTTTTCGGTGGAGCGAAAGCGTTAGATGCCGACTGCACCTTCTTTCCCCGAACTCCATGCTTGGCCTGAACGCCGCTAACTTGAGACGCGCACTGAGGTTCCGGTGACGACATGGCAGGAGCTGCCTCGATAGCTGAGGGCTCGCAGGATGATTCGGGCACCACCGCGGTGTCAGCCGCGTTCGCTCAAGCAATCTCAGGCTGGGATGGATCAGTCGTATGCTTGTCCAACGGCACATCATCACTGCTGCCGTTCCTTCCTCCAGTGTACCAGTAGTCGAATTCGGCAACGTTTTTGATGTCGTGCCCTCTACAGAGTCTGTTTGTACTTCCTCCTTGCCTTTAGTCAACCCAGCTGGCTTGGCAGATGGGGCCGGCACGTAGGCTTCATGGGCGTAAGCGGAGGAAACGCACTTGCCACTGCGTCCAAGTAGGAACAGCGCACCGGGCACGTCACCGTCGGGTGGTCATCACTGCAGCGTCGGCAGGGCAGGACGCAGCCTTCGCCTTGGTGATCGTGGATACCACAGCGTCCACAAAAAGGCGCTGAACCACGCGCCCGAAAGAGCTCCGAGGAGCCACATCGCCGGCAAACAAGCTGCATATCTTTGTAGTCAAAAGTTATGCGATGCCCAGCGACGCGTAGGTAGTTGGGTACTGGTGAAGTCGTAGACATCTCCATTCCGAACATACCGCGTCCCAGTGAGAACACCCTTACGGGAGCCCATCTGGCCCGCAGTGACGGACAGGACTTTGCCATGCTGGCTCAGGACCTGTATGAGCGTTTCGGTTGAGACGTAAGACGGTAGGAAAAGGCAGGCCACGGTGGTAACTTGAGGCCCAACAGCGACGATTAGTATACGCTCGCTGCCGATGACAAGGCAGCCGGCGTCAACGATTAGAGATATGGATGCCATGCTCTTCACTGTAACTTGAAAAGACTGGGCGCCCATATTCTGGACGCAGAGAACTTCGGGTAAACCCACTATTGAGGCCGCTGCGTCGAGGACAGTCTCAGGACTGGTCCCCGCCGGGACGACTATGTGAAGACCTGAGTCTTCAAAGGGTTCCACGGCGTTGAAGACGACATGGTGACAAAACCTCGGGACGTCCCTAACGTGAAACACGCAGGGACGCCCGCCACTAATCAAGACTCCACCACTTCACTCTCTTCACAGTCTTAGGAGCACGCTGTCATCAATTCCACTGCACATGAACATGTGGTAAAAAAAGTTTTATTAGACAAATGACCAAAAAGAAAATACACATTATTAACAACAAATGAAAGTGCACATAAAATACATCTCAAGGAACAAATACATCACAAATCAGTATTTACATTGAGAATAAATCTGGCGGTTCGTGATGGTGACATATACAAAAATAAAATGGATATATACATATACAGCAATCGCATGTACAGTATGTATTGCACATGTGGGTTGCGATGTGAACATAAATATTTACGTTATATTACAGGTACCAAGGTGGGTTAAAAACCACTCGGACACGTCCATCCGACACGGAAACAAAAGGGCATGACCATTGACGAAGGAACTCTCGCTCCCCAAGGTATAACAGTTCCTCAGCCAGAAAGACGGAACAAAAGGGCATGACCATTGACGAAGGAACTCTCGCTCCCCAAGGTATAACAGTTCCTCAGCCAGAAAGATTACGATCTCCTTTCGTTTACGCGCCAGGACAGGAAAAAGCGCACGCCGGCGCCGGCTCGATGCTACAGCCTATATACGGAACAGGGCAGTCGATGAACTGTCGACAAAGGCGCAGAATAACACAGGGCCAGCGCACCCTAATTGCTGAAAACGCGCCTAGATACAGCAGTTTAGTTTGTTCCGAATAATGGCTCACTTAAGGTGAAAACGCTCGGCACATTCATAGAACTGGTTCTAATTTTCTTCTTTATAATGCGTGCAGCTCTTATCTAGAGGAAAAGTAAACTAGAATATAGGTAGTGAGCTGTCTAAGTGACGCCTATAGTTGCAGTTTATGTCTCAACCACGAGGTAGCGCCACCACCATTGTCACCACGTCAATTAAGCGGCAGCTTCAGACTCGCTCTTTTTCACTGCGCAAAAGGTACGCAGTCGCCACTACACAACCAATCTAATTTTGGAATGCTCATTTGTTAGTATTTTTTTTCGGTTTTTAATGTGGCAAGGCATCTGCTTTCTTAGTTATTAAACACGAACCGAAACACAGAAACATTTGCAGAGAGCCATGCATACTTTCTCTGGCAACACCACTCAACTGGCACAGAAACTCCGGGACCAGTATCTGTGTACAGCACAAGACCCCCGTGGATCATCATGCTCTTATGCAGGCAGAGAAAACACAGAGCTGGATCAACTTTTCCAACTCCATGATATGCGGGCGGCTCTTGCCAAAATGAAACGGGGCACTGCCCCGGGAAGGGATAAGGTCACCGTCAAACTTTTGACGAACCTGCCCGACTCGGCATACCAGTCCCTCCTCGACTACATCAATGCGATTTGGCGCGGGGACACCCCCCTGCCAAGCAACTGGAAAACGGCTCTCATAACCTTTATTCCTAAATCAGGGAAACCAGTTGCCACAGATAACCTCCGTCCCATCTCTCTCACCACTTGTGTGGGCAAACTAATGGAGGCGATGGTGCGGGACCGGCTATCTGAATATCTTGAACAAAAACAAGTATTCGCAGGCACCATGTTCGGATTCCGCCCACACAGATCCGCTCAAGATGTACTCCTGCAACTCAATCGGGAAGTCCTTGACCCACTAGAATGCCCCCATAATGACCGGGTAGTACTCGTCTTAGATCTCAAAGGGGCATTTGATAATGTAACACACGAGATTATACTCACCAACCTAAGCCAGACCTGTGGTCTCAACACATTCCAATACATCAAGCAATTTCTCACGGATCGTCAATCCTACATTCGCATCCAAGATAATGAGCATGGTCCTCACCTACTCGGCACGCGGGGAACCCCCCAAGGCGCAGTACTTTCCCCGCTGCTCTTCAATTTGGCTATGATGCACCTGCCTGCCCAGCTCGATGGTGTCACTGGTGTGCAGCACGCCCTGTATGCCGATGACATCACCCTGTGGGCCACGCATGGCAGTATCGGGGACATTGAAACCAGCCTGCAAACAGCGGCGATGATAGTAGACCACTACGCCCGCCGCTGTGGTCTTCAGTGTTCCCACAAAAATCAGAATTTGTGCACCTCCGCCCCTCGCGAAAGGGCACAACTCAAATCACTCTTTCTTTAGACATTGGTCCCATACACCAAGCTGACGAGATACGGGTACTCGGACTCTAGATACACAAACACAGACGGTCAGACACTACATTGGCCAAACTCCGTAATGTGGGGGACCAGGTGGGCCGCATGGTCCGCCGGGTTTCAAACAAACGCGGGGGGTTGCGAAGTAAGGATGCCTTGCGGCTGGCAAACGCCTTCGTGACCAGTCGGATTCTATATTCGACACCTTATCTCCACCTACGGAAACAAAAGGAGGATGCCCTTGAGGTTATCCTTCGCAAAATTGTCAAGCGTGCCCTGGACCTCCCCACCACTACCTCAAACAGCCGTCTTATGGCCCTTGGGGTGGTGAATACTTTCCGGGAGCACCGGGAGGCGCACCTTACAAATCAGTACACGCGTTTGTCGCAAACGGAGTCGGGTCGCCGCCTTCTTGCTCGACTCCATATCCAACACACCACACTCATGCAAGACAGGTTTCGCATCCCAGAATTGTGGAGACGCGCCCTCTGCGTGCGACCTCGGCAAGCGAATATGTCACACGAAGATCATAATGGTCGGCGCTTGGCACGAGCGGAAGCCCTACCCGACATTATGGCAACAAAACAGGTGTCTACTACGTGGACGCCTCCGGCCCTCACCACGGGGGATGGTACACGGCCGCTGTAGTTCACAACAGCAAAACGGTTAACGGTCTCACCTTCAGAGCCCAAAGTACAACACACGCAGAAGAGGTGGCGATTTCTCTCGAGGCCTCTCATTCCGACTCAAAATACATAATTACCGACTCGCGGGGAGCCTGTCGGAACGTCAGACAAGGCTGGACTCCCTTACTAGCCTATAAAATTTACTTAAATTGCATACGGGATACGGACCCCGCACACCGCTACCTTATATGGGTCCCTGCTCATCAGGGTTTGGCAGGAAACGAGGCAGCAGACGCAGCCGCCGGCGCGCTCTCTCACCGGGCTGTTTTCTCCTCCCTACCCGATCAGGAACCCGATTTTATTCCGGCCTACACCTTCAAAGATATCACGATGTACTATCAAAATTGTCATCGCCTTTATCCCAGCCCATGTAAAGGTCTCAAAAAGGCGGATGAGCGGCTCCTTCTCCGCCTTTTCACCAATACATTGCTGTGCCCGGCAGCCCTAAAACATTTTGACCCCTCCTTTAGTGGCAGCTGCACACACTGTGGAGCGGTGTCTTCTGACATCTATCACATGGTGTGGGCCTGCCCCTCAAACACGGCTATTCCCCCATCCCCAACCCAACCCGGGAGAACTGGGAGGCGGTCCTGCTCGGCTGCCACGAATTACAGGCCCAACAAGCCGTAGCAGGACGCGCCCGGGCGGCGGCAACCGCCACTGGAGTCCCCAACTAGGGACCTCCACCTAGTGCTTGTAAGGATCGGTCCCTTATGGGCCGATCCAAACATACCTCCTGGGCCTTGTGTAATAAATGTTCTTACCACCACCACCACCTTAGTTATTCTGGTGACGTAGGGTCCGCTCAGCTTGCAGCCCTTATGATAAGTAGAAGCTGAATGAGAGGGAAAAAGCTCTCATTAGGAATAAACTAAAATTCTCGTAGTTTAACTGCAGTCAGCAACGTCAGGTATATTTACTTGGGCTCATTTCAATAGCCCGACATGTTTTTTTTAACAGGTCACTCAAAGGTACACGAAAACGGCCCCAAAGAAGCCGCTGATAAACGTGTTCAGTGTGTAGAACACATCCTTTTGAGCATTAACGCAAAGTATAACTCCTTGAAACAAAGAGAGCAATTTATTAATAATTTTTAAAAACAGCTTTTTTTTAATTTGCGAGCAGAGAGGATGTCGCTTGGCGGTGTCGCATGGAACTATTTTTTCAGCCCGTGACGTCACGGGTGAGTTTACTGGCAAGGCTTGCTAGAAGCTGCCATTCGCTGAGGCCACTGCAGCCATGACGTCACAGACACACTTTCGGTAGCTGCGAAAGTCGTCTGCTCGTGTGGTGCTCGAACTCTGGGCGAACTGTTACACAGCTCGCCGCCCTTATCGGTTAGGTGGCCATTGCCCATTAAGTACAACAACCGAAGCGACGTAGGGATCGGCAGAACGAAGCTGCATTTACAAATATCTTATCTATATAACGTGGTTTCAGGAGTACCGGAGTGTCGTCCGACGAGGCGTCAACAGCATGGTCAAGCACCGCACGATGGCAGCACCTCCTCGACCGCCGTAAATACCGCCGCTGTGGCCCCTCCTCCCGCATACCGTTCGCGAACGACACGGAGGATCGTTAGCACCGATGTCCGAAATAAAGCGTGCTAAAATTTGTTGGCGTCTGGAATACTGAGCCGAATATCAAGTATGAAGCCCTGGTGAGGATCGCTGACCAGCAGCAAATTGCTGGTAAGAGCGATAGCCGTGATACAAGCTAGTTTCTGCTCAAGCAAGCTGCCGCTGGTGCATTTCGCCTGATCCGATCTGCTCGTACTAGCTCTGTGATTAATGCGTTGGCAGAGTTAATCCTATAATTATTTTACTATGGCAGGATAGGATTCACTATAAGGCAGTTTCATTAAGGAGACGATTTACGACAGCATTGATCATGTTTCAAAGCGTCGACTGCCGCGGCTTCGAAGCGAAACAATTTAGGCCTAGCGACGACTAGGGACGATCACGCACGGCGCCGTCGTTCGCCGCACTCGCGCGCCCCACCCCCCGGTAATTGTTTAACGTACCTCAGCCTGCTCGCGGCATCCCGTTCGGCAAGCGTTGCAAACTCGTGTACTTTCATATCTAAGGCCGCGCAAGTTTCGACGTTCTGCTCAGCAACAAGCCGTTCAAACGATACTACAGGCAAGACAACGCTTCAGTACGCAGTCGCTGCGCTGTCGGCCGTAATCGAAGACGTCGGGCGGCACTATATTCTATACATCGATTTTTAAGCGTGATACAGAGGGCAAATGAATAACTTTGTGAAGCACACCCGCTCGTACGTTCCGCGCACTCGGGCGCCGACGAGTAGCTTCCGTCAACAGACGCCGTCATAACCTCGGTTAACGACGCAAACCGAGGTCGCCAAGCTCGGCTTACGATAGCCGCAGTTAGTGGTGTAACCACGGTTTGGTCCGCCGTGTAACATAGGGTAACCACGGGTTCGCGGTTACACTAACCGCCGCTGCGCGAACTGGCGAACTCCTCAGGCGTGTACGAGCGAGACCGTTTTGACGCGAGTACGCCTATCAATCTATCTGTTGCTGGAGGAAGGAGGGAGCAAAGCGAGTGAGCTCTCGGCAACCGGAAGTTCGTCGAAGTGACCTATGTCTGGGCAGGGCTTCGAACTTGCTTGTATTCTTTATTTTTTATGGCTCCCTTCGGCGTACGAGTTGAGAGGGAAAATTGGAAGGGTCATTTTAATCGCCGATATCTCTGGTGTCGCAGAAGCTAGATCGAAAATTTTTGCGGAAGAATGATGGGTGGTTCAATAACTATCAGTGTTATGGCGTTGTTTACCCTTCTTGGTGACCCCTTTCAGTGGACCTTTAATAATCTTTTGCCAAATCCAGAAGTTGCATTGAACAGGTGCTGTGCGAGGCCCTAGCCTATTTTTAATAACAATCCTATTTATTATTGCTATATTTATTGGCTCTGTAATTTTGAATGCTCATCCTGTTACAATCCGTGATGGGATTGGCATAATCAAATAAATAATTTTGCAGCACTTACACTGTGGCACTTAGGCACGTTTACTGTTACACTTTCCTTAAAGCTACAAATATTATAGTCTGGCTGCACAATATACGTGGAAGACAAAACGAGAAGGGCGATGTGAAAGAAAGGGTTATCAGCATTTGTTGTTTAAGTTAGACAAAATCTTAAAATTAGAGATTTGTTTTGTTTATGGGGTTTAATGCAAAGCGACTGAGGCTACGAGAAACGCCGTAGTGGAATAGCTCCGAAAATATCAACAACCTAGGGTTATTAGGGCGCAATTACATCGCAAAGCCCACGGCACCTTGCCGTTGAGTACCCTCAGCCATCAATGATTTTTAGCATCATTGGTTGCCCAATCTGATAATACCCCAACGTGATATGCAGTTAATTCTGTTTCCACTAATATATCGCGATGTGTTCTTTTTCTGCCTTTCCACAGACTGACGTTGGTGCAGTCAATATTTTTTAGAGGAGCATTCCAAGCAAATACAAAGGTGAAGAAAGCGTTGGAGACGAAATTTTGGTTGGAAAATCTCAAGAAATGTGTATTGTCTTAGGCAGTATAATGCAACAACCAGACATCAAAAACATTAAAACTATGAGACTTTTTTGCGGCTCTCTTTCACTGACGTCGTTGTTATATATGCGGGCAGATTTGAGATAATAGTAGGAACAATGTCCCTTTTAAGTAGTGCTTCCCGCGTGGGATTCGTACATCCTTGAAGTCAATATGTTCATAGTCGCTAATTATGTAACGTGTCACAAAATGTAGCTCGCAAATGGCGCTTATGTCTTCGAGGGGTTTGTCCGCTCGGTGTAAGTTCTTCTCCTAAAGTCTCCGAAATGCGTTGTCATTTGGCGCGCTGAAGAACGGCGGTTTTGGCACACTTTTCACAAGCACGGAACCCGTTTTGCATCCGGACGTAAAGCTGTGATTTAGATGGCGTGGTGCCATTTCACACGCAACAGCAAGAACAACAATATACTTCTTAGTAAGGTAGTAAGGTAAGGTAATTTTTTATAAACACAGAACGTGGCCCATATGGAAGGTACAAGGGGGGGGGGGGGGGGAGTCAAAAGTTCCTAGGCCGCAGGTTTTGTTTCTGGTGAGCATATTCTGACACCTGTGATCCCATTAAAGCAATAAATGATCTCAGAGGTTAGAATAATGCTTCTTCTACCCTCCACATGTATTTTGAAATTTGGGGCCGTCGTAGCTGCCTGATTATACTGCTCAGAAGCAGACTCTGTGGCCTGAAAACCTTTGACCCCCCCCCCCCCCCCCCCCCTGTACATCTAAGCGCGAAGTCTGCCCGCCATAAGCGGAGGCTTCCATAGACGACGACAGTAGCGTCTCCGCGTGGGCCGTTCTGAAAATAAAAACAATTGTCAGTTTTCGAAGACACGGCAGCGCTCGCCATCGCCGGAAGCCACTGCCCAATATTCTAGTTCACTTCACCCAAAGTGAAGAGGAACAAACACCAAGGGACGAGAGAGAACTAACATTTATTCGCATCCATAAAAAGGTTGGCGAGGATCCGAGGCATAGCTCTGTCTATGCCATATTCTCCCCCTGTGCTGTCGACCTGGATCTCTTGGATCTAAGCAGCGGCCAGGGACAGACGGATGACTTCAGGTTGTCTTTTTTCGTCCTGCTTGAGATCTAGTGCCTCTAAGGACTCATCTGTTCTGTCAGGTTCTCCAAATCTAGTACATTTCCATATCATGTGGATCATCGCAACCTTTGTACCTGGGGCTACTAATTCCGCGTGACTCTTGCTGTAAAGCTGTGGTTTTGGGAATGGTCCAGTTCATACCATACGCCACATAACCTCCTCGTTTTGGGTGAGTTACATACACGCTTTTGGAAACATTGATCTGCCTAATTTGTAATGATTTAGGATATCTTGGTATGTATTAGGTTCATCAAGGATGTGTCGGGGCTCCTCATGGCGCAAGGGCTACGGGGTTGCGTACACGACTTCGCTGCCGGGAAATAGAAAGACGATCCCGACACAAGGTCAACTTTTGGAGCGCGAAGCCAGCCCAGGCTTTGCGCTCTAGCAATACTGGCGCTAGCGCCACGCCTGCCCTGACGTCGAGTCGTCGAGGCTACTAGGAAACCAGCGCGGTATACGCTGCCGGCCAGAGAGTGGCGGTATAGCACGCGCGCGTACGCGCTCTGCAGTCCAATCAGGGGGTCGTGCACTCTGAGATGATGCCTTGTACGAAAAGATAAAAAGATTTCATTCAGTAGTCTTTCAAGAATGCTGGTGTCCTTCCCTGTTATAGAAAATTACATGGGAGGTCAAAAGGCTGACGGTTCGTTTAAAAAGTGGAAGCTCATCATTAAACTAGAAATGATTTGGAAAGAATTGGCCCATTGATTTTGCCGAAGCGCTGCATTATAGAACATGAACGCTTTCGCAACTCGCCGGCGAAGACCATCGCAGCTTGGTTTCAAAGTGAGCGTAAGTTCCGCCTTTAGAAGTGCATCTTCCGTCTTGAAAGAAAAGCTTGGACAATTAGTGAGATGAGCATTCCCGCTATGAATAAACAAAGCTTAGCTACATCAAGAGTTGCCGGGTTAGTTGGCTTTCATGAAATTAAAAGGCGAGCTAGCGTTGACTTTCACCGCTGTCTCCAAAGTGCTATTAGTTTCCCAATCTTTCTTCAGCAAATGCTAAACTTGTTAGCATCCTCGTCGAATCTTCCGGAAGCGGATACAAAAGAAAGCACTAAATCATGTTCGAAATTTTTTAACATCATTTTGATGTGTTTGCGATGTCTCTACGCGCGCGCGTCGCGTGCACTGGTTTTGTACTAGAGGCGGTGAACACTGAGTTTTCACCTGCCAGTTGTGCGCCTGTAAAGCACATATTCTCACAAAACACAAGTTCAAACATGGCGTGAGAACGAATATAATTCTGGTCCATGTCCGAGTATCACGGATTCGAGTACGCGAGATGAGGTGAACGAAAGGTGACAATTTTATTTTTTTTTATGTCATCGTAGAAAACAGAATATCTGCGAAGGGGCCGAAAACTGATGGCTGCACGCGACTGTTTTCGCACATCGGTGGCCAGAGATACCTCGCCACGTCCTTTCAATGCGAGCAGCACAACAATTCTACGGACGCCTACAACGGTATATCCGGACAAGCGACCGCACCTTGTTTTAGAGGCGCTGAAACTTGATATTTCAACTGTCCAATTCGGTTGCAGCAGGTGGTGGTGGCTTTAGAGGTTCAATCAGGTACGTGTTGGTTTCCCGTCTCGAAGCTGCCGCGGCACAAGTGGGAGGGGAGGGCCTGGCACAAACGCCAGGCTGCTAAGAGCGTGTTCTGGCTTACCCTACGGCGAGATGTCTTCTCAGTGCACCGATTCCATGCTGCGCAGGATAGGGACATTTAATGGGGCGACAGGCGCTCGCTAACAACCTCTCGGCTCCAGTAATCGACCACTGCAGAATCCGTGCGAACTGCGGCTGGAAGCTTGATCATAACAGCTCATCTGCCACCCGCAAATGTCTCGCAGATGTCTCGATAGCGGCCACACTACCTTGATGCCTCCTGAAGAGGCCATATATGCTGGACAGCTGTATGGTCTCTGATTATGTCCAAACGAGAGATGTCTTGAAGCAGAATTCGCCCGTGTTGCGACCACCAGACGCGGCTGTTGAACCCAGCGCCGGGGACGCCGTCTCGGAAGTTCCGTCCCCCAACCCCCACTGTCTGGCTCCCGACTCAGGGAAAGCGGTGTTTTCCGGAATGCGAGCGTCTGCGAGGGCAGCCGGCGGCTCGGGCCGAGACGTTTCGGCCGGGGAGTTTACGTTTTACCGCAGCCGCTGATTCGTCCGTCCGGGGCCCCGGGCTGTCTGCAGACGGCGGCGGGGGAGGGGGACGCTACGGGCGTACGGTGCAGTGCGTCTGGCCAGACTTCAGTCGGGATCGAGACTCTGAAAGTGGTGGTGGTGTGCTCGTTAACCGTGCGTGTGTGTGGTGCGTCAGCCAGGGAGCGTCTGCTCGTCGCAAGGTGTCCGGCCCAGCGAGGAATATCTCAGGCGAGCCGACGACGACAGCACGACGCTCACCTCGGATCGAACCCTACCATCCCGAACAGCTAAGCACTCGCTACACTGTCATCTTGGGAACTCTTTCTTTAATTCTTCCCTTCCAAACTGTTCGGTGTTGTATATTCTTTCATCTGTATATTTGGATGCTGTTATTCTGTTCTGTTTATTCTGTGTCACCTGCCTTTTTGGATTAGGATTTAACAGTTTTAAATGTGCTGATTTTTGTTTAGAAATTAAACCATTTTCCTTTCACTTCCGACTCCTGTGTCGTGCCTCTTGTCGGTCGCTGATCAGGCGTGGACCTATCGCCTGTTAGCCACCTGGTCCTGGATTAGATTTAACACACCCGTAGAGGTGTTTGTCCCTCTTCCCACCAGAACTGGTAATACTGAGAGTGCGGGGAGACATTGGCAGCGGCCTTTCGTCCCTCTCTCCCATATCGCGACATGTCTGCAGGCCGGAGGTCTCAGGTAAGGCACTAGTGATGAGGTTGGCAAATACTCCCATTCCGGCAAGGCGAGAGCACCCCCACTTCCTCCACTATGCCAGGTAACTAAACAAGCCTGAACTTAGGCTACAAGAATGACAATGCAGCTTCCTCCCAGCCCTTTTTCGCAAAGTATAAAAAGTTGCTCTGAATGGAAGAAGCTCCGGTGACATGCTTTACCTCTGCCGTGTTAAAGCGCCTATATTTAAGTACCATTTTCGGGGGCACAGCCAGCCTCCTCGTGCTTTCCTTTCGCAACAACGGTGTGGCTCCGTTCGCAGGCGCGTAAGTTGCTCCCACGTGTTGCGAGCGTTGTTGCGAGTCTTCCTCCTACCTAGAGCGGTGGTCCAGGCGTCTCATCAGACGCCAGTAGCAGATTTCCGTGACTACCTCAGTGCGTAATACTGTGTCCTCTTTTTCCGGAGCTGCGGGCATGCACTGGTTGACTTCGTCCTGCCATGGCGGGACTGCCAGCCAGGACACCGGGTTGCCTAGAAAACCCCCTCCGTGGTTGCCGCGCGTGTGGAGCAGCGTTTCTGCGTGGCGGCGGCTTTGATGGTTTGGCTGACAACTTTATATAGAGAAGGCAAAAAGAAAGTTGAGTAGCCGCTGTTCGGTGGATGGCCTTTCGGCTGCTGGTCGTGGCCCTCAGGTCAAGCCTCACGGCGACTTCTGCTGCCTGGGTCGTAAACTGCTGTTGATGAATATGCGGCTCCGAGCAGGTCAAAGCAGCCTTCACAGCTCGGCTGTTTAATTTCCAGGAGACGGAGGAAAATGCACAGGAGATGAGCGAGTACAGACTGTGAGCATAGCCTCTTCGGGGAGAGCTGCATAGCGTGCATTTGAGCGAGAAGGCACTGGGCTAAATAAAGGCAAGATGTGCAGGGGAGAGGAAAGTGGGGTCCTGCAAATAGCCCCACTTATTCTGTCGATTTAGATAGGTATTTGTGAGCGGGAGGGAGGGATAAGCGGCAGTTGCGGTAGTGGAGGGTATTGTCATGGAAGGTGAGGAAGTCACGCGTCTCCATCGGAGAGTTGAGGAGGCCAGCTCTGTCGGTAATGTAGCGAGCGATGGAATTCGCCGCCTCAATTCCAGTGGGCTCTGCGTGAGCCGGAACAAAGACGAGTTGGATATGACGGGAAAGGGGGGAGGAATGGTCAAGTATGTTGAGCGCAGACAGGGAGACTCTAGCCTTTGAAAAGTTTCGGACTGCTGTTTTAGAGTCGCAACATATGAAAAGGGCCTTTCAAGATACTTTGTTGGGCGAGTTGGTACTTATTCATTATTAATTTAAACAGCGCGAACACGAAGACAAAGGACAAGATAAAAGAAAGCCACAGTACAAGCGCTGACTCACAACTATGCCTAAGCCCTTTACGCCAAGGCCCAGAAAAAACAATCATGAAGAAAACGAAACAATCACGTGAAACAACCCCAGGGTTCACCTGGTGCACAAACAATCACTTAAAAAAGACAACTCTTGCTTGAAAGAGCAAGAAAAGTCTTGCTGACACACTTATTGTCCATTGAAATAAAATATGATTCCACTATCTCTATCGTCATCTTCTCTTTGTGGCGATACAAAATCCTAACCTTGTCAAACTTTGGAGTGCACTTCTTCTCCTTCTTCATTATTTCACATGAATGGCAATGTGATACCAAAAACGTTTTGTCTTTTCCACTTTCCGAGTTGTTCCGTTGTTCCTGTAGTCTCTTATTATTACAACGTCCTGTTTGTCCTATATAACAGGCTCCAGAATAGAGTGGAAGCCTGTACACAACACCTGTCTTGCATCCAACAAATGGGTTTCTATGTTTCACCCCACATTCTTGCTTCTTCGCTTATCTTTCCCGTTGAATAGCCGGGCAAATCCTCTTCATCTTGAGCGGGGCGGTCAATGCGACGTCAAAACCTACCTCTTGCCTACATTTTTGAGGCCACGTGAAATTCTGTGAACACACGGTACCACCGGAACCTTCCTCTTCCTCTCACCCTTGCTGGTCAGAGATTTCAGCCTGTGCGTTCATTTAAGTCTCTTCAGTACCCGGCAACTGGCCTCAATAATAACCGACTCCCGATAACCGGCCTTTGCAATTCTTGTCACTTGTCTTTCAAACCTCTTGCCCATGCCATGGTAACAAAATTTCTTCAACGCATTTAATAAGCATGTAATGATCATGCCATTCTTCACTAATTTGGAATGCCCCGAATTGGAGCTTAGCAAGGGCTTCATCGATCTCGGGTTGTATTCCCAACAAACATGATCATCACCGAATTGATTCAATAAATCTAAATACTGTAACCGATCGTCCACTGGTTCTTCAACAGTAAATTCTAGCCCGGATCCACACTCAGTAAAAACATCCATAATGTCTCTCATTCGTTGATTGAATCCTTCCCGGTCTGTAAATAATAAAAAGTCGTCCACATACCTGAAGGTAGAATGATGTAGGCCCTCCAAGTTATCCTTCAAGCGTCTGCGCACGTATATTAAGAAGATGCCACTCAAGACCAGCGCAACACTCGACCCAATGCATACTCCAGCCTTCTGCGTATACAGCTTGTTCTTCCAGCCTATGAACATGGGCTCCAGGTAGAACCTCAAAAGTTCCAGAAAACTTCCAGCACTTACACCTGAGGCGTCAATGAAGTCACATTCATTATTGTCTTCAGTAACGCACATTTGAACACGCTTAAGGAGGCAGTCATGGAGGAGGCTATAATACAAATCCTTGACATCCGTGATGAAGCCAGCACATTTTCTTGGGTTGTGTTTGAGGAATTTAACAAGGGCTTCAGAGTTAGGTAGCCTTAGGGGGTCTGATAAGTCAACGAGGAAAGGTGTTTCTGCAAATATTTGGAGACCAGGTGCTGCCACGTGCTCTTCTCAGATACGATGGCTCTGAACGGAACATATCGTTTATGGGTTTTTGCCGAAAAGAATACTTCCAAATGTAATTGCTTGCATTGCTTCACCTGTTCACGTATCCGTTCAAGCCCATGATCGCCTAGTAGAACCATAGCCCCCTCTTTTATGATGGTCGCTTTCATAGGAAACCTTTTGAAATTCTTCTCAACAGCAGTCTCCGCTTTTTCTTGAAACTGATTCTCAGAGAAAAAAATAGTAAAATACCCTTCTTTATCTGATAGTATAACTCTGAGGTCTCTCGAGGCCATCCATTTTGCAATATAGGTAATAGGGCACTGTTTCCCCTTTAATCCTTCTTTTGTGTGCTCTAACACTTCCAAGCACTCATGGGTGCACCGCGACCTATGAGAATCTTGAACTCTATTTGCAATACAGAGTGACATGGTCACCTTCTCAGCCTCAGGCGCGTCGCATAGTGCGCTGCAGTTCAGCTATTCTTCACCATGCGCGAGTACCTCGACATGCTCCGCATTCGGTACCACCGAAACGTGGAGAATACCTCACGCACGTCACTCTTCGTACGAGTGCAGTCTGCCGCTCGAATGCAGCGCCGATCTCGGATACACAAGAGCTCTAAGTCAGCGCAGCGACCGTCGCACTCGCGTAGATTTTGTTGTTCGTGAGGATGGCTCCATATCTACCCATCCTGCCGAAAATCGAAGAGCTTTCAGCACACATTTTGATCCCCTTTTTTTATTCCAAGGTCTTGACATATGACAAAACTACGAGGAAGCTGCAGAGGTTCTGTGGTCACCTTCCTCAGCTTCCTATCTACTCAAATAGGGCATTTTGCTCGCCAGCAACTTTGGAGGATGTCGGGTGTGCTTTGAGCAAAATGAACAGTTCCAGTTCACCAGACCCGGATGGGCTAGTGAAAGGATTCTACAAAACGTTTTACGCCAGCCTCGGTCTTTTCTTGCTCCAGGTAGTGAATACTTTTCTAGAAAGCGGCACTAAACCACCCCCGTTTATCTTGGGACGCATTTCGGTGCTCCCCAAAAAAGGTATGACTGCATCGAGTCCATCATCATGCCGAACAATTACCCTTCTCAACATTGACTACAAAATGATAGCCACGAGCTTTGTTCGAAGGCTCCGGGTCCACTTACAAGAATTGATGAGCCATTACCAGTCCTTCTCGGACTGGTACGGTCTGGTCAAGGCACTGCTAGACAGGGATTCTTAACCGGGACGATCGCTCTTACTCTGCTCGATGAGTGCAGCTCGTCGAGCTTTCACCACGGATTGACATAGTGGCCCGAAGGACGAAAGGCCACCCCGTTCTACCGCGTCGCAGTAGGTTTCAGGCAAGACCCTAAACGCTGACCTACCCGAAGTAGACACAGGTGCGATTCTACTGACGGTAGTCAGTGAGATGGTCCCCAGTTGTGACTCAGCCCAGACGATCAGCGGCGCACCTCAAACAAAACATGGAGGCCTTGGGTAGTGAGACGCATGCCTCCCGAGATATAAGGGACTGTGAGTGGAGGCGGCGCTGTGGAGTTTTTCCCACACGTCAGGACACGGGCTTATGGGGCGTGGTGCCCAACGACAGCTGCCCCCACTGCGGCGCGATGGAAACAATTTACCTTATAGTGTTTGACTGTTCAGTGGTGCGAGCCGTGTGGTGCCTCTTGAGGCGCGTGTTTTCTGTACACTACGGGCGAGGCGTCAGTCGCCCGCGAGGACTGTTTGCGCCACTAGTTGTGTGTTCTGTCATGTTCATTTTGTGGCATCGGCACTGCCTGGCGGAAGCACGCAGGCACCGGCACAAGCAATGTATCCAGCTCTACAGAATCTCTGCTTCCTGCTCTGGAAGTACATACCTGTCAGAGGGTCTGGAAACAGATGAAGAGGTGGAATTCCTGCAGCGCTGGCTACTTGTTTGTTTGTAGTTCATCCGGATGAACTGGCCATGTCGGCACTGTTGTATTAATATTGTCAAGTGTTGCGAGCGATTCGTTATAATGACCGGATGACTTGTGAGGAGTGTAAACATCTCCCTCTCATTTTTTTCCATTAATGGTTTAGGCATTTAACTGTTTACCATGTGCATGTTGTGTACTTTTTAACTGGGCACTAATGTAATGATTGTTCTGCAGGACAGACCTGCCGCTTGTAATGAATAATTTATTACACTGTTGGACAATATGTATATCAATATCTATTCTTAGTTTTGGAGCTATAATAAACTTCTCTTAGTCTTTCACTGGCAGGACTCTTCAGAGCTTGGAGAGTGTCTTCACTCACCTGTTTAGCCGCTAACGCATTTCCGTTTACCCTCATCAGACAGGGGCAGCCGCCCACTTGCGAAGGCAATAGCGAGGATTCAAATTCCTCACTCCATTCACTCGGTGCTGCAAAAGACGTATCATTGAATAGCGAGAATAGTATGGGACCCTTGAATATGCCAGCATAGTATGTGATCCACACCCTACAGTCAACAATGGAGAATTAGACAAAATACAAACATTCGCAGTACGGTTTATATATAGCCGGAATACGTGAAGGGGGTCCCCGACAGCTATGTTACAGCAAGCAGCCCTCGAGCCGTTGCCTGAAATAAGAAAGGCTGCCCGGCTTCTGTTTTTTTTTTCGTTCTCTGTATTTACAAAATCTAGGTATTCAGCTATGACGTCTTTGAAAGAGACACAGCTAGACGTTAAAGACATAAACATAGTCACAGCGTCAAGCCATTGTTTTCCCCTACTTGTTTGCTGAAATGTTTGTTCTTCCCCAAAACAATACCTGATTGGAATTCCTTGCCACAAGATTCATCTCTCCTTCATTCACTGTTGTGACCTCGTATTCATGTGTCTTTACGGTTAAATCGATGATAATGATCAGTATTATCGAGTGCTTCCTGACATTTGTGGCAATGGTTACGGGACGTTAATCCTGACAATGTACTGTTTCTGCAACTGTCTACTTTTATTATTGTAAACTATTTTTGTTTTTGTTCCATAGAAATAACATTAGTTAACCAATTTATGTACCCCCTACTGCTTGGACCGTTTCGGTCGGCAGTGTTGTGTAAATAAATTAATAAATAATTCTTGATAGCAGCTGTCACTGCGTCTATGTGCGCAATTCTTTCACAAGGAGCATGCCTTTAGGCTTCAAAAAGATGTTTAGACTGGTTCGTTTCGGATCTGTCTTGCCCCCACAACGCACTTCTTCATTCGGATTGTTGAAAACTTTTTAGACAGATCTCGTTTATAACTTTGTCAAGGTCATCATGGGTCTCGATGGCTTTAAGCCATTCAATCTAATCTGCTTTCAGAGTGTAAAAAATTCCTGAAAAGACTCAGAATGCTTTTTCATTGCCTTGCTTAACCGTCGACGGAAGCCTGGGCGGTACTTCGTAAGCATAGTTGTCTTTACTTGCTCGTAATCATTCGCCTCCCCTTAAGTAAGCATAGCACGCATGTCGGCCGCCTCGCAGGAGAAAATCGCTAAGAGATGCCGGGGCCGGGTGGAAGGAAGAATTTTATTTTTGTCCCATATGCGCTGCATTTTGACCAGAAGGAGCCCCCCCCCCCCCCCCCCCCCCCCGATTGTTGGCTGACAGTATGTCATTTATTTTAGGCGGCTTGGGTGTAGGGGAGCTCACTACAGCGGCCCCGCTGGCTTTCGCAAATTCTGCCTGCGCATCTGCTAGCCTCACGTCCGATCGCTTAATTTCCAAGGCCAGATCTGGTCCGAAGAAATCCAGTGCACACCTTACTAGCCGCCCGGCGGATGGGCAAGAGGCATTCCATTCTAATCACCTTTGATGCTACCACAGTTCCGCGCGGCATCAAATACATTGGAGCCATCCCCAGTTGCACCCCGTACAGCGGCAGCCCGGATGCCTGCACCAACTGGAGACAGCCGGGTCAGCGTCATGATGTATACCCAAGCCCCAAGAACAATCCCTGTCCCCGCTATGCAACGCAGCATCCACAAGACGAGCCTTGTACGCCCAAGTGCATTCTGTGCGAGGGTCCTCAGCTTACCGGCACAGCATCGTGTAAAGGACGCTGCCTTCACCAGCCGCGCAAGCAATCAAGCCAGCAACGAACGCAGCTACAAGAATCGGACGCACTTAAGGACCATTTTCCTCAGTTGTCCGAACTCAAACAGTCCAACAAACATATGCAGGCCTTGACAGTGCCATTAAAACAAGCCTGAAACGCTTCTTCCTCTTCACCCAAGCAAACATACCCGACAGCGAATACCGGTCTACAACACGCCCTTGCGAAATTTCAGGAGGAGGCAGCGGCGGAAAAAGCGGAAGCTCCAGCAGCGCGAGCAGAAGCCGCCGCCCTTCGTCACCACATCGCCAGACTGGAAGCCCAGATAAGTGCCCTTTGCACTGGATCTCCAGTTTCTTCCCCCCAATCTACCGCATCTCAGTCTTCCCCACCTAACTTATCCACAGCCGATACCTCGTCCAACAACTCAAATGCTAGTTTTCCTGATTGACTAGCAATTGAAGCTGACACGAGCCCCCTACAAACCCTACTCCGTGTAGAACGATCCCTCTCTCCACCCCCCCCCCTCCCCACTCAATAGACAGCTTGCTAACCATACTTCAATCATTTGCTGCTCGAGTTGGGCAAAATTGCAGAAAGCTGTAGCACATAGCTATAGCAACACTCAAAAAGGAGGTAATCTGCATAACGCAAGACACCGCTATTCTTAATCACAGATTAGATGCCCTAACGCAACAATTCTGTGACCGTTATATAGATGTTGAGTCTTGGCTCAATACGTACGCAACCCGTCTTCCAAAGCGCAAGAAACCCAAAGCAGCAGGAAACAGGAAACTCTTCTCCCTGGTATAGCTCATGAGTCCCACCACTCCGTTTCGATTACCCCTCTGGTATGTTCTCATGATGGCATATTGAAACCGCTATCTTACTGTTTGGCAGTGGGACTGCCGGGGTTTTGGCCAGAAGCGTCATGGGGTCTACAAACTGCTTTCCTGCGCTACGTAACCCGACATCGTTGCTCTACAGGAACCCTCCAACCCACTCAACCTCCCCGGCTATACACCTATTTTGCCTACATCTCCTCCTCCGTCTCGAGTAACCTTTTCAGTTAGCTTCGCTCTCTCACCACCATCTCACATCCCCTAGCGATTCCAGACATTGATAACCTTTTATTGAACTTGTGCCCCAACACACTCGAACGCAATGTATTTTTATCTTATATGTATACAGTCCATCCTAAGTGCCATAAAAACAACTATGAACGGCTATTTACACTTGCGGGAAACCCTCCAGCCGCAATGAAAAGAGGCCATGGTTGTGTGTATACCAAAACGTTGGAAACCCTGCTAATTTCAAACCTTCGGCCCATCTCTCTAACCTCTCCTGTCGGCAAACTAATGGATCATGTACTCATGGCTAGAATTTGTCAATATCTAGAAGGCAAAAATGTCATGCCCATCTGCAATGTTTGGATTTCGTCCTGGCCTTTCTACACACATTTTTTCTTACAGCTAAAACATCACATTCTCGACAGTCGACCAAAAGCATCGTTGGTGTGGATCTGATCAAAGCATTTGATGATGTTATACATTCAGCAACCCTTCATAATCTTAGAAGCTAGGAGTCAGCGCCAGGTTGTATAATTACGTCCGAGACTTCCTCAGCCAGCGCCCAGTCACACTTACCTTTGGCGAGTATTGCGTTCCAGAGATAACGCTAGGTGTACGAGATACGCCCAGGGCGCCGTCCTCTTCCCTATACTATTTAATATAGCACTACTTCACCTATCTGAAAAATTAGCTCAAATCCTCGACATTCATTTTAGTCTCTAGCCGACGACATCACTGTCTGGGCTAACCGCGGCAGTGATGCCGAAATAGAGGGATACCTGCAATTGGCACTAAATGCCATTAACACCTATGTAAAGAAACGTGGCCTAACGCATTCCGCTTCAAAATCATAAATCTTTCTGTACCACCCCAAGCAATACGATTCACGCAGTCTGCCTATTTTCCTCAAGCTAGATACCCATTCGATCCCACTAGTATCCAAATCCATGTGCTGGGTCTAGTTCTTCAATCCCATGGTGCACACAGAGAAGTCATAAAGACTGTCCATACACAATGTCAACAGACTACCCGACTGATTTGCCGCATAGCCAACCGCCGCGCAGGCGTACGCGAGCGAAACACAATTCGCCTCACCCAGGTTACATTATAACCAGCGCCACGTATGCCCTCCTATACCTCCCCCTCAAACAAAAAGGAAAGAGACCGGGTGAATGCGCTGCAACGAAGTTACACAAAAACTGCTCTACGACTTCACCCCAGCACATCTAATGCCCGACTCCTTAAACTCGGTGTACACAACACTTTCGAGTAACGCAGAGAGGCTACATTAACGGCACAAATATCTCGCCTATCCAAATCGGTGGCTGGCTGCACTTAATTATCCCACTTACACCTGAGCCCAGTTAACACCCCATTCAGAGTGTATCCCTTTCTCCTAACCTCCGCTCTTCCCTCATCATACCTCCCAGCCCTAAAAACATGCAGCTTGAGCGAGACCAGGGCCGCAGAATAGCCAGGGCTCACGACCTTCACAGACAATATTGCGCGAAACAAGAAGTGGTCTACGGGGACGCAGCGGAATATACGTCAGGCGCCCGTACGGTCCTGGCTGTAGCCGACAATCAAGCAAAGCCGGCTTTCCCGAGGGCGAAGGGTTCTCGTCAGTGTGCCTAATGACGCAGCGCCGTTGTATGTAAAAGGGCGTATGGCGCTCACCGGCACCCGCTCGGTTGCAGTCATCGGCAGCTGCAGAAGTCGAGAAAACCGCGGCTAGACGAAAGATCACAACAGAACCTAAATAAATCAGGATAGCTTCTTCAGACCTAGCTTCCATGCTTAGCTATAATAGTTCAGTCTAGCATTAAGGAGCTTAAAATTTCATCTGCGTTGAAGGCTCCGCCTTCTAGGAAACGGGTCCGCAAGAAATGGTCTTGCACAACGGGTTACAAATCCGCAGTCCGGCTTACTCGGGGTCAACAAAAAGGCAACGTTTTTCGCCCTACCATCTCCAATCACTGACTTCCAAGAGTGTTAAAGAAGTCGTAATATACGGCTTAAAAACAAACCCTCTAGCCACTAAACGTTTGGCAAAAGCTGTACAACCAACAAAAAGCACTGATGAGTGAACGAGTATGCATATCATGTCCTTGTTTCCGTTTTAATTGCTCTTTAGTTTTCATAAAATGGCCCTATAATTTGTTCAGTCTTTTGTCACAGACCATTTATTAACTTTGATCCATTGGCTTGCTACTTTTAATATATTTACCCTTTTAGCTCGCCTTCAACACTAGCGGATCACCATCGAAACCGTTGTAAATGCCCAGTGGCTTTAAACAATCTTGCAATATTAAATAAGACTGGCGTGACTAATCCATCATCTTCACTACTCTACTGCATGCATGAATAAGCGTGATTACTCGAAGAAAGAGAGCCCTGCTAGTATACACATTTGTTTACTTTATGCAATAACCGTTCTACATACAGGGCCATCTTCAAAAAACAAAACAGATGATCCTTCCGGTTTTGTGCTCAGCATCAGAATGTCCCTTAGCAATACTGGACTGAAGCAGCCTGCCAATTATGCTTTGTTGTACCCTTGGCTGCACACCTAAAACTGCTGCATTTCGAGCGCCAGTTGGCTCCTGAGTTCCACACTCGATCGTTTCTTTGTTTTGAATCATGTTTAACGTCCTGCATAATGAATGACTGACTTGAGTTTAATATGTGCTGTCACGGACTGTACAAATGGAGTTCACATTAATTACCTATTTTGAAAATTTATGAATTACCTCTTCTGACCATTGTCATGCTTGGCATATCAATCCTATATTTTAATAAAATTACAGAATGACTCGAAGTTTGCATTTGAATGACAGGTTCGCTCATACGCAAAGCCGATGATCCAATTTCCTTAATTCTTTTCCCGCCAATTCTTATGGCAATGTCAGGGTTTAAGTGCGACTGTCGAATTGAACAAGAAAGCAATAAAATAGTTCTTTTTATGCTAAAGCCCAAAGTGTATTCTCTGATGTATTCCCTGATGTGCCTCTCGCCGAGATGGCGCAATCGTTAGGTCAGTAGCCTGTCGTAGCTAAAGATGCATGATTGAATTCGGGCCACGCTATAGGTCTTCAATGGAAGAGAAAAGTAAACCGGCCGTGTGGTGTGCGTTATAAGTGCATGTTAAGGAACCCAAAGTAGTCGCAATTACTGGAGCCGTCCACTACGGCGTCTATCATAGCCTGAGTTATTTTGGTTCGTTGGACGCGGTAAACCAAATCAAACCCATGTGCTTGTCCAAAGGCCGCCTCCTTTTCGTGGGGACTATGTTTTATGCCTCTGATCTATATTATCTTGTGGGGCACCGCAGCCCCTTTAAGTGTTTTAAACCGTGTGCGCGCTTTCCTATTTGTATTGTCTGCGCGTGCAGCGCGAGTGCGCAGAGCGAGCAGATAATGTTGGGGGCGTGATGCTAGCGGCGAAAGACGAAGGTAGATAAGCGGGAAGCGCATCGGAAGCAAGGCGCGGGGCCTTCAGCCCCGGCGGGAGGCCAGCGCGGAGCAGCCAGCTAGCGTCATGAGCTAGCGGGTGTGCACGGACGACGGAAAGAAGAGCGGCCATGGTGAAACCGGCGACACGAAGATGGAAGGAGCGCCTGCAGAAACGGCCTAGGCGTACTCGCGTGAGTTGCTGTAACGCGATAAGAAATGTTTCTTGTACCGCCGTTAGCACTTTGGCCCTATTGCTCGCCCTATTCCCTCCGCAGTGTGCTTTTTCTCGCCGCGGTAAAGCCCTGACATGCTTCCCGCTTTTCTTTGGTGTTTAATTGTCGCGCGCATGAACAGCACGTTCTTAGCGCAGTAGCGTCTGATGTTGTCTCTTTTTATTTAGTTCTTTTTGGTTTATCCGGAACAAACCGGTGTTTTTAAGAGACTGGATTTGTCACTCGTAGGGCGAGACAACCCGTTTTTTCAAGGCGAGGTCTTCAATCTGTATTATATAAAATATTATCTTCTTAATTAACTTGCAGCCGGACTCCTTCCAAACGTTTTAGCTTCAACAACATACAGAAAACAAACACAACACAGACGCGAGTGTTGTCTTGTTTCCTTTTGAATTATCCTCAGAGCCGACCAATTACAAAATATTTCAGAAAGTTCCAAAGTCGCACTAGGTACAGCCACCCATGCGGATATTTACTTGTTCACAATGAAACATTGCTTGTGCCCACAATGTGTCATTCTAATGAGCAATAGAGTAGTGCTAAACTAACAAAAGTGAGCCCGAAGCGGATGCGGAGAAACAACCACAACAGAAACCTGGATCGCCATTCATTCTAAGGAGAAGTGGGCGTCGTTACTCTGTGACAGATTCAATGGCAACCGGGATGAGCAGCTTGAGCCCCGGCACTTGTAAAAATGAAAAAGCACAAAAAAATGCACAGAAAACACTTATTTGTGACACTTGTGCTGCCAACCAAAACTGGGACGTATACCCGGAAGCTAGGTAAACATCACTCGTGTGCCACGTTTTTTGCTGCACATGCTACGCGCTTCCCAAATTATGCAAAAACCCGATTCGTATATTTTGTATTGTTTTTTTTTGTCCACAGCTAGCACACTACTTGACGTTGTGCGCCAATTGAACAATCAGTTTAAAATCTGAAATTGTCGGTTTTGATATTTCTTTTTATGCTTAGGGTAGCGAACCGAAAAAAGGAGTTGGCCTCTTTTATTTATTGGCATTTTCTCCTCAGAAAAAGGCTGCTCTCACAACACATGGAACTTTTATTTCCTACAGAGGCCAGAACAAAAGCAGGTACTCCACAAATTGTTATGGTGTGTGTATCCGCATTATATCCAACTTGCCTCACAAGCTATGTGAAAACACAATTCGCATATTATGCTATTTTTTCTTCTGGTGCGCAGCTGGCACAGTACGTGACATTGTATACTAGTGAACAGTGACTGTAGAATGAGATAGTTTCGCCCTTTTGTTTTTGCTTAGAGATGCAGAGCAAAATGAAAAAGTTGCCTCTTTTAATTCATAAAAAGGCTGCTCTCACAACACATGAAAAGTCTATCTCTTATAGAGGCCAGAACAAACAGAGGTACTCCACAAACGGTCATAGTGTGTGCATCAGCCTTATATCTGGGACGTATACCCATCTACGCCATAATCATCGAATCATAGTCATTATTTCCAGAAGTCCACCTTCCATATTCGTTCTGACATAATCCAAGTACATTTCATTACTTTCCGTCTCGGTAAAAGTGACTAATTGCAGGCCAGTCTAAACTTCTAGCTCTGCTCTCACCGATTCCGGGTTAGAAACATTTGTCACTTTATGGATAAACCTATTCTAATGAAATGTATGGCATTGAACTTTCACAACTTTTTTTTTCATCGCATCTCACACAAGACACATTTTACCCATCAACTTTTCTTACACACTTATTGCGATCCGTGCGTATTTACATCTGTGTGCACCTACTTGTTTTCCTGTATGCCACTGGCACACTCACCGAAGGCGTTGCGTTGAGAACACTGAGCTGGTCTCACTTTCGGAGACTGCGTGTGGAAAGAACGCGCTCGAGTATATAAAACGCTCCCTCTCAGAGATACAGGCCTACGTGTGGATCCAGAATACAGAACACGGTGCCTTTCTATTACGCACGAGAGGTACACCACAGGGAGCGATGCTATCCTCGCTGCTTTTCAACGTGGCAATGAAAAATCTCCCCGTCCACTTGGAGAAAGTCTCGGGTGTGCAGTACGTGCTGTACGCGGACGACATCTCCATATAGGCCTACACAGGGCTATCTGGGAGAAATGGAGGCTAGCTTACAGTAGGCAGCTACCGGTGTGAATGAGTACGCGAAAAAATGCGGCCTTCATTGCTCACCAAAAAAATCCGAATTCGTTCATATTCGACCTTCTAAAAATGCAGACAAGATCGAATTGCTACTTCCATCAGAACCAATACCCAAGAGAGGGGAATTAGAGTACTGGGTCTTTTCATTCACCAGCGTAAGCTAGCGACGAGCACGCTCGACAAGCTAAAAAGTATGGGAGACCAGGTGGGCAGAATTGTCCGCAGAGTCTGAAATAAGAAAGGGGGACTGATAAGCAAAGATGGTCTACGACTGGCCAATGCCTTTGTAACAGCAGGATCCTGTACTCGACCCCCTATCTCCACTTCAAGAAACACGACTTGAACACCATCGAGATGATCACGCGCAAAATGGCGAAGAAGGCCCTCGACCTCCCTATAACCACGTCGAACCTGAGACTTTAAGGTCTGGGTATGCCGAACTCGTTCGAGGAGCCAAGAGAAGCCCACCTCACGAGCCAATACACGCGATTATCGCAGATGCCATCGGGGCGTCGCCTATTAACCCGTGTACATACAACGCACGACTGTAACCGAGGAAAGAGTAAGGCTTCCCCAGGAGTGGCGATACGCCCTGCACGTAAAACCACTCCCCACTAACATGTCCAAGGACGACCACGAGCGTAGGCGCATGGCCAGGGGAGAAGCCTTAGCTCACCACTACGAAGGGAAACCGGGAATATACTGTAGGCAACCTGCAATGGTGTTTGCTGAGACTAGTGGCGCCAGCTGGCGGCCGACGGGAGCTAATACTGAGGCGACGCAGAAGCTGACGCCGTATATGTTGCGGCCGCTGTGTTCCTTCTGCGTTCGCGTTTTGTTATCCCAGTGAGTGTGATTTACTCATTTAGTGACTTCAGTGGTCTCGTGCGATACTTCGACTACTACGGATGTGAACAAGAATAAAGATAAGCGCAAGGGCGGTGAGAAAGACTGCCACAATCACGAAGGAAACCTAAGCGTGCCGCTTGCTGGGAGAACCTGGGGAGAATGATGAGAGAAGGAGATATTGGCTGCGAGAGAGTAATGTAACTGAAATTTGTTTCGTTATGGGGCCATTGTGACGTACAGACGCCAAGCTAAAATAAGACGATTGTCCGTGAACGGAGGTAACGGTAACGGAGATAACTTCTGACTCGGGGAGTCGCACGCTGGTTGGGGTACACTACACGGTACGCGCTGTAAAATTTGGCGTGTACTGGTATATGCATGGCAGAAGCTGTGCAAGATCGAGTGGCATACATCCAGAAAAGCAACAAAGCCGCGCAGCCGCAGCATCGTATTCCAGCCGCATTTCAACGGATCGCGGCAAAATAAAAAAAAAATGTTCGTGGATCTGTGAACCGGATTTCTAATGCGGTGTCTATTCGGAACCACAAAGCCAAAATATTGTTAAGGACGACAAGGAAGAAGAAGCGGGCAGTGGCGCGGGCAGGAGCGCTCACGCTAGGCCCGCGAACATTCATTAAAGGTCATCTATCATCGTCATCGGTCATGTTCTGTCTCCTGTCTTCATCGGCTTGCCGCTTCGTAACATTTGGTGGAGGTGCGGGGTACGGTATCCCCATCCTTGCCTTGGAGCTTCGACGCCATCTACAAGCCGGGACCATCACCGAGGGCCCAGGGACATCGCCGAGCAGCTTCGCCCCAGCCCTTCCAGTTCAGACCTGAACAACTACCACCGCCCAGCCCCAAGCCCGGACCTGAAGACAAGGAGAACAGACATACCGATCAGAACCGAGATGAAGGACCCGAAAGACCCGAATGACCCGAAGGAACCGATGGACACGAACACGCAACCCCCGCCCAAGCTGCCCGATGTGACCTCGAGCCATCGGTCACACGACCTCCTTTTCGAAAGCCTTGCCGTTGAGTGCCAGCATTACCCGCCGGCTTTCCTCAAGATTGAGGTACGGAGGTACAAAATGCATGCCAGTTGTTGTTGTTACGAGCTTTATTTTCCCAATGGTGTAGGAGGCCCCCTACTCCCCGCCCCGGCACGCACAGTTTTCGTTGATGACGCAGGCTACAACCGCACAGTGCTTGCAATCGCCACGACATTCGTAACGGGTACCGCACCATGCCTCCTGTAACTTCCGCGGCACTGTCGAAAAGTGCACCACGAACAAAAGTGTTCGTCATGGTATTAAACTGTAAAGCAAAACCGCGAGGAAATTATTATGCTGCTGTAATCAAACAGCAAGAACAAAAAAAAGAAACGGCGATCAATCTTTTCTCAGGTTCTCTCTGCACTTTCAATGTTTGGGTATGAGGTATGAACGCAATAGGTAAATGAAAAGCTACGTTTAAAACAATTTTCATTCATTTAATTATTTCCTAATTCATCATCACATATCCGACTAATGCCCTGAGAGAATAAATTTCGTTAAAAAAAATTCCGTCTACTCACGCGAAATTCAAAGCTGTGTGCGCGGGTGTTCCGTCGCGAGCGGCGCGCACTTTGCGGTGACGTCGACACCGTTCGCGTTTTAAACATGCGCATTCTCGAACAGGCGGTGTCCTTTCATCAGTATTGGTTTTCGGAAGTAGCTCTGAGGACATTCGATTGCTAAAACCGCAGAAAATGAGAGCCGAGATGCTTCCAGCCGTACAACGCGAGCGCAACCCGACCGCGCCGGCCTACTCAAATTACTCAGCGCCGCCATTGGCGGCGCTGAACGCTGCGCTCCACTAGCGCCGCCTGGCCACTGCAGGTTGCCTATGAGGACGCGTCCGGCCCGCCCCAAGGCGAGTGGTACACGGCAGCAGTGATCCACGAGTCCAAAACGGTAAACGGGCTCACATTTAAGTTCCGAAACATAACACAGGAAGAGGAGGTCGCCATCGCGTTAGCAGTAACACACTCTGATTCGAAAACAATCATAACGGACTCGCGAGGGGCGTGTAGGAACTTTCAACAGGGCTGGGTCCCGTACCTGGCCTATCGGCTACTAAAAAACAGCTCGGACCTGGCCTATCGAAGACTGCAAAACAGCTCGTACATAGAAAGGCCATCCCGCTGCTTCATAGTCTGGACTCCGGCCCATTCGGGGCTAGGAGGAAGCGAGGCAGCAGATGCCTTTGCCCGCGCGCTTTCTAACCGGGCAACCTTGTCTCCTTCCTCCTGAGTAGAATTCACACCGGCCTACACTTTCAGAGAAATTACGCAGCTGTACCAAAACAGACAGAATATTTACCCCCACCCGTGTAAAGGGTTAACAAGAGCGGAGGAACGCGTGTTTCTTCGCCTACTTACGAATACCATGACGTGCCCGGCGTCACATAAACACTTTGACAATGCCTTCTGCAGGGAGTGCCCGCACAGCGGGGAAATGTCCTCGGACCTTTTCCACATGGTGTGGGCGTGCCCCTCCAACCCTGCCTTTGCATCTAACCCAAACGCCACCCGGGAGGTCTGGGAGGCGACCTTACTCGCCTGCTCCGACATAAAAGCCCAAAAGGCTTTGGTCAAACAAGCAATGGCGGCAGCAGAAGCCACTGGGATCCCGTACTAGGGACTCCACCTAGTGTTTGAGAGGGGAAGAGACTAAGCCTGACTCCAGAGCAACCTTCATGTAACTCTCTATTTTTTTTAACTTTTTCACCACCACTTATGTCGTTTTTAATTTCCACTTTGCAACTGCTCGTGCTGCACCCGTTTGTGCAGTTGATGGCCCGCTGCCGTAACATGGAAATGTGGAATCTTTCATTACCAAATAGAAAGAAAAGTGGGTGCAAGTATTGCCGCTTCAAAGGCTGCCACAAACCACAGTGGCGAAATGTTGCCAGGTGTCAGCCTACGCAATTTTTCGTTGCAAGCAGTGAAAGCGACGCGAAGGCGAAACGGGATGCTCGCAGTGCGACGAGTCAATTAAGTGAACTGCTGCATGTAGATGAAATCGATGCAACCAGGTTAAGAAATTAAGATTCAGTTTGATTTTTGGCTAGCGTAAATCAGATAACAAATTTTGATTCTCGCGGTAGTTGGTTTCACGACGCGATCGATTAGATAGGACAGTTTACTGTTTAGACAATGTTTCAAGGTTACCCCTGTTGATAAACTTCCCGTTACAACCGCGTGCAACGTATTGCCAAAATAAAGAAAATGCAATAACCCTTAGTGTTAGTTCGAAGCCCACTTTGTTCTGTGTCATGGCGAAATAAATGCTTATTTCACAGTAATGGCTGCAGTACTCCTATGTATGTTCGAAGCAAGTTGTGAGAAGCAGTGCATGTTTGCCAGGGGCCACCCACAATTTTGGCCGTAATTTGACGTGCCTGGATTTCTGCATGTTCTTTGTGATGGTGTGTCTTTCTCGCCAGCTCACAGGAGGCGCCCTGGGTCTTCCGCTGCCAGGCCCGTTTCTTGTGCGCGGCACTCTTAACGCTCTGAATTCATTTTTCTGAATTATTAGGGCCTATTGTACTCTTCATTCGGCAAAATGAAGAATGATGCGGCATCAAAGCAGAAAACAAAAACAAAGCAGTGCGTATAGATAAAATGCGTGATGCGCGGTCCGGCGTCTTGAATTAAGGCGATAATAAGCTGAGACGCTTTAAGACATATACCTCATGAACGAAAGCGAACCCATGACCCTAGTAACATATACAATTTTGTATGTGCTGCATATTTTTCTTCTATTTTAATCGCCACCATTCCTTTCGTTCGCAGTGCTACATCTGTTGCAACAGATTGATGGTAATGTGCATGTATTGCTCGTATTGCCTTTGGCTGATCCTTATGCTAACGCCGTTCTCTTGATGTGAGGGTGGGTTTCAAGCATTTTCCGCATGGTGGACAGCATGACAGGAAGCCACGCTATTCATGTATACGGACGAAAATAAAAAATTCAAGAACGCTTAGTATTTCCAACCCACTGCTCGAATTTCTTCTCGCCGCAGATGTTCCTAGGTAGCAACAAAATTAAGTTAGAGTCATCTACGGTGTAATAACGGACGTTACGTGTTTTTTTGTGATCCTAGTTACAAGCACGACGGTAATAAATTCTAAAAGCGGAAATCGTACGCGCCGCCCTGTTAGCATCTCTTTGTATCGCGATAGTACGTACAGTATTCCGGGCAGCATATATGAAGCTTCCACTTCAAAGCCACCGAGCACCTTATCGTTTTCCAACAAGCAGCCTTCTTTCCGCAGTAGTAGTGTGCGAAAATATTCGTGGAGGACATATACAGCTTGAAACCGAATGGTGAGTGCAACCCTAACAAAACAAACGCGTTAAGAGCAAATGCACCTGGTATTCCGTACTGGCCAATGACTGTGATAAGATTGCACATCGGTGACCTGTGCTAGCCTGGCATGCAGTGTTGTCTATAAAAAAGCTCTGCTGTCTTGAAATAAAGGCTTTTTGCGTTGCTGCCAATGGGTCGTCTGTCTGCTGCTTAGAACAGAACACCAGGGACGAAGATGTGATCCAGTGTGCGGTTAATCGCTCCCGGCTGGCAGCAGTCACTAGAGTGAACCATCCGCGGTGCAAGGCGACACGGAACCCTTACATGAACTGCAGTGACTGGTGCCACGGAACAAATGTCACTTGGTGAAGAAAGCAATTGTTGTTGACTGTGCACACGCATCACGGGTTATTTTAGTTTCAACGGCTCGTATACGGAATGTCGAGTGCCCCATGCTATCTTTCAGTCATTAATGCATGAAGTTTTAAAAGGGATTCCAAACGTGGGCAGCAATATCGATGACGTCATCATCGTAGACGACACCTAGACGACTGTCAAAAAACAGTGGAAAATGTGATTGAACGACTAGCAAAGGACGACATCACAGTAAAATATAAAAAATGTGAATATTTCAAACAGTCCGTCGTTTATCCTGGTCAAAAAGTGACAGCAGATGGCATTTAGCAAATGCGACAAAGATAAAAGCAATCATAGAAGCACTTTAGCCACGCAACGTAACTAAACTGCGAGCACTTTGGGCCTGTTGAATTTTTACGAAAAATTCATCGGAGGTTTAGCTACAGTTGCTGCGCCAATGTACGACCCGCTAAAAAGGAACAGAATTGGATTTGCACGGTCGCCTTTTCAGTATAATTTATAGAATCTACTGCAGCACCTCATCTACAGTGAATTTCTGACTTTTTACGACCTGAAAACGTCGATCGGGTTAAGCTGTGACTCGTCCGTTCGGTCTTGGGGCCGTAGTGTTCCACGTCATGCCCGAGGGGTCACAGAGACCCATCGCCTTTGCCTCCGGAACATTGAACGCAGCGGAGCGCACCTACGCGCAAGGCGAGAAAGAAGCCCTTACAATAATATTAGGTCTAAGCAGGTTTCATAGATACCTGTATGGACGCATATTCAAGCTCTGTACAAAGCAATAATCGCTGTTGGGCATTCTGGCATCAGATAAGCCAATTCCATCTCTGGCTGCAGCGAGGATTCAGCGTTGGGCTATCACCTTAGCAGATTATCTGTACACGCTGCGGTAAAACGGCAAAAACATGGAAGTCTCCGACGCACTTTCAAGACTGTCACTCCCAGTCATGCATGAAGACGACACTAAAGAACGCCTTGCAATTTTAATTCAAGCAACACTCATACACTCCGTTGAGGCGGTACAAAAACGCTAAGCCCGGTTCATCTTAAATGACTATCAAAAGACAGCCAGCGTAACTAATATGAAAGCATGAAAAGTAAAGACTCAGTATACTGTACTAATGGGTGACTTCAGCGCCAAGGTAGGGAAAAAGCAGACAGGAGACCAGTCACTAGGTGACAATGGCATTGCTTCTAGGAATAGCAGGGGGGAGTTACTAGTAGAGTTTTCAGAGCGCAATAACTTAAGAATCATGAATACCTTCTTCAGCAAACGGAAGAACCGGGAATGGACGTGGAAAAGTCCTAACGGGGAGACTAAAAATGAAATTGACTTCATAATGTCTTCAACCCCCGCCATTATGCAAGATGTAGAGGTAATCGGGAAAGTGCGATGCAGTGTCCACAGGATGGTGAGGTCCCGAAACAGCCCACATTTGAAGAAGGAACGTTACAGATTAGTAAGAAAGAAACCCATCAATAAATTAGAGGTCAGGGGGAGGGCAGAAGAGTTCAGGATCTCGCTACAGAACCGATATTCAGCTCTGACCGAGGATGGCGACATTACCCTAGAAGCAATGAACAATAATTTCAGAGATATCATCACTGAGTGCGCTGTAGAAGTAGGCGGTATAGGATAGTTAGAGAGGATGCCGGTATGCTGTCAAAGGAGACGAAAGATTTGATTACGAAACGCCAGAGTATGAAAGCTTCCAATCCAACAGACCAGACCGAATTGGCCGAGATATCAAAGCTAATCAATAAGCGCAAGGGGGCCGATATAAGGAAGTATAACATGGATAAAATTGAGCATGCTGTAAAGAACAGGGGAAGCCTTAGAGCGGTAAAGAAGAAATTGGGCATAGGCAAAAACCAGATGTATGCGATAAGGGACAAGGCGGGCAACGTCATCACGAATATGGACAAGATAGTCAAAGTAGCCGACGAGTTCTATACAGATCTCTACAGTAGCCAAAGTAGTCAGGGCCGTAATGAGATTGGCGGTAGGGAAAAACAGTCAGACGTTCCACCAGTGACGAAGGACGAGGTGAAGAAAGCATTAGGAACTTTGAAAAGGGGGAAATCAGCTGGAGAGGATCAGATAACTACAGCTTTGCTAAAGGACGGGGAGGATATCGTGCTAGAAAAACTGGCCACCCTGTATACGCAGTGCCACCAGGCACTGCGTATACAGGGTGGCCAGTTTCTGCTACCGACGATGACACCAGTCATCGTCGGTAGCAGAACCATGGAAGAATGCAAACATTATCCTCATTCATAAGAAAGGGGACTCTAAGTACCTTAAATTTTACAGACCAATCAGCTTACTGTCTGTTACGTATAAGTATTTACTAAAGTAATCGCTAATATAATCAGGACAACCTTACACTGCAATCAAGCAAATAATCAAGCAGGTTTTCGGAAACTGTACTCTACTATCGATCATATCCATACCATCAATCAGGTGTTTGAAAAATGCTCGGAATATATCCAGCCCTTATACATAGCATTCATTGATTACGAAAAAGCATTTGACCCAGTTGAAACCTCGGCGGCGGTGATGCAGGCATTGCGAAATCAGGGGGTAGACGAGCCGTACGTGAAAGTGCTGGAAGATATATATAGTGGCTGCACAGCAACCATAGTTTTGCCTAAAGAAACAAAATTGCCATAAAGAAAGGTGTTAGGCAAGGAGACACAATCTCCCCAGTACTCTTCACAGCTTGCTTAGAGGAAGTATTCAGAGACTTGGGATGGGAGCAGTTAGGGATAAGGGTAGATGGAGAATACCTCAGTAATCTGCGATTTGCTGATAGCATTGCAAAGATCGACTTCGAAGCGAAAGAGCCAAAGGCATTGTCTACAAAATTCCCTGCGCCGACTGTGACGTTAGCTACATTGGAAAACAAAAAAACTTAAAAGAAAGGATTCGTCAACATAGTAATCATGTACAAAATGTTTCAAGAGAACGCAACCCCGTAGATGAACATTCAGAAGATTCCGACCACAGAATAAATTTCAAAGAAACGTTCATCCTGGAGACCGAGATCAATTACCGGAATAGACGCCTTCTCGAGTCATGGCATATACTGTCGACCGCAAATTATATCAACCGGACAATAAGTAACATTCCTGATGTTTATTTTTAAGGTATTCGCTCCTTTCTGGCCCCTTCACAGAAGAAAAGAAAAAAGACGCCAGCGGGCACCCCTACACCTGCGGCACCGTGACTCGTCTTAACCCCCCCCCTCCCTCCTACACATTTCTATAGTACCTATCTCACCTCCTCCCCTTTTCTTCTCCCCCTCGATCATTCCTTTACTTATTGCTGCACGAAACCCCGCGTCGTGCACCCTTGAAGAAGGAGCCGAGGCGGCTCCGAAACGTCGGGTTTTGTAATATGAAAAAGTGATGGTTGGATAAATTTCAAGTTTCACTTCGTTTTCAACCCAACCAAACAGGCTTATCTGTCAAAATGTTTAGCTTTCAAGTGCTAGACTGTTCCCGTCTAAATCTGAAAACATTGTTTTGTGTGTTTAGAGTTTTGTATGGGTTTCCTCTTGGAAAAAGCAAGTTCAACCAACCAGTTTCCGAGCGTACGCGCTGGAAGGCTCGGTTTATGCCACTTATTTGTGCGGCAGTTAGTTAACCGCTGTGGTTATTCGGTTGAGAGTGGTAAGAATTCTGCCCGAATTTGTTTTTACATCCGGCTGTATTCAAGCAGCTATTTGTGGATATTTGAGAAACGTTGTACAAGATTTTCGCTTTCCTCGTACAAAACTTTAATGAACTATTTTAATCATGTATCCCGAACCTAATCATGTATTCACGGTTCTTTCCACCATTGTATACGAGCATGTACAGTGCAAGCCAAAGTCATGATGTTCTAGAATTCTATTAAAAATGGGCATTACTTCTGCGGCCAATACATTCTTTTTCAGACTGCGTAGCGGGACGTAGCCTTTTAGGGCGTGGTTTCAAGAGAAAGGAACTTTTGTGCAGGGTAGTTAACTGTTTGCAATGTAGAAAGGAACTATTTAGCATGTTTTTTAGTAGTGCTAGGACGCAGCTTTCTTATAGGCGTTCTCCGAGGAGTCCTATGAAATATTGTTTGCTTAACCCCCCCCCCCCCCCCAGTATCAGGTATCCCCAATTGAAAGCGAGGGTGGTATTTCTGATGATCGTGTAATGACGTTGGATTAGCATAGTTAATGGGGAAGTAGGTTGGCAGTGCGTCACGTAGATCTTGACGCACAGCCACTAGGAGAATACCTTTTAAGAGCGCCATGGCAACGTATTGGAAATTATCGTACTTGTGGATCTAGGACCAGACTGGCTCTCGCGCATTGCAATATTAAAGGCATTAAAACTATTTTATAGTCATATTACTTTAGAAAAATACGGCTGCGCATTCTCGTGTATATATTGTATATTCTTGAGTGCAATAAATAACAATTCACTGTAGTTCAGTGGCAGAGCAATGGACGCGCAATTAAGCCCCCCCCCCCCCCCCCCTTCAGCCCTTCTTCGCAGATTCGGGCCTCACAGGCAGCAAGTGGTTATTTTTTCACCTACTTTCTAGTCATATATCGGCACGTTTAACCATTTCGTGACATTGTTAAGAGGAAACACCCTTTATCATTTCTCTTGTGTCAGAACACCTTCATTGTACTCGGTGTTCTATACAATTTCAAGACATTGTCATTTACACCTCACGCTCATCGAAACGGGCGTGTGCAGTGACTTTTGCTTCAACGCTGACGTCATTTTGAGACAGCGAATCAGCAACTAACCAAGTTGGACGGACGGCTACTTAAAGAAACTGCGAGCGACGCAGGATTGCCGTACGGCGGTGCGCATATGATATCTGTCTTGCCATTCTAGGTAAGGAAAACAGCGTAATTATTTTGGCCTGTTTTTGTTATGTGCGCGACGCCGGACTGCACTGTGCTTAGCTGAAATGGAAGATAAAGATGTGTGTCTTGCATGCATGAGGGTTCTTAAGTCAGATAACATTACCTGTATAATCTGTCAGAACTCGTATCACATTGGTCAGTGCTCGAGTGTAACAAGAGCATCTTTGAAAACGATGTCTAAGAACGACGTAGAATGCTGGACGTGTCCAACTTGCGCATCGGGCACTACTAGGGCAACAAGACAAAAACGAGGAAGTCACTCTGATACTGGGGAGGTGGATCAAGAACGAGAGCCATCAATCAGAGACGTGATGGATTGCATAACGGCACTGACAGAGAAGGTTACGGATGTACTGAACCATCTAGAAAAATTAGAAAAGACTACTTAAGCTCGAGCGGTGAAACAAGATGATGTGCTGTTAAAACTAGAGGAACAAGGAAGGAAAATGGAGACAATGGAAACTTGCTTGGAGCATATATCTGAGCAGTATGACAACGTATCGCAAATGTTTCAAAACAGCAAAAAAGGAAATAGACGATATTAGGCAAAAGTTTGTAACGCTAGAAACAGCCTTTTTGGCTGAAACGTCTGAGGTAGCTCGCCTGAGGTTGTCATTTCTGAGCCTAGAAGATTATTCTCGTAGAAGAAACATTGAGATCTATGGCATAATAGAAAACAGGAATGAAAACCTGAAAGAATAGTTGCGGTTCCTAGCGGGAAGGCTCGGAATGGCGGTTCCGACGAGTCAGCACGTGGAAAGCATACACAGTATAAAAGCTAAAGCGGGCAACACACCTCCTATACTGGTTAGATTCTTTAGCACACAGACAAGATATGAATGGGTTAGCAAGAAAACAGTCCTGAGAGATGACAATATTTTCGTCAACGAGAACATGACAGCCTACCCGCTGTGGCTAGCAAAGAAGCAAGCGAGAGAAACGTCGTTCAAATATTCATGGGTGAAAAATGGGAAAATATTTATGAGAATACATGAAGGAGCCAGTGCAATTAGAGTTGAAACAGAGGAGACTCTACCACTTATAACATGAAACAGGAATTTGACACACTAGATGAATGGACAAGACGCAGGCTAGACAATGTTAAGGAGCAGAAGAAAATTGCATCACTTGACTTGATACATGTGAACATCAGAAGCCTTCAAAAATTCTGGGACCTTTAATTGGAGCATGTGCATAAATCCATATCATTTTTAGATGTTGTTCTTGAAAAGAGCTGAACGGTAAAATTGACATGGTGCAGTTATATCAAATCGAAGGATTCAAGCAATTTTCGCTCTGTAGGGACGGCAGAAAGAGAGGAGGGGCGGTGGTCTCTGTTAAGAAGTCTTGGCTTTATGGAAAAACTTCAATGGTTTTTAGTGAAGCCGAAGTAATCGCCCTCATAGTTGAAAGGCCTGATTTGTCGTTCGTGATATGTTGTACAGACTGCCTGGGAAGAACTTTAAAGCCTTTATTAATGAACTCAAGGTGAAATTGGCGCGCTTAGACAAACATAATAATGCCATATTAGTTGGTCAATTTAGCAATAATACCTCCTCAGTAGGCAAATATGGTGTATCTGACTACTGAACAACTCTCACAGGCTACGGTTTTGAAATGACTATTTCAGGTTTTACAAGGGAAGAATTTCTGGGAGCTAAACTAGTGCGTTCATGCAGCGATCACATTAATACACGTATGGTCGATATGGAAGCATACTCTGGTATTACAAAACAAAAATTAGTAGATCACTACTATGTAACCACCACAGTTCTTGGTAGTGACGAGTGTTGAAAAGTTTATATTAAAGAACACTATTTTAGCTAACAAGAAAGTTGGTCGCCAAATTGGTAATTATGACTACGATTCGCTCCTGAATCGTGGTCATAATGAAGCATACGCTCAACTAAATGAGAAGTTTCTGGTAATCCACAGAGCCTCAGAAAAAAAACTGTCCTAATGAAGAGAAGGCAGGCTAAACAACCATATAATAAAAACAAGTTACTTAAAGGAACGTTTATGGCAAAGGTGTAAACAGGATCTCTCTAATACAGGTTTAAAAAAAGAATGCAGACAAACCAGGAATAAGCTGACAGCTATGATGCGGATAGCGAAAAATAATTGCTCTAAAGAACAACTAAATAACTGTAAAAGAGATGCAAGGAAAACTTGGAATATTGTTAACTCCATAAGTGGTAAAAAAGGAGTATAGATGAAATAATCGCTAATCACTTTCCCTGTAGAAAACTAGAAGAATTGAGCAATGAATTTGACTATGCTTTTGCCAATATAGTAGAATCTCTGCGACAGCGTGATACCCATACAGAGAAGGCGGGCATAGTTCTTCCTTCAAATATTCATTCAGCATATATGACTGAGCTCACCGACATATAAGTAAGGGAGGCTCTTATTAAGCTATTTCTAAGAAGGCCACCAGGATATGACGGAATTCGGGTTAGAGACCTAATTATCAATAATGATGAACTTGAAGCTTCATTTTTTACATACTATCAGCAATCATGCGTACTGGTAAAATCCCGTGTCAAATTAAGGTATCGTTAATAAGGCCTGCTATAAAAACGGTGACAAGCAACAGTGTCTAAATTATAGACCTATAGCCATTCTATCGTGTCTAGAATGCGTCCTAGGGAAAGCAATATATAAGCGCATCACTTCATTTTGTAGTAAGCGCCACCTGTTGTCTGAGTCTCAGCATGGTTTTGTGTAAGGGAAGAGCACCACCACACTACTTCAAGATTTTGCGGAGAATGTGTACAAAGCCATCGACAGTAGCAAAATCGTACTAGCGCTTTTCTTAGATCTCAAAAAAGTGCGCGATACTATTGACCATAGTTGATTAATTGAAAAATTATATATGATGGGATTCCGTGGACCATACAGACAGCTATTTGATGACTATTTCAAAGACAGCAAACTGTTAGAATAAATGTAGTTAACAGTGCTCTAATTCCCATAAAATATGGTGTTCCACAAGGATCCTTCATAGGACCCTTAATTTTTAATTTGTACATAAATGATATTACGCAGCTGCATCTATATTTCAGTATGTATCAGTATGCTGAAGACGCGGCACTAGTCCTGGCTGGAAATAAGTATAATAAAGGGGTGGGTTTACTGCAGCAAGACATCTATAAAGTCGTGACATGGTTTAATAACAATTTCATCTACCTTAACAAGCAAAAACCCCAATTATTTTGCTTCCGCAGTCCTTATAGGAAAATTGTTTTGTCATCCAAGCTTTACATGCACAGTGACAATTGTCGAAGCTGCAATTGTCGGAGTAGTCATCTCCAAAAACGTGAAGTTTCTAGAATTGTACTTTGATGAGCACTTCTCTTGAATATCCCACATTGAACATCTAGCGAAACAATTAAGAGCTGTTCCCGCTGTTATATACAGACTAAGATCAATCTGCAGTATAGTATAGCAACACTCAGATTCGGGGCAGCAGTCTTTTGGGTGGGCTGCACAATATAAGTTGAATGTCTTAAACGCAATATTAAAAAAGATTGCACGAAACATAGCTTACGGAACTAGCACTCCGAGTAAAGATATTGCAGAAATTATGAGACAGCACTCAATACTTAGAGTGCAGAAACTGATGTTAAATATTGTACTCACGAGCCATTTCTTCCATAGTGAATTCAAAACAAATAATATAAAAACACGCGACCTTCCAGCTATAGAAACTTATGCCGTGCCAAGAGTGTGCTCAAACTACGGTAAACGAACGAAGGAATTTTACATTCCATTTTACTTCAATAAGTTAGCGGTGGATCCGGATATAACATCCATTACATTTGCAAAACATAAGGTGCACGAATGGGTTTGGGAAAATATTCAGTAGAAACGGTTAACTAAATTCTTGCTTCTTTCTTCTTTTTTTTTGCGTGCGTGTTTCGGTGCTTCAAAGTGTGCTTTCTATTGTAATTTGCGTTTGCCCTGGCCACTTGCTGATTGGTCGGTTGTCTTTTTTTCGTCCTTGTAGAGTCAGAATTTGGCTTTGTGTCGTGAGAGTGTTCTTATTGCATTTTTCATCCCGTGATCATGGGCTGCCGACAGATTTTCGTACTCAGACTGTTTTCATGGTTTCTGCCTATCGGGATTGCGGGAGCCGAGTGTTTGTATCCTTCAATCTGATCTCGGAGGGGGAGGGGGGCACAGATTTGTGGTAGGGGGCTTGGATGCAGCAAGAGTGTGTTAGATTCTTTTTTTTCTTCTTTCTTTTATTGAGCTGTTGATGTATGCTTCTTCTTGAGTATATGTACAAAGTTGTATACTTTTTTACATGGTGGGGGTCGTGACTGGTCTTGGTGGTTTCTGGGGTGGTTTCCAGTCGGTTCCCATTCAGTTCCTGCTGAGTTCCCATTGGAACCAATGGGGTCGTTTGTCGGGGCTTACAAATGCATAATTGATGATGATGTTACACGTATAACGTTATTATCAATTATGAGTCCGAACGTAAACACGCTCACCTCACTTCTTTGATATAAGCCCTTGTCTCTAGACGATGATGATGCGTCTCCTACCGAGGACCTGCCAGAGCGTCCCTTTTCACTCAGTAGCCTCTCTCAGACGCGACAGTCGAAGCCTAACGAAGTACTTGGAAGGAAAGGCATCTTCGCACCGTCTCTTACGAGCACTGATTTTCACCCTTCTGGAATCAGAAAGATCTCCTCTGAACAAGAGCTTCGAGGCTAGCGAAATCGGCTTTCTCTTTGCTGTCACGATTTCGTGAAGAAATTTCACAGGGGTCACAGGAAGAGCCAGCACCTAGAAATTTTGTGTTTTCTGGATCCCTCCACAGTACCTAAAACACGCATTACTGGCCACCGGTTATCTGACGATGTCGCACGTAATATGAAAACTTTGAGAGACTCTCAGCAACAAATGCTTAAGACATTAGAGTGAACCTGATTGACCCTTTCTTGATGTCAACACCTGGAAACAAGTTGATCAGTGTGGCGATAGATTGCCTATCCTCGTACGCTGAGGCCCGTACATCTAGCGAAATAGAAAAGCATGAAATGAGATTACATTTAGTGCGAAATGTATCTTTCCGCCACAAGGTGCTAAAAAAGAACGGATTGCTGACATGGAGACAATGTTCAAATCGGCGCTGCAAAAAGCGGCCTCACATGACCTTAGTGAACAGAACCATCGCTACAGAGCTGTCTAAATGTCGACGCCGAACGCAAGGCTTGGATTGTCGTCATTCCTTACGTCGTCTTTGCTTTCAACACTGAATGTGAAGGTGGCCATCCAAGTTACTACTTTCAGGCCCGCCCACTGCAATGAAGCCCCAAATACGTTTTTCCATACTGTCCAGCAGCACCGCGGAAAAAGATTACAGGGTCGCTTAGATGTCTCTTAAGACTAGAATGACGAAAGCCTACCCTTCCTTTCCTATCATTTGCCTCTCATTGTTAGCCTCTTATTACGTTCGTTGCACTGCTACAAATAAATACAATTTTGTTACGGGAAAAGAAAAGCACCGTATTTGTCACACTTTCTCCAGCAAGGGTGAGTTTAGATGGTACACCATCGCTCGTATCGAGTGGCGTTCCTTGAAGTGCGTTCAAGTGCGAGATTGCAGATGGAAGGAACGCTAGACAAGAACACGTCTCGCCGAATCTCGCGCACTACGTTCGCGTATGGGAGTTTGTTCCATGAGCATAGAAAGGCTTTCACCATACAATCTCCAGGCCACCGTCATCGGTACGCACAAATCTGATCCCTTGCCCGGCTATGGCTCAATGACCAAAAACGCCGCGACGTCCGACAGTATCATCGAAGCCAACACCACACGGAACGCTAGCCGCATTATTTATTAATGATACAAACGTTCGTTTGATGCTGCAGGCTTAGTGAAACGTTTTAAGCCGCAGTTTTGGGCCGTACAAGACCATTCGTCGAAAACGAGAACTTGACTGCGAAGTCGTTCCGATACAGTTCAACCTAAAAAGTTGTGGTTTAGTGAGCCTCAGTGCTTATTAAATAAAATAATGAATTCCTCTTGTTTTCATTCTCAACATTAATAGGTTTCTATTTTCCAAATAATCGCGCCAGTGTGTCCTTATAGAAGGCAAATGCCTGAAAACTTTGCAGGTTTGTTCATGCTCGAGGCTACCAGAACGACACTTTTTCACTTTGTTGTTGGCGCAGATAATGTCGGTTTTACTGCAAGTTTTGCAGCTTTGCGCAGTCGGTTCTACATTACTATAGATTCTTGCATATTGCTTCACCTTAGAAGTTTTTCGCCAGCTTTATGTAAAGCACAGTTTGGCGCGACGGTGATTCTGTTCATCGACGACCGTAGAGCTAACTTATTGCTATCTCGGCCACCTATTGTTCCGCTTTGACGCACAGCTTAGGCAAATAAGGAACTTATCTGAGAGTCTTTCAATGACTTATTTCTCACTGATTGACTGCCTTCCGAATAACGAGCCCGTATCCTACATATTGTACGGTAACTACACGTTGCAATTCACACTAGTGCGCAGTTAGACAGCTCATGCAGATTGTCTTCTGTTGCGATCTGTTGCATTTCACGCAACATAACTGCTTTATTCATGCGAAAGAAATACAGGCCATCGTGTTAGTAGGATTTGAATTTTGTGTGAGAAGGGCACTTGTCTTTGATGAAGACATCAACCAGATGAGCTCGTCGTCGAGTTTTCCATTCCTGTAGTATTGGTTGATCCGCTAGGCTGAAAAGAAAATGAAAAAGAGTCTAAAAAATAACCGACTCTGTGCGACGAAAAACAGATTTGTTGTCGCAGTTACGTGCGACTTTTATATTTCGTTTTTCATTACGTCACACTCAAACGCAATATGAGCGCAGTAATCCAAGGACTTCTTGCTTCCTTCATTTCATCTCGAGAACGCTACTGTTTTCAATGCTACATGCTCCACTAGTTTTTCAAACTGTGAAGCTTTGTGATTTGCAGTATAGTTACAATTCTCATTCTAGCAACGGTATCACGTTGTGCCGAGCCTCTTTCTCGCATACGCTTTTAAAGCAAGCGCTTCTTACCGGGGGTGGTGGCAAACCGTGACCAGGAGGTCCCCCGGCTCCGGGAGGTCCCCGACCTCTGGGTCCCCCTTCAGGAGGGCCGCGTCCTCCTGGTCCCTGGGAAGCTGCGAAAAAAGAAAACGAAGGCGGCCTTGTTGTAGAGCATCCGCCTCGTGTTCGGGAGGTAGCAGGGTCGATCCCTGTTGCCGCCGGGTGCCTACCGGCTTTTCAATTGGTACAAGCTTTCCCTCGACCTGGTGCTCGGTTCTTTGGGGTGAAATGTTTGGGAAAGCGGTCATAGGTCTAAAATAGTTGCTTCGGTGTGGCAGTGATCAGTTCCGCCATCGGACAATAATAACACAATAACGATAACATCGGACAACAGTCCGCCTTGTGCAGCAAAAGCCCGTTATGTGGCCCTTTTTTTTCTGTCAACCCGACCTTTGCAGGTCATTACTTTGTTCGAAACTTTAAGCCCTTGAAGGAGCACTGTAGGGTTAGCAGAGCCTCTTCCAAACGCACACCCCTGAGAGAGCCGGGCGCCGTGCCGGGGGACGCTTATACCCATTTTATCGGGGTTTGTCCGGCGGCGGGTTTCAACTGTTGATGTAAATACCAGCGCCAACTTCTTTGCCTAAGGTGACTGCTTATGCTTCGTTGTCTAGACCTCCGGCGTCGCATTTATTGGTCTGACATTTTGCGCTCTTGGCAATGGCCGACATACACGTGGCTGCTAGAAAATTCTTAATATTGGCTGCACAAAGAAGCAATTCATAGGTTCACAGATGCCAGCATTTACGAATGTTTAAAGACATAGATCGTCCTGGATTTTTGCGGTGATTTCAGGTTTTTGCCATGATACCCAGAGAATACCATTATGGCACCTCGAGAGCCCATGAGTCCTCAACAGTTTGTCGATATCCTCATTTTCTGATTTCGTTGCAATTATCTGGCGAGGTAAAGGCTGCTTCGCCGGCATTGTAGCGCTGAAATCCTTTACACAGTCGTACGCGTGTAATGCAAATCAAGGCATTTTAATTTTCAATGCTAATTACAGACGGTGTCTGAGCAAAGTTCTTGCTTTTCCTATCTACATTACTGCAAAATAATGCACTCGTGGATTTTAGTTGCATGAAACAAATGCACAAAATCATGCTCCCAATCGAATCAACACCACATACCTAAAACAACCACTGCCAGACCAAGCAACAACAGAAGAGCAAAGTTCTTGGTCGCCGTCATTTCAGAACCGAGGCAAGGAAGCTGTAGTCAAAGGTTTTCCTTTGACGCTGCCACAGCTTAACGATTTCCTCCTTTTTATACGAAGCTAAACTCTTTCTCTTTATATTATGTCATTCTTCAGCAGTGCAGGGTTGACAACCGGAACATCTTGATTGATTAACACACCTGCGTTCGGTCTTCCCCTTTCTCTCCCTCTTTCTCTCAAGAAATTTTCTTGTCGGCTAGGGGCGGGAAACTGCATGATCTACGTACAACGGCAGGACCTGTATATTGACGGAATTTTTGAGGATTGTCTAAACATATGCTAGATACAAGGCACTTGACCATGGGTGAATTTAGCCGCACATGGCCTCCTGTGTCTGCTGTCATATATGGCTGCCTTTGCTGTGAAAGCTTTTTGTTTTTGAATTCCCCTCCACTCTATTCGATCCGCCTACAGGTGTCACATAAAAGAGAGAACGTAGACGAAATGCTGTTAAATCAGAAGCGCATAAACAAGGGAAGCAGAAAAAAAGTCACTAAAGGCTATTTTACAGCTCGACGATAAAACCATTGTCACCATACAGAGCACACTTTATTGGCAACCACGTAAAGCACTCCGCAATAAGCATGCACAGTCTTTAAAGTAGGGAAGCAAATTACACGTTGTAGGGGACACACCGCATGGTACCTCCATTTCAGACTGCCAGCTGAAGCGAGCGTACAAAGGCAAAACATATGTGCGGATGTTCTGTTTTACCTTTAAAAACTTTCCCGGATCTTGACTTCGCCGTGTTTCAGTACACCGTAGGTATTGTGAGCCGGTCTGCCTCCAGGGAGTTACAAAAGTTAAACAAAAGAGATAAATAGCGCTCCAATGCCTTTTAATTGGTCTCGAGAAAGTTTTAAGTTTCGTTGATTCACTATGTGGATTTGCCTAGAAGAAACCCGTTTCAATGTTGATTTACTTCTGATAGCACCCTGCTGGTCAATAATGAGTGTTCGCAGTACTCGAAAGTCTGTCATATTCGAAGTTGGCAGACCTAGAAGCTTTTCAGCAGCCAGTTGCCTGTTAACCAGTGGCAATCTGTGTGTGTGTGGGGGGGGGGGGGGAGGTAAGAGGACAGGTGGTCTTGGAATGGCTTCAAGCGAAATCTTTCTTGCTTTTTGTCCAGCCCCGCCAAGGTGGCGCCGTGGTCGGGGCACTCACCTACCGTGTCCATGGATGCGGGATCGAATCCTGGCGCCAGCAGCCGCTTTTCGATAGAGGCGAAAAGCAAGGCGCCTGTGTTTTGTGCGAATTGAGCACACGTTAAATAACCCCAGGTGGTTGGAATTTCCGGAGCCTTCCAATACAGCGTCTCTCATACCCTGAGTCGCTTTGGGACTTTAATCGCCATACACCACACAAAAACATCTTTTTGTGCAGACATACGCACATAATTTCGATGTAGGTAACAGCGACTAAGCTAGAAGGAAAAAAAGCGTAAAGCATACAGCAGTCTCTAATGTTATCGCGTCGGCTTGACACTTCCGAGAACAAAATAGTGCCTAGAAACATTTACCGTCGATAATCCCTGTGATCACTAGCCGGTAGTCTGCATCTCCGAAATTCAGTCTGGGTCAAGATGTAAGGTAGAGAGACAGCCTTTGCACTGTGCGGAATGCATCAAAACGGATTTTTGTGCCATGCACCAATTACCGTTCATTGGGTATCAGAAAAGGTTGGTTTTCATGGATGCTTTTGAGCTCTAGGAATAACGCCCATTCTTAGCCACTCGAAGTAGCGCCATCATTTCTAGTACGTAACACATGATCAAATATGTCCAGATGACTACTACCGCTCACTCTGAAAACAGTTTTCTTCTTCTTTTACGGCAAAACGCCGTGAGACACACTCCTTAACTTCTCGCTGCACGATATCGCAATATTTCGAAGACCAAAACTCCAATACAAATTCCAGCATAAACGACCGGCAAGAACGCGTCTGCGTAGCTTAGAAGTAATGTGTCTGACTCGTGATTAAAGAGTCACAGTGGGTTAGATTAGCCTCACTCTCCACCTTGAAGAAAACGTGCTAACCTCTAAAAGAAGCACACTTTATTAGTGCCTGAAAACGCCACAAGCTGGCTCGTGACGTCATAAAATAACCGACAGATCATTGTGAGGCTCTTCAGCTATCAACTGTCACTTTATAGAGACACTCTCGTGATATGTTTCTAACAATGTTGACGTTATTAACAACTACGCCGACTAAACCAATGTCAAATATTCTAGGAAACGCGACCTTGAAAGCTATTGGATTGAAATCTTGAAAGTGAAAGAAAGGTTCCCATCGGCAGAATGATTATGAAGGCGTTAAAATATACCACGCTTCGTGATATCTGCTTCAACGCCTGAAACGTTTCATTATGAGAGTGGACTTGCGTAGTCGGCAGAATAGGAAATGCAAAAACGTAACACTTTCTCTGCCTAGCGCACTCCACTTCCTTTCATGTGTTCCACCTGTAAGCATGAGCCGATCCGCTAAGCTTACCAGTTTCAATATACTAGGATAAGGCGAATGAACGCATTAGCATGCACTACATGCACAATAATGATTGTGACGAGTGAAAATTTGTTTTTGTTTTCATTTTTGTGGACAATGTGACGTCTTCTAGGCGTGAGAGACACATCTGTTTGTGGCAAAAATAGCTGACTTTATTAAAACCAGCAGACGCTATTATAATTGGAGTTGCTGTCTCTTGATTATTAACGCCAAACGACGAGTACCGCAAATTGCAAAATGAATTGCTTAGAGTGCGCAAACATGCGCTCACTACTCAAGAGCTCTGCAAACGCCCTCTGAGCGTCCAGCATCATGCACGCAGCATGAAATAACTCAATATGTGCATCGCCCGTCGCCAACGACGCATCACTGTACTAATGCTGCGGACATGCCAGAAAAGATTTGTCGGCGACATTTGGAGTCCTCAGTATGGTGCTTTGGCTGACGAGTTCAATCACATGTAACTTTTCAAGCGTCAATTGGCCATATATAAAGCAGGGAAGCGTACATCCTGCTATCAGGACAAGCACACTTTATAAGCACTAGCCGCTCAAAACGGTGAAGCATATATGGATAAGAATATCATCCAACTCGCCAACATGAATTTGTCGAAAAAAGCTCACCGTCTGTATAACATAAAGGGCACGCACAGGGCAAGTCTATCCTGACCGTTTGTGTACAGCACACAGTTCCCTCTCCGAGCCCCTAGTGCTGTAGAGCCCCGATATGACACCGTGATCAGCTGTTGAATATACCCGATATGCCAGTAGCTGCATTGTAATATTCTACACGCGCAGCTGCGAAACAAACACTCTGAATGGTATAAAGCGTCATCTTCTTTTTCTTCTCTTGCGCGCCAACATCCTTCGTTCCTGCGTTTGTTAGGCAGATGACACGTTGCCTTGTTGCTCGAAAAGTCGTTTTCCATGTTGCGAAACTTTCCGTGCTGCGCAATCCCTGGCAAGGTAACACGACTCTCTTCCTGCATCGGTTTAGTGATACTGGCGTAAAGCTCTCCGCGCTTAACGTCCTCCTTTTCAGCAGTGTGTTCATCTACCGCGCTCTGCGCTTCAGTTGCCGTCAATTGCACGGCTTCCTGCTCTCGGATTTCCTCGTGGGAAACTGCACGACAGAACTTTTCGAGGTGACTTAAGTATGACTCCAGATCTCTGTCTTTTTCAGCGCCTTCTGTTCCTAGCTTCTTGGGCTCTCGTGTGGGCTCGTCTTCGCTGCGTCGCATAAGTATTTCCTCCTCGTAAGTCTTGTAGTTCATTAAGCGAAGAGACTCCATTCTTTGCATGTTCGCACTCAAAGTATGTCGCCATAAGAAGGGACTCACCATGAGCATTGTGTTCAGCCTTTTTTTCCTAATTCACAAACTGGTTTAACCCGTAGTGAGTAATCTGGAGTTTATCGAGCTGTCGGTGTACTTAAGGGGTTACTGCCTGTCCATCGAACTTACTCTCTTGCTCGGTGAAAATATTGGCAATTTGTGACTTTCTGTGCGGCTTAACAATGTCCGCTGGACGAATTCTTTCGTCGGCGCCCCAGAATTATATTTTTATGAACATAAACAAAGCCATGGCGTGTTTACAATTCCCGTGATTTACTTGATCCCCTCCTTACTATGGGAGAGCCCCATCTTAATCGGTGTCTGATGAAAATGACTTACATTGAGATGTGTCCAGCGGGGTCGCTGCTACTCCACTATGACTGCTGGCGCCGCATCGAGGCCATTAAAATTCATCAATCCGAGACATTGTGAATTTGCACTGTCATTTTATCCTTGTATCCTTATAGCTGGCATCCACTGTCATCTGAGAAGCCAACGTTACTAACGGGAAGTCGGACGTCGACTGTTTCTCGAGAGAATTGATCTGTTTCTGTTGTTTCTGTTGCAGTGTGTCCGAGACATCAGAATTGACACAATCTGCGCGAATTATGCACATTGTTTCATTACGAAAAAACGTGCGTAAATCACACAGAATAGTTTTCGGGTAAAATATAACCAACCTTTGTACAGGAACTTGAAAAGCTGATTGGCTCCAATAAGTAATGTATATTCATTTACTTCGTTTAAACCTGGAAAACTCAGAACATCAGCCAGAAAAATCTAGGCGTCAAACAACTGTTTAACTCCAACACACGCACGGGAGATTTCAGCCAGCACTCATCGAATATAAACGAAATCTCGATGGCTTCGATTCCCTGTTCGATATTGTCAAATTTACGTTTCAAACGTAGGTGCATAAACGTGAACTAGCTCTTCAGTTCTTCTGTATCGCCCTTAAAGCTTTCATAGCCAAATTATTATTATTCACGTGTCGCAGCCTTAACTTGTGTGATACGTTGGTTGTAGTGCACCTTCTTTGGCGGCCGTGTTCTAAGGCGCTTCTAATATATACGTTGGCTGTCCATAAGCCATCAACCATGTTCTAAAGGTTTGCAGCAGTACTTTATCTCCATGGAACTAACCACTGCAGCATTAGTCATAGCGTACATGCTGACGCCGTTCGTAGCTGTATGCAAGGATGCAGATAAAGGTCGCAGCCTTCCTTCGCACTTCAAACTGCGCCATTACGGCGCCAATCTATCGATCAATTCTCTCGAGTTTTGCATTTAGAACAGTAACCGGATCTAGATAACAGACCTTTCCGCTCCGGCAGGCTCCTACTACAATTGCAGTATTCCGTTCAGTGCATTGTGTAGCCGCAAAATTACTCATCGCCATGGGTAGACACGGGTTGTGCAGAACAGATGCTGAAGACAGGAAGAAGCTCCGATGCAAACCACATCTTTTATCGTTACCTCTCGGTGCAGTAGCGACGGTTACTTGGAACGGTATCTCTCCCCTTTGAGTGCAGGCGATGAACGCAATTTCATCTACGGATTCTACCTTGATTCGTAGCTGGTCTTCAACCGTACAAAATCCTCTTCTGCCGTATGAGGTTCGGTGACGTTCTGCTCGAAGCTCCACCACTTGTACTAATCGATTGCGGCTTCATACCGTATAAACTTGACAACGATTTCTACAATCATGGCTACGTAGCAGAGTTCCTGTCACACCAACCGCACGCAGCACTCTCATGCTGATATGCACACAATCCAGGAGATTACGCAACCCAACCACGCTACCAGCCACCTGATGGGCTTGTGCGTTCGGAGATTCACCAAGTAACTCTGTAAAACGAGCTGCTTATTACCGAAGCAGACCTTGACGATATCGGTGGTATCGCCGTTCGTTGTTTCTAGACTTGAATGTCCTTGATCGCTTTAGCCGTCATTCCACTGAGCAGACTGCCGTAAAGGAAAGATAGGTGTTGTTCACGCCACTGTTACTAAGGACGGCGTGGCGATACATGTTCCCAAAAGCTGACCTTTGGGACATGTCACTGTCGAAGCTTAGCAAGGCCAAATTTCGCTGTAACGAACCAATGCCGCTTGGTCGTCCAGATGCAGCAATCTCAGAAGAATGGCTATCCGCTGCTGCACAAAAGCTCAGTAACGGCGTCGGTAGAACGACGAGTGACGTGAACAGCTGAATGTGGAATCTGCTGAACATCGATATCGTGGCACAATAGCACCAGTGTCTGCCGCAGATTCTTCAAACTGGGTGACAGAAGCGATGTTTTTTGCCGCATCGTCGTCAAGAAGAAAAGCCTCCATGTTCTCACTCAGCATGCGCAATCCCTTGTTGTAAGTCATCAATCATTCTTTACCAGTGCAACATCATTCTCGGTGCCCGATTTGTTGACATCACGTGCCTTGGTGCACAGCGCTATGTACAAAACTCGCTTGACAATATGCGCTTGCGTTTTCGACTACCCATCAGGCGGCGTTAAAGCCCTCTTCTCTTCCGGTGAGGTCTGATAGTCAAGAATCACTTAACTCGAAGGGTTTCATAGCAGACTTCACACTCTCTCCTGATCAGCTTCGATGTCGGAGGTCGCGAAAATGATATTCTACTTCAATCTATTTGTTCCTTCGTGTATTGTTCGCTTAAGACCTAGATTTGAAATACTCTTTACAGTGCTACTTCATGTACATAACATTTTTGTTTGGCTCAGCTCGGCAAATTTTGAGTTTTTTATAATTTTCTTCAACTTGGTTGTGTGTATTTTGGACCGAAAATCTGCCTCACTTGCTTATTTTGTGAATTTCGCGATGTCTCGATTTCTCCATTTCTTATGGTAGTATTATACACGTTTAACAATTTTATTAGTACTATATGTCTAGTTTTGTTGGCTTACTTCTTCATGCATACATTGTTGTGTGTTTTTGCAAACGTGACAATGACAGCGATAATGTTGAGCGCATATCATAATTATTTCTCTCCCCTGATACTCAGTGGCTGTCATCATCATCATCAGCCTGACTATACCCACTGCAGGGCGAAGGCCTCTCCCATATTTCTCCAATTAACCCGGTTCTGTGCTAGCTGTATCCACTTGACCCTTGCGCACTTCTTAACCTCATCCGCCCACCTAACTTTCTGCCGCCCCCTGCTACGCTTTCCTTCTCTTCTATCAATCAGATATATCAATCAATAAATCAATCAGTCTCTTCTGTCTGCACGAGGCAGCAGAGGTGGCTCAGCTACAGAGCCAGTAGCAGGCCCGTGCATTTTCCTTTCCTTTGTCCTGCACCCACAACAACATAATGCTCGCTTGCGAATGCATATCAAGTTTGTTACCAAGAAATCAAGTTTGTTACCTGGCTGTACCTGCGAGTAATCTTTTCATTTAGACCCCTCACTAGCTTTCTGAGTTGTCGGTTGAAGCAGTGTGTGTACGCATAATTTCGCTTCCGTCAAGAACTCCCTTATCATAAAAAAGAAAACGTCTGCAAATTTTGCGTTTGAAATCTCCCACCGCGTATATGTGGAGATACACAATAAGCATTTTAACTGGTCTGCTTCAGTTGCTATATCGGCATCTCAGGATCTGCTCTCCTCGACGTGACTTACACGTGGCCCTACGGGGCTTTTATTAAGAGTAGGCTGAACTGCCCGAAAGAGGAAAATATGGCCAGGTAAGAGCCTATTGCGACAACTAGCGGACTCATATCTTGGAATCTCGTAAACAGATCTCGTGGACAAATCTCGCGCAATTTCACCATGACCCTATAATTTTTGCCATAAAACATAGGCTAGCTGTATTACCATTCGCGATCGGCGGAGGCACATGCCACCATATGCCTGCAAATCAATGCACATTATATTTTTTCATTATTTTATTATTTTTATTATTATATTTTTTTATTATATATTTTTTTCGGACTGCACCTTCCACATTTATAGTGCTGAAAAGGGTATCGAAAATTTGTTTCTATATGCATTTAGGTTGAATGGATGAATGGAGATGTGTTTTCCTACATGTGGCATTCGACGCGCATAAAACTTTGAAAACAATTAGGCTAGCCCTTCAAGTACATGACGTGATAGTGTTAATTGTTCCCCAAAGAGGCTCTTGCGGATTCTCATTCGCGCGTGCTCAGTTTCTTACGCTCTCAATCGATAATTACCCTATCTGTGTTTCTGTTATCTCGCCGAAGTTCATTATCTTACAGTGGATAGTAGCTACCAAATTATGCGAAAGGCCCCTCTGAACGGGGCCTTTAACATCATTGCGTTAAAGTAGGGCTGAATGCTCTTTTCTAGTTAATTTATCGGGAAAGAGCAGTAGTACTGCTGAGCGTTCCGGTATGGCAACCGGAACACAGTGACCTTCTGCCGCAATTTATAGTCGCTACAGCTTCAAATCCGCATCTGGCGTTTCCACTAATCAGCTAAAGGCGAGACCAACACTCCTCAGGACCACTGAAATTGAAATACAGCCAGAATATTTGCTTGGATGCACTGATTGCCATGTTGAGAATAAGTGTGAGAATAGGTGTTATTATTCCATAAGAGACAGGTTTTCACAGTCTACAATAAAAATGCGAAATTCCGTATCTGTTCTGAACACATACTATTATGATTATCTATTACCTTCGACTTAGAGGCAGTTCAATCCTGAGGTTTCTGCGAAACCGATATTTAAGATGAAAACCATAAGCACCTAATGCTACTTTTAATTCAACGCTTCAATCACAATTTAAAGAGACATCAGCAAAAAATATAAAACAAACCAAGATGAAAAATGTATTCTTCTGCCGCACTAAAGGCCCCTTTTCCGCGCGAAAATGTGGCTGCTTTGCTGAGAAAATCCCGCAAGAAAGCTTTTCTCATTCAAACTGTCTGCGAGAAAATGATTCCTGTTAGGTAATGCGTATCACATCTTTGCGGAGGATCTCCCCGACCAATCAGGGGCGCCATTTACAACAACCGCCACCGCGGCCAGAAACCGGAACTAGCACGCAGAACGAAAACGTTGATACAACGGCAATGTGCTAGCACTGGCCTTCTTGGGCCGCTAAAATACAGATGCTTTCTACTGCATATTCTTTTTTTCGCCGGTGCCTCATTACTCCGCACGTGTACTGCAGTTCACATGCTTTAAATAAAGGACCCTCGCTGCGAAACATTTTTCGAAGTGACATGATAGGCTATGGCTCATGCATGCGGAACTTACTGCGTGTGCTTCAGCATATATCAAGCATATCCGCTTTGTCACTGAGCCGACAACCGGGAACACCATGCGTTCGCACCGTGCTATCCACGCGGATGACGAGCAGCCATGCAAGTGTCTGTATGATTTCGCACGAAATGAAAAAGGGGCACGTTATTATGTTGCATCTCCCACATCCTGCACAAAATACCCGATTCCAGGACTGAAGTGGGAACGAAACCACACAAAGGGACAGTGCAAAAGGAATGGGGACGGAATAGAAGGCGCACAGAAACTTCGCTACGATTATTCACCAATTAAACCGCACCAAATTACTCACCGCAACTGCTTCACCAGAAGCTTAAAAAAGAAGCATCAAAAAGCATAAACAAAAGTCTTACGGCGTTGAACACGGCGCTTGAGGGCACAAACTGTGACGACGAAGATGCAGTGCTATTGGTTTTGTGTATAACTTTTCTCGCCATCATCGGTTCTAGATCTTTATTAGTTCGCTGTTGTATTCGTGCCGCGGTTTTGTAATGCGTTTCTCGCATTTAGGCAGTAATGCAACGTGGCGATCGATGGCTAAACAGTGCCCCGAGAGAACGCTACAGACAGAGTCAACGCGCAAGCCAGTGCCATATGCACTACCCCATTATGCAGTTCTTTTTTTGCTATGGTAATCTTGTTTCGGCAAGGAAACACTGTTTTCGCACTGACGTAACGCTAGACTATGAGTCCAGCCTGACGTATGTATTGTTCCTTTTAAGTAAACCTTTCTAATAATCAGCATGTACATATGTGGCAAATCCGTATATAACGTACCCTTTCTTTAACAATATTTTAAAATTTAAACAATTTTTCAGAAGAGGTCTTGTATGAAGTGACATTTTGTTATATAGAGATATACAGCTTGAGTAAAGTTTTTGCTTCTTTCATTGCCATACAACATAACAAAAGTGTGGCGCCTATAACTGGACTGCTTCTGTGTCAAAAACATGTAAATTTGTTATTTGCTCTCATACACTTGTGCCTTATCATGTAGTGCACTTCCTCTAGGGTATTTCTATCTTTTTCCCTCAGCATTAAAGTTTATTTCAAATGTGCAGAAGATAGCAGTACTAATAAACTCATTCAATCCTTTAGCAGTCCAAGGCATTTCAGTGACACCTTTTATCCTCGCATGATCTTCAAATTGCCAAAAGACTTCAAGGGGTCATGACACCAGTTTTTGAATATAATCTCTTCATTGCATCTTATTCCCGATGTGCCAACTGAACCTCAAAGTTCCAGCTCCGTCGGAGCTGCAGATGTTTTTAAAACTAGTGTTTTAATTTCTCCTTGAACAACACGTTGCACTGGCCACCGGCGCAGCCGGTAACGACATAAAACGACGCCGCATTGTCTGCTGCATGTTCTGTGCACGAGTAGCGTCAACCGCAGTTACGCTGTTCCAGACACTATATAGTTGCGCGACGCTTTCGTGCGGATCAAACAGCAGTCATGCCGCCAACTCTCGGTTGCCGCAAGCTGCTTTTCAATCCCTGTTAGCGCTTTTAACGTAGGCAAAAGCCATGTGTGTGGGCGGGATTCGGGCGCACGTCGGCGCCCGAGTAGGAAAGCCGCATGAGCTGGCCCGTTCGACAAAGTACACACTGTACATTGAAACACGCCTCAAAGCAACACATAAAATGCGCATAGAGTGACGTCCGACGGCGATTTTGTACAACCTTCGACAACGACCCGACAGAGCAGCAGCGTATATAATGTTTTGTTGGAATCATTCTGAAGCGGTAAAAACGCGGACACAAAGAACACGGAACACAAGGGACACCCGCTAGAGTGCAACTAGTTTTTACTGTACAAATACATGATATATATACATGACAATCATTAAGCACACGCAGGTGCCTCGCCATTCACACATGATCTCAGCCCCCCCCCCCCACACACACACACACACTCCCCACCCTCTTTCTTTGTGGCATGCGATTACGAAGATAAGTAATTTCATGTATATATATCATGTATTTTTACAGTAAAAACTAGTTGCAGTCCAGCGGGTGTCCCTTGTGTTTCGTGTTTGTGTCCGTGGTTTTGCCGCTACAAAATGATTCCAACAAGAAATTACCAACTAGCCCAACCTCACGTTTTAATAGGAGCGTATATAAGGTGCGGCGCGCTACATCAAGGCGCCTAATTTGCCCAATACTCCGTCCCGTACGTCGCATCGTTTACGCTGCTTGATGTCAGGAACAAGTCTGGCCCTAGTCGCATCATAAAAATAGACAATAAGCTCATGCGGCTTACCGCACGGGATGCCGCAAGCTTACAATGAGGCCGCCCTCGAGAGAGGCAGACGACGTGCGGCGCCTGGTCGTCTGCTTCTCCCTAATCGTCGCTAGGCCTACATTGCTTAGCATCGAGGCCACAGCGGACGGCACTTTGTAAGTGATCAGGGAAACGTTTTAGTAACAGAGCTACTCGATCATGAAGCTTCCTCTTAATGCCATTGTTTTCTGGTTAAAGAAATAATTTTCGACAACGCCTTAACAGCATAGCTCGTGTACGTGAACACGGGCACCGCACCTGAGGAAGCTGCTATGCGGCTGTAAGCAAAAACTACCATCGTATGCGACATTTCTCAGAAAGCCTTTATTTTTTAGATTCCCTTTTCTAGGACCTGTAAATTTTTCGAGCAGAACACATTTTGCATGCTTTTCTGACACAGGAGCGCAAGGGATCGGCCGTTTCGCTGGCACGGACGCTTGAGGAAGGCTTGAAGAGCACGGCCGGCGCGGCGGGGTGTTCACGGGTTTACGGCGGTGTGGGCAGTGCTGCCGCGGACTATGACGGCGGTCTCGTTGAAGGCCCGCGGATGGGTGGGCAAGAACTAAATCGCGCTTCAGCGCTTCACTGCAGTCTGTGTTCTGTTTTCAGGAACATGCTTAGTGCATTTATTCGGAGTGATGCTGCTCTTTGACCAAGCGCAAACATAGTAGTGTATCGGCAGCTTATCGGCGCCGGCACAGCAGCAAACGACGCAGTGACCGGTCAGCCTTTGACGTCACCAATCGTCCCAACATGGCGATCGTTATCGGTGGGAGGAGCTTCGCGATCTCAGCTTCAGCCACTTATTGGGAACTAAAGAATGCGTCTAGGGCGCTCAAATTTCGCAAATAAATTAATAAGGTCCAGTATTATCTGTGAGACTACAAAACTGCAATATATTAGATAACAATGGCATGACCCATTTAATGCCCTACACAGCAATATGTTTAGAAGAAAGTAGTATATTCTAATGATATCAGTACAAAAGGAATGCGCAACGCTCCGCTCTAAACGATCAAGGCCGATCACAGACTCGGTATTACACAATTATCACATGGCATCCAATTAGGATGACGCAGAAGGTTCGCCGCTTGAGAAACGACCCATAAGTTGACATTTTAACATACTGCATGATAACAATGTTTATGAAAAAACGCACTGTTGACGCAGATCTTCAATTAGGAGCTTCAGTGCAACAACCCTGCGGTACCTGTTAAACGACGACACTTGTCGACCTCGCATTTTCTTTGTCGATCTCTCAGAGGCTGCAATGATGCACTGGAGACCAAAGTCCTCTTTCATTTTTGCTCTGTTACTTCAAAATTATTGGTGCATTCAGTCTGTGAAACCCTTATCTGAATGGTCGAGGCGCCCATAACGAAAAAAGGATAATTGTGCAGCACAGTTTCGTTCGTTTGAGAAGTTACTGGCGAAAAGCAGCAACGATGCCTCGATAATAATGATAGAAATCCAAGTTCACGCATCACTAAGCTACGTAGCTAAATGGAGCTTGGTAGATATTTATGAATATTTGGTCGAAGAAAATAATAACCTCTAATAAACAGTGAGCCATTATCAATACTATCTTATCCCCTATGGTACTCAATATTCGCTGAGAGCTCGGCACTCACACGTCTAGAATGTCGACTTTTAGATGTAGCCGTCGCAGCTTCAATATACCCACGACTCTGGGATAACAGCAACGAGTGCAATAAACACACATCAATACGTCGACGTGATTTCCTTTCATTAGCGGTCAAGTCTGATTTAACAAGGTTTTCTAAAATGTAATCGAAAAGGCCTCATTGGTGCACTGTCAGCACATGGCTTCTTGAACACCTTTGAAGGATCCGTCTCACATCGTGGTGCAAAACAATTTTTGACTTACAAGAATAAACGCAAGTAAGCGACATGGTTGTCTTATGTGTACAAAGAATAGCGCTATATTATCTTCTTGTCAACGCTTTGTAGGGCCAGTACATTTTCGAACACATTTCTTAGCGCTCGAATATGTTAAAAGCAAAGGCTATCGTTTAAACAACTCAACATGTACGTTAAGGCAATGCTTTTTTTTGTGTGTGTCAAATTCAGAGCATAAATCACTTAGGACATCAACACAAGCAAGAGGTACAAAGTCATTTCAGATCTTTATATATTTTCTTCTCGGTGGGTCCTGTCAGAAAACTTGATGCTGAACCAATATTCTTCATGTCTTGTCATATTTAGGGTACTTACTACATAGTCTATATAGTTATAGGACGGATTTAAATAAAGAAAAGAAACAGAACTGGCACAGAGGAATAGGCAAGAGCTTCTTCTGGCTGCTTGCAATAATCGAAAATACTTTCGCCATAACGCCATCGAATTATAAATATAGGAACTTCTATAAAATCCCAGCAGCGCGATATCCCTATTGCAAAAACCAGAGCCTCCCAGCGTCTTCTAGTGCGAAACCAGTACGATTTTCGCGCTAGTTTTGCACTGGATCTGCTGGGCACGCTGGAGGTCTGCATATTCACTGGAACAGTAACGGGAAGACACTGGTTGCACTGGTACGTTGGGAGAAAAACGCTGGGATTAGCTTTTTGACCCTGGGTGTGTCGCTGGCATCCGCGATGTACTGGGAGAAGCGCTGTATGTGCGCAGGGGCCGCACTGGTCCAGTGCCCCAGTATAGCCGGTGCGGCCTGCGGCGTCGATCGGCGTAGCATTCCTCAGGGGCCAAAATGGCAAAACCGTACTTGCAATCGACCATCGGGGCGCATATGAAAAATAAGGTTGAAGCAACCACTTTTTGCTGCGAAGTCATTGCACACCTGTACGAAAACAAAGGCAGTATCTTTTTACTAGAGTTTCCATGTTTTGAGAGGTCGTTTCCAGCGTTTCGAGAGAACCATGACCGCCGCGCCTCTGATATCTCATGACACACTGACGATCAACTTACAACTAAACCTGGAATTGAATAATGTGGGCTACCATGCATAACAAACTTCACAGCTGATCTTAAGTTTACTCTAACACAACGATTACTGCCAATAAAGTTCAATGCGGGCTCCATCGCAGGCGAGCGTAGCCTGCACCACGGCCCAGTATAAACAGCCGAAAAAAATGAGGAAGAAAGTAGTTTACTGAGCGATGGGCCTATGAGAGAAAGAAAAAAAAAACGTACAGCGCTTGTAATGCACAATATTTTTCGTGTTTCTCAATCTTTTGCTCTCTTTCTTACTCTGCGTGTAAAGCAGCCGAGCTCTCCCACGAAACATGAAACGTTTAGTTCTTCTCCCAACGCATCCGCTTTTTTCACAACATTTAATAATCAAAGCAAACCAGGTCTACTACTACAAGCTCGTAGAGTACATTAACAATAATAAGTTATATAAAGCTTCTGATTCAAACCTAAGTTCACAGTATTCTTTTCGCCGAGTACTCAGAAGGACACCTGTCACAAGAACAAACTACGGCCGGCAACATACAGACTACCAGATACCGTTTCTGTTGAATCGTGTAGATACGCTCGTAAACTTTAACAAACCTGTCACCAAAAAGTTTCTTAAAGCCCTATTACTCAAGCATGACATCGCAATTGCATAGTTTAATTTTTTGTTTTGTGTTTTTTGTATCAGAGGTTACATGTGCTTTTCTTTATTATTTTGCTAGTGTTCTATACTAAGTTCACTAAGTTCAACAAACGGTTTTATTGATATCGTCTACAGCGGTATGTTTCATCTGTTTCATTAATTGCAGTCGGTTTATTACATAGCGATCCGCAATAAAATGCCAATCTTTTGTATTTCTTTTTTCCTATCCATAGTTATTTGGAGTGACTCAGTTCATGCAATCAAATTTCTGTATTTGCGCGTTGTGTTTATGATTCGAAATGCTCTTTTGTATGTTTTGTATACGTTTTTGAAACTGCACGCTGAACGTCATCCGGAGCGGAAGCCTTTGTCAGGCTCTGTAGCCTTTAGCTTTCGCTCCGGCTTTCTGTAATAGAAAGGAACAAAGAAAGAAAGAAAGAAAGAAAGAAAGAAAGAAAGAAAGAAAGAAAGAAAGAAAGAAAGAAAGAAAGAAAGAAAGAAATCTCGAAATAGCTACAAATGGCTGCAAACATCATCTTCCTGCTTGGGCGTCTCATAGACATCGATACTAGAAGTTTATTACTAGACTTCTTCAAAACGTTTCTTTTGCGAACATTCGAAGACGCGCACTAGATATTTTACGGGCGGTTGAAACAGGTGGCACTGCGGCTGATGAATGCATCAAATGAGCAATGCATGTGCGTTGGATACAGCGTGAAAATCCTGCGGCACGACCGAATGCCGTCAGTTGCACTTCGCCCATGCTAGACATAAGAAAAATAATGGTCAAATATGTACTTTTTTAATCCATGAATTGTGCCACGGATGCATATGCAGGGCTGTTTACACTTTCCGCCAGCACCGGTCAAGGTTCTTCATTCTGGCGCTATGAAACAGACAGGCTGGTTCACTGTATCTTGAGTACATAACTGAACTCGGTCACATTTCAGAGTAACGAACTCACAAACACAAATGATCCCGCGTTCACAGTAAGAGCAAACGGGCAACATGCATACATCGTTTTCAAAAAACGTTCTTTCAAAGAAAAAGCAGAAACAACGAAACTCGCGAAGCGTGACTGACTGCAGTTGGCTTCAGCTGTCGTCAGGTTTTTGTGCAGCCAGACGCTCGTAAGTAGTCAGAAATCATGGAAAAAAATTAAATTTGCAATTTAACAAGTCAATAAAATTTTATAAATTGCTATATTTGCTGCTGTTATAACTAATATTTTGAATTGTTTTAACCCCTGAACGTTGAGAGCTCTGCAGATCGCCACTAGGAGGTTGGCTGGCTGGCACGAAAAGTTGATGGCAGCCGATGCCAACCGCAGCCATGTGCTTGGGGAGATGTTTGACGGCATTGGCTCGGTGGATATTCTGTAGCAGACCTTCGCGGTTTTGGGTGGTACAGGGCGGGGAATAATGAGAGTTTGAAGGACATGTCTTCCAGTGGACGAGGTCGCTAAACGGACAAGTTGTGCCAGGGATGGGCTTCATGCAACTCATCACTGCTGTTATGAACGCCACGTTGGAGTAAGCGGTCAGTAGACGTGCATTGGGGAAGCCCCAGGGCTGTCTTGACCGCTTTTCTGACAAAAGTGTTCAACCGAGTGAGCTCCTGCTTACGAAGCGGAAGGTATGGCATGCCGTAGGTAATGCGGGCGATAATGAATGCGTTGACCAGCTGCAGTGCGTCTCGCTGTCTAATGCCGTAGTTTTGATATTTAACTCTTTAAAGCATTCGTATAATTTGATCAGTAGTGGTGACTGATTGATTGAGAGTAGAGGAATGGGAGCGGCCATTAGGGATAACGAGGCCGAGGATCTTGATCTCCGGCTTCATGCACTTCTATCATTTGGCCGTCCAGGATGACGTAAATTGGTGAGGTGACATGTAAAATTATCACCAAGACCGCCAACAGGCAAGAGCCCCTCACCTCCCTCGAATATGGGACAGCCAACCGAATACTTTGTACGTAGATTCTGCTGGCCCTGTTAATGAACACATGGCCATTACCGCAACATCTCCAGTGGGCACTCTCCTCAACTATGCCTCTATTCGCACCACCGAACCGAGTACTGCCGAAGAAGCAGCCATCGCTCTGGCCACCGCCACTAATGCACAAGCTACCTTCATGTCATATTCCCGCCCGGCCTGCCGTAACTATCTTCGCGCAGGCATCGGTGCCGCCAGCCGCCGAATCCTCGTCGCTAATCCTCCGAAACGGATCAGTGTGATCTGGATTCCGGAACACCAGTCGATGCCCGGCAATGAAGCTGCCCATCGACACGCTCACGTGCTGCTTCCCCGAGCCTCCCCTCTCCCGGATCACACGTATGCATCCCCGATCCTTACCGACACAAAACTGCTTGAACACTACAGGCTGTCTCGCCCCCCCCCCTTTCCCACCCTGTCTACTCAAGAAGCAGCAACTTACCGCTGCCTGCAAAAATAATACCATTATTGCACCATTTCTCCTAAAGCTCTGGTACTCCTCCCTTTATTCCCCTGACTGCCCACAATGCGGTGAGCGGGCAACGCTCTGCCACATGGTTTGGGCGTGCCAAGTTGCCCCTTTTTTAAGCCCTCTCCCCCACCCCTGCATGTAAGACTGGGAGGCCACCATGCAGGACCCCTGCCCGGAGCGCCAGCAATAGCTGGCTCGCCGCGCTGTTACTGCAGCCGTGACCAACGAGACCCTGGACTGAGAGTCCTCCCACATCGCTGACTAAATAAATAAAGATGTTTTGTCCTCCTCCAACCGCAGCCAGTCCCATGCTTTCAATTTGTTGAAACGTTCAAACGGTTGACACCGTTTAACAGTGTGCGCGTGCGGCGTGTGTAGCACGTTTGCTCGTACATTCCGTGAATACAGGACTATTTGTGTTTTCTTCGGATTCATTACTCTGCCGTGTATGTGATGCCAGTAACTTTTTGGCTGTAATGGATCGGCATTGGCGTGACTGCCTCTACGCAGTCTTTGCCGATTTCGCATGCTGTTTCATTTGGTTCCAGCGCTTCAGCCGAGTTGCCAAGTTCTTTTGTTTCAGCATGGACATTGTGAGTAAAAGTCCTGCATCCGTACTGCATTTTGCTGGAGAGTGGAGGCAAGTGTGCATGCCGTTCCTACCTCCTGCGGCACATTGTTTCCAAATGTGAGTAAATGTGCTTCCATATTTTCAGTTTGACCCGCGTTCACTCTCATGTGGGGGAACGTTTTTGCGCTTTTTCCTCAGTCGCTGCCGTTGTTTACGCAGCTGAAAACACAAGTCTCGTTTGCAGTCGGCGGAAAAGCTTTAGTGGCCTTGAACTCTCTTTTGATTCATGCGATACTACGCAGGGATAGAAAGAAAACAAAAGCCTACTTAATCGCTTCTACGCATTTTTCTTTTCACAGACATGTTTCTTCACTAGGCATACAAGAAGAGTATCAGGATTGCAGCTAGTATTGCTTTTGTCAGTCACTCGCAACGTGATTTAAGGTAAACAGTGGGCTTAACATACATGTGGAAGAACACAGCAGATTTGAGAAAAGCAGACAGCAATTTATGATATCTGCATGCAGTTTATATTTTGCATGATAAAAGTTGCTTGTCAAAGGGAGAGGTCCAAGCTGATAAGTCATTCTGTATTTTTGATTTTCAGTATGGCATTGTATTTTATGAGAGTACCTTGCTTGGTTTCTCACGTTTTTTGGTTGCCTGTTTTCGGTTGCAAATATCAAGGAATATTACAGTTTATAATGCTATATTCTGTCTTTTGTAGAGGCTGTCTGGAAAAATCCGACATGTATTCGGCGTCAGACTGACCTATGTTATGCAGTTATGGCTTGGCTCAGAAGTTCCCCGACACGTTTGACCACAACAATGAATAGGCACTTTTTTCTGTTTGTCATAATTGTTTATTTTACAGTGACTTGTAAGCCCAGCCTTCATGATTAGGGTAAGCTTGTTCACAGTGTTATACTGTTTTTAAAGTCTGGAATGCCCATATCATTTATTTATTATTTATTTAAAAATGCTGCAGTTACACATGGGATTTTTCAGCGTAGGTGCGGGCTTATAAGGAGAAAAAATAGAAGTACAGGAGATAAAATGTCCAGATGAAAATCAGAACAGTAATAAACTCCTCTTTGGCAATAAACAGAGGGGATAATAGTTGAAAGAAACGCAAACTATGGCTATCACAGCCAGTCAGTGACAAATACTTGTTAAACAAAATGAAAAGTAAAACTCAGTAATACAACAGTATACTTCTTGCCGAATACTTGTCCTCTTGTAAATGAATCTTAATATTGCTGTAAGGTTTCATCGTTAATAAGCTTATTCCATTCTGCTACTAGGCCTTGGAAAATGATTAATCAAACAAGAGTAACTAATCAGACATAGCTCTTCTGTTTAATCATTGGCAAAATAGGCTTTTAGATTCTGCATGAGCATTTAACTTTTAAGCCGTAAAAAGTGAGAAGGCAGTGTACTACACAGCTAATTAAAGTGTCAATTGGGTACTGCACAAGTACGATGAACTGAGTTAATGCTGCAATCTAGAATTGAAGTGATTGCGAAAAATGGTCGGAATAGTTATTCACTTCAGATGGCTCTGCTTCACTCTAGTTGTATGTGCTGTAGTACCGCCAATGAATAGAACAAGCCAGGTTTGCTTCCGCTAAGATTTTTTTTTGCGTGGGGGGGGGGGGGGGGGTGTTCTGACTTTGTTCTCCTTTAATATACCAGACGTAAAAAGAATAAATAAGAATTTGCCGAATATAAATTAAAATAAAATACAGAATACTGCGTCCAGTGGAGACGTGTCAGCCAGTTAAACAGGGTGTCAGCAAAGAAAGATGCTGTCGTCATACTCTAGTTATGAGTTGAGGGCAGTTTGAGTGTTTATGGCTAGTAATAGTCGAGACCTTGCTACCTGTGATGCCGAATGCGTTAATGCTATCTAGTGTCTGCCTGTGGACTTGCCAACGAAACATCATTTTGTTGAAATGCATGCTAGTTACTCAATCTTTCACGGTATGCAAAAGTACTCGACAGTCTAGTTTGGTATTTATTGTGTCGTGTTCATGTTTACTTTTTCACTGATATTTTTATTTAATTGGGGACTTCCAGCTTCCAAGAGGATGGATAGATGCCCAACAGGTACTGCAATGCAGCAGGGTCGCCGTGTGCACAAGTCACGCAGTTCATGCTGAAACATATATATTATTAATTTAAACAGCGCGAACACGGAGACAAAGGAAAAGATAAAAGGAAGCCACAGTACAAGCGAAGGCAGTGCCGGACCATTGATCAAGGTTTTAATTTTTATGTTGATTAATCCGTCCAATACCCGAATTGTTCCGGCGCGAGCTTTGCGGAGGCCATTCTGTTTCGAGCTCGTCCACGTGCTGCTATCATGGGTTGAATCTGGTATTTTCGGGGCTGCCCAAGTTCCAGTAATCATCAAGTGTGAAACATTGAGCATGATTTATTCATCTTTTATTCGACACTCAGTAATATACGAGAAATTTATTCCCAATTCCCTACAATTATTGGGCTGGCCCACATCGCCCCCCAAATGTTGGTCTGAATATTTATTTCGGTGGTGTATGTAGAATAATAATGGCGCAAGAAAAACGTTTGGATAGTTCAGTACATACTCGTAAAGCGGAAAAGTTACTGCTGCATATTTTCTGCGAATACTGAATAATTACCATAGTTTTTAGAGTGAAATTAAATAGTCTTTATTCATGGCATGGGTATGCATAGAATGGTTATGTGAAAAGTCCAGAAGATGCAGTTAGCGCCCGGTATCAGATGAATTACATAAATAAAGCAATGCCTCAAATTTAGGGTGAAGACGTTTCAGAGCGGTGAACGCGCCAATTTGGGGCCCACTGCGTCCCTTCATGGGCAGCCTCAATTGGGCTTATTTCTACCACAGGGAGTACAACTATATGTGGCATTTGCGCGCAATTAACCCAAGAAATACCCATGTGGGCGGCGTAGATGCTTGCCAGCTTTTCAGCCCGGATACAAACCACGCGGGACCTATTCAGTTTTTGAGTGGACAGCCCCATTTGGGCTAGCCCGTCTACTATTCGCTTAAGCCCACATGTGCATCGAATGTGCCCTAAAGAGTGCCGCAAGAGACCGATGCGGGCAGAAGCGAAGAGCACTTTCCTGCCCCGCTACAGGCCATGCAGATTTATCTAGGGTTTTCGTGGGCAGCCCTCTTTCGTGCAGCCCAGGAATTTTCTGCCTGAAGCCTACCTTTCCGTTTTATCTTCCCTCGAGAACCCTTCAAGGGTCCGATGTAGGCAATGCGCGCGCATAAACGCATTTATCCTCACAGCGGCCCATGCGGGACCTATTCAGCCCCAATTAAATTAGCTCAGGCTTTTTCTACACAAAGCCCACATTTTCTATGCATCAGCCCTAAATTTCCCCGAACGGGACCCTTGAGGGCCATACGTGGGAGTATATACTCAGTTAGCCCTTTCCACTCCTATATGATGCCCACATGGAAAAAGCAGGGGCAAGCCCGAATTGAGCTTGCCCGCTTGTTCTCTAAAGAGTGTTATCGTAGGTGTTATCGTGGTTTCCAAAGCCCAACTTGCACATACGGGCTCCAGGTGGGCCACGTGATGTGTACTACTTGGGTTCGTTTTTAGCGCTGTACATAATGCTCTTGAAAAGTTGTGGCAACCGTAAAGAATAAGCCTTTCAGAGCCAAGAGCATCGTCTGGAGCAAGCCGAATGTCCAGCTGGTCTCCTAATTGCTGTTGCGGAAAGCATACTTAAACAATAGCGAAAGGGGCTCACTAGATATGAATGTAGAAGAAATTTAGCTGTGATACCATTCTTACATGCGGTACCACACAAATATAAAAAAAGGAATTATGGTGGGCGTTAATATTTTCTTCTGCGCCCAAAAGAAAGCAACATCAATTGTGCAAAGGCGTGAATTCTGACACCGAACGTAACCCGGCTGCGTGGATTATGAAAATTATGAAAATAATGTGGTGTATTCAGTTCCCCTGTCATGTGGCAACATCTACGTAGGCCAGACAGAATGTTGAACACAACATTGTAAGAACATAAAAGAAATCTAAGGACCCAAACCTCAGCGGAATCTGCCTTACATCGTAGCCACTGCAAGGACTGCACCCCTGCGCTTGACAGAATAGCTATTCTTCATAAGTATCAAGACACAACAAAAGGGTGGAAATTTGGGCTGGTTGGGGCATGATCTGAGGCTAAAACAACGTTAACAGAGACGAAGCAGAGAGAGGGACATGACGCTATCAACTATGTTTTATTGCACGTTCGTCGGTTACATACCACTCGTTCGTGCAAAAAAAAGAGAAGGAAAGAAAAAGAGGGAAGGCGGGATAGACAAGATAACCACGTGGCATGAGGTTATGCATTCATGCACAGATAATTATTTCGCGTTCGCGAAATGCTATGGAAGCGATGCGGACGCACTCTTCACTATTTTGTCGAATGTTGATGACTTTTTCAATTTTTCTCGTCCGTTGGTCTATGTATGTAGATATGATTGTAGCGTTGTCAAGTTGGGAAGCACATTCCACAAATGAAAGCCTGGAGGACTGATTTTTTTTTGCGTGGTGCCGATGTTGAAAACGTGTAGGACAACGCCACGTCTCAGTCACAGAGCTCGATGTCGGAAAAGCAGAGCTTTAAATTTAAATTAAATGTAATGACACGTACTCATGGCATGACCTATAATTCTTGGCAGATCGTAGATATGGCAGCATTGTTTTTTGAATACCTGATTTTGCTCAACCGTTCAGTGGAAGTGGCCCCTCGCTCGCGCAGCTCCCGTGTGATGCGTGTGCTGCAAGTATAAGTAGCTGTTGATCAATTAGTCCCGGGACGAACCTGGCGGAGGGGAGAGGTGACGCTAAAATGTTGTGTCCTCCTTACCTAAGCCAAGGGGAAAAAAGAGGGGTCGAGATACCCTTTACCCTCTCCACCCGATTATTAGTACTTGCAGCGATATTTATGATGCTCATTGTAGTGCTCTTAGAACACACGGAAGTTGTGGTGAACACAGGAAGTTGACTGGTTTATTAATAACAGTGACGTTGAGATAAAGCTTCTGTCATATATATTAACTGTTCATGGAAACATGTTTGAGAATTACGGCACAACTGCAATGACAATCGATCTTTATCTCACTCTTCTGACACGAAAAAGTTAACCTAATCTAACTCCAGGCGCCGATCCAGCCTGCAACCCAGGTCACCAAATCCAATGACTCATGGACGCCTACATAGTGCCAGAACCCGTGCTCACGACTTCCTCTTCAGCAAATAAATGTTTATCCTCCACCCAACCTTCGATGAACGAAGCGTTTACCCGTTCTTCCCCCCTGCGATCTCTCTAACGCGTGCAGGGGGTGCATGCCTTTGTCTACAATTCTACAAATCTACAAGAGTTCTTTCCCAGTTCTATATCATATTTTCCGAATAATTCTCTGAGAAAGGGGATAGGTGGGTGACACTTTCCTTCGTGGCTTCGTGGACAGACGAAAAACAAGCCGCTAAAAACGTGAACCTTGTTGCTGTACATAAATCCGTGAGTGAAAGACTATGATTTGTCGCTAAAACGACAGGTAAGTCAACGAGAGCTTCGAGAGGCTCTGCTCGCTAAACGGCAGTCTTCGTAGTTTAAATCAGGTAGCTGATATGTTGCCTCTTTATAACTGAAACGAATAAAGTAATGATTCTTTATTCAGTGAAGCTTCACTACCTTCCATAAAAATGCTTTTAGCACTCGATCATGTCTAAGATGGGTCATTTCCAGACAAATGTAAATTATCCTAAAGCTTGAGCTCAGGGACATCGACCTTCCTTTTTCTTGTCGGTGGGAAGTCCTTGTTCAGTTGATATCTGCCTATAGGAGGGCTTCAAACTTCTGTATCGCCTCTAGAAGTTCCTTCTCTTCTGCTGGTGTTCGGGAACGGCGCGATCGAGAACGCGAACCATCCCGCGACTTTTGAAAGCTGCCAGAAGAGCCGGATCCTTCCGACGACTTTCGTGCCGTCGACCATGTCGCACCGGAGGTGTTCGATCCTGGTGGTCCCTGCCGGTTTCCACTTGACCAAGCATCTGGCGGATAACCGCTGCGCCCAGTGCCGATTCCGGTGGCAAAAATCCAATAAGAGGGGGTGGTCCCATGATTCCTAAAACTGGTCCTGGACGCTGCCTTGGAGGCTGTGAAGGGTCGCGAGAACTGTATGTCGGTCCACTGGAACCCTGTTCAGCCTGGCGACCGGGAACTATTCCTGGTGCATAGGGTCCAGTACTGCTGCCTCGCTGCAAAACCTTGCCTTGAGTTGTGGGAGGCAAACTTCCACTTCTGGGCTTGATTTTTTCCGAAGAACGACTGCCTGGCGCGGAACCAGTTAGTGTCTCCCAGCCCGGGCCCTGATCCTTAGAGACTCGAGATGCTCCTCTTTCTAGTGAGGTCGGTCTTACTTCGTTGTGTGAACCTTTGGGCACCTGCCAACCAGATATTCCGGTAGAAGGCTGTTGGTATTGCGCCCCAGGTGCGGACGTGCGGTCTGGCTGTGGGCCTACGCTGGCTGTGCCCGGCATGGCCAAGCCAGACGGAGGTTGGCCTGAGACAGGAGCGTTTGGCCGTGGACCAAGCAAACCGAATGATTGGCCTGATGGGGCGCTTGGTGCGAAGCCTGGTGGTTGCTCTGTAGACGAGAAGAAAACAGATATTGAAGGAATCTTGCGGGCTTAGAAAAACAAACACTTAATAACTTCTTAAAGCCGCACGGTTCAGCTATTACGCCACTAGCTCTATAGATCTCTTTTATAGCATACTGTTTTTCATAAAATGTAGCTAAGCTGATACCCTATTGAAAAATCCAGTGCCGCGTTGTCCCAGCGCCCCAGCGCCACACGTGATTATTTGCCGAGTATCAGGCTGGAGACTTTGCGTACTGGGACGCGGCGTACTGGCACGCTCCGCACTGGTGACACTGTCTGCTCTCCCGGCGAAAAAAGCCTAGGAAAAAAAGTAAGCACTAAAAAGTAACGAAGCACCTCAAGTACATTAAAAAGCTAAAAACTTGAAAAAGAAAGCAATTTCTAGGAGAAGAACAATGACACTACTGGCGGTATTCCAACTTAGTACCTCTTGTTCTGTAGCTGTCAACTTGAAGCAGTCGGCCATGACGAGCTTCTTTTTTCCCTTATTGCCAATCAACAAAGTATATACACGCATAAAAATCACTAGCCTACCTTTGGCATAAGCAAATTATTAAAACGTTTTCATTTTGATCCATCCGTCGATCACATCCATTCATTGAGGTTGCTCCGGCTGACTACGGAGAACATCTCTTAGAAATGTGATACTTTCAATGAAGTTGTCCCTGACCGAGCGTACATTTTCTTCCGCGTGCCTAAATGTCATCCGCCTTTTCCAAATGCTGTGCAGAGCCAGCGCTATATTTAAGTCATATGGGACCTGGTCACTTTGTACGTGTAGAAACCGGATGCCGTAAGGAATAATGGGTTCTTTTTAATGTTATTTGCAATATATCCCAGTGATAAACGGTATCCCAGCAGTCTATAAAAAGATGATCGATGGTTTCTGGTTTCTTATAGATTGTGCAGTTGAGGGTCCAAGGTACAAATATACCTCCATCCTTAACCCACGTTTTTACGGGAAGGGTACCGGAGTGAATCTTGAAGAAAAACGATTTGACGGTCAGTTTAACCGGCATCTTCCTATCTCTCCTTAAGCCATCTTGACCTGGGCCTCCACAATATATGGATCAATATAGTGGTACGGGCACAAAATCGTTGAGCGAGTCATACAATTTGAGTGGCGTCCGTGTGCTGTGCTATGTCAGTGCACGGTAAAGAGCCCCAGGTGTTCGAAATTTCCGGAGTCCTCCAATACGGCGTCTCTCACAGCCTTAATCGCTTTGGGACGTTAAACCCCACAAACCAAGCAAAACAAAGCAAACTAATTTTTCCTGGATACAGTATTAAGATACTCAACCGTAAAATCGGCACGCAAATTTCTATACCAAAAACAACCGCTCTTAAAAATCCAATGAAAGCACAATTTCTGCCCGGATAACTAGACACAAGAAAGTCCGGTATTACGATACCTAAGCGCATCCGCATCATTGTGCACAACAAAGGGTTTGTTTGAACGAGCAGAAAAAGAAATCGTGTCTCAGAAACAAGTTCGAAAGACCAAGGCCACCCCTTTTCATGGCAAGAAATGAATTAGTGCCGCTACTTCGCTCCTGCAGTTTGAGCTCCAAATAAAAACTGCCAGTATTCTATCCAATTTCTGCACATTCCAGCTGGAATGTAAACTCAACGAACGCCTTCTGCATACCAGAATTAGTCACTACATTGAATACGTCAGTCCTGGATTTCATACAGCTCAAGCCGGCTTCCGCTCTAACTTCGGAACGCATGACTGCCTTTGGCTTTTGCGAATAGTTCTGAATAGAGCTCATCGTAAAGCGCTACCTATAGCCTGGCTGTCGATATACACAAAGCCTTTGAAAATGTTCGCCATAAGGTTATCCTGGAGGAACTCGCCAAACGCTTTCCTAGTACTCGTGCCCAAATCTGGATCCGCAATTTTTTGACAATCTAGACCCATTCAGCTACAGGGCAAAGCTCCGGGATGCGTGCCCAAAACCTATTACTTGGATAGGGGTGTACCTCAGGGCTCCATTCTCGGACCCATATTGTTCAACTTGGCCATGACACGCGTCGCCGAGAATCTCGAAATCAGCATAAGCGCAAGATTTGCTATATATACCGATGATATTACCGTCTGGACTGAGGCAGCGGATTACGCAGACAAATATTCTATGCAGACGGAACTTCAGGCGGCCCTTTTTTGTCTTGAAGATACACTAACCAAAATTGGCCTCGAACTCGCACCGCATAAAACAGAATTGATTAGTATCGACTGAAAACATAAAACTAACCCCAGTATGCAGATCCATCTTCACATCGGAGGCAACACCATCACCTCGTAAAATGGGCAAATCCATACTCTTGGCCTGCCAATCTCAAGCTGCAACAGTCCCCAGATAGGGGTTCATCATCTACAACGCCTTTGGCCAGCACTGCTACACGCTATTCGTAACCTGTCCAACCGGCACGGCGGTGCGCGGCAGCATGCCTGCCGTGCGATGGCCCGAGCAGCGGCGGTCGAACAATCCTGTATGGCCCACCTGTCCTCCAACTGTCGAAGACTGACTTCGCTAAGGTCGAACGCCTTCATCGTGCAACACTACGCACTATTACCGGTCTACCTAAGCACACTCCTATAGCCGAATTTGAGCGTTTGGCCGCTCTTCCACCGCTTACTACCATCGTTACCGATTCACAGACGCGTCATCGAATACGTCTAGAGAACACTGTCCAGGGGCGTCGCCTGCTGGCCTGGGATGAACAGCGTAACGACAAAACACCAGCCCTATATGCATCTCTTTGCCCTTGGGAGATGCCAGTAGTCACACGCCTCCATCGCCGACCTATAAACCGCGATTTTGTCATTCCCCGAGAGCTCCTCGCTGCCCATCACCGATAAGAGCGATTTCCTGATACGACTGACATATACACCGACGCATCGATCAGAAGCGAATTTGCATCTTTGGGCTGGGTATGCGTTGACAACCCTTCCCTTTCAGGCGCTTATGCCTGCCACCTACCTCAAGGTACCCCTCTTCATGCTGAACTCCTCGCGATTTGGGGAGCTTTGTCAGGAGTCCCTTGCATCGGAACTGCTTCAGTACGTATTCTTACTGATTCCTATGAAGCTTACAAGGAAATCGCTACTCCGGGTTCACAAGATGCAACAGCTACGGTCATACAGCGTCTCCGTAAACGCCACTAACTCGAGACCAGAACTATCGCTATTCACTGGATCCCAGGTCACAAGGACGAATCAGGGTGCAATGCGGCGGCACACGCCACGGCTGCCTTGACAGGTGGAATGTCCACATTTACTTCCCCACCCCCCTTGATTAATCCTTACTCGACCTTGGGCGGGCAACTCACCCCTTCTATTGCCCTTATGCACTATACTCAGACCAGTCTTCGTAGCCTCAGTCAGCATCGCATGCAGGTGGCGACACCAGACTAACCTTTTACGAGAAAAACCCACCTCACCCGAAGTCAGGAAGTCTTTTTGAACAAGCTCATTGCCCATGCGGCTTACACGCCACGTATTATGGCCCGCTGGCGTCCGTATACAGAAAGAATGATTTCGTGCCCCCACTGTACGACTCTAACTCGTGGCGGCATGTCTCATCTACTCTGGGATTGCTATGCTTTTTCTACTGGACGCTCTGAGATCAAACCCTACCGCCTTAACTACCGTTCCCTTCTAGAAACTGATGCTAACACACAGATGATACTTGCCAAGTATGGCTCGCTTAGTGACTAGATTAGAGCAATGTGATTTGAGTGAAGACCTAAACAATGAAGATTCTGTATACTCCCCTTTATCCCCATCCGTGGCCATGGGCCTTCTCATTCAATAAAGGACATTCAATCAATCAACCAGCGGGAGTGACAGAAAAATTTCAGCAAGCACCAAATTTTGGTAATCAAAAACCAAATACACATACTTGCGCGTGCGTACACTGAAAAGTGCACCGATTCCAGCCATCCGCTTTTAGCTTAGTCTTAGAATGTATGCCTGTCTGCTCTTCAGTCAGGTACGGTTGTTTGCTCTCACCCCTGCTTTTTGCTATTTATCTTGAGCCGTTACTGTCATCATTGCTACAGACTATACATCATTGATACGGGACAGAGTATTTCCGCTTCTCAACGCAAGCCGGGCGAAGCGTGAAGCTCAACCAGAATGACCACATCGGAACATGCCTTCGCGCTAAATAAGCATAAAACCATGCATATTACACATTACAACTTTTCTGTATATGTGGAATACGCATTGTTTCACAAATACCTACAAGATATGGAGCCGTCGAAGTGCGCGCTAGCAAGTATATGTGGATCGCGTCGCTTTTTCGCGTGCAACAGTCGCTGCAGCTCATACGATCTTGCGGTGCATATTCATACCTGCGACTGAAGATCTGCCGCTTTCAATGCGAACGTGCAAGCAAGAACATATCGTTTCGCTAGCGAGGACAAGAATATGCTCGAGGAAAAATAAAGAAACATCGTTGACCATCGAAAGATGCACAAATAGCCGCATACCGGGTGACGCTTTCTCGATTGTTTACATATTGAAACCGCTCAGTCGGAAGTGTATTCTTTGACATCGGTGCTTCACTGGCAACACGTGAAGCTAAAATGCGCAGTATTACAAGTATTAGTGCTCCGGATATCTCTGTACGTAGGAAAACGTACAAGCGTTGGAAAGCGATGACAAAACACATCAGCATTACCAAATTATGATGTCGTGAGGTTTGCCTGCAATAGAGCCACGCTTTATAAAGACACGGGACATTGGTGAACCCTCGTGATAAGCCTGGAAAAGGATTCAGCGTATTTAAATAAGGGTCAGTGAATTACAACCACACATTCTATAGGCAAGGAAAATATACAAAGTACAGAAGAGCAAAATTACCTACATATACAAGAAAAAATTACAGGGTCTCTTTGTTGTCTCTTAAGAGGAGAATGGCGAAATCCTGCCCTTCATATCCTATAATTTGCCTCCCATCGTTAGCCTGATTCTCGGCATTCGTTGCAGTGCTACACATAATTATAATGGACCATTTGCGGAAAAACGTCTGCGCGTGCGCAGCAAAGGTACAGCCAGCGCCCTCTATAGGCGGTTTGGTTTTGGTTGGAAAACACGAGCCGTCCGCGCGTCGCGAGCTATTGAGTGGATGGTGAGGCGAGTTCTTTGGTGTGCTTTTCCGTGTGCACTATAATGCCAGCCCACTGCTTAGCCTACGGCTGCACAAATTATTTTACTGGCAGAGGAAACACGAACTTCTTCAGGTTCCCGTCCGCGAGGTTGCGTGCCGAAAAGAGAGCTGCGTGGATAGCGGCTGTACGAAGAAAGAATGAAGACGGCTCATCGTGGGTACCGAACGAACATTCTAGGATCTGGAGCGCGCACTTTGTAACAGGTGCGTCACTTTTAAACGCTTATGTCGCGATTTGTACGATCAGAGAGCACGTTTAATGCAGGGCGGCCTTCGAAATTCGAGAGCCATCCAGACTTTGTGCCTAGTGTGTTCGGGTACTTGAGGAGTCCCGGCAATGTTGCTGTGCGTCGACATAGCAGATGGTTGAAACGACAGAAAGGTAAGAGTTTCTTTTTTATTGATTTCTTTAAGGTATGAAAAGTGCTGATGCAAAATTGAGCGCACGTATGTATACAGTCGGTCGCACCTTCCTAGGGCGCTCGAACGCACGTTTCCTTGAGAATTTATAGCAGTCGCTTCTGCTCGACGGGCGCAATGTAGCTTTTAAAGACAGGTGGACTCAAACATGATGAATGGGAATGTGCGTGTGCAATAACGTCATTTTTTTTTTTCAAGTACCGTGCCCTTCGCAAATGACGCAAGTGTGCTCGTCGGTGCGTCGTCTGAGTCCACTGCATCGCACCTCTGGGATTTTTATTTTCTATCACGTTTGATATTCAGTGTTCGCTTTTATCGTTAGTGAGATCAGCCGAGAAACAAACGCATGTCGTGATTTGCAGTGGCTACCGTAGGGCGGCTGGCAATGGTTGCATGGTTTGAGGAGCCTGCGCGGAGAAAGCCGCGCCTTGAGTGTATGGGCACGAGTAACTTCTCCGTGTAGATTTATTGCCCAGTCGATAGTAACGATGCTTCCCGCATTTACAAAATGCTTTGCAAAGCCGTCACTCCGATTTGCGAATGCTGAATGCAATGCCCTCAATGAAAATATTAGATTTCACTGTGTTTTTGAGACATGGAATATATGGCTGCTGTACATATCCCATCCTGCTTGCTTGCATTGAGCAGTAGGTTCATGGCATAACTACTTTGGAATGGTTACAGGGGAACTTAAAACGACAGTACATGCAGCACAGAGGTGTTCAGCTGCTCCTAATGACATGCCGGAGTTGCAGCACCCTGTCAATGGTGAGACGCACTTTTCAGATTGTAATGCTCTTCTAATCTTTCACCTATACCATGACCTGATGTTTGTGATTCCATGTTGCACCTGGCTTCTTCTACAGCAGCATAATCACATAGGGCAGTTAGATGTCATGCAGTGCCCTCACTAATTCTTTTGAAATCCTGTGTGTCAGCTGTTATGTCGCTTGCAGAGAATTATGACATGGACACTGGTACTGCACAAGGGGACACAACACATCAGGAGGACTCAGTGGGGCTGGAGCAGCCTGAAAATGGTGAGTATGCATTTGCTTTCCAGACTTAATGCTCTTTGCCGAAACCATGATGTCAATGCTTTGATAGCTTGTTGCATCTGGCTCCTGCAGCATCAAACTCGCACTGGGCAATGAGACGTCATACTGTTCTATTACTGAGAGTGTAGCATAAGCAGTTTTTTCACCTCAGACATCTATTATGTTGCTTGCAGAGAATCCTGACATGGACACAAGTCCTACACAGAATGACAAAACACATCAGGAGGACAAATTGGAGCTGCAGCAGCCTGAAAATGGTGAGTATGCATTTGCTTTCCACACTTAATGCTCTTTGCCGATACCATGATGTCAATGCTTTGATAGCTTGTTGCAGCTGGCCTGCTCCTGCAGCATCAAACTCGCACTGGGCAATGAGATGTCATACTGTTCCCTCACTGAGAGCGTAGCATAAGCAGTTTTTCTACCTCAGACAGCTATCATGTTGCTTGCAGAGAATCCTGACATGGGCACAAGTGCTGCGCAGAATGACACAACACATCAAGATGACTTGGAGCTGCACCAGCATGAAAATGGTAAGTTCGTGCCCGCTTTGCAGAGCGTAATGCACTTCTAGCTTTTTCCCATGATATAATTTGAACGTTGCAGCTGCTTGCTGCAACCAGGGCGCTTCTGAAGTGAGAAACTGATCCTCAGCTTAGCGCTTTGCAGAATGCAATGCTGTTCTAGCTCTTTCTCATACTATAATGTGAACGCTATGCCTACTGGTTGCAGTTGGTCTGTTCCTGAAGTGAAAAACCTATCCTTAGCTAGGTATTTATTATAAATGCTCTGTTTCTAATCATTAGTTGTCAAAGTATACTTGCAGAGGGAGTCCTAAAGTGGTCAACATTCACTTTTTTTTTCTGTGTTACTTGCAGGTATTAAGCAGCACACCTGGCCAGACTGCTGTTGTCAAGCCTGAGCCCTGAGAAGGGTCACAGAGGTCGAACAAGCTCTAGGAAATTACCAGAAGATCTTTCTTCGGCTGCAGAAACGAAATGCAAAGCTTGAGATTCGACTTGACGCAGCTATGTCAAGGTTCCTCACTTTGAGTGCCCTTGACACGCCAAAAGAGTGTATGTACTACACTGGGTTGCCCAATGCTGGCGTGTTCAACAACTTGTTGGAGTATTTTGCACTGCGTGCTACAGAAATGGTGTATTGGGGCTCAGATAAGAAACAGAATTATGATCCCCGTGGGAATCAAAAGCAAAGCGATCTCGCTAATGAGTTTTTTATGGTGCTGGTTCGGCTGAGAACAGGCATGCAAGGCCGCGAATTGGCCCGCAATTTCTGCATGTCTGAAGTGTAATCAGCCGCACTTTTGCTACATGGATAAACTTTTTGAAGCGAGAGCTGCGGCACTTAACTTTCCCAACTCTAGATGACATAAGGCCACACCTACCTAAGTCCTTCTATGATTTTCCTGACACTCGTGTCATTCTTGATGCCACAGAGGTCAGAATTCAGCGGCCTTCAGCAATGAATGCGCAACGCCAAACTTTCTCTCCATACAAGCACTATAACACCTACAAGGTGCTGATTGGCTGGACACCGGATGGATACATCACACATGTGTCTCGCCTCCGGGGTGGTTCAAGCTCGGACAAATCCATACTAGAAAACAGTGGTCTTCTCGACCAGCTGGAGACAGGTGATGCCATAATGGTGGATAAAGGCTTCACTTTCCCTTACTTGCCACCAGGCATTACAGTTTATCGGCCTCCATTTCGTGAGCCGCACCAAAATCAGATGACAGCAAAAGCAGTTGACGAAACGAGGCGCATTGCTTCTGCAAGGGTGCATGTGGAACGAGCCATTTCAAGAGTCAAAAGCTTTCATATATTGGACAGGCCATTTCCAATCTCAATGATAGATATTGCTGAGCAAGTTTTTGAAGTTTGCTGCCTCTTGAGCAACTTTCGGTTGCCTCTGATTAAAGATGTCGAGTGACATGTGCAGGGTTTGTAGTCTGCTAAAAAGAGAGCAGTTTAGAATCTTTTTTTATGTTTTTTCTACAATTCTTGTGTTTTGAAGCAAATTTTGCATCCTTACATGCGATTATATTAAAGCACTTATGCCTAGGTTTGATTGTTTAGTGCCCTATGGCTGCTTGCATTTGTAAATGGGCCTTCGCCCCAACTTTGAATCAATTGTATCATGTGTTTTCAGTACAACTGTGCAACCTTTACACAGCTGTAAATGTCAAAGTGTTGTATTGAAATGGAAGTGTGTCAGTCTTGCAAGCCAGTGGCTCGAGTTAGATTGCCATTTTTTTTATTGTATAATCAGTTCGGTGCACACTGTACAGTGGCATATCCTGGTCGTGGCCCTCATGAGCAAAGAAGGCCTTAAAAACTTGCAAGCTATTTCACTCTTTTCAGCAGAATACAAATGACCGGTTCATTTACAATAGAGCAAATCTCCTTTGATACCATAATATGTGGAAAGTATGATCCATCACAAGCAGATTCATATAAAGTGAAACAAAATAAATACTGTGCAACTATATGTTCACAGATTAGCAATAGATAACATGAACTGGCAGTTGGGAAACAACACATGAGCATCATTCATACCAGCAATCATGCCAGTATGAGGTATCTTTCACGATTGCAGACACCACGAAAAATGAAAGCATGAATTCAGTAGTGAAAAATAAAAAACATAAAATAGCAAAGAATACAGGCATCGCTACAATTTTTCAGAGTTGAGGACTGATAAAACTTATAGTTTCTGGTAGATTCTTCTGCCCTGGATGAAATTGACTGCAGGTGATGATAGGCATCTTACACCAGCTTTTTTATTTTCATACGCAGTCCTTCAATGGACGTGCACACATAAAACCCCTCTTTGAACTTGCTGTGCGAGACATATGTGCCGGCCGTGTAAAGCTCCCCAAGCCTTCTAACTCTCCTTGTCAGGATCTCTGGTATAAGTGCGTGCTTGCAGAAGTGCAGGAGTCCCGGCAGCATTTCCTCTGTCCAGAATTCTTCGTTGAAATTTATCCTCTCTACATGGAGGTGTGGAGGATCTGCTGGTGCATTTCCCTCAGTCCAAATGACCAAGTCACACCATCTATGGCCTGTGATTGCAATCTGGCCTTGAATTTGGTAAAAATAAGCATGGTTCTGCTTCAGCACCGCATCTTCTTCAGTCAGCCTGCAGCAAAAGGTTCTGTCTTGGCAGGCGTCGTCACACGTCATCCCTCTTTTGGAGAAGGGGCACTTAACCTCGAGTAGGCCTTCTCCATCTAATACGACTATCCTGTCAGGTGAAGCAGCTAGGAAAGGGTACTGGCTATGAACATGAAGGCCAGTTTCTTGGACCGCTACACTCAAATCTGCAGCACGCAGCAGCTTTACATAAGCCTCTACGGCATCTGCTTCGTGCTGTCTACCATATACTATTGCTTCATGGCTTCGTGCGAACAATTTCGAGACTTTCCTTCTTTTTCTGTTCTTTTAAAACCAGGTGAAGGCACATTCACTGTTTTTCATGTAAACGTGCGTAGTATTCGCAAGCACTGGAATGAATTTTGTGTCCACGCTGGTGCAGTACGTGATATAGCTGATGTTTTCGTCTTAACTGAAATTAATATTGGGCAGGAACATACTGGTCTCTTTCAACTCCAAGGTTATCACAATCATTTTTCGACGCGCAAGGACGGCCGTGGCGGTGGAATTGCCATTTTAATTAAAAATGGTTGGATTTCAAGTCCTCTAAACATAATTTTCACAAATGCTGAATCGCTAGCCCTTCGTATTCACACACAATCTTTTGCCATCACATTGCTCGCTATTTATAGGCCGGCAAATCAAAGTGTCAGAAAGTTTGTGGACGAATTGCGTCTACTTGCTTTTCCATCTGGTCACGTGTGCGTTATAGGTGATGTTAACATTGACGCGCTGAAGAAAGAACGACACATTGTAGCTGATTACTTGAACACGCTTGCTGACGTTGGGATAGAATCTATTATCAACCTTCCCACACGTGTCGAAATTTTGGGTACAGCACTTGTGTCTTCATGCATAGATCACGTCAACGTTCGCACTGAAAACGACCAGGTATTTCCGTTTATTATTGAGCAAAAGCTATCCGATCACTTCTATGTTGGGTGTAGCTTTCTATCGTCTCAGCATGCTGCCGCTAACAACCCAGTAGCACAGATAGAAGTTGTCGATAAAAGAAAGCTGGACTCGTTGTTGCAACGCTACGACTGGAAATCTTTCCTAGCAGAAGTTCCTGCCAGTCACCTCTATAAATATTTTATTGCCGTTTATACGCAGACAGTGCACTCTTGCAAAAACGTAGTCGTCTTAAAGCAACGAAAGCCGGGATGCCCGTGGATAAATGGAAATGCTCTAACCGCTATAGCTGAAAAAGAACTAGCCTGGGCGCGTTGTCGTCGCTCACCTAATAATCAGTATCTTCGTGAAGCTTATAAGATGGCTCGCAATAAAGTCACTGCTGTGCTTAGGGGTGCCAAGCGACAGCACTTCCAAGGTAAATTTTCTGAATTTAGAAATAACCCGTCCAAGGCTTGGTCCGTGGTTAACGAATTAGGGGTCGTCCCCGGAAAGGTGCATACCAAACTATTGCCAAGAATTTCGGTCCACCATCTATAACGTTAGCAGACCAATTTAATTCCTTTTTCTCGTCTACTGCAGCAAGTTTGTCTGGTAATACGGCTAGTTATTGTATGCCACAATCGGTAGTTGAGTCTGCCTTCCTGCCTGAGTGTACCGAGGATGATATATGCTATATTTTATTTAACTTAAAACAGCACAAGTCGGTTGGATTAGATGGTGTGTCTGTAGACGTCCTTCGCAGAAATTTCGAGGCCCTGAAGAATGTTCTTTTAGCAATTATAAATAACATTATAACCACGCAAGAAATTCCACCTGGCCTCAAGGAAGCGCTTGTAGTTCCTCTCTTCAAAAGCGGACAGGTCAATGTTGTCACAAACTACAGGCCAATTTCGATACTTTCGTGCATTGCTCTTATACTTGAAAAGCATATTTTTCACGTAATGCAGAGCTTTATTGATGCGCACAACATACTGTCGCCTAGTCAGTACGGATTTACTTGTGGGCGTGGCACTAGATTAGCATTAGATGAATTAACCGATTACCTTAACAGTACTCTTGAAATTAGTGCATTCGCTTGTGCATTATTTCTAGATGTATCAAAAGCTTTTGACTCCGTAAACCATAAAATTTTACTTCGTAAACTTTATAGCTATGGCTTCCGAGGGCCTTTCCTAACTTTCCTTGAGAATTAATTGCACGGTCGAATCCAAGTAGTAGTTCTCGGAAATATTAAAAGCCAACCTAGGCAGTTGAGCGCTGGAGTACCCCAGGGGTCGATTTTAGCTCCCCTTTTATTCAACTTGTACGTTAATGATCTCAGTCAAGCAATTTTTCACTGTCGGGTGTTTCAATATGCAGATGACACGCTTTTAGTATCTCGTCATACTAATTACCATCAAGCCGTGGCTGAATTACAAACTGACACTACAAATGTTATCAGTTGGTACCGTAATAACTTAATTTCTATTAACCAAAATAAAACTAAATTAGTATGTTTTCACGATCAGCTGGAATCTATTCCTGTCATCACTCCAGTGTTTCTTCATTCTCCTCTGTGTAACAATTGTTCTTGCTCTCCTATTCCATACCTCTCAAGTGTCAATTATCTCGGTGTTCATTTCGATTCTAACATGTCCTGGAACACTCACTTGGCTAACGTTTGTGAAAGGCTGCGCAAAATAGCCTGCCTGCTGTATTCTATTAAAGCACTATGCCCAATTTACGTAAGGAAAACAATAGCACATGCATTGGCGTACAGTGTGCTGAGATATGGAATTTGTTCTTTTTATTTCTGTTCAGTGTTTTGGCGCAATCAAGTTGATTCTTTACTAAAATCCATATTTCGGGCGGTGATGTATGGTGTGCACATTACTAACAATCCCGGTCTTTTTTCATGCTCGCACATGCCCTCGTTCAGGCTATTATTCAAAGAAACAGTAATCCTTTCCTATATATGGAACAATGAGTTCTGCGTCCCGTATGTTCCCGCCAGAACATTACGTCCACGCGACCGCTTTTCCTTACCAAGAGTACGGACAAGATACGGGAAACGTGTCCGTGCCTTCTATGTACCTGATGTGTTGAACGACCTGCCAGATAATGTTTTATCTTCCAGCACGCGGAAAGAAGTAAAATCTTATATCTTTGATCTGTATGTGTAATTTTGTTTCTTTTCTTTATTTCTTTCTTTTTTTTTATTTTTTTTTCTTCCCCGTCATTTCTTCCTGCCTTTCTTTAGTTTTTAGTTTGAGTCTTGTGCAACTGACTTACTGTGCCGCCCCTGGGCTTGCTCCATTCTGCCGAGCGCTGCCCCACAAGCCCATTGTTGGCTTGGGCAGGCTCGTATTTGTATGTAATTTTTTGAAATAAATAAACAATTTATATTATATATTCAGACATGGCCCTGTTACAAGGGTACAGTATTGTTTTTAGCAAGCTGTCGGGCTTGGTACAACGGCAAATCCTTTTAAAGAGTGATGCCGTTAACCGACCAACCCGTGCTACATGCCACTTCTTGTTGGCTGCTTGGCCGACTGTTTCACTGCAAATCTGATCCCTCTCTTTTTGGCTGAGCGGATTAAGTTTGTGCATGTACTGCTACACCTCAGTTGTTGCAGGCTCACTCCAGAGGTCGTCGCTGTCTTCTACAGGCTTTTTCTTGCATGGTGCCTTTTTGTTGCCTTGATTTGTGCGGCACACATATCGAAGTGCTTGCAGGTCTGGACAGGAGGCTGCAAGTTTTTCTGTGAGTGACTCAATCTCCTCGGCACCAGGAAGTGGTGTACTGGAGCAGGGATTGTAATCGCGTCTCCGCTTCTCACGGGTAGGCTTATTGATGCAGTATTTCTGGAATTTCACTTCATCCAAAGGCTTCCTTTGGACTGGCTTTTTTGCTGCAAGTAAACGAAGAATAGGCTACATCAGTTGTGGAATCGAATTAACTCGCACAAGCATGGCTGTTGAACATATAAGACACTGAGTGTATTTTGTGTGTACTATTATCAGCTGTAGTGCGTGAATGTGGAATAAATAAATGAATGGCATGACCGGGTAAGCAGATATGTGACCAACTGTGTAGGGCTCTTTTTGGCTGTACATTTTGTGAAGGACACAGAACAACATATGAACTTGCGAAACAGTGTGTACCGTAGCAATGGTCTAACGATTTGAGCATTCAAATTTTTACACATGGCCCGGGATTCGATATCCAATACTGTCACCCATTGATTTTTGAATGGGAATGAGCCCCCCCCCCCCTTCTGTCTAGGGTAAGAAACTTAAACCGGTCTTCAACCCCACATTATGCCAACAAGAATACATTCTGCTGAGCTACTCTTTGGTCTGGCTGCCCATCTGCCAGTAAAATATACCTACACCATAACATGAATGCATTATGTATTTTATAAGTATGCACCTTGTTGAAACACCTGGCTTTTAGTGTGCAGCAAGGTGAGTTAAAGTGGGTGATATACCTTCAGGAGGGACTATCCACTTGCAGAGTATATCCGAGCAAGATGGTGCATCCTCTGCCTTCGCAGCAGCGCTGAAAAGCAGGCCAGCTACATGCTGGCAGGTTCGCCGAGTCTGAAAGAGCAAAAAAAAAAAGTTTCCATTACTGCGCTACTATGTTTGAAATATCTGTGTTTTCTAGCCAAGCTAAGCACGCGTCTAGCAACTGCGAGATTTTTACGAACTACGGGCCTCGATGGCATAACGCGAAATATGTGATCCCGTTGATGAAGCCAGTAATGCGCGTCCAGCCATCAGAACGGCGCCGTTGGGTCCTAAAATGTTCTGCCGACTATGTACGTACATATTCAGTGAAAACCGCACGTACGTGCGCACACAGCCGTGCGCTATCTCAGCAGCGGCAGCACGGTAGAGCGCAGCCTCCCATGTATCCGCGCATTCTAGTAAGCCACAAGGAAAACGGCCCGTTAGTACGTGATACGCTCTCCCGTACCTAGGCCAACCGTGGCTGAAATAGTACAGCGCGTCATTTACTAATCAGTAAAGTATGCACTGTGCCCCAAGGCGTTGAGCGTAGACAGAGGAAAGTACAGTCCTATCGAAGTATAAACATGAACGTCTGATTTATTACTGTTCTATTGCCCGCGCATAGGCCCACATCCACTAAAACATTCATTTCATTCATTCATTTTGTGTTTTTCACCCCACACACACACACACACACACACACACACACACACACACACACACACACACACACACACACACACACACACACACACACACACACACACACACACACACACACACACACACACACACACACACACACACACACACACACACACACACACACACACACACACACGCACACGCACACGCACACGCACACGCACACGCACACACACACGCACGCACGCACGCGCACACACACACACACACACAAAAAAATATCTATATATTAAAAAGTCTCACCCAGCAACACATTCACAGTGTGCTCCAACGATGCGGCCCGTGGTAATGATGAACCATGCCGTTGTCACATAGACACCTGACTTCATAGACGGTGCGCACGCCGCTCTCACCAAACCCAGTTCTTTGTCGGCAGTTTCAAGATTTATCTTCAAGTTCTTTACATGGCCTTCCTCCTTGAAATACCAGCCGCGATGAGCTTGGCGAACAGTAGATGTAGTGGAGTGCAAGTATCGCCACGAATAGTCGTTGTTTATACTACAGCGCGAAAATTCCTCGCTCCACCCTGTTTCCAACAAAGGAAATGGAATGTTGTCCTCCTCGATCATCGTCTTACGTCAGCACGTCCACGTTTCCGGCCAAGAAACAACACTAAAACAATGAAACACGCGCATGCGAACTGCTGAACACTGTCTTGCACGTGTTGGTTTGAGACGCGCTTTCCAACCAAAACTGCCGGCGAAGCTTTCCGGCTTTCCCGGCAGGTGGCGCTCGCTTTTCCGCAAATGGTCGATTGGTTCATAGGAAAGGAAAAGCGCAATATCTATATCCTACACTTTCTCCGGCAAGTGCGAGTTAGGACGGTACACCATCGCTCCTGTCGCGTGGCGTACCTTGCGGCCGTTCAAGTCTGGCATTGCAGATAGCAGGGGCGCATACCGCCTCGGTCAATCAGAATGCCACAAGAGCGGGACACAATTTGTCCACGACCGCATGAGCCATTAAAGGCTTTCGACCTAATATTGGCACTTGCATTAGAGCTATTATCGGTGGACTTTGCAGGCGGCAACGGAGTTCCTTGAAGGCTTCGTCTTGGGCCCTCCCCCATAAAAAGGGTGTGCCACCTTGAGTCAAGGCTGTCAATGGCTCAGTTAGGCGAGAAAAATCTTCAACAAAGCGGCGGTAATAGGAACAAAGGCCCAGAAAACGTCGGGGGGCCTTCTTGCCGGTTGGGCGTGGGAAACTAAAGACAGCGGAAGTTTTGTCGAGATCTGGGAGAACACCTTGTGCGCTGACCACATGTGCCAAGAAACCGAGCTCCTCGAAGGCGGAATGACATTTCTCTGCCTTGATAGTTAATTGCGCAGACTGGAGAGCTTGAAGGACAATGGGCAATCGCTGCAAGTATTGTTCGAAACTCGACGAAAAGGTGACCACGTCGTCCAGGTACACAAGGCATGACTGCCGCTTCAGACCAGCTAAAACAGTGTCCCTCATGCGTTGAAACGTGGCCGGAGCAGGGCCGGCTTGTACGATAAAGTCCGAGCTAAGTCCAGACTTAAATGGTGTCTTTAGAAAGACCAAGCTTATTTAAGACGGCTCGTGTTCCGAACGTCGAACGCTTCGGGTTCATGTTCACCAGAGTGGCTTCCCAGAACGGCCTCAGCAACCACTTGGGGCATTTTTCCTCGTAAGACAATCTTAAGCCGCAAAAAGCAATGGCACGGATTTTACACAACGCAAATTGACGGAATGTGTACATCTTACAGCAAAGACAGTGCCAGCGCATCCCTGTATTTCCATAATTTCTCTACTTAGACACCTGGCGTCCTTGTGTCTTAACCAAGACAGCACTGGAGTCGTAATCATACAAGCGACTTATTCAAGTCAGGACTGAAGCCCAGTCTTGACTCCAGTCTTAAGCGGCCATGCTAGTGGCCTATCCTTTAGACTCCAGTTAAGTCTGGACTTAACTAAGACAGTCTTAAGATTGTTTTGTGCAGGCGGGCCCAGAACAGAGCCCAAACGGGAGCACCATAAATTCGTACAGACCGTTGGGCGTCGCGAAAGCTGTTTTTTCGCGGTTTCACTCGTCCACTTCGACCTGCCAATATCCGTTTTTCGGATCTATGCAAGAGAACAACCTGGCGTCTCGGAGGCGGTCAAGCGCATCATCGATCCTGGGGAGTGGGTACATTCCTTTTTAGTAACCTTATTCAGTTTCCTGTAATCAACGCAGCATCGTAACGTGTTGTCTTTCTATTTCACCAGGACGACCGGCGTCGCCCACGGACTTATTGACGGCTGTATAACATCGTCTGCAAGCATTTCATCGACTTGCACTCTAATTGCTTCCCGCTCTCTAGGCGAAACACTGTACGGACGCTGACAAACTGGTGGGTTGGCTGAATCGATGACGATGCGATGCTTGGCTACTGGCGTGCGTCTGACCTTGGAGCTCGTCGCGAAGCAATCTTTAAAATCAAGTAGCAGGGACGACAGAAGGTTCTTTTGATGAGGTAACAAACCCGGGTTGATTTTAACCGTCTGAAGGGCGTTGTGAGCTGCGGCATCGTCATGAAGATTCATCTCCACGGGGCACAGATTCCGCAACCTATCTACATCGTGGAGGAAGGCGACAGCCGTTCTGTTCGCGAGGTGCTGAATTTCATTGGTGAAATTTGTCAGGAAAACTGTCGCACAGCCGCCATCCAGGTCGACAAGACCGCGCGCAGTAGCCACTCCCTTCTCGAGCAACAGCGAAGGGTTACGGTCTGCAATACCTTCGTAGTCGTGAAACCAGTCGTTCCTAACACCAGCACACTGGACCGTGGTGGTAGCATTACGTCGTCTTCGACAATACGCAGAGCGTTGACTCCTGGGTCTTCTGTGTCACTGTTCGCCACGGCTTGCTTTGTCGAAAATGTGACTCGCGCTTCGTGTAGGTCGATCACAGCACCGTTTGCGTGTAGAAAGTCGAGGTCCAGGATCAAATCCCTCGAACACTCGCGCAAGACGACAAATTCACTGACGTAGATGAAACCGCGGATGTTGATTCGGTCTGTGCACCTTCCGGCCGGGCTACTGAGGTGACCTCCAGCCGTGCGAATGCTAGGGCCGAACCATGGTGTCAAAACTTGGTTTAAGTCCTGGGCGAGGGCATGGCTCATCATCGAATAATCTGCACTAGTATCAAGTAAAGCGATAGCGTCAGTACCGTCAATTGTCACACACAAATCAGAGGTAGCACGTCGGATGCTGTCGCCACCCTGCCCTTGTGAGAAATCAGCGTTTCGGCGTATCGGCGACGGAGCATCTTCGGTTTTCCCGACAGCAGATGCCTTGCCTCCGGAGACCGCTGGAATTAGTTTTCCCGAAGAGGACTGGGAGAACGCCGCTCAGTATAGCATGCATCTAGGCGAGGACTCGGGGAACGGTAACGCCAAGGAGACGACGATCTAGAGTCATAACGGCCGTATTTTCGAGGCCTCTGACAAGCCGACAGGTGAGCTTCGATTTCGAATGGTCGTTCGCCGTTCCGTGGGCATGGATCGTCGGGCACGAAACCACGCAGGCCCACTCGGCGATATAGGCAGGCCCACTAAAGATGACCCGCCTCACCACAGTGGTAGCAGAGGGGCCGCCGGTCTGGTCCACGTCACACTTCACATTTCCGTGGTAGGCTGGTCGAGCAGGCACCCGGGCAAAACCAGACTACTGCACTGCTTGAGTCGTGGTATTGACGGTATTGATGTCGTAGCCAGGTGCTGGCACCCGTCAGAGGACAGATGCATAGGTAGGTCTGACCTCATTCTGGCTAGGACCCTCAGGGAGTTGTTGCTGCATTGCTAGGCGCACCTCGTCCCGAACAACATGAGATAGCGATGTAATAGAAGGCGCGCTGGAAGGCAGCTGGAGGGCTTGTAGTTCCTCCCTGGCGATCTACCTTATTAGGTCACGTTAAGCGGCCACATCGCTCCCTAGCGACACCGAAGAAACAGCGGGGTCAAGCGTGCTCTAATGCCGATTGTATTGCATGGCTCGTTGTAGGAGCGTTGCTTCCATGGTGGTCGCCTCAGTGAGGAATTCGGCGACAGTACACGGTGGACTGCGCAGAAAGTCGGCAAATAGCTCCTGCTTGACCCCACGCATGAAGTGGCGTAGCTTCTCCTCCGCCATGGAGGGGTCGACGCGCTTGAAGAGGCGCGTCATGTCCTCTACATATATGCGGACGCTTTCGTTTGTGCGCTGGTTGCGGGAGTGAAGCGCAGCTTCCGCTTTCTCCCGGCGGTCTGCGTTGGAGAAAGTAGCTAAGGAGATTTAGGCAAAACGTCTCCCAGGGGGACATGTTGTTCTCGTACCATGTCCTAACGGAGGCTTAAAGCGCGAAAACCACGTTATGGAGCTTACGGTCGTCACTCCAGCCATTGTGGTGGGCGACCCGCTCATATGTGTCCAACCAATCCTCCGCATCTTCGTATACATCGCCGTGAAAAGATGGTGATGTTCGCGGCGTGTGGTAGAGGATGGGCGCCGGGGGTGTACTATCTGTGGCCATTTCTGGTGGAACCGTCGGTCGAGGCTGCGTCGTCTTCGTCGGGGTGATAAGAGGTCCGAATCCAGGTGATTGGCCGCGGAGGGGGCGGCTAGGGCGCTGATGAACAGGTGTGAGCTCCGTGTTCTTATCTCGTAGGCGTACACAGGTCGGGAAGCGTATGCCCAGCACGACTCCATCAGATGTGTAACAGTGGTTACACAGAAACAACTACTGTGGCCGCTGAGCGAGAGCACTGAGACAGCTGAACCAGCGAACGAGGACACCAGGAACGGGGCCCACACTTCAACGTCGTCTACTTCGTCCCATTTCGATCCTCCTTCTTCTAGCTCTAATGCACCATTCTCCTAGCTCAAATATAATCATTATAACCATAACTCGCCGTCGAGTATTATACAGAAAGGGTTATGTACACAGACTATTTACAATTCTTTCAGCCATTGCTGAGATGCACAACAGAAGGCACAACTTTTTAAAAGACAGGCAAAAATAAGCACCGTGTCACCAGCGGAAACCAATCAGGTTGAAAGTCATTTTCATCATAAGTGTCCTTCAGTTGCAGCATCATTCTGCTAAAATGGAGTCTAGGTGGAACAACAGGTTCAGCGTTGTGATCCGACATGCGTGTCTTCCACAAGCTATGAAGTCCAATAAGGCAAAACATGTCATATGGTTCGTAATCAGATTGTGTAACGGCAAGATACCGCACACTGTACGAATTTAGAACAAAGTCTTTCTTTAGAGTTCTTTGCAGCACATCCCAAAACAGAATTGCGTCTTTGCAATAAATGAAACAGTGCTCAATTGTTTCGGGCACATCACACAGACGGCAGTTTACAGAAGATACAAAAATATTTTTTTTTTATGGAGCCATATGTTAACAGGTAGAGCTTCGGTGGGTAATCTAAAGAAAAATGTTTTCGTGCAAGGAGAAATCTGCATTTTGCGCGCCCTTTTTAACACATCATGACCCTTAAAGCCAAAGTATAAAGACCGATACAGTGGTGGCGGAAAAAGCATTGCTACCAAATCCTTGTATAGTATCTTGCGCGAAACAGAATATAAGTACTCGTTCGAGAATCGTACTGTAAAAACCTCACCGAAGCATAAACTTCCTGCATAAATCCTAGTAACTGCGGGCGGTCAGTAAAATCCGAAGAAACCACTAAGTTGGGAAGCAGATTCATGAAATTAACTTGTAGGAATGCTCTAATAATCGGATGTGAACAATCACGAAAAAAGAAGAAACGGGCAACTAACTGCCTTACATACAGTTGCACTAAGCCGAGCCCCCCTGCACAAACAGGTCTGAATAGGTTATCACGCCGAATCGGTTCAAAATTGGATGACCAATTAATAAACGTCGCAAATATTCGGTGAAAACGCTGGATGTAATGCCTAGCACAGTGGAGGACCTGAAGCACATAATAAAGTTCTGTCGCCAAAAACATTTTGCAGGCCTGAGCCCGATCGAATATTGAAAGCCGATAGGGGACAAATGTATTAGCATAACGCTGGGCTACTGGAACGCGCTCTTTCCAGTAATTTGAACTTGACTTAAATGCTTGCAGTGGAACGCCGAGATATTTAGGAGGCACACATGACCATTCAATTCCTGCATATAGGGGTGGTGTTGAGCCCCAGGAACCAAACCAAAGGCCGGAACTCTTGGAGTGATTCATCTGAGCACCAGAAACAACGCCAAATTCTTCTATGCTGGATATAACTTTTTCTATGCTTGGTTTGTCAGTGCAGAAAAGCGCAAGATCATCCGCATATGCAAGCACTTTAACCTCATTTCCAAGGAAAGGGAAGCCATGGATACTACTGTGATGTAAAACACTCTGACAAAGTGGTTCCAAGTAAAGAGCAAATCGCAGTGGAGACAACGGAGAGCCTTGCTTCACAGAAGAGTTGATTGGTATGGGGCTTGATAGGTGGCCGTTTACAATTAGGCGAGTCGAATAATTTCTATCGCTAAGTTGCACCCCCTTCAGTACTACAGAACCAACGTTCGCTCGTTCCAGAAGAGAAAACATGAAAGAATGACGAACTCGATCAAATGCTTTTGCTAGGTCGACCTGAAGTAAAGCAACCTGATCATGAGAGCGGGAGCACGATTCAAGGACTGTGCGCGCAATATGTATATTACTTTGTATGGCTCGGCCCCTCAATCCGCACGTCTGGTGAGGGCCAATGAGAACCGACATTGCGAACTATAGGCGATTTGATAAAATATTGGCGAAAATCTTGTAATCCACATTTGCCAGTGTGATTGGTCTATAGCTTTCCACTGAGCGTAATGTTTCTTCATCAGTACTCTTCAGAATTAGGACTGTGTGGCATTTTGTAAAAGTCTCGGGAAGGGCTTCTAGATCAAAACCTATCGCGAAGATATCTAGCAGGATAGGAGCAAGAACAGTTATAAAAGCTTTGTAAAATTCAGAGGAAATTCCATCAGGACCAGGCGTTTTTGAGAGAGGTAATTGATCAATTGCCACTTCTACTTCTTGCTGCGTGAAAGAGCTGCTTATTACAGAACAATCATCCTCTGATAAAGGGGTCACCAGGGATGTGAAACGCGAGATGTTAGAATTTCTTACTGCAGGAGTGGCACTAAACAACATCCAGTAATAATCCACAAATGCGGACGTAACCTCATTCGTACTCGTAAACCAATGTGCCATTACGCATAATTCCCGGAATCAGCTTTGCAGTCGCATGATGACGTTCATCAAGCAAAGCTTGACGCGTTGGCCGTTCACAGTGCAAATCACGCTTGACACGAGATCGAATTAATGCACCCTTGTATCGTCCCGCGTATTGCCTTTCTAACTCACTTTTGACACTAGCAATTTCGTCCGTATATGATCCAGGGGATTCACATTCTAGCTCATACAGATTACACAAGTTTTTGATAGGTGTCTCCTCCTGATGTTTCCTGTAGAAAGATTTAATTGAGCTAAGTTCAATCGCTGTCTGTATAATAAATTCCATGTAAGAAAAAAAAACCCGCCGTCGAGTAGTGGTTAAAGTATCCGTCTCACGATCGTGAAGACCGAAGTTCGAATCCAGGCTTGTCGTCATAGGACTTTTTATTTGTTCTATATTTTTAAAATGTGTCATTTTATATTGTTGCATGCTTTTTCCAGTCTGGCGACGCGTTCTTTTATAGAAACGAGTGCCATCAACCGTAGAGAAAATTTCTAACCACTTAGATTTCAGCTCGCAAAGCTTCAACGATTAAACAGCTTCGGTAGTGACGCCGCCTTGCGCGGCGTCACAAAACGCAAGCAGGGATTCCCGACGGCCTTTCTCCTTGGGTTTCCATGCGGTCTAAGTTTCTGACGCAGGAAAATTGTGACCTTCGGCTCATAAGCTTAAAATGAAACTTGTCATGTTTAAAAACACCTGTAGTGTAGTGGGTGTTATAACAGCAATAAAAGCTCAATATGGACGCGTTTCTTCAAATTTCCTGGCTGGCCTTACAAACAGGAGCAATGACAACAGTGGATTGTCTCTGGGCGGAGAAAAAGTTCTACTCACGTCTCGTTGCTTCTGTAGATATTTACTACATCACTGTATGGTGCTGCTATGAAATGTTAATTTTCCTTTATGTGTACCCCCTCAAGCAGCATCAGTTTGTTTACTCTGGTGTTTTTTCGTTACTCCTATGCAAAAGATCGTTGCACGCTTATCTCCAAAACAGACACCGCACCTGGGGATATTTAACGTGCGCTGACATCGCACGTTAAAGATCCCCAGGTTGTCAAAATTACTCCGTAGCCCTCCACTACGGCTCCCATTTCGATCTTTCCACTTTAACTCCCACCCTCATCTCTTCTCTTACGGCGCGGGTCAGGTGTTCACAGATCAAGTGTGACAGATACTGCACTTTTCTCTCTCTGTGAACCAATTATTATTATTATTATTATTATTATTATTATTATTATTATTATTATTATTATTATTATTATTATTATTATTATTATTATTATTATTATTATTATTATTATTATTATTATTATTATTATTATTATCATTTGCAAAACAATTTTGTTTTCAAAGAAAATGCACCATAGATGGAATCATGTATCACAAGTGGCTTTATCATTTCTAAGCTCTTTAGGCGCGTGCCTCTGTGTTTAACTGCTGGCGAGCTAGGAAGCGTTGTTACTGTACGCGCGCTACTCGTTCGAGATTTGGCACAGCTCCCGCAAATTCTCGCGTAGTTGCGGAGTGCCAGTCGCTGTGCGTAATTGCGGAATGGCATGCTGCAGATTGTTATATTTGCGCAGATTTTTGGGTCTCTAACTGGCATGAAGTCGGCGCATTTGTGCAGGTTTAAAAGCGGTGTTATTGTTTGATTGTGACGCAGAAAATAGGTCATGATTGTGACATTTACTGAATGTGCCTTTGCTTTAGAGCCCCATTTGTAATTGGAAATAGATATTCGCCTGGATTCATTCCAAACATATCTTGTCGATTTCTGTTAACGCATATTTGTTTTCTTGAGAACTTAGTAAATATAATAGCCCCTCGGGGCCTACCAAAAACTGCAGAATTTGTAGCCAGCACTTTGTGAATGGCGAAATATCAAATGAGGAGAAGAGCCTACCGTGCCTACCTACAATATTTCCGACTGTTTACAGATGCTTGACCACAAGAACATCTCAGAAATATGAAGGATAATTCTAATAATTTTTAGTGGCAACATGAAACTCAACATGGATCGCACCAAGTTTCACGCATGACATTCAATGGTTTAGGAACTCCTTGTGCACAGCTGTGTTTACACACACGATGCGCGAGCCGCGAAACACTGCTAGTGTGTGCATGCAACTCTTTCTAGAGTTTGTGCAGCTGGCACTGAAGTCTTCAGTTATAGAATATCTTTCGGTTCGTTCGCTTAACGAATGGGCACGCTTCAGCTATTTTATTGGTGCAAATAATGCTGTTCCTAACAGGCATGAAATTAAAACACTGCCTCACGTGAGAAGCCTGTTGCACGTGCAAGTGAAAACGCCAGCGATTTCTGCCGCGACAACGCAAGAAACCTGTTTTCAGCTGTCGCGGCGGCTCGAGCAGCTGAAGCGACGCTGTTCCAACAGTTGGAAAAATTTCGCTCTGTCGCTGCCACTCGCCTCCGAGTTCGCTCAATCATTTGCATGTGAACCAGCCTTAACACTTTTGTGATGGTTGGGTGCTAACTCTGTCTCTCAGCTGCGACCTTAATATTTAAGTTCACCTTAATTAACATTCCCTTTTTTATTTATATAAGAGGGTTTAGGCTGGAAAGTTATGTGGCAGCTGTGATATTTTATTCGCCAGGACTTATTTAGTAACTAATAGCTCCTGAAGCTTGTTGGACGCACGTTTGCATTGCTAACAAATTTAGCAAAGATGAGAATTCGTAAGAGCCAATATACTATAATCAGTCTGCATCTCTAATTTCGCTAATTACGATGAGTAGAATGACCCGAAGAACCCAGCATACCTCCCCACAATATTTCAAAAGCTAAAGGATGGTCTACGGGAGGAACATTTCCTAAATAAGAAGTCTAAAAGTTTTATGTTGGCTTTCCAGCATTCAATTTCAATCCGAATAATGCAAGTTAGGTAATTGCATGGCACAAAATTTTGAAATAAAGCTTTTCCCCTATTACAGATGAGGCGAAAATGCTCAGATGACAGCAATAAAAAAAACACGCATTTGAAAACCAAACCTTAACATGAAAGTCGAAGAGGTAAAACAATCACTGAAGCCTTACAGCTTCTTGTTTCATACAAAGCGCGACTTGCGATACGTACAAGCTACGCGCGTACGCATCGCTAAAATCTGGGTAAAAATCTAGCATTTGGCGATAGGGCACCAAAACGTAAGAAGGAGCTAGCTTCTGAGTAGCCGAGGTTGCCGCAGAAAGGGGTCATACTAGGGTCATTCAACAATCAACAATTCGTTTTTGTAGTCTGACAGATAACACTGGACATTATTATTCTACTTCTGAAATTTGAGAGCCCTAGACACATTCCTTATTTCAAATTAAGTGGCTAAAATTAGCCCTGCGAAGCTCCTCACACCGACAGCGACGGCCATGTTGATATATTTAGTGACGTCACAGAATGGCACCGGCCACCGCAACATCTGCTGCTGGGCCGGCACCAACAAGGGGCCTGTGCACTGCACTGTATTGTGTTCGCGCTTGCTAATATGAATCCCAATAAGTGTTCTCAGCATGTTCCTGAAAACAGAACGCCGAGTGTAGTGAAACGCTATTTATTTCTTGCCCAGGCATTCACCTTTGGCGCGACAGCCGCCATCGTACGATGGCAGTACTGTCCCCCCCGGCCCCCGTAAACAGTGCCGCGCTGGTCGCGTCGGCCGAGCCTTTCGCGCTAGCGATACGGCAGATCCCTTGCGACAGTGTTAGAAAAGCATGCTAAATTTCGTTTTTCTCCTAACAATACGAGGCCCTCGAAAAAATAATTTAAAAAATGAATGCTTCTTGTGAAATAGCGAACTTTATGCGGTGGGATATTTTTGCCACAGCCGCAATGCGGTGCCTGTGTTCCTGTACTTTATCATTTCCTTTATTACGAAACAATGGGGTTGAGAGCAGAGAAGTTTAATGATCGAGTGTTCTATTTACTAAAACGCCTCGCTGGTCTATTAATAAGTGCCGTCCGCTGTGGCTTAGATGTGAAATAATTTAGGCCTCTCTACAACTAGGCAGAAGCAGATACCCAGAGCTCCGTGTTCCTTCTCGCTCGCGGGCGCCGTTGCTGTACGTTTGCAGCATCCGGTGCTCTAAGCCTTATGAGCATATCGTCTACTTTTATGATGTGGCTAGGGCTAGACTTGGGCCTGAAAAATGAGCAGCGTAAACAATGCTACTAAAACGGAACGACCGCCGGTATTGGGTGTCTCGATGTCGTGCGTCACGCCCTATACACATGGTGCTACGCTGTCGGGCGATTTCCGCAGATAACACAAAAGCGTCGTCAGACGGCATTATATACATCGCGAATTTTATGCGTTGCTTTTGAGACATGTTTCTGAGACATGCTTCTGAGACATGTTTTAGTGTACAATATGCAAGCTGTTCAAGCGGGTCACCTCTTGCGCCTTTCGTATTCGAGCGCCGACATGCACCTGAATGCCGTCCACATATACCGTTATTCCCTAGGCTAAAAGCGCTGGCGGTGATTGACGAAAAGCTCGGTTTTCGGTGACCTCGGTAAGCGGCATGACTGCTGTTCAGCCGAATTACCGTGGCTTCGCGTAACCAAGGTGACACTGCTCGTACACAGAACACGCACCAGACGACGTGTCGTCGGCCTATGTCGTCACCAGCGGCACCGGTTGTCAGATCAGCAAGCAGTTCAAGAAGAAACGAAAATACTAGTTTTAGAAATATCTGCAACTCCGCTGTAGCTGAAACATTGCGGTTTAGTTGCTTGCCACACCTGGAATAACATGCAATAAACAATTTATATCCCAAAATTGGTGTCATTAGCCATTTAAGATTATATTAAAAAGCAGTAACAGATAATGCCAAAATCGCCGTGTGCGATTTTCATCTGCCGTTGTGGCGGTCCGGTTAGGCAGAGCTCTCCACTACTGTATCTAACAGAGTTCGAGAGGAGACAGCATGCGGGGAGGCAGTCGCATTAAAAGCTAGCGCAACTAAAGATAGTCGTGGTTTGAGCTACAAAAGATGCGCTCTCACTATTTCAACGACGGGTTACAGTGGTGTCGAATTCAATAATGATGTTGCAAATTATTTCTGATTAGTCCAGCACGTTTTCCTGTACATAAGCGTGCCGTCAAAGCGCCTGTTCAACTCACCTCTCAACGGCCGCTTGATAGTGCGCATGAAACAGCCCCATGTTGCACTCCAAGAGAACTAACTGAACTTATCAGTTTTTCACCAAACACAGTGAAAATGTAGTTATTGATTTTAAAACGCAAAATGAAGGATGGTGCTCAAGATGAGCTTTACGGCGTAGCCGGTCCTGGTGACTTGTTTGCCTCAAGCATTTCGCGTGAACGCGTATCGGGTTATCGCGCTTCAGACAAAAGCCCGACTGCAACTTCGGACAGAAGTCCACTTTGGAGCCATTCATTTTCGGACGCTGTCGCCGTCGAAATAATCGTTATGCACCCGCACAAACGGCAGATCTAATGCACGAACTTCTACAGCGCTTGCTACAGCAATGGGACATCCGAGGACTGCGCCCCGCCTCCGCTTCCTGCAGCCGCCGCTAGATGGCTTTCAGTGGCACCCATTCTATTCAGATATATGGCAATTTAAGAGGAATGTCGGATTGAAATAAATAAAGGAAGGAGACGGAACGAAATGGTGCCCTTCTGAGCTGAACTTCCTCCATGGTCTTCGTACACAGGGTGGTCGCAAGTATTTAGGACCAAAATTATCTCCGATCATATAGCCTCATGAACAAAATCGTTTCCCTCGTAAGGGAACAGGGCTCAGCCTGAAGGGGAGGGCCCTATAATGTTATATCCAATACAGTGTAACCTGTTGGCGGTGGCACGTTGAATCCAATGCCGGTAGGAGGGGCACCGTGCCGCTGAGGTGGTCCAAATCCGGGTAGAGGCCTGTAGGCCATTATATTATCTCTGTTGGTCCAACTGAAAACAAAATTCAAGACGAAACTCGAGCGCTGCTCCAGTTCTTTGACCGTTGAAATAAGTACAGGAATTGTTTTGTTTTTGCGCCAAGATTTCCGCGCGGTTTTTGACAGAAAATTTGTTGTGACGACAGAGCTTTCTATAGTAACATCACAATTTTCTTTATTTAAAAAAAAGTTCTATAGAACTTGTGAAAAAGCTGACTTTTACGCAGAACTACAGAATATTTGTCAGATTTTTTATAAGGTTTTGTAGTTTATTACGACTCGGTGAGCTTGCTCCCATATGGTATTAAACATTGTGCAGTCCAACGCTGATTTCGTAATCCGAGGCAGCAATATCGCAATTAGACATTTTCCACTGACGACATTATTTTATTTGTGTTTTCTCGTCGACTTCATCTGACATTACTCTGAAACATCTCTGAAAGGAAAGGCGGAAAGAGATATCCGATTTTACTAACACTCATCAAGCCCTAAACATTACTTCACCAGTCAATACCTCTGGAAAAGGAGAGCAATAATAACTGGTGGTTAAAAGGACACAACTGATATAGTGTACAAAATATACAGGAGTACATTCAGTAAATGCAAGTGCTCCGACCAGATAACGTAACAACCCCTTTATGAATACTTCTGTACTTAAGTGGCCCAACATCTCGTTCGGTTATGTAGCATTTATAACCCATGATATTGTGCTAATAAACCGACCATTGATCCAGACCTTCGCCATTGCTATCTTAGCTCATAGCGCAATCAAGAGCATCCTAAAACTATCGGCTTGAAAACTGTCAGTAGCATAGAAAACCTTAGCGAAATTTCCGAGTTGAATTCTTGTCTCGCTATGAGCGGACACGAGTACGTACAACAGCGCCTGTTGAAATTTTGTCTGAGTGAGCTGTGCACTGCGCAGTTATTCTGGCACCTTGTGCTGGAACTATTATTCGCTTCGCGTAATATTTCTCGCGGAAGACATATTTCAGAAATACATACATCAGGAGCTCACCAAGAGAAGATCTCACTTTTTTTCGTCGTCGCTAAGGCGTGAATTGCATCGCACGCTCTGCAAGCGCTTCCTTGCGGCGTCGAAGTAGAACACTTAAAGGGACAGACACTGATCAAAATATGTAATAGAATTATGGTGGAAATGAAAAGATCTTGCCTGGTATGGTTTAGATCAAGCTCTACAATATCCAAAAAAGAACAGTTTATAATAATAAGTTGGCACTGGATGTCACGTCTTTGAAAAATGTCACTAGTTTTTATAAATGTACAGTGTTGATTCTTTTAAGAGTACTCACGTTGTTATTATCTATTTTGCACACTCCCCAATCCGCGCATCACCCAAAACCAGCCTCCTGTCGCATCGCCTAGGATATGCTTTTAGCGTTTTTCACTAGATGGCGCGAGTGTCTTAAGTTGTATGAATCGTTGACAGTAACCCATTATAAGCTCTGTCGTTGACATGTACGTTCCTGTGCCCCAACACCATTTGATGTAGTATCTAAACTTGATGCTACAGCGTACTAAAAAATGTGTACTGTCTGGCGGGTGATATCATATTAGTTTTCGGTACATCAGTTTAGTGACACGCGATTCTCATTGCAGTAGCCACTAATGGGTTCCAGCATAGAACTAGATAAAAAAAGAGGGCATATACTGAGAGAAAAATTCTCGGTAAACCGTCATGGAATCGACCACTTTATACAGGAAGCTTTACTCTGTTCCTAAACATATGGACACTTAGAATGCAGTGTTCGCACGCAGACTAAAACCGCTGACTGAAATAAAAGCAGCGACATCTCCGCTCTTCTGCTACTGCGTTACAGTGTACTAGAAGGGTTTTCTAGTTCACTATAACTGCGTCGGCGCTCCTATCCCGGCGTCACTATCCCGGGCGGTGATAGTGACGCCACCTTGGTAGAGGTTCTAGCCACCATAGTAGAGGATAGCAAGCAGACGCTTCCAGTGCTCGCCCTTTGGCGCGCAGTAGGCCGCGCGGAAATTGTTCATTGCATTTTTTGCCTTAGTTGTCACTGAGCGAATATCATAGAGTGAGAGATCGAAACATAAACTATACTCACCTCCAATAGGAGGTGGGTATAAATAAGCTTGAGCGTAGATATATCAGACGTGTAATTTTGTTCTTTTGCACCACTTGTTTGTATTTCGTCAAAAATTGAGTCTTTCAGTCACGCGTTTGCTTACTCCGTCTGTTGTGATATCTAGTGCATAGATGCGCATTCGTATGTTTTATTTCACTACTTGTGGGGACACTTGGAGATTTATTATGGGTACGTCACAACCTAATTATAAGAAAAATGGTAGAAAATGGTAATGGTAGAAAAAGTTGTTTATTGAGTGTGTGTGCGCGCGCGCGCGGGCGTGCGTGCGTGCGTGCGTGTGTGTGTGTGTGTGTGTGTGTGTGTGTGTGCGTGCGTGCGTGTGTGTGTGTGTGTGTGTGTGTGTGTGTGTGTGTGTGTGTGTGTGTGTGTGTGTGTGTGTGTGTGTGTGTGTGTGTGTGTGTGTGTGTGTGTGTGTGTGTGCGTGCGTGCGTGCGTGCGTGCGTGCGTCCGTGCGTGTGTGTGTGTGTGTGTGTGTGTGTGTGTGCGCGTGTGTGTGTGTGTGTGTGTGTGTGTGTGTGTGTGTGTGTGTGTGTGTGTGTGTGTGTGTGTGTGTGTGTGTGTGTGTGTGTGTGTGTGTGTGTGTGTGTGTGTGTGTGTGTGTGTGTGTGTGTGTGTGTGTGTGTGTGTGTGTGTGTGTGTGTGTGTGTGTGTGTGTGTGTGTGTGTGTGTGTGTGTGTGTGTGTGTGTGTGTGTGTGTGTGTGTGTGTGTGTGTGTGTGTGTGTGTGTGTGTGTGTGTGTGTGTGTGTGTGTGTGTGTGTGTGTGTGTGTGTGTGTGTGTGTGTGTGTGTGTGTGTGTGTGTGTGTGTGTGTGTGTGTGTGTGTGTGTGTGTGTGTGTGTGTGTGTGTGTGTGTGTGTGTGTGTGTGTGTGTGTGTGTGTGTGTGTGTGTGTGTGTGTGTGTGTGTGTGTGTGTGTGTGTGTGTGTGTGTGTGTGTGTGTGTGTGTGTGTGTGTGTGTGTGTGTGTGTGTGTGTGTGTGGACTACCGGAAAATATCGCCTTGTTATACCCACAGTTCCGGAGTTGTGATAAAAATATGCAAAGTGAACTGGATTGGTTCATGAATAGGAACCATAGCAATGCTTCATCTGAAGGCACAGCTTATCTGTAAAATAATTTTAACTTGAGCATATATTCGGCAATGTCGGCCACCGGACATCGAACAGTGAAAGAGCGGCTTGGATTTTGAATGGTTGGATGGTTTGTGGTGTTTAACTTCCCAAAGCGACTCAGGCTATAAGAGACGCCGGACATCGCAATGCATTGAAACGCTGCTTACCGCGGCTGGGATTATAACCGTCTTGTCGGGTTAAATTATTCTATCAACAGATTCAATAACGGCTCGTAAGAGGGCAGCCCCTCATATCATGCAAATGTCTACCGTACCAGCGATCGGAACCACTCACACACTATGAAAAACTACACAAAAAGAAAGGTTAATAACACTCCTAAACAAGACACATCGATGAACGTCTTTTCCAAAGGAGCCTTTAGTCCACAATTTAAGGGAAAGCAATATATTTCAAAGCACTTCCAAGCCCTTCAGAGCCAAATTCAGGTCATGCCGTACCTTAGCTAGGAGCTCTGTCCAGAGCCGTCTGATATAAAACAAACGCTTCATCACCTTATCCTTCTTACAGGAGGATGGCACAGAGAAAGAAAACTAAGCAAATTGTCTCATTCCGGTAAACAGTGACAAAATCCAGAGGACCAGCTAATACTTCAAGACTGGCATCACCAGCCACCGCCGGAGAAACTGCGCCTTCCCATCTGCTGCTAGATGATCAGAAAGATACTTCCACATCACACGGCGCAGGCTCTGCAGCGCTGGATACATGACCCGAACTCGAGTGCGGCGAGCCTTGGCCAAAAGAAACAATGTTGCACTAAATACCAGGTTAGTGAAGTTGTGCTGGCGGCTTATATGTTGCCCAATATTGATTGCACCTGAAACCTTTCGCGCACAAGGAGACACATTGTTCGCGCAAAGGCACACTGAAACAAAATATGATTTATGGTTTCTACCAAGCCACACTCGGCGAACTGGTCATTAGAGAAACTCCCCACGCGGCGAGACGCTGCCTCGTTGGCAAAATACTCCGGCGCGTCTACCAGTCGAAGTCCCGTACTGTAAAGAGAGCTTATTGGGTGCATACATACAAAAGCGCACATTACTCACCAATCAAAGCACTATACAAAACACTCTACGGTACATATACATAATAAATTTCAAAGCATGAGGAAGCGACTGAAAAACAGCTTACGGAGCGGTCGATTGTTGTTGTTGTGGCTGTAGGAATAATAATAATAATAATTGGTTCACAGGAAGGGAAAGAAGCAGTATCTGTCACACTTGCTCTGTGAACACCTGAACCGCGCCGTAAGGGAAGGGAGGAAGGTGGGAGTGAAAGTGGAATGAGAGCAAGGGGAGCCGTAGTACAGGGCTACGGAGTAATTTCGACCTCCTGGAGATATTTAACGTGCGCTGACATCGCACAGCACACGGACGCCACTTCGTTTCGCCTCTTTCCAATCGCAGCCGCCATGGTCGGGTTCGAATGGGAACTCCGGCGCAGTAGTCGGGCGCCTTACCACTGCACCAGGAAAATAAAATGCACGGGTCTGCTACTGGCTCTGTAGCTGAGCCACCTCCGCTGCCTGATTTATTTTGATTTGATTTCTTAAAATGATTTATTTATAGGAAGGGAAAGGCGCAGTAACTGTCTCACTTGTTTTTCTGTGGACACCGCAACCGCGCCGTAAGGGAAGGAAGATGGGAGTGAAAGTGTAAAGAGAGAAATAGGAGCCGTAGTGGAGGGCTACGGAGTAATTTCGACCACCTGGGGATCTTTAACGGGCGCTGACATCGCACAGCACACGACGCCTCTTCGTTTCGCCTCCATCGAAACGCAGCCGCCGAGGTCGGGTTCGAACCCGGGTACTCCGGCACAGTAGTCGGGCGTCTTACCACTGCACCACCCTGGCGGGGCTGGGGATCGGCTCATACGGACAGAAGAGAAACTAGAGAAGCAAGTAAAAAAAGAGGGAGAGAAAGACGCGCCCGCAACATCAGCCGTCGTCTACCACAGAATCAGGGCGGGTGCAATGACGGCCTACAACAGATAGAATTCGGTGGCTGGCGAGCCCCCAGCCGCAAGCTGCGTGGACCCTACCGTTCCAGCCTCATAGGGCCAGGAACTGCCACCCTTCACCACCTCCCCTCTGGTCGGGTAGTTGTTATTGTGGCTGTAGGAAGAATGAAAAGAAAATGCACGGGCCTGCTACTGGCTCTGTAGCTGAGCCACCTCCGCTGCCTCGTGCAGACAGAAGAGAAAATAGAGAAGACAGAAAAGGAAGAGCGGAAAGACGCGCACCGCAACAACAGCCGTCGTCCGCCACCGAAGCGGTGACGGGTGCAATGACGGGCTACAAGAGATTAAAAATTCGGTGGCAGGCTGACCCCCGCCGCAAGCTGCGCTGACCTACCTGCCCCAGCCGCGTATTTGGGTTTGCTCGGTACGGTGGCTCCGAAAGGGAAAAAACGACAGAAGAGACGAAGAAAACGGGCTGTTCCGACTAGCATCTACCGCCCCCGGGAGCCAAGCAGCCTAGCGATTAGCGGCGCATGCTTTTTCAGTGGGCGTCTCGTTAGACGCAGCACTAGCTTGAGAGAGCCTATAATACAATTACTACTACTACTACTAAACTACTACTACAATTACTACTACTACTACTACTACTACTAAATAATAATACACAGTATTATTTTCTGCTAATTACTATTATATAATATTATTATCATTAGTAGTAGTAGTAGTAGTAGTATAGAGGAAGACTCGTTTCACGAAGTTGGCACTAAATTGTCTAGTTAACGGCCGAATTAACTGGCTAAATATTATCTTCACCGTTTTAATTAATCATAATAATAATGATTGGTTCACAGGAAGGGAAAGGCGCAGTATCTGTCACACGTGTCTGCGGACACCAAGGGATGAAGGTGTCCACAGACACGCGTGTGGCAGATACTGCGCCTTTCCCTTCCTGTGAACCAATTATTATTATTATTATCATTAATAATTAAAACTGGGAAGATATTTAGCCAGTTAATTTGGCCGTTACCTACAGACAATTCAGGGCCAACTTAGTGAAACGAGTCTTCCTCTATACTACTACTACTACTACAACTACTACTACTACTGCTACTACTACTACTACTACTACTACTACTACTACTACTACTACTAATAATAATAATAATAATAATAATAATAATAATAATAATAATAATAGTAGTAGTTAGTAGTAGTAACAGTAGTAGCAGTAGTATAGGCTTTCTCAAGCTAGTGCCGCGTCCAACATGACGCCCATTGAAAAAGCATGCGCCGCTAATCGCTAGGCTGCTCGGCTCCTGGGGGCGGTAGATGCTAGTCGGAACAGCCCGCTTTCTTCGTCTCTTCTGTCGTTTTGTCCCTCGCGGAGCCACCGTGCCGAGCAAACCCAAATACGCGCCCCAGCCCCATGAGGGCAGTCTGCACATCCCCAATCAGGGGAGGTCGGTCGGGTAACAGAGTCCACAAACCCACATTGCAGAAAACGCGCAAAGATATATTAGGCAACCTTGCTGCGAATAATGGCTCACTTAAGGAACAATCGCTCAGCTCACTAGAAAATGTACATAATATTTTGTTCTTCCAATGCGTGCCGATCTTGAATATCAAAAATGGACATTCTGTGGGCTTCGGCCGTGGCTCGTTTCTGTGGGCTTCGGCCGTATATCCCGTAATGGCCAGTTCGGTTGTGAGTGTTTCTTGTAGCACGATGACGTGTGGTTTCTCGGTTTCTGATTTGACCATCTGCAGGAGGACCGCCTTTTTTGAGGCGATCCCCCTGCAGTTCCATTGCCAGACGCGGAGACTGCGTGTCTTATTCGGCACTGTCATGTTGGCCGTTGTAGCCTCCTTAGCTTGCAGTGAGAGCATCGCGTGGTGGGCCTTGCGCACCGATGTGTTGTGAACTCATCCTTTCCATTTCCGGTACTACCGTATTGTTTAGATACATTTCCATTTTCTGCACTGGTGAGCTAAATATGTCCATTTTCTCGTTCATTCACACCATGCTCTTGTGCATTAGCCTCATGCAGTGGTTACGGTGCTCGACTACTGTTCCCAAGGACGCGGGATCGAATCCCGGCCTCGGCGGCAGCTTTTCAATGGAGGCGAAAAGCAAGGCGCCCGTGTGCTGTGCGATGTCAGTGCACGTTAAAGAACCCCAGGTGGTCGAAATTTCCGGAGTCCTCCACTACGGCGTCTCTCATAGCCTGAGTTGCTTTGGGACGTTAAACCCCACAAACCAAACCAACCAAACCATCATATTCCCGCTCATGGCGTCCATAGCGTCCTTCGTGGTTCGCGGTTGCATTAAAGCGCGCTTTTTAGAAGGCGGGCATTCTTTGATTTGTTCTTCATGTCTCTTCGTATCAACGAGTTGCTCAGGTGTGAGCGTTTGTTTACGGCTGTTCGCTTTACCTATTGCAGTTAATTCGAGGGCGTTTAGCTCTCTTAGTTCCTGTTCTAACATAGCTATTCGCTCCTTATCAGGATTGCGGGACTCACTTTTCTTTGGAGGCGTGATAGCGTCTCTGACCTTGTCCGCCCACGTGCCATCGCCTCCGTTGTCCTTTCCACCGAAGCGCACCTGAGAACGACTTCCGTTTGTCCTCGCATGTGTGCGGCTCTTCGATTGAGAGCGGGAGCGGCTGCGTGTCGGCGTCTTGGACCTAGATCGGCTTCGTGCCGCGTGCTGCTTGTCTTCTTCAACTAGCTGTACTTGTTCTTGTTGCTCCAGTCGCGCTCGTTGTCGTCGTGCGCGTACTACGTATGGAATGAGACAGCGTTTCCTACACACCTTGTCCTCAGTCACGTGCAAGCCCCCGCACAGCTTGCATTTCGGATCGCACACATGGCATGAGTTGGGGTTAGGAAGTCCGCAACCCCTGCATTCAGTGGAAGCCTCTTCGTTTCGCCTCCATCGCAACGCAGCCGCCGTGGTCGGGTTCGAACCCGGGAACTCCGTAAAGTAGTCGGGCGTCTTACCACTGGATCACCCCGGCGTGACGCAATTAAGCAAATAGATAAAAATATTTTCATCACTAAGCACTTTACAACTTTGCAGTGCATTGTCAGAGGTCACTGGGAAGATGCCATGCGGGCACCTCAAAATGATGCATGTGTAATGCACATCATTAAAAATTGGCAATGGTTTAGCTCCGGTTAAACCTAGTGGAGTTACGAAAGCAACAGCTGCATGTCTGCGCATATGATAGCTTAGGCTGAGTGCTGAGCAGCGGCCGGGTTCTCCTCCATAGTTGGTCGATTCTGGCCGCGCGCTCCAAGCTATATATTGTTATCACAAATCTCCGCGAACACATTTACCACATAACACTATCATGAAAGAGCGCGTTACGCATTCCATCACAGTGGAGACACGCCCTTCACGTAGACCCTCTTCCCGCGAAGCGGCTTTTGCTCCGTCTTTATAGAAACACTTCGTTTGCCCGGAAGCTCTAAAACACATTGACCCTTCGCGCTCGGGTAGCGCTCCGAACTGTGCGAAGAAGTGTTCAGACATCTACCACACGATATGCACATGCCCATAAAATCCTGCTATGGCCCCAATCCCTAACCCAATCTGGGAGCACTGGGAGGCGGCGCTGCTTTGATGCTCTGATCTACAGGCCCAAAAGGCCTTGGTGGAGCGCGCCCGGGCTGCGGCCGACGCACTGCCACTTAGTGCTTGTGAGGACGAGCCGCTCAAGGTATTAACTAATCGAGCCTCATGTACATACTCGTTTCGACTTTTTGAATGTCTTTCTCCTCCTCGCCATAAAAAAAGGCAGGAATGTAAAGCAGTACTCACACTCTTTACTCGAAGCATCATTAACCGCCACATTCGCAAGAAATACGCAACAGAAAGCAGCATTCAGGCTTTCGCCTTTCACCACTTTAGTCGCCAAAGTGTCTGGTAGTTTTTTAAACATATATCCGTATTGCACGTTCAGTAGTGGAGAGAGTATCAGATGAGACGGCAAAGTACCTCTGACTCAAATTGTCCTGGCGACGGCATTTGATAAAGTTCGACACGGTTTGTTGTTCGCGGTTTTAGAGTATGCAAATATTCGTGACGTTTTGCTCAAACGCATAAGGTTGTGCTATAGAATTTCTTTACAAGGCTAATTGCAAATCAAGAGCTAACGAAACCAGTATCACAAGAATCATCTGTACATCAAGGATCTCCGCTGTCTCCATTGTTGATGCCCTAGCTCTCTCTTTAACCGCTCTGTCTCAGTATAAACAACAAGGCAGCTATCCGTGGTTTCTCTCTGGCTCAATGTGAAGATAAGATTTTAGCCTACGCTGCTATTTCGCCCTCTTTTATTCTGATAGGAAAATTGTACTTGAGGCTTCAAACGTGACTAAACAGTTCTGCGATCTACCAGGCGCGGCTTTTAATTTAGATAAATTGAAGGGCTTATGATTGTGTCATTGGGACACTAGGCCAAGCCAGTTTGGTTGCATCTGCTGGGACTGTAGCCCTCTTCAGTACCTAGGGGTTCCACTGCACCAAGTTTGCTACAGTGCAGCCTACTAAGATTCACACATTGTGCCTAAGCGGCGGCAAATACAGGCTTGGATGGGTAGGGTACTTTCAGTGCTTGCTACGCCACAGGTCTGTAACATATTATGATTTCAAAAGTTTGCGTATGTCCTTCAAGTCCTGCACTGTGCGAGGAGAAAGGTACAACTAACACAAAGAATATTTGCAACATTTCTGTGGCGCTCTCCATGGGAGCTCATGCGGCGTGACAACTTGTTCCTTCCCTTAGAGTTTGGGGGAGTGGGCCTTCTTCACTTGTTCGTGCATGAACTTGTTTCCTGTTTTTTTCTTTTCCAAATACAGAAATCCACCCGTTTCTTGTAGCTGTGCTCATTACACTTCTTATTACTCATTTGCCTTATTTATTCGCACCGACTGGGCAGACTCGTGAGGGGCCTTTATGGGGATTCCTTAGGAGGTTGCTGACACTCAATTTCTTCATTGTGCGCTTGCTTCTCTTTAGTTTACCTGTATAGCCTATCAAGAAAGCAGATTACCCGGGTTCTCACTGGGTCTTTGTTCCCTACACCATTGCATCGGCAGCCTTTTCTGTGCTTTTGGGCACCAGAGTCCTTAGTGTGTTAGGAGAATGTGCATTCAGACAGCGGCAAAAACGTTCTTTTTTAAACTACACGCAGTCATACTGCCTGTGAAGACATTTCTTCAATAAGGAGATATTTGTGCCCTCTAAGGTGAATGGCCGTCTGTGTAGTGTGCCCGAGAAAATTGATCGTTGCTTTATTCGGTATCACGTTGCTATATTCTGTTAGGACATGCTACAACGAGTTTTTAAGAAGGACATTGAAATTACACCATGTACTAATAAATTTTTGCCTGGTGACAAAAAACTTTATTATTCCTAATGATCTATTTGTGTTGTTAAACTTTTCAGTCATTGGAAAAGCCATATTACGAACAGCCATCCGAGCCCCCAAGATCGTTCAAATCCGTGTTTCGTGAGCAGTGTGCTTTGGTGAGGAGTGCATATACTGCACGCGAAAAACTTTCAAACTGGCTGCGGTACCTAGATGCATATATCACACAAGAAATGATCGCTCTCAGGTGACCAGTTGGAGCTGACAGCCATAGATGTGGCGCCTATAAAGGAACAGCGGGCCAGCTGAATTGGGCTCGCCCACTGTTTTTTATGAGCGAGCACAATTCAGCATCTTCTGTTTCCAAACAAATCACTTGATCTGTAAAACGCCGTATATTCTTTCAATATTAACAAACAAACAATTGCCACTGTAACTGTTTATGAACAGGAGTTTTCGCAAGGAACATGGCAATGAATTTGGGCCAAAGCTCCGATTCGCCGAACAACAGACCGCCGTCAACCTAACGTCCATGACAAGCAAAGCAGGCAGTTAGTTTGTCCAGCATCGCGAGAAAAGAAGCGAAACTCACGGTGGTCTTTCGCTAGCACTGCTAATTTTTGAATGTACAAACTACAGGCGCGTATACACGACAAACATGCAGCGTTAGCGCGTAGACGCCCGACATCGTGCTTGCCACTGTTCGGCGAGCAGCAAAGTCGTTAGGTCAGCGACTTCCGAAACCGAAACAAGTCGAAACCAGACGAGGCAGCCGAAGCGGATCGAAGTGCTAGCCGTAGCCATTATGAGTAGGTGGCGTCGCGCCTTTTTCTCTTGTGTGCTGTTGGGGGCCTTGCTGCTTGCGGCTTCATTATTTCGAGATATACGAGGCACAGAGCGCAACAAAATAGGTCGTGCGATGTGCAGAAGCGTGGTAAGGTTGTGTGGGTACCTGTGCAAAAAGTGTGCTCGCGTGCCCGACAGGTAGTGCGTTTCCTTTGTGCGCTCTCACTGCAAACACTACGCTGACGACGGGACTATTGGAGGGCGGCCACCACCCGGCATACATATGACATCTCGGAGGTAAGTTAATTTCCATCTTCCCTGTACATTCTCCTAAAAACTTTGCGCAGAACTGATGATGCATGCCAACACAGCGCTAGTTCGTAAACATCAAGACGCGCATGTCATTGTAACATACGGTAGTTTGCTTTTGACGAGGGAAGGGTGAATGCGTTTGCTGTGTGTCGGAAAAGAGACAGTTAGTGCCAGGGGCTGCACGCTCAGAGTAGAATATGCCGTACAAATCATCACTCGTAAGACCATTGCGGGATGCACGATGCTGGCGCCTACTGCAATTCAGCCTTCTGCAAGAATTTAGAATGGGCCAGTTCCAAGTGCCTCAACCCGGGCCTTATGTTGCGCTGCAGTTGAAGATCCGGCGCTTGTGCAGTTGCAACTACATGGATTGAATAAGCGGTAAAACCTACCTGCGTTACTACAGGGCTAGAATTATTCTTATGTTCCATAAATATTGCGGATTACGAGGTATGGAGCCGGCGAACATGCGACGGCAGTATGATTCAGCAGCAACCGTACTTAAACTCCATTGTCGAGCCTTGGGTAGTAGAAGGGAAAAAAAAACGTTTTTAGCTATTTTGAATTTTTTCGCTTGTATTGGGCTTGATATTTTCTTTTTCATACTTTGGTCGTGACTGAAGTAATCCCCAAAAACTACTAAGCGCATATAAAAGACACCAAACTCAGACTTTCAGTCCAGACATGTCAGTAAGGTGTAAAGGTAATTATGCATTCAACAGTACCAATAGTATTGATTTTCTTGTTTAATTATTTACAAATGAAGCGAAAAAAAATCTGACTTAGTGCTGAGATGCCCCATTGGCATCTTCTCTAATATGAAATGTGAATCAAAATGTGCAGTTTTTCCGTACTCAGTATACCACTGATTCATCACATATGTGAGAATATGAAATTCATGCAAGTTTCAAAACGAAGAGTGCATGAAGAATTCCAAGCAAAACAAGCCTTTGATTAAAGTATCATTCAGTTGTGGTGTTTTTGTTTAAATTTATGCATGTTGTGTAGAAGCAACGGTAGAGTTGATATAGAATTAGTGTTGTCATCTAGATTATAAATGGCTACCACATTTATGAATTGCTTGGTTGCCACATGCACTTCCAGACATTGTTTGAACAGTCACATCACATTCTGCATTTGGCTTCTTTTTACTTTTTTTGCATGGAACTGTTTCCACTTTAGAGTGTGTAGCCTTTCACAATTCATAATTGATCGGGTGAGCATGTTTTGGCATGATAAAAGGTTTGGAAGTTCGAGAGCATTGGCCCTTCATGATGCACAAGGGGCAGACTGCTTACTGCACTGGTACCACTATCTTCCTAGATTCCTAGATATCACTCATATTTCTATACAGAATACATGTTTTCAGAAATCCATATTTCTTGTCCGACTTTGCACATTCTTCAGTTGACATAATGGGAGCTAGGGACGAACTTTTGCCTTTCTTGGTGCACTGCTCCTATTTCGTTTAAAGAGCCGCCACATTTTGTGTAACCCGAGTTGGGGTGCAAACACTGCATGTTCATAGGGTGGTCAGGGAGCAAACTTGGTGGCACTGTGAAGGCCATGAACAATATGCTGATGATAGGCTGCCTTTAGGCTGACTGGCTTGCATTTCTCGGTGTGTTTTGTATCTGCGAGGGTTCCATAAGCTGCCACATATATTGCTTTGATTTGATGTTGAGGTGACTGGCATGATTAAAAAGTCAATGTGATGATCGAAGTCTTCAGAACATTCAGAACATGCTGGGATTGTACTTCTGGCTTAAGTTGCAGACATTCTTTGCTGGTTATACCTTTGAGAGGAAATCTAGTAGATGAAGCTATGGGCAGAGTGCTTGCTTGGTATTCCAACCTAACCACCCAAACGTCACTGTTTACTGGAAACAGATTGTTCAAGCTTCCAGCCTTCCACTTGTTTACTCGTACATTGCAGTGAAGTGCATTTATGCCTTGGCACATGGCAGGCTCAGGGGCTCGTTCATCGCCACTGTACTAGGTTAGACCTCCAGTTGACTCGAAATGCCTTTTGCCATTGCCATGAAATAGTGTTTAAACGAAGGTTCGATGACAGAAATACTGTTTGCTCTCTTATTAGGTAAAGAAGAGTTATCATACCATTTCTTTCGAGTTACATTACCTGGCATCTCTAGATGCGCGTTGTGCCTGTTATGGGCACTGAATTCTTGGTGTGAGATCAGAGGTTCCTGCAGAATCGCAGACTTTTATAATGCTACTTAAATTATGAGCAGATCGAGGTGATAGATGACAAGACTTTACTAATGGTCAATTCCAATCGCAGGGTTTAGTGACTTACAGAACATTATTTTCTGCTCTTTTTGGAGTAACTGTATTCCAAATGCAGATCCGGAACACAAGTCCCATCTTCCCAATGCAGATGGGGAGCAATTGCTGAGCCAAGATCGGTCCCTGGAGCAGTGGATTGTTCTTCCGAAATCAACAGAACCGGCTAGAAGTTTGCTTGAGTATTTGTTCAGCTGCACCTTCTATTTCCAGTAGCATGCTCTGCTGTGCTGACTGTGCCCTCTGTGCTCCATAATAGATGATCATTACTTGCCACTGCTATGAATGCAAATTGCTGTCATGAACTAGTGCTTACTCTTGAGGACAGCAAGTCTAAGAGTAGCAGTATTATGCAATAATCTTTTTTAAAGACCTCAGCTCGGAGTGTGACTAGAAGATTTTGTGCGGAAATCATCTTTATGTGCTATTCATGATCTTAAAGCCATTCCTGAACTCTGAAACAGTGAAAATGGTGAACTGCGACTTCCTTTTATTTGAGAATAGTGCCAAAGAAATTTTACCCTGCTTGCCCGCACTCGGCTATACGAAAGAATGGCATAAACTGTTGATGTTATTGCCATTCCAAGAAGCAGCGGGAGAAATGCAGACCTATTACAGGTTTAAAAACAGCTGGCACGTGTAGACGAAGCATGGGCTAGCACACAGAATAACAGGCAATTCTTCTGTCAGTTCATGGGCACCACCTACTTGCGCTGGCATGAGTTACAAACGCAATCGGGACACAATCTGTACTGGATGCAGGTGCTCTTTTGCGGAGCAGGCAGACCACTTCACTTCTGGGATTGTAATTCACTGTATGTGCAGAAGAAAAGCAGGTGAACGTGTCTCTGCTGGCATATGTCGCATTGCCTGCTGTCATCTTTTTTTACTTTCAATATGTGCTAATGACAGGAATGCTCATAGCACAAGTAGAGTGAAGACACTGATTTGCGCCATTATGGAAATGCCGAGATGTTAGCATGGGCAAACATCTCTTTGCATCACCGCGAAGCTTGCTAAGGCTCAGTTCAATGTACGAGCAAGCTAATACAATGCCGGCATATGTCAGACAGCTCTTTAGCTATGGGCCTGCACAACTGCTGCCATACCTTTAATGAGAACTCTTGACTAAAAAGGCAACATTTTACAAAGAGCAAAGTAAATGATAAGAATGACTTTTTTTTTCATTTAACAAAGCTGGTGGTCACAGTGAAGAACTCATGCCACGATTGTTAATATGCCTCTACTGCCCCATTTGTAAAGCAAGCATATTGAAATTCTCGAATGAGCATGGTTACAGTCGTGAGCAGCTCTGTTAGATGTATGTCCATAAGGGTGGCATATTGTTTCGTTGTTCAAAAGAATTCTAAACAATAGGTGGTTTGGAACTTAAAGGAGAAAGAACAGAGAAGCTGGCTGTAGAGGCAGAAATACTTCAAATGGTGGGTGGTGGACAGGTGCCAAGCTGTCGGGATCTGCACTTTGCAAGGAGCCTCGTGCTACTCACTAGCCGCAGCTTGGCCATACCCAGCTTATATAAGCTTGGCTTGTACAAAACATGCCTGCAAATGTAACCCTCTTCAAGGCTGCCTGCACCCTACTGTGGTGGTTACAGTGTTTAGGGCATTTGACTAGTGAGCTGGGTGACCCTGGCTCGGTCCAAGCCAGGGTGGTTACATTTCGGTGGTAGCAAAACGCTAAGTCCCCATGTGCTGTACAGTGTCAGTGCACATTGAAGAAGTGCAGATAGTCAAAATTATCCAGAGCTACCTACTATTGCTGACCCTCATTGTCTAAGTTTCTTTGGCATGTTGAACCCTGTCATCAAATCAAGGTTGCCTACTGTTAGCGTTAGTAGATGACCTTCGTAATGCCACAAAGTCTGCCCCTCACCACTCTCCGAAATTTCGTTGTTTGCAACTCAACTCAGGTTACAGCTTGATGACCCCTTTTTCTGAAACACTAGCAGTTGACGAACTCACTCCCATGCAGTGAACTCTGAGAAAAGTGCTGATTTGGTCATAAACATTTTTTTTCATGAGAATTTGGTCAGTCATATGACCATTGAAAAGTCATCTGTTGATATGTTCATGTGACAAGCTAGGTAGCTTTATAGATGGCTTGTATATGATATCAGAAGTGCTATGATGGTGAACTATGCTTAGCGTCTGCAATACCTTCATGATGATTGTGGTGAATGCAGATGACATTTTGCTCCACTTTTATTGCACCAGTGGGTGCCTGGTGAGTTGTCAGTGCAAGCTATTGATAGTTTCACTTTCTTCATGCAGTTTACATAGCTGTGGAATCCTCACAATAGCAGAAGTATTATATTTATGGTTCACTAACTACTGTTTTTTTTTAAATATAAAATAAGTAAATGCGCCGTCAGCAACCCTGGAGTGCAGCGTGCTATTCACCTGGACACCATAGATATTTTAATCATGCCATACCCCTTTGTTACTTTCAGTTTTCAGTTCTACACGTCTTGATCACGGTAGCACATCACTATACTCGGGGATAACTGTGGCTATGCAGCTGAAGTTAGGCAGAAAGGGAGAGGCAACATACCTCTTTCCCCTTGCCATGTAGAGTGGGTTACTTAAGCCCTAGTGACTTTGCATTAACTCTCCAAATATCTCCCTTCACTTCAGCCCAGTACACTCCTAGCCCAAATAGTGAGCAAACCACTCTTCACGGCAAGAGGACAGAAACTTTTCTCCTTTTCTTTTGTACCTAGACTCGGCTGCATAGCCCCAAAACATTGTCCCCAGGTACAGCAATATTCAATGCCACATTTCTTCTCAGTGTCAGAGCACCCTCTGCTTGCTCTGTACCACCCTTGCAGCAGCCCAGTGTTTTGTTTATCACAGAAAATCATGTCTGTGCAAGCTGTGTTGGCAAGGAGAGCTGCATATCTGAGCCAACTTTCATGCTTGATGATGAGGCTCTCATTGGCTTTAAGTTCCATGAAACGTGGTCATGTGTGTTGATTAGTGTCACATGAAGTAAAATTTCACCGACTAAAATACAATCATAAGGATGTAATTTGGGTGAGTTGGTAAGGTGTCATCTTGAAAGTAGCAGCACGAAAAAACAAGGACGTGAAAAGAAGCAAGCAGATGCTAACTGCAACTAATGTTTATTGATGCAAATAAGAAATATATAATGCCAAGCAACACTGCAAACCGCTCAATCACCAATAAGCAGACAGCAAAACATGAATCACTAAAACTTCCGAACGGTTCCATTTGAGTAGATTAGGTATAGGTCAACTTGGCTGTGCATTGTAAGAATGCACTGGTTGCTTTGTTTCTTTCTGCTGTGCACATTCTGGCTGTCATTCATTGCAAATCAGCTGGGAAATCATTGAAGCTAGACATATTTTACAACTAGGTAATGGATGTGTTAGTGAGCCATCCATCATGTTACCATGCAGTGAGTTGGGTTATCAAGATAGGGAACTGTTCTTAAATTTTAGTGATTCATGTCTTGCTTTTTGCTTATCAGTGATTGAGTGGTTTGCGTTGTTGCTCGTCTTCTTTATATATTTCATGTGTGCTTCAATAAACATTAGTTGTAAGCTAGTGCCCGTATTGTCTCCTTTCATACCCTTGTTTTTTCTTGCTGCTTCTTTCAAGATAAAATACAATCTTTGCTACTTCGGTCATAAAATGAATTTTAATGAAGTTCCACATCTCTTAGAAAAGTAGTATTGTAGTTGCAGGCATGTATTAGGCCCTGCAGTACCAATTAAGGTGCTCGCTCGATGTAAAGCATAACGAAAGGGAGGGCTTGTCTGATCTCGAACCTAGTGGGAACTGGTGGCTTATGGATAAGCTGTTAAAATGCACTTGCAGTTAAAGTCAAGTAAATGCTTTTTTATTTGTAACTAGGGGCACTGTGATGGCTGACTTGCTCTTTTGCCAGGCTGGCGACGAGATGTAGTGAAAGGAGTTATTTTATTTCACTGTTGGTATGTCTCGGGTGATGTCAACATTGTTTCTTCTCTGGCATTGTAGGCAATCGCCCATCAACTAATTGAATCCCAAAGTGAAATTTTGAATTAAAAAAATAATAATTTAAGATTATTTAGCAGGCAGAGGCAAATTTCATGCAGTGACCTGCACCAGCATGTCGTGCATCATTTCAAGAAAAAAAAACAGTATTGTGGTGTTCCTACTCTGCGCCTCTATTTCTTGCTCACAAAGCCTCTGCATGTACGTGTTGCACCATATTACGTTTTCACTAATTTGTTGGGTCATGGTACTTTTTACCTTGCAGCAAGTTCCATGTGACTTCGTAAGCAATGGCTCCTTTAAGCTCTATACCCTTTGCCGGAATTGTGCTGTGCTGTGGTGGGCAAGAAGCAGGACATTGATGTAAGTACTGAAGACATCTTTCAGTATGTGTAGTTTTTTATTTGCCTAACCCACTACTGCATTTGTCACCCCTCATGTTTATTTTGACATTTAGGTTTATTCAGTGTTTTCTTTGCTTGCTGCCGTTGCTTATTGGCTATCACATTTGGCTGTTGAGTTTGAGAATGTGGAGTGGAATGGTGCCTGTGGCCTGTTGATAGAGGCAAAATGCAAATTTGCCTGCCCACATTTGGTGCCACTGCATAGCTTGAAGAACTTTTGTGGAAGAGGGCTCTGGAAATTAACCCAGAGCCCTCCTTCATGATGTCTCTCATAGCTCATGTTCAGCTTTAGAGTAATAAAAGGACATTGAGGACAAGCTGAAGCTGTCTTTTATTATAAATTACTGCATTCTATCCACTAAAGTACTACTTACTGAAAATGCGAGCTTACTTTAAGATAGGAAAAGCCAGAAGTTTTGAAACAGATGTCATTACCAGCTGATTTCATAAGTTCTACATGATGCATCCATACTTTATTGGGCACAGGCCCCAGAGGCTGGGCTGGTAAGGCATTCCCTTCAATATGATGATCATGGAGTGTGGTTTACACAGGCCTTTGATATCATTGAGTACCCTTGGTTTTCAGGAACTATTTCAATGAGCTTTGGAACTCCTGAAATTATTTGCTTCTTAAAATTCTCAAAAAAATTGTATGGTTTTTCTCTGAAAGCGAGCCTACATGAAAACTAAAAGTGCACTTCAGAGGGAACAATCGAAGAGAGCATGAGCCTATATAATATAAACCCAAAGTGACAACCTGGCATGCGTCCAGACCATGGTTACAGGTGGCTCTCTTTTTCGCAGTTGCCACCTCTCTTGTCCCTATTTAATTTTTCTTTTTTTCAGCATGTTTGTCTTTGTTTTCCTAAATTTCACGCATTTATGCAAAACTGCTGTGAATAAATTTTTCTCAAATTGGAACTCCTTGAAGACCTTTCTGGAGGGTTATTTTTCTGATCTTCCTGTCTTCAACTAGACCCGTTGATGGCTGCTTTCTTATAAATCAGCTCTGACAAATTTCCTCTCTAAAAGGCGCCCCTGCACTTTTTTTGGTAGCTAAACTGAGTGCGAATATAATTTGTATGTAAAGTGAAAAGAGAAAACAGGGGAGTGTTATTGATAATACTATGCCATATGTAATCATAGACCATGAATGAAGTATGGGGTTTTTCTGGCAGAATATTTCTGCAATGCTTCTCTGCTCAGCGCAAACCCCTTCACTCTGGCGGCCAAACCTGTTTTGGGGGCAGAAATAGGTGGCTGCCAGGAGACATTTCTTGTGACAATGACCACATCCATTACCTGCTCCACTCAGTAACAAAATTCATAACCCCCCCCCCCCCACTTTCGCCCTTCTGGTTTTCAATAGTGAAAGCATGCTCGTCGTCAGATTCGTGCATAACATGAGGTTTGATACAGAAATATTCAGCATTGCACCCAACTTCTGCCCCAAAGAGAATTGGGAGGATATTTTTGCATGTCTTCAGTGCACAATCACGTGATACATCAGTGACATAGCCTATGTGTTACGTACACATATCTTGTGGAGTTTGTATTCTTTTTTTCCTTGAGAGAGAAGCGCTGCTCAGTCAAAAAGCATGATGCAAGGGAATTTAGAGTGAGCGCCGATTCTGTGCGTTTGCTATCTTTTGCTTAGCTTTCATTCTTTTTCTTCCGGTGGTTTAGTGGCGTTGGTGGTATTCGAGAAATGCAAGGACACGGAGTCATGAGTCTGCTTCTTTACAGTGCGCTGCAGGGATTGTGCATTTGTTTTCCTCATTGTAATGAAAACATGCAAGGCTAGTTAGTGCATGAGTTACTTGCACACACGCACACAACACACATGCTGTTTTGCAGTGGCAGAAAAGAAATAACTGTCAAGACTGAGAGCATCTTCTAAGGGCACATAAACGTTGGTGTTTGAAGTTAAGCTGTAAATTCATAAAAGATGTCGCTTAGCTTATGAACCAACAATTTTGCGGCACTATCGTTTCACACAACGGGTTTAACTTAAGGTACAAAGGCGGCCGATCGAGCCCTGTGCTCTAACGCGCTGCGCACAAAAGCAATCAAATCTTGAGCGCTCCCTATACTGCTGCTCAGGTCAAAGCAGCCCAAACCTTGTTGAAACAAAAGTGACGTGGCTATGTCACTCCTGCATGTCCTGCATGGGCTTTTTTTTCATTCTACTGGGAGGGAGTGAGAAAAGGGTTGCCTGGTCTGCACGGGAAGGACGCAAGGGTGCTGGGATGTTGGTTGTCCTTTAAAATGAGTGGCGGGTGGGAAGGGGGAGTGGAGGTAATGGGAGGGGAGTCTAGCTGTCCTGCGAGCTAAACGCACAGCAGTATGCATGCTTTCTTTTTTTTTATTTAGCAGTGCGGAAAAAATGAATGAACGAGGGGGGGGGGGGGGAGGGCAGGCTGGCCAACGCAGGCAGCACGGTTTCAAGTGAGTGATAGCTTGGAGCTGCCTCGGCAAACCACAGAGCAGTGTGCATGCTTGCCTTTTTTTTGTAGCACCGAAGGTTTGACTGCTCTGTGTCCGGACATGGGCCGGTTTTGTACCTTGAGTTAAGCTCCCCATGTGATACAAGCCTGAGTCGCTTTGGGGCGTTAAACCCCATAAAGCAAACCTTATGTGAAACATCATGTATAATTCTATTGCTTAATCCAAACGTCAAAGTTTACGTGCCCTTTAGAAGACGCTCTGTCTTGACAGAATTACTTTTTTTTGCGCCACTACAAAACTGCATGTGTATGGGCACGTATGGGCATGCGTGTGTGCAAATAACTCTCACTCTGGTACTCAATATATATGCAGCCCCGCACACAGCAAGTACTCTTGCATATTTTTTTAGACTGCAGAAAGCAAACGCACCATCCCGGCGACATGCTGCGAAAAAACAGACTCACGACTCCAGAATCCCGCATCGCATTGCATATCAGCCGTTCCACCAAACTATCGGAAGAAACAGAACGAAAACAAAAAATTGCAAATGCACAGAATCGGTGCGCACTACACTCCCGCGCATCGCGTCTTTTGACTGAGCAGCATGCCTCTGTAAAAAAAAAATCTAGGAGATATGTGTATGTGACGTATAGGCTACATCACCCATGTGTCACGTGACTGTGCACCCAAGATGTGCAAAAATATTCTCCCACAAGGATTTTGCTATATAATATGGGTGACGCATTGAGTTTTGCAAAGGGTCCAAGTAGGTCATTGTTCTCCTACTTTCACTCTGGCCAATTCAAGGGGTGAGAGGCACTTAAGAGCACAATTACCTACTATAATCTATATGATCTCGAATGGGCCAGGTGCAGCAGACAGCTTGTGAGATTGAGTATAGTGACATGAAATCTTCACTTCATAAGAATACATTGACTTCAACTCCACGTAGCCCTGAATGCCGGCTTTTCATTTATTGGCAGTTATGTGACCTTGAGGGCTCATAGACTGGCACTCAGCTTGTAAACACTTGACATCTTATTTGCGCTCTCTGTGGGCTTTGTTCTGCTGGTTTACAAGCTTTTTACTAAAGTGGATACAGTGAGTATGCACAGATCTGTTCTCTGAAGCATTGGCTGAGTGACAGCCCAGGTCAACCCTGGTTAACTTAGAACTTCTAGCACATTATTTTTTCTGGGTATGGTTTTGGCATCCCTCCTGACATCCCAGCTTCTGACACCAAGTATGCATAATCATGGTCTATCACTAACTCCAGTGCTGTAGTTGATCATCACATACTTCTGTGGTGCTGCACATTTTAAGTTGTCGCTGTATATGAGCAATGTTTCAGAACGTACTTAGTGCTGAGCTACGGTACAAATTTGAGGACTAATAGTAAGTTTGCCCTGCTTGGTGGCTTCCACAGACAAGGACACACTTGTGGGGAAGGCATGTTGCATACATACCTGCAGCCAACCCTTCCGATTTTTTGGAAGACTTCAGATGTTTGACCAAACTTTCTGATTGCACGATCACTGCCCTAAATCTTCCGATAAGGGGCTTCTGCCTGCAAAGAATGGCTTTTGCGGAACCAGCACCGAGAAATCAGCAGCGGCATTATAATTTCGAGCATCTCCGTCAGAGGCCACACTAGCACCATCGGCATCATTGGCTAAGCAGGAAATCAATCAAAGCAGACTTTAGCCGAGCAAGAGTAGGTGTCGCTGGCTGCGAAAACAGTTGGTGTACTGCGTTTCTTGTAGGCAGCGATGCACAGCTAATGCAGCCACAGTAGATATAGATGCTGTGCTGGCTTCGCTTTCGATCTCAGCTAAGGGCAGCCGCTCAGTGTACTTGAGGTTAAAGGCTTTGCCCAAATGTCATGTTATCTGACCCTTCTTATTGAGCTCAGCCACATGCCTTATGTTACTAAGCTGCTCTATGCTCAGCAATGGCGTGATTGCTCTTTTTTCAGAACCAACGCAGCCAACGACGGTCATTGATGAAATTACGTGTGAAATGGTTTTGCATTAAAAGGTTTAAACAGCGCTCCGATGGTACTGAGAGAAAACTGGTGGTGGGCATGCAGATCAGTTTTGCGTTGGCTATAGAGACGTAGTGAGAACATTTGCTGGCGGCCTGCAGATATCTCGACGGACGCACACCTTTAGACATGCATTGCATGCTTGCTGCTGCATGTGTTTATGCTTAGGATGTTTAGATTAGGACGCATGCGACACTGCCTGAAAGTAGCAGCCACCTCCCCCTTTTGTACACAAATGCTGCTCCCCCCCATTTTTGCAGTCTTCCCATTTTTGGTCTTAGCAAGTACGTATAAAGGAAGCTTGGGCCACTAGTAGCGCGATTGAGCCTTGTGAACAATGTCAACATCTGTGCTACAGTCATCAATGGCTTGCTTGTCACATCAGGGTACTATGTACTCTTCGGACACACGGTGCTGTCAAAGTGGTTGGTTCACTTGTTCTGTGGCGAGATATTCACGGTAGGCAGAAGGCATGACTTTTCAAGTGCAGTGACCATTGTGGCTCCAAGCTTTGTTTGGAAACTGAAATCAGCGAGTTGAATTTGTTGGTTTGGGTGTATATGTAGCGAAGAAGCACGCATATTTTCTTCCCTCTCCCCTGAGCCCTGCAAGCTCAAAGATCAAGTGTAGCAGCAACTTCAAATCAAATCTTATTAAACAAATTTGGTCACTAAATTTCACAGCATTTCTCAATGCATATGTCATGTTCTACATGAACAATATCACAGCAGCAGCGACATTTTGCCTAACATTAAGCGTTTTCAGCTGTTTTTCACAGCCGCCTTTTCATGCAGCCTGGGAAACATGTTCTGTTAGCCTGTGAATATCGAGTTTGCTTCTGAATGTTCAGAGGACTTGACATTAGGACATGAGTGTTTTGCGTGTGGAATAGTTAATTCAAATTTCACCCTTGTGGCCGAATTCAAAAGCATGTCTCCACTCGACGTTACCTCAGCTCCATAAAGTGCAGAAAACAGTCTTTTCTCTACTTAAGGTTCAGTTCAGATTCTTGAATGCTTTTCAGCCTTTCCTCCGACTTACCCTTCAGAAATATTTCTCCACTCCAGACAGCACAAGTGGCATACGGGGCAAGACTTATGGCGAATTCGAGTGGGAGAGCAGGCGCCCTCGAGAGCACTTAGAAAGTGCTCTCAGACAAGCGGGTGCCCTCCAGTGGTAGAGCAGGAGTAGAATCACTGGCTTCCAATGGTAGAGAAGGAGGTCTTTTCCTTTGCTGAGAGCACCTGAATGCACTCCCGGCTGCTCCCTCATCTAAAGCGAGTGTAGAGGAAGTCACATGACATAAAGCGGTGTATCCGCACCATCTTTTTTCTTTTCTCGAGTCGGTGACGCTCTAAATGGTGGCTGCAAAGCATTGCTCAGGTTTGAGAGTCACTGCTGGCATCGAAAGGGCCAAAGGAGGCAGATCGCCGCGCTGTGAGAACAAAGGCATGCAAAGCAGTTCTACATGGAGTGTTTGCTTCTCCTCGGGTTGCAACTGCTGCTACAGCGGGTAGGCGGAGAATGCTGGGGAGGGAAGCGTGGTCACAATGGTCGTGGCGTACTGCTCTCGACACGCAGAGAGCGTTCCCGTGGGAGGAAAATTACACCCTCGCTCGGCGTGCTCCTGTACTTCTCTGTACTGCTCGGCACCTCTGCTCTCGTCCCCCCAACTCAATGGGCCATAAGGCCAAAATTTGGCCCGGAAAGTGCATGCCACTACGTGTAACATGCTCATTTTCTAATGTCAAGTCCTTGTGAACAGCATCCACAAGCTGCCTCAAGAGTCACAGGCTAGTAGGCTGTGGCGGCCGCTTTTCGATGGAGACTAAAAGCAAGGCGCCCATGTGCGGTGCGACATCAGTGCACATTAAAGAACTCCAGGTGGTTGAAATTTCTGAAGTCCTCCACTACAGCATTTCTCATAGCCTGAGTCGCTTTTGGACGTTAAAAAAAAAGTCACAGCCTAGTAAAATATGTTTTGCAGACTGCATGAACAAGGCAGCTGTGAAAAATGGCTGAAAACAATTCACATCTACCAACATTCACTGCCAGTGACATATGGCTCATGTAGAACAGGATTTAGGCATTGAGAACTGCTCGAACTGCTGTGAAATCTAGTGACCTAGTTGCATATTTGCCCTCTGAGTGCTCAGCGGCGAGCGTTGAGCACATGTGAGGTTCAAAGAAGCATGTTATAGCGCATGCACCCAAGCCAACAAATTTGTCTTTCCAGAAGCAAATGCCGCTTCTGTTTCCAAGCAAGCTAGGAGCTTTAATTTTAAGTGCGCTTGAAAAGCCATGACTTCCACCAACTGCAAATATCTCTCCACAGCTAAAAAGACAGAATTGACCCTTCCCCCCCCTTCAGCACTGCATCTAGACATACAAGTATATTTGAGGCAATCAGAAAGCCATTGATGTGTGCAGCACAGGTGTTCCATGGCACAACTGCACCTCCGGTACCTCGCTGTTTTCCTATTTACAATATGACATTCCCCACGATTGCACCACTGTCCACAGTGGTTCACAGAAACCACCACTGCACATGTTTCATTTGCTGTTAGCCATCAAATGCTTTCTGCAACTTGGCACTCGGCGTGCTCTGAAATGTTGCTAAGGTATCTGGTGATGACTTGAAATGTGTTTACACCACAGTAGCGTAATGCGATAATCAACTACAGCATTGAAATCTGCAACTGACGATAGTTATCCATGCTCAACGTCAGGCGCACAAACTTAGGAGGCTTCTATTGGTCGTACTTGAAACGATGTTTCAGTATTTTCGAGTCAGATTGAGGTTCTCGGAGCCAATGCTTCAGAGAGTGGGTCTGTGAATCCTTATTATATCCACTTTCATGAAAGGCTTGGTATGCAGTAGAACGAAGTCTGCACAGTGTGTGAAAGCTGCGATGCCCCATGTTTGCAAGTGGAAGTCTAGGTGTCCCCGTAGTAGTGCCATTGCCACTTATAGATGCTCTGTTTTCTCATGCACTCGAGGAGCAATTCAAGTGGAGCTTCATTTAAAAAAAAATGGCCTCGAGGACCGCTTGGAGTAAAGGTGTTAGTCAAGGCATGTTTGTGAATATCAGATAACCTGATCCCTATGCACTGTTTCCACTGCCTCGGATGGTTAGGGTATTTTTCGACCTTATTGGAAGGAAGGCTGAGGGGCCATCATGAATCCTAACCAAGCTTTTAGTAAACTTGGGGAGAGTTGTGCCACTTCTACATAGCATTCTCGATCACCATTGAAAGATTCCATCATCTCACTAAGCTCTTGTACCCCGCTATTCCCATTGATAATTCGCTGCTGGGCTCAAATAATACTCGTGCACATTTGAAGATGTGTTATCAACTGTTTTTGTACAAGTTGCAAAGATGATATACTTTCCATACTGTTCTGTGTGAAATTTTGTTTTTCTTCTATGATCATATATGTCAGTTCAGTTCAGGCGTTCAGTCGCGTCCGACTCTTCGTGACCCTATGGACCATGTCACGCCACGCTTTCCGGTCTCTCACTATCTTCTTAACATCACATAGCTTCATCTGCAATGCCTCGAGAATGCCATCTAACCATCGCGTTCGCTGCCTACCCCTTCTCCCGCGACCCTCAACCTTTCCCAACATCAAATCTTTCTCCAGCGACTCCTCTCTTCTCATCAGATGACCAAAGTAGCTGAGCTGTAACTTTAGAATTTGACCCTCCAATGAGCAGTCAGGGTTTATGGTCGACGATATCGACTGATTTGATCTTCTGGCAGTCCAAGGAACTCTTAAGTCTTCGTCAGCACCACAATTCAAACGCGTCAATTCTTCGGCGGTCAACCTTTTTCACAGTCCAACTCTCGCATCCATACATCACAACTGGAAAGACCATAGCACGGGTTATACGGATCTTGGTTGGTAGACTAATGTCTCTGCTCTTTACTAGGCGGTCAAGGCTAACCATTGCTCTCTTTCCCAGAAGCAGGCGTCTCCTAATTTCATGGCTGCAGTCTCCTTCCGAGGTAATCTTGGCGCCCAAGAACAGAAAATCTGTCACAGCTTCCACTTCTTGTCCATTGATGCTCCAGGACTTGATAGGGCAAGACGCCATGATCTTCGTCTTTTTAATGTTCAGTTTAAGCCCAAACTTCTCACTCTCTTCTTGTACGCGCATCAGAAGTCTCTTGAGTTCCACTTCACTTTCTGCCATTAAAGTGGTAACATCCGCATATCTAAGGTTGTTGATACGTTTTCCAGCAATCTTCACTCCAGCTGAAGACTCGTCCAGACCGGCCTTCCTCATGATGCACTCTGCATATAGGTTAAATAGGCAGGGCGACAGTATGCAGCCTTGCCTCACCCCTTTCTCAATCGGAAACCAATCAGTAAGGCCATGCCCAGTTCTGACTGTGGCCTCTTGTCCTTCATACATGTTCCTGCGGAGACAGATGAGGTGAATTGGAACTCCCATCTCTTGGAGAGCTTGCCACAATCTGCTGTGATCTACGCAGTCAAACGCTTTCGCATAATCAATAAAGCAGAAGTAAATGGGTTTCTGGAACTCTCTTGCTTTTTCCATAATCCAGCGAAGGTTGGCAAATTGGTCTCTAGTTCCTCTGCTCTTGCGAAACCGAGCTTGCACGTCCGAAAGCTCCCGATCCACATACTGCTGCAGCCTACCTTGCAGGATTTTAAACATCACCTTGCTAGCATGCGAAATAAGCGCGATCGTGCGGTAGTTGGAACAATCTTTGGCACTGCCTTTCTTTGGAATGGGGATGTAAACTGACCTCCTCCAATCCTGTGACCACTGCAGGGTTGTCCAAATCTTTTGACATAATGTATGCAGTGTGTTAACAGCGTCGTGGTTGAGGTTTTGAAGCAACTCAGCTGGAATACCATCAATTCCGCTAGCTTTGTTCTTAGCAAGGCTGGCTTAGGCCCATTCAACTTCACTCTTCAGGATGCCCGGTTCGAGAGCAGCAATCACAACTGTCCTATGTTGGGTTTGCAAATCCGGGTCCTTCTTGTACAGTTGATCATATATGTAGAATTGCATAATCTTTCATTTCAGGTTTGGTTTTATTCCTAGCCCTGTGTGCTAAGCCATATCCTAGAATGCACACTTCTATTTCTCAAAGTCCATTTAAATCTCCGGTTTTGCACTGCTCTGTTCACTCTAGTTATTGTAGCTTTCCATGAAGCAGTGCTCAGATGTCTTTGATTGATAGGATATGGTTCAAAGACTCTTGAAATATCTGTTCAACTAAGGTATTAGATTTTGTGATTTACTGATGCTGAACGCCTGTATTCTTGTGTCAGTTCGTTATATTTCTGTAGTTCAGAATCGAAACTTTTTGAATTGTTATCAATTAAAAATAGAGCACCTAATTACCCTTTTCTCAGAATGTCTTGTAAAGACAGCTGAATTTTCGGATTTTGGAATATATTCCGGCTTTTGTTTTTGCATTTTGCAGACGTCGCACAGTGAAAACCTGTATCCAAGCTCGAATCCAACAGGCCAAGAGCAGCTGAAGAAGGAAACCTGCATCCAAGCTCGAACCTGGTGGACCGAAAAAGATGTTTTGTGACCACAGTGTATCAGCCAATAAAGCCAATCCAGATGACCACATGTATCTTTTGGAAGCTTGCATTCTTTGCACTTGAGACTCATTTCATGGAGAGCATCATTTCTGCAAAACATTTTGTGTCATAACTGTAGCAGAAACTGATTGAGGCCTTGCACAAGGCCTAAAGCTGGCATATTAGTAATATGCACAACACAAACATCAGGTGTGATGTAGGAGCCTTGCAACCATGCAGAGTATCACCATAGCATGCTAGCATTCCCATGCTGAATGTCTCATCGTCTCAGATCAGACTAACGTCTTGCACCTTCAGAGTGCACTCATTCCTTGCACTAAAGGCCCCAATATAGTCCGACGTTTTCAACGCGACTGCCTAAGTCTGCGACGTTAGCCACGGCACGTCGGCTACGACGGGCGCGTCAAAAAAGTGCCGCTTCTAAAGTCTGGCGCGGCTGGCGTGCCCGATGCCGCGGCGCGCATGCGCACAAGACGCCATCGAGGGCTGCTACGTTTTCGGGGTGCATTTTCGAGCAGACGACAGGGCACCTACAGGGACCTGGCTGCAGCCTATCAAGGCACTAAATACTGTTGTGATCAAGGCAATGACGCGATGTGTTTACTGCGAATGTTCAAATGGCACAAGGCATTTACAGCCAGCTGTGGAGACGTCCAGCCCAGCAACGGCCTGAGCCCGCGCCGCCGCCGGCTACAGATGGAACGATGATTGTATATGTGCGTGTTTTACTGTAAACTAATCAAAATTTAAGTATAGTACGATTACAGAGGAGTTAGAGATTACACAGGTATGAGGATCACTTTCTCGGCTGGCCGCAGTTAGTGTAGAAGTCTATAAATTTCGCGAATTCCCTGGTTGTTGAGCCACTGACGTTCCGTGAGGCCAAATCGAGTACGACCTTCGATTCCGGCGTGTACCGGTCACAACTCTATGCAAAGCCGCTTCCGCAGTTTTTGGTATTCTTCGTATGAATGTACTGTAGATAAGTGAAACAACATCATCGTTACACCACCTAGAGCAATGCATTAAAACGAGCATGGCACACGCACCGCAGCGAAGAACGCAGCTGTGCCCAGCCGCACTACTGACAGTTTGCATCGCAGGCATTTTTCTTTCCTCTGAACGTCTCTGTAGAGTCAATCCGCTTGGTATCATAGATGCAGGGCCACCCTCGAATTCCTTCTAGCAGCTTTTCCGCAACAGTGTCTGAAATGCGCGCGTGGTTATAGCATGGTCTCTGTCTACATGCAAGCCGCCATCTTCACTGCGCGTGAGGAATGCTAGAATGTGTGGCCGACGCGGCTGACGCGGTCGGCGAGAAATAGGCGAGATTCTATTTGCGCGTCGGCGACGTTAGGCCGCGTCGGCTCGCGCTCGCTACGTCCATCACGCCGTGCCGTTGGACTATAGACCTCGGTTTTTCGCCGACGTGCGCACGCGCGCGTTGCATCGGACTATATTGGGGCCTTGAGTGCCCACATCCATGCACTCTGAATGTTGATAGCTATGCACAAATTTTGCCGCACACACACGGGTACAAAAGTCCTCACAGTGTGCACGCCTTCGCGCCCTGAGCACGTTGCACGTTCTCCCACCGTGCACACATCGCGCGTCCTCTTATCGCACATCCTCGTTCGTACATCTTCGTTCGCACATTCTCGTTCGCTCATTCTCGTTCGCACATTCTCGCGCTGTGCGGGTCGATAACCACGCACAGATAACCACGCAGAGCCTCGTACAATATTTTCAGTAGGGATGTGTGTGCCTCCCTGAATTTTGATGTTTTGATAGTCGTGCAGTGTCTGGTTATGGGTATGGCGGGCTCGTATTAAGCAGCCCGGTAACTTCAGAATGAACAAGTTTGAGTAAGCGAAGCTTTTATTTCTTTACAGAAGTTTTCTCAAGCAATAAGAAAAAGAAAACAAACAAACAAAATATCCTGGCAGGGTGTAGTCGGTTAAAGCAACGTTACTAGACTAGTCTAGTAACGTTGGGTTAAAGCGCTCAGTGGGGGGAAACAAGGTTTCGATTCCCGGTGGAGACTAGATACCTATCATCCTCACGGCAGACAAAGGGGATTATGACGTGCGCTCCATCATCCAGGGCGTGGCGCAGTTGGTTAAAGCACACGGCTGTGGATCCAAAGGATGGAGGTTCGATTCCATTCGAGACAGCATTTATTTTTTGCTCATGGAAAGATATTTCTGAGACCTGTCATATTCAGCAAGTTTCCGCGAAATGTGTTGTTGGCTGGCGCTCCTGCCATCAGCAACACCACACTTGAACGCGCGCCAAGGAATGCCACGCGACAGAAGGGATGGCTTAATGTGCAAACATGCATTTGCCGGAGAGTGTGTGACAGATACTGCGCCTTCCCTGTCCTCTAAACTAGTTGTAATATATGTAACACTGCAACGAACGCCGATAAGAGGCAATGATGCGAGGCAAATTATAAGAGAGGAAGGGTAGGCTTTCGCCATTCTCCCCTTAAAAGATATCTAAGATACCCTCTAAATTTAAAATATCTTCCTCACGTTAGCCAAGATAATTATGATGTGCTTTTTGATTGATTGACATCATTTGAGTGACATTCCATTTTGGGCTCCCTGGACGCTGCCGTATTGTTCACTAAACAGTCTTGTGCACCCCGCGCAAGTATTGTGGAACCTATGGCAAAACCGGTTTCCAACTGTCCACTTGGTTGGTTGGTTCATAGGAAGGGAAAGGCGCAGTATCTGTCACACTTGCTCTGTGGACACCTGAACCGCGCCGTAAGGGAAGGGATGAGGGTGGGAGTGAAAGTGGATAGAGAGAAAGGGGGGCCGTAGTGAAGGGCTACGGAGTAATTTCGACCACCTGGGGATCTTTAACGTGCGCTGACATAGAGAGGAGAATTTTAGACAACTGCCTCGCCCGATGCAAATGTCAGGCAACGTGAGCATAAGACATTAAATATTCCCCCTTATTTAATACAGGGAGCCTTTTTCGCAGTAGAAAAAAAAAACATAACCTGCATGGTATATGCAAGTGAACGTCTATGCGGTTAACGGAACGTTGTGTTTTACCAAGGGCACGCGATAATCAGAGTACAGCCGCAACACTGAGGCTTTCGCATTTCTGCACTGTGACGCTAGAATGCTTTTGGAATTTTCCAGACAGGAGTTGATTGATTTTCTCTCTACACTTTTTTTAATCATTCCGACCCTTAAATGCACGCAGATCACGCCTTTTCCCGGTCGTTTGCATTCAAACATTTCAAATCTTCCCCAATGTTAGCCTTTATTTATTTACCTAAATTATCCACATCAATCATTTTCTCACTTGAATACATTTTTGAGAGCTCAGCTCTTTGGCGCCCGTTCCTGGGCTTCGCGTCGTCGTCGCCGTCGGCGTCGCCATCGCTGTTGCCCTCGTAACCAGCACCAATTTTAACTCCCCCCTTCCTTCCTCCCCTCCCTTACGGCTCAATTGAGGTGTCCACAAAAACACGTGTGACAGATACGACGGCTTTCCATTCTTGTGAACCATTTACCAAAGGCACACTTCAGAGCTCAAGTGGACTTTTACTCCCACCTAGCTTCTTTCCTTTCCATACAACTCGATTCAGGTGTCCAGAGAAATATGTGTGAGAGATACTGCGCCTTTCCATTCCTGTGAACCAATTATGAAAGGCATGCTTCAGAGTTCGTGGAAGACGTGACCACATACTGCAAAAATATAATTCGTGAATACTGCGAGCACACACACCAAACTGTAGGGTACCATGTGGAGTAACCGAGAATTCACACACTCACAGAAAAACGCATATTTTGATATATTTTGCGTACATAGAGCTAGTTCACTATGGTAAAAAAGACCTTCGTTTAAAAAAAATGCCCACGATTATGTTACTTACTAATGAGAAATTTGAGCGCAGCTCATCAGCTGTTTCATCTTTTCAATAAATTGAGGCAAAACGAAGAGGCGTCCGTGTGCTATGCGATGTCAGGGCACGTTAAAGATCCCCAGGGGGTCGTAATTACTCCGTAGCCCTCCACTACGGCTCCCCTTTCTGTCTTTCCACTTTCACTCCCACCTTCCTCCCTTCCCTTACGGCGCGGTTCAGGTGTCCACAGAGCAAATGTGACAAATACTGCGCCTTTCCTTTCCCGTGGACCAATAGAGAAAAAAAGAGGCAAGGATTTCGAGCAAGGCACATAAGCACAATTACATACTTCTTTTTTTATTTTTCACACGTATTCCTTCCCTCCGGACCGGTCGTCTCGGTGCGCCCGCATACTTGCGGAGCGGGTCGGCGTTTCCGTAACCGGAGAGCACCCTCGCCTCCACTCAGGAAGAGGGGGGGCCTCCTCTTTCTGCATGGCGGCGACGGTGTTCTACACAGCACGTTGTGTTGACCAGCTAGCGACGTCAGTCAGTCGCTGCTAGCGCTGCCTCCGGCGACCCCATTTTTTGTTCCTCGTGTGCTCCGGTAGCTGCGCGCGCTCCTGCCCCCATCATTCGCCGCTGAGTGTACCCCCCCTCCTCCTCCTGCGAGGCTCCGATGGCCAAAGCGCTGGCTCGAACGGGGGGGGGGGGGCTGAAAGGGGGGCGGAACTGGTTACGAGGCCGACGCCGACGCCGCCGCGAAACCCAGGAACGGCCGCCAAAGAGCTGCGCTCTAAAAAATGTCTTAAATGGCATCGTTTAAGCAATAAGCTCTTTGCCACCCGTTTCTGCGTTTCGCGTCGTCGTCGCCATTTACATCGCCATTGTCCCTCGTAACCAGTTGTCTTAATTGTACATAGATGTCTTGCTCGAATTCCTCTCAATCTATCGAAAAGCTGAAACAGCTCATGAGCTGCCCTCCGGTGGTGGTGCAGTAGTGAGCCGCCCGACTACTGTGCCAGAGTACGTGGTGATGGTAAAAATATTTAAATGAAAATGTTTAAGACGTTGTGGCGGTGGTTGGAGTCCTTAGTCCGGGACCGCGTTGACGTTGGATGCTGTCTATTTTTGCTATTTCTTCTCTTAGTCCTCGACTGTACAGCTCATTCTCAAGTAGCTTGTTGGTTAATAGATCCACGAAAAAACATAAAAGTTTGGCAGCAATGGGAGCTCTGTAAAGAAGCCTTTAAATTAAAAGCAATTGAAAGATCTGCTATTATAAGTCGCGGTTAAGGACACTCCCAGTTAAGGACACTCCCCTTCATGGATCACTGCCGTGTGGTGGCGGAGGGGCTTGCGAAACTCGATGAAGGCGTGAGCTCTGCTGTGTAGGGCCACCCAAGATAGACAGGCAACGGCAGCCAGTTCTGACAAAATGTGATTCACTGGAGAAGGTAATGGCAACCCACTCCAGTATTTCCTGCCAAGAAAACCCTATGGCCAGTCGCAATACCATTAATGATATAGCGCCGGAAGATGAGCCTCCCAGGTTGGAAGGCGTCCCACTTGTTACTGGGGATGAACAAAGGGCGATTCCTAGTAGCCCCAGGACGAATGAAGCGGCTGGGTTAAAGCCAAAAGGACGCTCAGTTGTGGATGTGTCGGGAAGCGACCGGAAAGTCCGATGTTACAAGAAGATATATCACATAGCAACATGGAATGTAAGATTTATGACGCAAGGTAAACTGGACGTCGTCAAGCGAGAAATGGACAGTTGAACATTGATGTCTTGGGTATCAGCCAGCTCAAGCGGACCGGATTGGGAGAATTTAACTCCGGCGACCATTATGTCTTTTATTGTGGGCACGAATCCAAGAGAAGGAATGGGGTCGTTCTCAGAGTAAACAGAAGAATGCACAAAGCAATGCTAAGGTACAACCCCAAAAATCACCGAATGATTTCACTTCAGACCCAAGGTAACCAGTTCAACATAACAGTTATCCAAGTCTATGCACCAACCACTACTGCTGAAGAAGCTGACGTTGAGAGAATTTATGTGGACCTGCAATGCCTTTCAGACCGCACTTCATCATCAGACGTCGTTTTTCTCATAGGAGACTGGAATGCTAAGGTCGGAAGTGAAGAAATATCCGGAATTACAGGCAAGTTCTGTCTTGGTGAGCCAAATGAAGCTGGGCAGAGGCTAGCAGAGTTGTGTCAAGAAAACAACCTGACCACAGCGAATACTCCTTTTCAACGGCACAAGAGACGCCTGTACACATGGACTTCGCCGGACGGTCTGTACAGGAATCAGATCAATTATATTCTTTACCGGCAGAGATGGAAAAACGCTATACAAGCAGTAAAACAAGGCCTGGGACCTATTGTGGCACCGATCGTGAGCTTCGTGTTGCCAAAATTAAGCTTCGATTGAGGAAAATGCGTATTGTGACTGGCCATAGGGTTTTCTTGGCAGGAAATACTGGAGTGGGTTGCCATTACCTTCTCCAGTGAATCACATTTTGTCAGAACTCTCTGCCGTGACCTGTCTATCTTGGGTGGCCCTACACAGCAGAGCTCACGACTTCATCGAGTTTCGCAAGCCCCTCCGCCACGACAAGGCAGTGATCCATGAAGGGGATCACTGCCTTGTCTGTTAACACACTGCATACATTATGTCAAAAGATTTGGACAACCCTGCAGTGGCCACAGGATTGGAGGAGGTCAGTTTACATCCCCATTCCAAAGAAAGAGAGTGCCAAAGATTGTTCCAACTACCGCACGATCGCGCTTATTTCACATGCTAGCAAGGTGATGTTAAAAATCCTGCAAGGTAGGCTGCAGCAGTATGTGGATCGGGAGCTTCCGGACGTGCAAGCTGGGTTTCGCAAGGGCAGAGGAACTAGAGACCAAATTGCCAACCTTCGCTGGATCATGGAAAAAGCAAGAGAGTTCCAGAAACCCATTTACTTCTGCTTTATTGATTATGCGAAAGCGTTTGACTGTGTAGATCACAGCATATTGTGGCAAGCTCTCCAAGAGATGGGAGTTCCAATTCACCTCATCTGTCTCCTCAGGAACCTTTATGAAGGGCAAGAGGCCACAGTCAGAACTGGACATGGTCTTACTGATTGGTTTCCGATTGAAAAAGGGGTGAGGCAAGGCTGCATACTGTCGCCCTGCCTATTTAACCTATATGCAGAGTGCATCATGAGGAAGTCCGGTCTGGACGAGTCTTCAGCTGGAGTGAAGATCGCTGGAAAACGCATCAACAACCTTAGATATGCGGATGATACCACTTTAATGGCAGAAAGTGAATTGGATCTCAAGAGACTTCTGATGCGCGTACAAGAAGAGAGTGAGAAGTTTGGGCTTAAACTGAACATTAAAAAGACGAAGATCATGGCGTCTTGCCCTATCAAGTCCTGGAGCATCAATGGACAAGAAGTGGAAGCTGTGACAGATTTTCTGTTCTTGGGCGCCAAGATTACCTCGGAAGGAGACTGCAGCCATGAAATTAGGAGACGCCTGCTTCTGGGAAAGAGAGCAATGGTTAGCCTTGACCGCCTTGTAAAGAGCAGAGACATTAGTCTACCAACCAAGATTCGTATAACCCGTGCTATGGTCTTTCCAGTTGTGATGTATTGATGCGAGAGTTGGACTGTGAAAAAGGCTGACCGCCGAAGAATTGACGCGTTTGAATTGTGGTGCTGGCGAAGACTCTTAAGAGTTCCTTGGACTGCCAGAAGATCAAATCAGTCGATATCGTCGACCATAAACCCTGACTGCTCATTGGAGGGTCAAATTCTAAAGTTACAGCTCAGCTACTTTGGTCATCTGATGAGAAGAGAGGAGTCGCTGGAGAAAGATTTGATGTTGGGAAAGGTTGAGGGTCGCCGGAGAAGGGGTAGGCAGCGAACGCGATGGTTAGATGGCATTCTCGAGGCATTGCAGATGAAGCTATGTGATGTTAAGAAGATAGTGAGAGACCGGAAAGCGTGGCGTGACATGGTCCATAGGGTCACGAAGAGTCGGACACGACTGAACGCCTGAACTGAAGGAAATTGCAGAAAACCCCGCAGAATCCCCGCAAGCACGACGTTCCCTTCTCCTCTTGCTCGCCGCAGTTCGCCACCGTCATTTTCTGGCAACGTACCAGAAAACTAGCCAATGCAGCTCCCGGAGGTGACGCTGCATTTACGACCCGGACCGAAAAACCTCTGTTGACCCCTGCCCTACAAAATAACCGTATTGACGTCCTTGTGGATGCAGTTCCCGTTTCTGCTCTAATTGATACAGGCGCCCAACTGTCCGTTCTCAGCTCCTCATTTCGCCGTCGCCTCAAGAAAGTCCTCACGCCAGCCGTCTCGTCCACAGTTCGCGTCGCCAATGGCAGCCCTGCTGCCGTGGTTGGCATGTGTACGGCGCGAGTTACAATTGCTGACCGTCATGCCCCAGTGTTGTTCACCGTCCTACATGAATGCCCCTACGACGTTATCTTTGGCATTGACGTCTTAACAGCCCACTACTCTGCCCTTATGGACTGCTCTAGCGGCCTATTCGATTGGACCATCCGCTCTGCAAAGCTAGCGGAATTGATGGCATTCCAGCTGAGTTGCTTCAAAACCTCAACCATGACGCTGTTTACATTCTGCATACATTATGTCAGAAGATTTGGACAACCCTGCAGTGGCCACAGGGTTCGGGGAAGTCAGTTTACATCCCCATTCCAAAGAAAGGCAGTGCCAAAGATTGTTCCAACTACCGCAAGGTCACGCTTATTTCGCATGCTAGCAAGGTGATGTTGAAAATCCTACAAGGCAGGCTTCAGCAGTATGTGGATCGGGACCTTCCGGACGTGCAACCTGGGTTTCGCAAGGGCAGAGGAACTACAGACCAGATTGCCAACCTTCGCTGGATCATAGAAAAAGCAAGAGAGTTCCAGAAATTCATCTACTTCTGCTTGTTTGATTATGCGAAAACGTTCGACTGCGTAGATCGCAGCAGATTGTGGCAAGCTCTCTAAGAGATGGGAGTTCCAATTCAACTCATCTGTCTCCTCCGGAACCTGTATGAAGGGCAAGAGGCCACAGCTAGAACTGGCCACGGTCTTACTGATTGGTTTCAGATTGAGAAAGGAGTGATACAAGGCTGCATGCTGTCGCCCTGCCTATTTAACCTATATGCAGTATGCATCATGAGGTAGGCCGGTCTGGACGAGTCTTCAGCTGGAGTGAAAATTGCTGGAAAACGTATCAACAACGTTAGATATGCGGATGATACCACTTTATTTGCGGAAAGTGAAGTGCAACTCAAGAGACTTCTGATGAGCGTACAAGAAGAGAGTGAGAAGTTTGGGCTTAAACTGAATATTAAAAAGACAAAGATCATGGCGTCTTGCCCTATAAAGTCCTGCAGCATCAAGGGACAAGAAGTGGACACTGCGACTGTTTTCTCTTCTTAGGTCCAAGATTACCCCGGAAGGAGACTGCAGCCATGAAATTAAGAGACGCCTGCTTCTGAGAAAGAGAGCCATGGTTAGCCTTGACCGTCTAGTAAAGAGCCCGTATACCTCGTGCTAGGGTCTTTCCAGTTGTGATGTATGGATGCGAGGATTGAACTGTGAAGAAGGCTGACCGCCGAATAATTGACGCGTTTGAATTGTGGTGCTGGCGGAGACTCTTGATAGTTCCTTGGACTACCAGAAGATCAAATCAGTCGATATCGTCGACCATAAACCCTGACTGCTCATTGGAGTGTCTAATTTTAAATTTAAAGCTGAGCTACTTTGGTCATCTGATGAGAAGAGAGGAGTCGCTGGAGAAAGATTTGATGTTGGGAAAGGTTGAGGGTCACCGGAGAAGGGGTAGGCAGCGAACGCGATGGTTAGATGGCATCCTCGAGGCGCTGCAGATGAAGTTATGTGATGTTAGGAAGATAGTGAGAGACCGGAAAGCGCGGCGTGACATGATCCATAGGGTCACAAAGAGTCGGACACGACTGAACGACTGAACTGAACTGAACTAAGGACACTGCTTCATAAAATGGTAAAGCAGGAAAGCCGAGCACCGGGTGAATGGATGGAGGACATAAGGAAAACCAAACAAAAGCTAGAACTAATAGAGGAACAACGTTACCGGGGAGCGCTGGTTAGGGCAAGGGCCGAAGACACAGCTGCAGGCGGAACGCCAACAAAAAGAGAGCTCGCTTTAGAAAAAGCCCATGCTGAAAGGAATCACATCGAAGAAATAGAATGGGGAGGCGTATTATCAACAGACATCAATCATATCAAAACAGCATTTTTCGATCACTAACAGACGCTCTTCGCATCGCACGCGGTATATGTTATTACATTTAAGGATGAGTTTCTAACTGAGGTACCACGTCTCGACGACTGTCACGAAATCGGCGCCCATTTTCATCAAGCCGGTACAGCGCTAGGCGCGCGCGGCGTCGCGTGGAGAGCATGGAGGGCTTGTGACAATTATTCTCGCGTCCGCGACAGGACGTTTGGTGCACTCAAGCTCAGAGTACGGAGAACGAGTTGCAAGAGGCCGTAAACGGTGTAGCAGCAGAGCGATAGCGAGAGGTACCGCGCTGAAGCGGTTGTGTAAGGTCCATTGAGAGTGCTATGTGTTAGCATTAGGCAGTTCAGATTGAAGATGAATCTCAAGGAGATTATTGCGTTGGGCTTAGAGAAAGGTCTAAAAGGAGCTGAACTGCGGGAATTGGTGGACCGAAAAGAAAGAGATGTTCGAGAAGAGGCTGAAAAAGAAAGATAGAGACAAAGAGAAGAACGAGAGAAAGAATGGCTCAGGAAACGAGCAGAAAGAGAGAAGGAATGGCTGCAGAAGCAGGCCGAAAAAGAGAGAGAATGGAACAAGCGTAGGCTTAGAAAGAAAGAGAATACTTAAAAGAGAGAAATATCCTTCTGAAGAAGCTGGCTGAGGTTCGGCGTTTGAAAGGTATTACCGGGCCTCCGGAGGTTACCTTTCCTTATATTACGATGTACAGTGATACAACCGATTCGTCGACAGCCACCGGTGCTGTAAAAAATAGCTCCAGCAACCAGAATAAGGTTGTGGAACAGTCCGTTCCCGCGGCAGAAAGTTCAGAAACAAAACACTTTTCCGGAGCTAAGATTTCTCAAGAAAGTGAGATTGTCCCCTCCAAAATGACAGGTTGCGGCGAAGCTGTGAAAGTAGTTATCGAGCCAGAAACCTCGGTGTTTTCAAAGCCTCAAGATGAAGAAGGGCAGGATTGTAGCTCCTCATTAAATGACACCATGGCTGAGTGCATGAGTAACCGGGATGAGGAGATTTCAAATTGCAGTGAGCACGAAAGCTGGGATAAAGGTGACAGTACAGATCCTAACCTTGAGGATTCAGGAAGGGAAGAAAGCGAAGACTGTACTGCAATGAAAGGATTCAAGAAACATTTTAAGGAAACTTTTAAGGAACGGGATGTAACTGAAAGTGAGGAGAATGAGCCTCCAGTTGCAACTGAGCTCTGCTTCAAGAAGGTACGACTGAAGGTCGTAAAGAAAAGAAAGAAAATTGGGATTGAGGGAGAACAAAGTTCCTCGGCCAAAGGTGCGAATAAAAGTGGAAACGAAAAGAAACAAATCCAAACCTGCCAAGTCAGGCAAAGTCGACAGGGAAATGTCTCATAGAAAAAGAAGGAAGAAGCGGCTGAAAGACTGGATGCGCAAGCGCATGGAGAGCCGCCCAGACCGAAAAAGAATGAGACGGCGTCCTCGAAGCGCCGCTAGACAAAGTAGAGTTAGATCTGGCCTAACTTCCGATCGGGAAGCAGAACTCAGGAGTAAAGACCGGAGCGAGAACAACTCGCAATGGAAAAGGCTCTATAGTAAACGGAAAAGAGCCGAACTCGTGAGCGGAAGAAACGACAGCGTCTAGTATAAAGGAGAACTCGCTTACCTGAAAGTTGGAGAGGAACTGATACGTTCCAAGAAGGTGCATCCCGAGTGTGGAAATATAGGCGAAAGCATGCCTTAGGTTTCTGTACATCATATTTGAATATTTGTGTGTTTCTATGTTACTGATTCTTGGCATGTATCTGACAACAGTGTGTTACTATGTTTGTGAACATCATGGCACTGATGTGGGAATTTCGTAATGTGTTATTGCAGTGTGTGAAATTTGTGCAATGTGTGTGACATGGTCATTTGCCCCATATACTTGTGAGCGCATGCATGTGCGCGCGATGTTCGTGGTTGTTGTGAATATTGTGGGACAATATTCTTTAAGGGAGGGGCAGTGTCACGAAATCGGCGCCCATTTTCATCAAGCCGGTACAGCGCTAGGCGCGCGCGGCGTCGCGTGGAGAGCATGGAGAGAAAAGCCCCTTCCCCGCGCCGGAGAGCGCGTAGCTTTGTACGCGTTGCCGTGACCCTCTTTCCCATTGCCCGGGGAGGACGGTGGTTCATCGGCCTGTAATGTGCCAGGCCTTTCGAGAAATTTGTATGGGACCTGGCCAATGACGACGCGCGGCTCGACTGGAGGAGAAGAGGGAGCTATAACCAGCGAAGCTATGTGTGTGTGCGCGCTAGCTTTGACGCGTGCTAACAAACAGACGCGGCGCGCCCTATTTAAAGAGACCGCGCCGCTTGATGAGTCAGTCAGTCAGTCAGTCAGTCAGTTCGTCAGTGTTTTGCGACGTGCTCGCCTGTGCTTCGGCTGGACTCCCGGGGATCACCCGCTGCTGGCAAGCCCACGGACCTTCAAGGGAGCGGCGCTCGTCTCGTATGGCGGCCACATCGTGACTCTTGAGGCGTCGGACTGCAACAGTGCCCGGTGAACAATTTGGTGTTTGTTTATGTAACTCTCTCGTGTTTGATCTGTTGTAAAGCCTGTGTTATTGAATCATTCTGTAGTTGCATGCTTAGCGTTTGTATTCTGTGAACCTCTCGTCTGTTGTATTTCACGTGATCTTGTGTATTCATTGTATCGTCTCTTGCTCTACATAAATTGTATTTTGTTTGTTACTTCTGACTCCGATCCGTACTCTGGTTTGAACCGGCGACCGCTGGGCACCAAACGACCACCCCCTTCTGTCACTACAAGGTAGTTGAATTCCGGCAGAGCTTGCCACGCAGGTCGAGGGCATCTCCTTTGCGACCGGAACAGCTACCCCCACTCACTCAAAGGGTGTCTGGGAGTGTGCGCACCGTTAAGGGCGCATCGTTAATAATAATCCCCCCGAATTATTAACGGGTGACAACGACGAAACAAAACAGATTAGAACTGGATATAACAGAATCGGAGGTAGAGCACGCAATTGATAAATTAAACCCCGGTAAATCCCCTGGACAGGACGGGTTCAGTGCGACTTTTTATTAAGTACTAAAACACAAAATAGCCCCTCTCCTAACTGTAATCTTTAACAAAGCCTTCAAAGAAAAGGCTCTTCCTCCGTCATATAAGTCGTCCCATACTGTGCTCAATCAGAAAACAAATGAAATAAGTAAGTTGAGACTGGTTACAGCATACCGGACAATAGCCCTCACAAACGTAGAGTACAAAATGTTTTATGAAGGGTTTAGAGCGAAGGTTGCAGACCGTGATTAGAGGCATAGTTGGGCCTCATCAGACGTGTAAGATTAAAGGGCGGTCTATTTTCTCCAATATCCATAAAGCGCGCAGTGTATTACAATACTGTTATGACAGTAATGGTCGGGTGGCCTTTCTCAAGATTGACTTAGCAAAGGCATTTGACTGTGTCGCTCACGGACTGCTGTTTGCCATTTTTGAGCATGTGAACGTCCGTTCTGTTGTCCGTGAGGGCGTGGCTTTGGCGTACCGGAGCTGCACGAGGAGATTGATTGTTAACAAATGTTTAGGGGACCCCATCAGTGTACAGCATTCCGTGCGCCAGGGCTGTACCCTCAGCCCTCTTTTGTTTTGCACCTGTAAAGAGACCCTTTGTTTGAAAATACTCAAAACTAATAGGATTCAGGGATTCAATGTACAAGCAGCCGAAGTAAAGCTGCTAGCTTATGCAGACGACGACGCTGTTTTTACCGATAATTAGGGGGGCATATGCCAAGCTGTAAAGTGTTGGCGCGAATTCAGTCGCGTCACCGGTAGTTTAGTTAACTGATAGAAATGCCTCATACTTTGGCATGGAAGGTGGCCATCTACGCCTCAACAGTTTGCCAGTGTACCTGCCAGTGTGCCTTTGACGACGACAACAGATAAATACTTGGGAGTTCCACTTATGGCTTACCGTTACAGTCAGCGGTATTGGAGAGGAGAGGCTAAAGAGAAAAAGGACAAAGCGGAAAAGTGGAGAGGGACCAACCTATCTATTTTTGCAAGGGCCAGTGTTTGCAATTTGTTCTTTATCAGTAAGCTAGGGTATGTTATGCAGGTGTTTTATTGTTCATGGTTAAATACTCACAAGCTTCACAGGAATTTCGCTATATTTGTCTGGGCGTCTGAGTGGGAGCGCTGCAGCCGGACTAACTAACTTTTTCAGAGGAGTAAATCATGGTGGGCTAAGATTTGGCCACCTTTTTTTGCGACAGCTGGTCAGTCGTTTTTTGTTTTTTAGAGACACGACCGACCCTTTCTTACGCACCTTATGCCAAGTCAGTCTGAGGCGGCTGCTACGGGAGTATGTTGTTTCAACGGAAGATTTTTTCGCAGGGATTAAGGGCTTTTATAGAGAAGTTGTGGCAAGTGTTCGGTTCCTTTGAGGCGGTTTTCAAGTGATTATTTGTCTACAGTAAAACGATAGAAGTTGTATCCTGCATTGTGTGACATTATGTTCCCTGTGCCTTTGCGCAGGGCCTTGTACGATGGAGGCACGAGTGGAGATGTTTTAAAAAGGGTAAAAAGAATGTAGGTGACGCCAGGATCAAAAACCTTTTTTAAATTGCACAACGGAACCTTGCCAGTGAGAACATTTTTGGAGAAAAAGGGATAATTCATATCCTGGGGATCACACTGAAGGAAGCCAGAAACCGTACACCATATTGTTTTGCCCTGTTGGGAAGGAGTATATTTTTGGGACGTGTTGCAAAGAACGCTAATGAAACATTTTCCGCTGTGCCCACATGGCATTCGGCACTTATGCGTAGAAATTGAGGATAGGGTACCATTTAATTTAATTAGGCTCATGGGCCTCCACTGTATAGGGCGCTCAAGAATGGCGGGTTACCATTGCAATAAAGATGCACGGTCTGCCAGAATATATTTTGGGGAAAGCGTGGACAAGTTTTTGGCAATCAAGAAATCTGCAGCAGAACCTCCCGAGTGGCACTCAAGGCTAGTGCCTTTGTTGTGTATGCGTGAATTTTAGTGTGTAATATGTAAATAGCATTTCAGTGATTTTTGTTGATTTTGTTATCGTGTCAAGACCAGGCAATAAAGAAAAATAAAGCGTAGGCTGCTGTCCGCGCTCTTTCGATTACTTCTTTTGGACCCCTTCCGCCCCAGCTGGTAAGAGCTGCCTCCCACCCCTCCTGCTATGGCTGGTTATTAATAGTGATAGTCTGATTTCGCTGGCAAGCCCACACCATATGGTACAGTTGCGCCTTCTACCCGCAGAATTCGCATTGTGAGTTTGCAAATGACTCTGGATGTATTGCGTGAAGTTTTCGTGGGTTGTTAAAAGTGTTGTTCTGTAGCTTGCAGAGGTGTACCTCCTCCCCTTTGTCTAGTGTCTTTGTCGGTGGAGGGTAGACCCAGCGAGATAACCTTAAGTGCTGAAGTATTTCTGTTTTGGTTAACAATGGGGTAGGAGGTTCCACGAGATTCGTATTGGGTGCCCGGGGGAGAAATGCTCGGGCTCAGGCGTATGCGCTCTCGTTCCTGCGGATGCCCTGTTGACCTGGTACCCATACTAAGTGTTTATGCGTGGTTTGGTAGCCACGGGTGTAACTATCCGGCAGGATTTTAGCTGTTAGCTGTACAATCCTGCCCCCATGGTAATTGCAATGTGCTGTCTGTGAATCTGTAAGAATGTATTCTGAAGTAGTGTGTTGCAGCTAGGGCAATGTTTGTCTTAATTGGCTGGGCAATATTAGTCCATCCACTGTTGAATTTCGGCGCACTACCGCAACGGCCGCCATTCCCCGTTCAGGACCCGTAGCATCGACATAGAACTCGCCATCGCGCCTGCCGTAGTGCATTTTTATAGCTTGCGCTCGTGCTCGTCGTCTTGCCTGGTGAAAATCGGGTTGCAGATTTCTCGGCAATGGAGTTCCCTTTAATTCTTCTCTCGATGAGGCTAGGATGTCGCTTTTAGGGCCTAGCTGTCGGGGAAATTGATGTTCAAGTTGTTCAAGACTTGTCTGCCAGTTAGAGTCATGGAGAGTCGTAACACCTCGCCGTGAGGTGTGCCTCTATCAGGACGTCTACGGTGCTGCGGACGCCCAGTCGTAAAAGCCGATCCGTAGATTTTGTAAGAGGAAGGCCCAGGGCCTTCTTGTAGGCTGTTCTGATTATGACATCGAGGTTCTTGATGTCAAACTTCTTGACACGGATGTAGGGTGCTGCATAGACGGTGCGACTGACGACAAAAGCCTGTCCCAGTCGGAAAGTATCTTCTTCGCGCATCCCTGATTTCCGCGTTGTTACTCTGGCGATCATCCTGGCGACTTGCTCGGTCACGATGCGGAGTTTCTGGATGGCGAGGTGGTTGTTGCCCTTGTTATTGATGTACAGACCCAGTATCTTGTGCGGTCTGAACTTCCTTGATGGGTGAGTTGTCAACGTGGATGCCGATCTTGGCCTGAGTTTTGTGCTGGCGGAAGACTAGGAGTTCACATTTTACAGGTGAGCAGGTTAGTCCACACGCTCGTCCATATTTCTAACTTTTGTTGCTGTTTTTTGTAGTTTTATTGCGAAAGCAATACTACTTGCACTTTCAGCATTTGCCGTGGCGCGGCGGTGCCACCATTGACCTTAGTTGACCTCTGTGTGACGTCATGTGTGACGTCACGCTGAGAGAAGGGCGACCGACTCGCGCCGTCGCAAGCCGCGGCGGTGCCACTACCGGCGCCGAACTCCTGCGCTCTCCGCTAGGAGCGCAACATGTGTTGTGACGTCACACTGAAGAGAAGGGCGACCGACTCGCGCCGTCGCAAGCCACGGCGGTGCCACCACCAGTGCCTAACTCCTGCGCTCTCCGCTAGGAGCGCGATTGTGGCGTTACGCTGAAGAGATTAGGCTCGACTCACGTCGCTAGAAAGCAGTAGCTGTGCCAACCACCAGCGGCTTAACATTGCTTCGCGGCGATGCCGCCTACCACTAGGGAAGCTCGTCGTAATGCGCGTATAAGAGAGCGACGAGCGAGAACCAAGACTCGCTAAGCGACGTGCCCAGTATGCGGCTCGGCGAGAACGTGCGAACTCTTCAGTGGATGATGGGACTGATTCGCTCAGTGTTGTCAATAGTGAAGATGGAGCCAGCTGTAATCTTAGCCGTGGCGAAAGTTGGAACTTGACTAAACGCCTGCGACGAGCCCATGAAACCCAGGAAAGATGACAGGAGTGGCTTCAGAAGGAACGCCCATCGCGGATTAAGGATAACGAACGCAAGAGGAAAGACGTGCTCAAGAAACATTAGAAGAGCGAGAACAGCGTCTAAAGAAGCAGCGCGAAAGTTCCGTCATCAGGGCTGGCCTGATTCAAACCGATGGAGACATTAGTGAACAGCGTTGTGCTGACTACAAAAGAAGAGTCGAGAGTTTGAAGCGGCCACGCGCGAATTTCGCAGACGTTTCACTAACAACCCATTCGGTTATGCGTGTTCAGTCTGTGACCGGCTCTGCCACAGATACATTCTTAATGTCAGCTTATGTGCTAGTATTCACTGAGACAGGGTGCTCTGGGAATGCTCCCATCTGCATACCTGGGTTCAACTTAGTCGGGGGGGCTAGGCGCGATAACCAAAGTAAAAACGCAGGTGCATGCATATGCGTAAGGCAACCCTTGGAAGCAACCGTAATGACACCCTCCAGTGCCTACCGAAGATGGGGAAGCAGTGTGTGTTGAAGTGATTGCTTTGGACTTAGTTTTGGCTGGTGTCTACATCTCACCGCAAACAGGAGACGATGCTGCACTCAAAACCTTCGCAAACGGCCTGCCGAACCGCACTGATAAAAGAATGCTCATATGCACTGATGATTTCAACAAGGACCCAACAAGAGACCCCAAATTCATCGAGACCTTGAACGAAAATTACTACCTCCAGCTATGCCCCCTCAGCATACAAGATCAACTACTCAATGGGGGAGCAGTTTGGACTTGGTCGCCTACAGACATGCAGACCGGTATTCAATAAGAGCGGTACAAGTGAAGAGGCACTTCTTCACGGACCACCGAAGTGTGCTTATTGGATTGAATAAAAGCGATGAACCATTGTAACAATGTGTCTCTTGTATGACTAGTGTGTACCTAGGATTTATCAGGACACTTACCACGAGTGCCAAGCTTGCCGTTGTAGCCAGTGCAAAAACAGCAGTTCTACAGTCTACATTAACATCACCAGCAACCAAGTATATCCTCACAGCCGCAGCGATTATAGTTTCACTACTAGTTGTACATAGAATAGCCAAGTGATCACCACAGCAGCACAAGGTATACAACAAGTTTCAGACAAGCACCACAACAGCACGACTATCACGTGAGCGAGGGCGTAGCCATGGGTATTGCCAGAGTCCTTCAAGCATTGAAGGACTCTGGTATTGCTTTCGCTTAACAAAGTTGAGCCACAGTCATGTTTTCTTCAATAATTCCCATACTGCCCGCGGCTGTCCAGATGGTCATATCGTCAGCGTACAGGGCGGGCCGTGGGACCTCTATCTGATTTAGAAGGGGTGAAAGATTCCGCATTACAGCCGACTGCTGCGGCTGCATTTTAATGGAGGCGATTGAAGGGGCGTCCGTGCGCTGTGCCATTCCAGCGCACGTTTAAGATCCCCAAGTGTTTGGAATTATTTTTTTCGAAACGTTTGCCACAAGGCATAAGTTGAGAAATGGGCAATGGTATTGGATGGAATTACTCCGCAGTCCTTGACTACAGCTCCTCTTTCTCTCTTTTCACTTTTACTCCCACCTTCCTCCCTTCCCTTACGACGCGGTTGAGGTGTCCACGAAACAAATGTGATAGAAACTGTGGCTTGCCCTTCCTGTGAACAAACTAATAAATTATGAGCTGCGCTCAAATTTCGCATTATAAGGTGCCGTAACTGTCGCCAATTTTTTGACGCTCTATTCGTTTGCACCATTATTTTCATGATATTGTTTCGAAAGTAACATTACGCCAGGTTTCGCTTAGTCGCTTCGCCGCCGGGCACAAAAGGCCTTGAACAACGGTTGCTGAGCAACCGTGTCAGCCGAGCTCCGCCAGGTGGTGTCGCTGTTATCGGTGCCGCACCGCTGCCGCGCGTGCAGTAGCTCACTCCACTCCGCCTGATGGTACCGCAGTCGACGAAGCGCCTCTGCCGCTCGCTGCTGCCAGATGTGTGCTCCGCTGGCAAAGAAGAGGAGGTGACGCTTCGTGGATATAGGCGCGCTTCGCATCAGTGGAATCAGCCTGCCATTACATTTGAATTCATGTTACCTATATGCCACGGACAGCAGCTGCCAACTCGGGTCCCTCCTTTCATACAGGAGGGTAATATCAGAATAAGCCTGCCAGAGCCGTTTGCATTGTCATTACTCCTGCGACACGCAGGCACCGTTCATACGGCTTGATTGAAGCATGACTTTATATGCGGGCTGGTAGCTTAATCTCCCGCATTATACCCTTAAAGAATGAGCTTAAGTGTCCCGAATAATGTAGCAGCTTACACTGATAGGCCATGATAGGGGAATAATGTAACAGGCGAAAGAAGGTTGCACCGTTGCTTTTGCTTCATCTAGGGTTAACCAGAGCTAAGCCACAACACTTTTTTACCACGTGCCTCTTTTACAGCGCCTGCGGCAAGGTCACGTCCATGCAAAACTCTCCTGTGCACTAATCCGCACAATGCTTAATCGGTATAGCAGTAATAGTACAGGGAATTTATTGTCTTCCACACACATAGTATATATATGGGATGACAGCGAAAAATGCGATACTAGCAACAATAACACAGTAATAATTAATGAGTGTGCATCAATACCCACACAACACAAGTTCAAAATGAATTACAATGAAAAACCTAGTGACAGATGATTAAATCTTATATGGCAATACACTTCCTCATAATTCGAGGTACGAACAAAGGGTAGAGGGGTTGCTATAGCAAAGCTGGCATAACACGCCTGTCGCCCCGAACGACGAAGAAACGGGTGTGCCAGCGCTGTAGCAACTGCGCCTCTCCATCTCTGTCCAGTCGATCAGAGCGATACTTCCACAATAGAAGACGCAGTTTCTGCAGCGCTGAGTGCATGGCCCTGGCTGGTTGCCCAGGGACTTCACCACGGCAACGCATCTTCCACAGCACAAAATAGGCACAGGCGATTACTAGCCGCCCAAAACATCCGCGTGGTGGCCTGGCGCCAGGGCCACAGTGCACGGAGAACATCCTTCTCACTAAGCGCCACATGACCAGCGCGACTGGGCATTCAAAGAAAGCGTGCCATATGGTTTCCGTGCGGCCGCAGTTTGGGCATTGGTCATTCGGAACGACATGCCACATGGTGAGGCGTTCTCGCGTGGGTAACACGCCCCATCGCCAGCGCCACTCGAAATCGGGGACATCGGATCACAATAGAAAAAACTAGCCTGCCAGTGACTATTAATGTGTTTAGAAAAAGTTTCATTAGACATAAGATATTCACATTAGACATTCACATGAGCGGCGACAAATGACCAAAACAGGAACTGCACATGATTAACGACAAAGGAAAGTGTCCACGAGTGTCCATCACTCGTGGACAGCAAAGTGTCCATCTTAACGAACAAACACATCGCAGATCAGTATTTACATACAGAATAAAATTTGGGCAGTTCGTGACGATGATATATACATATCTGAATAGCAATGTACATGAAGGTATAGACGTGTAGAAAATTTGTCAAATAAAATAAATATAAACATATACAGCAATCATATGCACAGATCGCATATTTTAGGGGAATCCCCCAAGGTGGAGTAAATTTATAATAAGGGAGTAATTACTCACTGGCATCCACCCAAGCGCAGTCATACGGCTACAAATGAAAGCTATACAGCTTCCTCATAATCTTCAAAGTTAAAAAAAAGAACTTCTTTAACTACGAAGTTTATGAGGAAGCTGTATAGCTTTCCTTTGTAGCCGTATGGCTGCGCTTGGGTGGATGCCAATGAGTAATTACTCCCTTATTAGTCATGTGCACAGATTGGGCATGGTGGCACCGCAGTGAACATGTCGAGTAATCCATTCATCTTCTTGCTCCAGGCGCTTGGTCTGCTCATTTCTTGCGATCGTTTCGTGGACGGCACCCGGACAATCAACCGTACCGCATCAGCACCGCTTGCTCCGCATTGTACCGAGTGCTGCAACGCCCCGCTGAACGAGCTGGGTCCCGGCGCATTTCTTGGACGGCTGGATCAACTGGTCTACGCCCCCCTCGGAGGCACAGCGGCTTCCACAGCGCCGTCGACATCACGGGCCTATAAAGGGCGCGATGCGACCGACAGCGGCATTGGGCATGGTGGCACCGCAGTGAACATGTCGAGTAATCCATTCATCTTCTTGCTCCAGGTGAGAAAACGGTTTGGCAAATGTTACAGAAGTAGCGACATTTTTCTTGTGGTGCTGCCTTGCCCAGGCGTAGTGTATACAATTATTTGTGATAGCATTGTCTTTTTGAGGTACTTGCTGCTGCTTGCTGGGGATGTGGAAAGTAACCCAGGACCTAACATGCAGGAAGTCCTGACTGAAATCCGCAAATTGGCTGGTGAGATAGCTGAAATAAAAAACGACAACAAGGCTATAAACGAATCTCTGGAAGGCATTCATGCGAAACTGGACACGTTGGCTCATCTCGAAGGCAGAATCGCAGGTGTTGAGGAGAAAATGGAGACATTTGAAAACATCATTAGTAGGCTAGCTCTTCAGGTTGATGACCTTGAGAACAGAAGTAGAAGATCAAACTTAATTTTTTACGGAATTACGGAAGAAGAGGACGAGAAAACAGATGACCTGAATTCAAAAATCACAGAAAAAATTAACGGTACCCTTGGTGTCACAATCTCGGGAATCGAGAGAATGCACCGCCTAGGCACCAAAGCTAAAGACAAAACCCGACCAGTTATTCTGAAGTTGCAAAGCTTCAGAGACAAGGCAAACATAATGAAGAATTGTTACAAACTAAAGGATTCCGGTGTTTCGGTTGGCGAAGATTTTTCTTTACGTGTACGTGGCATTCGAAAAAAACTTTGGGATAGCAGCAAAGACAACCGAGATAGGGGTGAAAAAGTATCCCTTATGTACGACAAGATTAAAATAAATGAGCAGGTTTATGTGTGGGACGACGATAAAGAAGCCAGAGTACCCGTGGCAAAAAACCAGCCATTCAAAGGGGGAAAAAACCGATCAAGCACGTAATACCATCCGCCTTAATCATAGTGAACATAAACGCCAGAAGTGTCGTCAACAAAACTACAGAACTTGAAGCATTCATTCTCGAACACTCTCCTGATATTGTCGCAATCACAGAAACATGGCTTTCTCCTGATATTTTAAGTAGTGATGTCTTCCCTCCTGGTTACACTGTCATGCGCAAAGATAGGTGTTCTCGCGGCGGTGGTGTGGCAATCTTGATCAGGGAATACATTTACGTCACACCCATGCCAGAAATCATAGGCGCTGAAGCACTTTGGTGCAAAATCATAGTAGACACATCCGTCTTTTTTTTAGGCACTATGTATCGGCCCCCTAATGCTACCCTAGATATCTTACACGTGCTAGCAAATTATATGGAAAGTCATTTCACCCACAATACTAAGATAATCCTTACGGGAGATTTTAACCTGGCTGGCATAACGTGGGACACGCTTGATAAAAAAAATGCCGATACAGCTCATACAGATGCACTGCTTGATGTAAGCTTTAACTTCTGCCTTAGACAGCTTATCCAGGAACCTACAGGTGTTACCGCAGTAAGCAGAAATGTACTCGACTTGATTTTTGTGAGTGATAGCATTGCAAATGACAGAGTTTCATGGGAAGTTGTGGATGGCGTATCAGACCATAGAGCAGCTAAATGCTTCTTGCTGCTGGGCGTGCCATCACCTACGGTAAAGACGAGTGCCCGAATTTTCGACTGGACAAACGCCGACGACGTTAGTGTACTGGATTATCTACATGAATCGTATTCCACCTTTAGTTCTCTCGCCATGAATAGTTCAGCTTCAGTAGACACATTATGGTCAGCGTTTGAAAGAATTATTCAGCACTGCTTATCAGCATATATTCCCACAAAGGTCAAGCCGGTGCATAAGAAAAACCCTTGGATAACAAGAAAAATTATACAATTAAAGCGCCAGACTGCAAGACATAGGAAACTGAGGAATAAACTGCCGCTACCCGTCTACACTGATAAATTACGCGAAAAATCTCATGCACTAAAGGCAGCTATAAAAAAGGCTAAAGATGAGTACATGAACGTCACCCTAAGTAATTTTATCAAAGTATCTCCTTCCAAGTTTTGGCGGTACCTCAATTTGAATTCACGTCAGGACAGTAATCCACCACCCGCCGAGGCTATCGCGAAGGCTACAGACTTCAATGATTACTTTATATCAGTATTTACGCACGACAATGGGAAAAACCTGACCTAGAATATCCTCCGAGTAACACAGCAAAAATAGATGATCTGATCATAAATGAATCGGGCATTCTTTCCCTCTTACTTGAATTAGACCCTAAAAAATCCGGTGGTCCCGACAACATACCCAATGCATTTCTGAAGCGTTACGCGGAATGGATGTCAAAGTTCTTGCTGATTATTTTTGAAAAATCACTGCAAACAGGCGAAATCCCGGAGAAATGGAAAATTGCCAAGGTCATTCCTATACATAAATCGGGCAACATTACCAACGCATCCAATTATCGACCGATCTCGCTTACTTGTACAACATGCAAAATCCTCGAACATTTAATTCTTAAACATATCCTATCATTTCTAGAAAAAAATAACATAATTGTGCCTAACCAGCATGGCTTTAGAAAAGGTTTATCTACGACTACTCAATTAATAGAGACAATTCACGACCTAGCATTTACAATAGACAGATGTGGCCAAACAGACATGATATTCTTAGACTTTTCGAAAGCGTTCGATCGGGTCTCCCACCCTAAGCTCCTCCAAAAGCTTTTCCATTATCTCGGTGACAATAATATTACCAAATGGCTGAAAGGCTACCTTACAGGCCGGCGCCAATATGGACACTTCAAAGGGCACCCTTCAGATTGCTGCGATGTGATGTCTGGCGTGCCACAAGGCTCCGTTCTGGCCCCTGTCCTCTTTCTTCTTTTTATCAACGACCTGCATAATAGTACTAACACAACAGTAAGAATGTTTGCAGACGACTGCATCATTTACAAAGAAATAACCTGCTATGCAGACCAAGCAATTCTAAATAGTGCCCTTGAAAGCATAGCACAATGGTGTGAAACATGGCAGATGACGATTAATGTAGAAAAAACGGTTTGCATGACAGTAACAAATAAGAGAGCGGCAATAAATCTCCCTTATTATCTACAAGGACAGATGTTAAGGAAAGTAGAAGAATATAAATATTTAGGAGTAATAATTTCCTCGGATCTCAAATGGAACAAGCAGGTAGCCTATATTACTAAGAAAGCTCTGGCAGCTCTCTACTCGATTAAACGATCGCTTAAATCCGCATCAGTCGACACTAAGCTCTTAGCATACACTTCACTTGTTCGCTCCATAATGGACTATGGAATAATATGTTGGCTCCCCTTCCGCAAACAATACATAGAAAGATTAGAGGGCGTACAACGAAAAGCGGTCAGATTTATTTTTAACAAATATCGCCGTCATGATTCCCCTACACAGCTCTTAAGACAAGCCGACCTTCCCACTATACACAACCGAGTCAGACTACTGCGCCTCAAGTTTCTTTTCCTTCTGCTTAATGGCGACATGAAAATCGATACGAGTAAGTACTTAATAAAGTCAAACACGCGCACTACCAGAACAAAACACCAACAGCACTTAACCGAGTACAGATTTCACAACGATATATTCAGGCACTCTTTCTTCCCACAAGCAATCCGTGAGTGGAATAGTCTGCCTTGCGATGCTGTCAACTGCGCATCACTCAAAGATTTCATCGCCAACATATCACGCTTTATTTTGCAATAACGACTACGATGCTGGTACGCTAATTCTTGCACTCTTTTTTCCTTGCTGACGATGACATCCCGACTTTCTTATCTGACTCTCGCTTATTATATTTTTTTAACCGTGTTGCTCAATATGCTACTTTTTGTTTTACCTTTTGTATAATGCATATCGCCTTGTTGGACTACGATCGCCTTTGTGTTGGCACTTGACCTGTGTTATTCTAGTGTATGTGATGTCCCACTCCTGCGACGGCCTCAAAGGTGAGGCCAGCAGTATGTTCAAATAAATAAATAAATAAATAAATAAATAAATAAATAAATAAATAAATAAATAAATAAATAAATAAATGTATTGAAGATGTGGGTTGCAATTTGAACAGCTGTGAGTGGACATATATTTGCATTATATTGCAGGCAACTCCAAGAGATGGGAGTTCCAATTCACCTCATCTGTCTCCTCAGGAACCTTTATGAAGGGCAAGAGGCCACAGTCAGAACTGGGCATGGTCTTACTGATTGGTTTCCGATTGAGAAAGGGGTGAGGCAAGGCTGCATACTGTCGCCCTGTCTATTTAACCTATATGCAGAGTGCATCATGAGGAAGGCCGGTCTGGACGAGTCTTCAGCTGGAGTGAAGATTGCTGGAAAACGTATCAACAACCTTAGATATGCGGATGATACCACTTTAATGGCAGAAAGTGAAGTGGAACTCAAGAGACTTCTGATGCGCGTACAAGAAGAGAGTGAGAAGTTTGGGGTTAAACTGAACATTAAAAAGACGAAGATCATGGCGTCTTGCCCTATCAAGTCCTGGAGCATCAATGGACAAGAAGTGGAAGCTGTGACAGATTTTCTATTCTTGGGTGCCAAGATTACCTCGGAAGGAGACTGCAGCCATGAAATTAGGAGACGCCTGCTTCTGGGAAAGAGAGCAATGGTTAGCCTTGACCGCCTAGTAAAGAGCAGAGACATTAGTCTACCAACCAAGATCCGTATAACCCGTGCTATGGTCTTTCCAGTTGTGATGTATGGATGCGAGAGTTGGACTGTGAAAAAGGCTGACCGCCGAAGAATTGACGCGTTTGAATTGTGGTGCTGGCGAAGACTCTTAAGAGTTCCTTGGGCTGCCAGACGATCAAATCAGTCGATATTGTCGACCATAAACCCTGACTGCTCATTGGAGGGTCAAATTCTAAAGTTAAAGCTCAGCTACTTTGGTCATCTGATGAGAAGAGAGGAGTCGCTGGAGAAAGATTTGATGTTGGGAAAGGTTGAGGGTCGCCGGAGAAGGGGTAGGCAGCGAACGCGATGGTTAAATGGCATTCTCGAGGCATTGCAGATGAAGCTATGTGATGTTAAGAAGATAGTGAAAGACCGGAAAGCGTGGCGTGACATGGTCCATAGGGTCACGAAGAGTCGGACACGACTGAACGCCTGAACTGAACTGATTGCAGGCACCAAGGTGTGTTAAAAAACCACTAACTGCACGTCCATTCGATATCTGCGGATGCACATGTGTGTTGCGATGTATACAGGAGTGAGTTGACATAAATATTTACATTATATTACGGGTACCAAGGTGATATAAAAATCACACGTACATGTCCATCCGACACGGAAACAAAAGGGCAAGGCCATTGGCGAAGGAACTCTCGTTCACCAAGGTAGAAAAGTTCCTCAGCCAGAAAGCTTACGATCTCCTTTCGGTGACGCGTCAGGATAGGGAAAAGCGCACGTCAACGCCGGCTCGATGCGACAGCCTCACAACAATTGCGCCATAACGCGAAAGCCCCAGCTATAATTAGCAATCGTCCAAAGCGACCGCGAGGACATCTACCATTTATCTGAAATCAATTAATACCTAGACATCTGACACCGGCATGAACTGCCCTCCAAAAAACACGAGCAACGACTCATTGCTGGGCCGTGTGACGATTGGATTCTTGAAGTGGGCAGTTGGGGCACTGCGCTGTCCGCACAATGCCCCATCGCTGCAGCCGATCTCGTATAGGAAACCCCCCCCCCCCCCCCTCCAAAAGCCACATAAAGTCACGTAAATGCCCTGGCAGAAACAACGCTGTGAGTGTTAACCAACAAGTAGAATCCGCCCTTCGCCTACGCCAGCGGAAGTAGTAGCGTTCTCATTGACTCCACTACTCTATTCGCTCAGACGTCTAAATCAGGGCTCACATGGCGGACGTGGCAACGAAATGCCACCATACAGGAATAAAAATGGCTGAGGCTTAGCTTGGTTGAGCCTGGTCAGATGCGAAGTATATATATTGCTAAACTCGGCTTTCCATGGTTACACTTGGCTAAACATTTCTTTCCTTGGCTACACGTGCTTTTACACGGTTTAAACTTGGAATGCACAATGTTTTCCCATCGCATAAAACTAGGTAATAGCATGACTCGTTCATCTCTAATCTAACTGTGTTACCGACACGCACAACGAACATGTCGTCCTCGAGGCCAACGATACTCGGTTGCCATTACGCGAATATGTACGCAAAGCAAAAGCTCTTAGACCACCGACGTGCTAAAGGAATCAACGATTTTGATTTCTTTGGCAACAACATGGTCGTATGGGAAAGCCTCCCCGTAAACTACCCGTGTCCAGCCGGCTTGACGTGCACCAACGGTCGTTACGTCTTCACCAAGCATGGCTGTGAGGTCACCTCATGTATACCCTTCGAGCCATATCGCCGCCATGGTGGTCCTTCAATTACACCGCCAAAGCCGATAAAGCGGTCCCTACGGAAACTGTACAAAACCTAATCACGCAATTTGTTTTGTTACCTAGACAAGGAAACGATAGGTATTGCGTACGAGCGCGTACGGGCACATGGTGTGACGTCACCATACCACGTGGTCCGCACGGCGTGCAACCGCAGCCGACGGCGCGAGCCGGTCCCCCGTCTCTCCTCTGTCGTGACGTCAGCGTATCACGTGGTGTGACGTCACCATACCACGTGGTCCGCACGGCGTGCAACCGCAGCCGACGGCGCGAGCTGGACCCCCGTCTCTCATCTGTCGTGACGCCAGCGTATCACGTGGTATGACCTAGCATTCCACATTCTTTGCACGGCGTGTAACCGTCACGAAGGGCTGTGGTTTACCTCTAGCAATATGATTCGCATAAAAGCAGGCATCCGGAAAGCCTGAAGTCCCCTATTCAGTGGTATGTCAGGGACAAGCTCCCTCACATTTGTGCCTAAAAAATAAAAGGTAAGCACCCGTGATGGGCACTCACCACCCTGCAGCAAACGAAGAAGGAAGCGTAGAGCCAGCAGCAGACAGCAGACTGACAAGGAAGGGAAGGCAAACCCACCTTTTGAACGTGGCTGGCCGAGTGCCGCACGGCATACTAGTTCCGTGCGACCTGCCCAAAAAGAGACTGGAGGGAACGCGAAATTCTAGTACCATATTCCAACCAGCCATCTCTTGTAGGCCATCATTGCAACCGACGCAACTTAGGTGGTGGACGACGGCTGTTGCGGCGCGCGTCTTTCTCTCCCACGTTTTCATTCTTTTCTACTTCCTCTCTTCTGTTGTGGATGTGGCTGCCCCGCCTAAGCGGGGCAGTGGTAAGACGCCCGACTAATGTGCCGGAGTACCCGGGCTAGAACCCGACCTCGGCGGCTGCGTTTCGATGGAGGCGAAACGAAGCGGCGTCCGTGTGCTGTGCGATGTCAGCGCACGGTAAAGATCTCAAGGTGGCCGAAATTAATCCGTAGCCCTCCACTTCGGCTCCTCTTTCTCTCTTTCCACTTCCATTCCCACTTTCCTCCCTTCCTTTACGGCGCGGTTGAGGTGTCCACAGAAAACAAGTGAGACAGTTACTGCGCCTTTCCCTTCCTATAAATCAATCAGTTGGGGTGTCCACAGAAAACAAGTGAGACAGTTGCCGCGCCTTTCCCTTCCTATAAACCAATCAATCATTTGCTGTTGTGGTTGTAGGAAAAGAAAGCAAAAATGCACAGGCCTGCTACTGGCTCTGTAGCTGAGCCACCTCCGCTGTCTCGTGCAGATAGAAAAGAGTAGGTAGAGTAAAAAGAAAAAGAATAGGGATAGGAAGACGCGCGCCGCAACAGCTGTCGTCCACTGCCTAAGCGGTGGCGGGTGCAATGACGGCCTACAACAGATAAAAATTGGTGGCTGGCTAACCACCGCCGCAAGCGGCGTTGGCGTACCCTCCCAGCCCCGTGGGGCCAGGAATGCCACCCTTCACCACCTCCGCTCCTTTTCGTTCAAGTAGTAGTAGTAGTAGTAAAAAGCATTCATTTTAACACAGGAGTTTGGGGCGCGCAGGCCCCTGGGCCCCCGCACGGCCCCACTACACTCAAACGTTCATGTTCCTACGGTTCATGACGTCAGCAGCTTGGTCTGTGGCGGTCTTTTGCCGGACCGGGTCCTTAGAGCGTAGCAGGGTCTCCCATTCCTCCCAGGTGGTGAAGTGCTCCAGACCCCGCAGGGGAGGATCCGCCGGGCATTGGAATAGAATGTGGGCGAGGGTGGCAGTGGGGTAGTTGCAAAGGGTGCAGGAGGGGTCGGTGAGAGTGGGATGGTAACGGAACCTAATGTAAGGGGATGGGAGGGTTCGCGTCTGGAGGCGACGCCATAGTGTTTGGTGGTGATTGCTGAGGGAGGAGTGAGGTGGGGGGTAGATCTGTATCTCGACCCGTTAGGCCTGAATCATTTCTTTAAACGTCTGCATGCGCTCCCGGGAGAACTCCGACGTGGGGACCGCCAGTGCCCGGCGTATTAGACCTCGGGCTAAGCTGTTGGCGGCCTCGTTGCCAGGGTTCTCCGAGTGCGCAGGCACAACGTTTTTAGATTAGTAACCTAAAAACGTTGTCTTCTGTCCGCACGAGGCAGTGGAGGTCGTTCAGCTACAGAGCCAGTAGCAGGCCCATGCATTTTCTTTTGCTCCTTCCTACATCCACAATAACAGGGCTCGCCTGCCATTCGTGAAGGGTGGCTGTTCCTGGTCCTGTGGCTCTGGGACGGTAGGTCAACACGTCTTGCGGCGGGGGCTAGCCACCGACCAAACTTTTATCCGTTGTAGGCCGTCATTGCAACCGCCACCGGTTAGGCGGTGGATGGCTATTGCCGTGTGCCTTTCTCTCCCTCTTCTGTTTCTTTATTCTCTACTTTCTCTCTTCTGTCCACACGAGGCAGCGGACGTGGCTCCGTTACGGAGCCAGTAGCAGGCCCGTGCATTTTCTTTCTTCCTAAACCCACAACAACAACCTCAGCACTCCGGTCTTGATGTCACCGAGGCCTGCGGAATCAGATAAGCGCGCCCAAGAATTGTTGGATAATTGTTGACGTCACATCCTTGACGTCACCTTAATTGACTGACTTAATTACCTATTTCGTATTTGATACAACTTGATGTCACCCTAACTGAATGACTAAATTGGCGATTTCAGTATTTGATACATTCAAATGTGGCACCAGGCTATTGTAATGCGATCGTTTCGCCTATGCTTTTACATTCCTTGCCTGTAATTGAATAATTAACTAACTTATTGGCCTAATCATTTATTTTGATAGAGCATTACGTCACATCCTCTATCGATTGACACCACTCATTAACCTCTACCACTTCTCAATTACAACTGCTGCGGACATGATTTGCTGAAGCTGTCTGCGGACAGAAATCTATGAAAATAGCGAAGTAATGCTTTCGCATTAAAAAAAATGCCTAACATATTCCAGTGAAGCTTCCCTCGAAAGTTGATAGATAGCTGCTGAAATTGCACAAACAAAGCACGTGCACGTGTTTGCTTTTGTATTTTTCAAAGAACAAAGACACACTAGCAAACCTAGTCTAGAATGTGCTGAAGGAAGGAAGCTCTCTCGGGGAATGGCGCGAAGCCATGCTGTCTTATGTTCTGCATCTTCAGGGAATTTGAACACATGGATTTTTGGTCCGGGCTTGTAGTTGCCGCTACACCCAGGCACACAGCACTTGGTTGGCATATTCACCACTGGCCAAGCATAGCAGCGCCCGTTTTCACCACTTGTAGTACACCAGCGTGAAAAGTAGCGGCACAGGGCCGCATAATTATTTCACAATTCGCCTCACAAGCGAGAAAATCACCACAGGAACCAAGCACGTGCACGCTACAGCCAGTACTGTTCCGCCGGCCGGCAAGTCCGAACATGCTCCAACAGTGACAAATCGCGGCGGCGGTGGCGGTAAGCGCATGGGCGGCTAGGCGTGAGGGGGCACAGACGGCCTGGAGAGCAGAATGCTTCTTAGTCAAGTTAGCTCCACAGCTGACAGCTGCTGAACCGCGCAGTAAGATAAAGGAGATAGATGGGGGTGAAAGTTAAAAGGAAGAAATAGAAGTGGTATTGAACGGCTACGGAGTAATTTGGACCACTTGTGGATCACTGCGTTGATCACTGCTTAGGTGGTGGACGATAACGATAGCGGCGCGCGCCTCTCTCTCTCTCTGCTCTTTATTGCGAAAGCTATACTGCTAGCACTTTTCTGCCATCGGTGGAGGTCGTTCCTTCGCTCCGGCGCACCACGTGACAGCGTGACGTCACGACCAGAGGAGAGAAGGAGCCCGAACTCGTCTCTTCGGTCGTAATCGTTCTTTCGCTCGGCGCGGCGGCTACCATGTGGCAGGTTGACGTCACGACCAGAGGAGGGCAGGGGCCCTAACTCGTCTCTTCGGCCGTAGTCGTATCTTCGCTCCCCCGCCGGGGGGGCGCAGTGGTCACGGTGCTCGACTACTGTTCCCAAGGACGCGGGATCGAATCCCGGCCTCGGCGGCAGCTTTTCGATGGAGGCGAAAAGCAAAGAGCCCGTGTGCTGTGCGATGTCAGTGCACGTTAAAGAACCCCAGGTGGTCGAAATTTCCGGAGTCCTTCACTACGGCGTCTCGCATAGCCTAAGTCGGTTTGGGACGTTAAACCCCACAAACCAAACCAAACCATTCCTTCGCTCCGTGCGGCGGCTACCACGTGACGGCCTCCTTGACCCGCCGCGTGAGGGCGCTCGATAGGAGAGGATAAACGGGGCGCCGCAATCGCGCTCCGCTCAGTCATGTCTGAGGAGTTTACAGGCGTCACCGGAGCGACGTGCTGCGCGCAAACGCTGGCGCCGTGCCGAGACAGATGAAGAAAGGCAAGAGCGGTTGGCTAAGCAACGCGCCTATGCCGCAGAATGGCGCCCAAGGCGGCGTTATCATAGTTCTGTGAGCGAGAGTAGTTTAATGGACTCTGAATGCAGAAGAATTGTCTATGAGTAGTGCAGAGCGAGAGTACTACCAAATGGGGTGCAGTCTAGACTTTGTGATGTATAGACATTCGGATGACTATGTAATTACCAGTGTTCAGACCAAGAGTCACTACTTTACGGACCTCGAAAGCATGTTCATTGGAATAAACAAACAGTAGGAACCATGCTGTGTCCAGAGTAAATCCTTTAGTTGCCCAAAGGCGAAGCCATGCCAAACCACCAGCAGAGCCAAGCGCAGCCACATTCTTTTTCTATTGTTGTCGTTGTTGTGGCTGTAGGAAGAAGGAAAAGAAAATGCATGGGCCTGTCCGCAAGAGGCAGCGAAAGTGGTTCAGCTACAGAGCCAGTAGCAGGCCAGTGAAATTTCGTTTCCTCCTTCCTACATAAGGTAAGATGGAGTCCAAAGTCAGACTCCGCCCGGACCACTAATGTGTCGCGGGGCCTCCTTCCTACAGCCACAATAGCAACAACCACCTGGGATCTTTACCGTGCGTTGACAGGGTACTCCCCTGATGGGGCTGGGACAGGTAGGTATACCGCCGATTGCTGTGGGGGCCAGCCTGCCACAGGATTATTACCTGTTGAAGGTCGTCATTGCACCCGCCACTGCTTCGGTGGTGGACGACGGCTGCTGTTGCGGCACGCTTCTTTCTCTCCCTCTTCTTTTTCTTTCTTTTCTATTTTCTATTCTGTCTGCACGAGACAGTGGAGGTGGCTCAGCTACTGAGCCGGTAGCAGGCCCGTGCATTTTTATTTCCTTCTGCCTACAGCCACAACCACCGTGCACTGACATCGCACAGCACACGGACGCCTATTCTTTTCGCCTCCATACAAACGCAGCCGCCGCGGTCGAGATCGAGCCCGGGTACTCCGGCACAGTAACCAGGCGTCTTACCAATGCACCACGGCGTGGACAATTCGCCCTCCATCGAAACCTTAAGGGCCGTCAGCGTCACGGAGGTTTTGATCCTGAACAACCCTGAAGGTCAAATACTGTACTGTACTTATCCTTTCTTATAAAACAGTGTACAATATACAATAATGCTAATATTAAAAGTAATAATTATTATGAAGGCGCCCATTCCTGGGTTTCTTGTCGTCGTCGCCATCGACATTACCGTCCGCGTTGTCCATCGTAACCAGCTCCACTTTTAAGGCCCCAATATAGTCCGACGTATTTGACGCGACTGGCAGAGTCGGCGACGGCGGCCACTGTACGTCGGCTACGACGGGCGCGTCAAAAAATTGTCGCCTCTACAGTCTGCCATGGATGGCGTGCATGGTGCAGCGGCGCGAATGCGCACAAGACGCCCTCGAGGTCTGGTACGTTTTCGGTGTGCATTTTCGAGCAGTCGACAGGGCACCTGCAGGGAGGAACTGGCTAACCTACCGAGGCACTAACTACTGTTGCGATCAAGGCAGTGATGCGATGAGTTTACTGCGAATGTTCAAACTTTAGCGAATGTTCAAATGGCATAAAGCAGTTATAGGCAGCCGTGGAGACGTCCAGCTCAGCAACGGTCCGCCCGCGACGACGGCTTGGGATTGTGTACGTGCGTATTTTACTGAAAACTAATCATAATTTAAGTATCTGTACCATTACAGAAGAGTTAGAGATTACACAGTAATGAGGATCCCTTTCTCGGACGGCCGCAGTTCCGGTAGAATTCCATCAATTTCGCGAATTCCCTGTTTGTTGAGCCGCTGACGTTCCGTGTGGCCAAATCGAGTACGGCCTTCGATTCCGGAGTGTACTGGTCACAACTCTATGCGAAGCCACTTCCGCAGTTCCTGGTATTCTTCCACTGAATGTACTGCAGATAAGTGAGACACAACCATCCTTACACCTCCTAGAGCACTGCATTAAAAACGGGTATGACACACGCACTGCGGCGAAGAACTCACAGCTGTGCCCGGTCGTACTGCTGACAGATTGCATCCCAGGCATTTTTTTCCCCTCATCCGCTTGGTATCGTAGGCACAGGGCTGCCCTCAAATGCCTTGCAGCTTTTCCGCAACAGTGTCTGAAACGCGCGCGCGGTCGCTGTCTACCATAGCAAGCCGCCACGTTCACTGCGTGAGGAATGCTGGGATGCCTGGCCGGAGCGGCCGGCGCGGTCAGCCAGTGCCACCTAGAACTAGGGCGCTGGGTCAGCGAGAAATAGACGAGATTCTATTTGCGCGTCGGCGACGTTGGGCCGCGTCAGCTCGCGTTCGCTACGTCCATCACGCCGTGACGTTGGACTATAGACCTCGGTTTTTCGCCGACGTAACGTCGCGAAGGCCGGCGTGCGCGCGCGCGTGTTACATCAGACTATGTTGGGGCCTTTACTCCCACCTTCCTTCCTTTTCTTATGGCGCAATCCAGGTGCCAGACACAACTGTGGCAAATACTGTGCCTTTCCGCTCCTGTGAACCAATTATGAAAGGTAGGCTTCAGAGCTCAATTGGGCTTTCAATGCCACCTTTCTTCCCTTATGGCGTGATTCAGGTGCCCCCAGAAACAAGTGTGAGAGATACTGCGCCTTTCCATTCCTGTGAATCAATAATGAAGGGCACGCTTCTGAGCTCAAGTGGAAGACGTGATCACACAGATTACACACTGCAAAGAAATTGATTGATTGAGTGTCCTTTATTGAATTGAAAGACTCATTGTCATGGATGGGGATAAAGCGGGGGCCCAAAACCTAATACTTGGATAGGGGTGTACCCCAGAGCTCCATTCTAGGACCCATATTGTTCAACTTGGCCGTGACACGCGTCGCCGAGAATCTGGAACTCGGCACAAGCGCAAGATTCGCTGTATATGCCGATTATATCACTGTCTGGACTGAGGCAGCCAATTACTACGTAAACAAATATCTGTGCAGACTAAACTTCAGGGGGCCCTTCTTTGTCTTGAAGATACAATATCCAAAATAGGCCTTGAACTCGCTCCCATAAAACAGAATTGATTAGTATCGACGGAAAACATAAAACTAACCCCAGTATGCAGATCCATCTTCACATCGGAGGCAACACATTCACCTCCTCAAATGGGTATATCCGCATTCTTATCCTGCCCATATCAAGCTTTAACAGTCCCCAGAAAGGGGTTCATCAGCTACAACGTCTTTGGCGTGCACTGCTACACACTATTCGTCGCCTGTACAACCGTCACGGCGGTGCGCGGCAAGATGCCTGCCGTGCGATGGTCCAATCAGCGGCGGTCGGAAAAATCCTCCATGGCACACCCGTCCTCCAATTGTCGAAGACTGACTTCGCTAAGGTGGAATGCCTCCCTCGCGCAGCACTGCGCACTAATACCGGTCTATCTAAGTACACTCCTATAGCTGAACTTGGGTGTTTGGCCGGTCTTCCACCACTCGCTGCCATCGTTTCCGAACCACAAAGAGAATTCATGAATAATATGAGCGCCCACACCGAACTGCAAGGTAACATGTGTAGTAACTGAGAATTCACACACTCACGGAGAAAATCATCACATTTTGATGTAGTTTGCGTATATGCACATCGTTAAATGAAAAACCGTCGCGTTTCAAAAATATTTCGAATGGCATAGTTTAAGCAATAAGCTCATTGGCGCCCGTTTCTAGGTTTCGCGTCGTCGTCGCTGTCGACGTCACCATTGCCGCTGTCCTTAGCAACCAGTTGTCTGTAATTGTACATACATGTCCTGTTCGAATTCTTTGCCTCAATCTATCGCAACGTTGAAACAGCTGATGAGCTGGGCTCAAATTTCGCATTACCAAGTACGTATGCGTCGCCAAGTATTAATGCGGTGAACCTTGCCTTGTCCTCTTTTGGCGCTGGCAAGTCGAGGTCCTTGAGTGCCTGCGGCCACACGGGCCTCACGTACTCGGCTCATGCAAACGTGCTGATCGTTGTCAGGAAACTGGAAGGTATGGCAGCAAAGGGGATGATGGCCTTTATACTTTTATGTTCTCTCGTATTCGCAGAACGCTCCAAAGTTGCGTACCCCTGACCCTCGACAATTGCTGTTACCCTACAGCGAACCGGATCACATCTGTCGGCGTTGCTTATAACACATTGGTATTGGGAGGACACGCCGTCGACTCTCGGGGACCCCGCTTTAAAGGAAGGATCCGGGATAGAAACATTTCCTCAGCAAACAGCGCAAGTGTCCGCCTTGTCAGTAGCAATAACCATCACAATCACAATGGGTATGCTCTAAACCATCGCTGATAATGCTTCAAGGCCAGTGCAGCGCCGATAGCTTATCACCTGGCGGGGAAACTGGGCTCAGCTATATTCTAGGGGGGGGGGGGGGGGGGCTTGGTGGACTCGCTGGACCATTCAAAGGACCCTCCCATCGACGAAATATAGACTGAAAGCAAATCGACGGTAGTAATGGTCCCATTTATAACCATTAAAACGAATGGACGCCAACGTAACGATCGCGGAAGGGAAGCATTTCTGAAGAAACGATTGCAGACAGCGACAATGAACAGCAATAAATTCTTCCGGAGATAGTAAATATGTGCAGCTTTTTCTGGACATACTCCTTGCTGGTCGGCGCGTTGCTGTTGTCTGGAATACTGGTGCTTGTAAACACATTTTGAGACGTCAGCTGTCGATGTTCAAAAACAAATTGCTCAGCGCAGGCTGACACACAGGTTCACATCAGGGGCGGTTACTTAATTACTTTTTAAGACAGATTATTTAGGATAGTTGTACCTTAATTATGTGTCTACATGCGGTATAATTTTATGGTCAACTCTTGCGTTTAAAAACTGGAGCCGCTTTAGCTTTGGTGTCCAAGTGCGATGAATCCTCGTCGCATTTGATTTCGCATTCGGTAAGGGGCAAGCGTGTTAAGGTCAGGAATAAGGCACAAATGGATGACATCGGTGAGTGCGGTCTGTAGTGGCTGCGCACTATAAATTTCAAGAAACGTCTATGCGCTCTAAGTAGGCACTGCAGGAGGGGTATGTCCTATACCTATTGCGCACTAGTAAAGATGATAAAGATTGCATTCTACAGTGCAGAGCGCGAGGAAGCGGAATATGTGTGGTGATACTTACTGGTGATGGAATATAGTGCTCTCGTGCAGTGGCCTACGAAGCATATAATTTGAGGTCTCTGCGGGATAAAAAACTAGTTTTGCCATAGTTGCAGCCATATTTATTGTATTTATTTCAAGTTTAGAATGCATTTCCCCCGCCGGCTCTCCTCTCCCGGGGTTGGCAGTGGCGATATATCCTTATGGCTCACTGCGTTAACTTATGCTGGCGTATTAGAAACTACTTGCACGACTCGCTTCTGGGCATGTGTTTTCTTCGTAATGAAGAGGACGATTTTTGACCTCCGAAATTTCTAGGCACGTTTTCAACTGAGAAAACTGCATCCCTCGCTAGTATGACGCCACGAAGACAGATGCTTCCCAAAGTCAGAACAGTTTCCACGTGGTGTGTCGCGCTGCCACGCCTTTGTTAAAATCCAGTGCAATGCTGGTCATGGCGCCGGCGGAATCGGTATAATTAACATTTCAATGCTTGAGACCAACTTTGCGAGCAAGCAAATCTCACCATTGACGTTGAGTCCATACCCGTCGCTAAAGCGAGGTCAAAAAATTGGTTCCGCAAAGCTAGTTATCGTTTTCCGATTTTGCATGCTATTTTTGTCGACGCCTTACCGCAAGCCATAGATTGAGCTCCACTCTGCTGGTAACGAGTGCAATACCACTGCAGACATCCCGTAGCTAATCTTATGTTGTGTGCACATGTGGTACATGCTGTACTTGTAAAGGCCAAGTGTCTTGATTCACATTCTGATATATTCAGCTCCCTCAACAGCCTTTTTGTTTTACCGAACATTAGAGATATGTATGGAGAGATTTGATGCTAATCTTTGACAGACAGCGCTTACTGGTGCATTCATAACGATATTTTGTGCTTACGCGACGACAAAGGTTTGAGTATTGAAACCTCACGTAATGGGCCTAACACCAGGTAATAGAGAATCAAACAAAATGCCTCCACTAAGTATTAATCAGTCACATTTTCTTGTTCACATGTATTTCTATGTTTATTTATGCAACTTATATGGCTGCCTTTCACTTCAGTTTTCATTACTAGCAGCTACTGCACTGCAGTTCAATGCAGTGAGTTACTCGTACAGACTGTTCGTTAGCCTAATTTTAGTTCTTGTTTCCGGACCGAAAGGAACAACATACCTGTTTTTGGTAACGGAGGTATGTTAGATAGATTGTGAACCACATTAAGATAGCTCTGTACTAATAATACCAACTGGCCAGATAACACTCAAACGAGCATCATTTACCTGATATCTGTTTGGCGACCTGATATGTATAATTGGCTTTTATAGATGCCTATAAAAAAAGCAATAAATAACGTACTCAGGAGCGCAGTTTGTTCCAGTACCTATGATCAGTAAAAAGTAAACGCTTCGTCTGCTACGTCCGTCACAATGGTGGTCCGGTATTATTGACATGTGGTGCGTGCTCATTGTTTCATTACTTTTATACTGACCCATAAAAAACAAACACTACCTGCACACCGGGAACTATCCCGGCGCGAGGCCGTTCATTTGCGCAAAATACAAACAGGTACTTTTCCAAACCCATGGCTATACAGCAAAATTTTCCCAAATCCTATTGCATCTAGTTGCAAACATTGCTCACAACCGGCCACATTCATTCACATGGTGTCGACATGTGCACGAAACAACGCAGACAATAAAGCTGCAGTGGATGCGTGGGAGTCCCTCCTGCGTACCACCGAGATCGCCCAACAGCGCCAGCTCATTTTGAGCGCATTGGAGGCCGCAGAGTCCCAAGGGATCCCTGCTGACCTTCTCTAAGCAGTGTAACCAGTCTTTCGGCTGGTTCCCCTTCTTTGGGAGTAAATAAAGAGCTTATCATTATCATCATCAAGCTTTCGCATTAAAAAGAAGGGACACGAGCCGCATGAACGGAAGTCTCGATCTGGCTTGGAAATAGAAAAAAAAATACTCCTATTCGATGTTCTGCATTCGATTTGTTTGTGCCCTACCTTCCCACAGCACTGTGCATTCGCAATGGTGCTACTTCTCACCGTCAACAACTGATGGCAGAATTAGATCATCCGAAGGGATATACCTTGTAGAAGAAAAATTGGTTGAGCAACGAGAGCAAAAGCAAGTCACGTAAACACCGAAAATCAATAACGACAAGCACGATTTTCGGTTAACCAGGAACAGACCGATGATCGAAGGCGTGCGAAACGCGCTGCAGAAGCTGTCGCTCATGCCAGGCCGAATCATCTGACATTGCCGAAAACCCGAGAATCTATTGAATAACGACGAAGAGCTATCATTTGACCTTCAATTCAACCTAGTTAAACCATTTTAAATATTTGTGTAGCTAGAATGTAGCGATGCAATATAACTAAACTTCCCACCAGTGCACGAACAGCTATTATTCGTCTTTTGGTAAAACCAAGTTGAACCATTGCTAATTCTTCAGGCAGCTGGAATGAAATGATGCAACATTACTATACTTTCCAGTCGTGTACTGACAGCCGCTGGAATAAATGGTGGTTGGCCGTAAATACGGGATATATTTTATTATTCGAGAACAGTTTCGGTCAAGTGGGAGTCACCACGTTTTTGTTATCCAGACAGCAAGTCCTTCCAATATTCCATTGTTTTCATGAGGTAACGAACATCCCTGGGAAAGTGAGGTGCGGCGCAGGCCTGTGTAGAGAAGAAAAAGAGATGAAGTGAGCTTCAGTTAGGCTCTCTTACGCTCAGCTCAAAGCATTAGACACGACACTTAACGGAGTCTTTCGAAAAATAACTTGTTTATACCCTTTCCTACTGTCGCAATCGCATGGCATCTACGTGACATCTGCATATTAGGGGTGACGAAGACAATCTCATTAGCATTTATTACTGTAAAGTATCGAACCGTTCGCGTGAAGCCTCGTAGATGGAAACAGCACACAAAAAACATGGGTGATCTCTTTATTTTCATTGTAATATTTGAGCTTGCTCAAGCTGCATGTAGGTCTAGTGTACAGCGTATGAAGCTATTTTATTGTGTTCATTATTATTGTAAATTTCCAAAAGTAGTATATAAGAGAAAGCGCTAAAGGCCCCGCTCTCCAGAAATCAATGAACCACACTGGCAACCACAGACAGATCTATTACATATACATCGTCGCGTTATATTCCTAAATTCCACAAGGTGTCCAAGTTGTTACACCGAAGATTGTTTGTATCGACCTGAACAGATAATTTTCAACCTCGCTTACAGAAAAAAGAATTAATTTAATGCAAGCTTATCCCGGATACAAGCTTAGAAATTTAAGCCTGAACTTGTGATCAATAATACCTCGCTTGTTTCCACTGAATGCGTAGTCTTATCTGCTTTCATGCATGGTGTTGACTAAGCTTTTCAACTCGTTGGAAATAAAGATTGCGTAAAGCAGAATACCCCATCGGCGTCATCGATCTTTACCAGGAAATCATGATTGAGCGAGAGGATTGTGAGCTTACAGCAACGCGACCTGGAGCAGAAACTGCAAACGCACCAAAACGCTCACGTTGTATCACCACACATAACGAAAACGACCCGTAATGCGAAATAATGGTTAATGGGTATCTCCAATGATTTCACCTACGTCAATAAATTATAGTTACTTTTCCTGAAGTGAAATTGTAGATATGTTTAAGCTTTAGAGGAGGTTAGAACCCACAACCTTTGAATTGTGAGTTTTGCACAAGCACGCTATCGCCAGGGCACACTATAGGCACGTTTCAAAGTCTTGTGATAATGTGAGCTTTATACTATTGTTATGCGTAAAGTAAAAAGAAAATTGGCACACCGCTCTTCAAAACATGTATGCAATTTAATTTCCGCTTGATCCAGAGTAAGATTTGTTCATAATAATTAATCGTAACCATTATTTTTCATGACAGGTAAATAATGAATCATCCAAAGGAGAAAAACAGGCTGTTTTAGGCTTCTTGACGATTTAAAGATGCAGGCTATCTGAGATGCCCAGTACGCTACTTAATGTTTATAGAAGCATTGGTAACAACAGTGTACACGCACAGATGAAGCGCTTTAAAGGCGTCTTAAGATGCGTTGAAGAAAACACACGCTGTGCAAGACCATAAACAGTAGTTAGCAGCACGAATCCTCAGCTAGTAGGTGATATTATTGTCGCTGAAAGGTGAATAACCAACTTAGGGGTAGCAGGACGACTAGATTGTGGGCACACTGCATATTACAGGTAGTGGACTACGTAGTATATAGAAAAGTGTCCTAAACTTGGGCATTACGGCAGGTAACACATGATTTACTGTAAATGAAATCAAGGTCTGTTCCGATGTGTTGGACGCGTTCGAAGTCAGAGAAGGCCCATTTTTTACGTCATGGTGACCGGGGATGCATCTTGGGCACTGATCGCCTGTGAGAGGCATGACATTAGTGCTATCTCTGAAGCCAAAGAGCGCTGTTCCAAAATGCGTAGTATAATATTACGTCAGTCGGTTAATGCGAAATTTTTTTAAACATTTGCATGACTATCGCAGAAGCCTTTTAGTTTGTAGTGTGGTATTTACTTGATGTATAAAAATCATGGCACGCCATTATGACGTGATTTTATAGGAGCAGCGTGCGCGTCGAAGTAGTTTTAATTTACAAAGGCCATACCCAGTCGAAAAAAACTACACAACTGTGTCAAAAATACGACAAAATATCTTGTAGTTCTGTCGTAACCATCAGATTTTTCTGTAGTTCTGTAGTACTTTTCTGTAGTTGTGTAGTTTTTCTGTAGTATATTTCTGTTGTCCGTAGTTCTAGCACTTTTTTGTTGTAACTACAGAAATTTCTGATGTTACGACAGATTGTTCTGTTGTCACAACAGGTTTCTCGTCAAAAACCGCACAGAAAGTCTGTCGTAACATCAGAAAATTTTCTATTGTTTTTTCCAACTGGGTATTTTTTTTTAAAGTACGAATCTTTTCTATTAAACTTTAATCTTGAAATCATGGAGAGCATATCCATAGTTATGGTCTTCTGTCTACAAGGCAAGTCAGTTACGTACAGCTTTAGCAGGTGTCAACACATTTTATCCTTTCTTAAATGATGTTAGATCTCCTATTAATATTTGCTGCTTACTTCGGAATAGGAACTTACATTCACCAAGTCCATGACTTCATTCCAGTCGACGTTGTACACCCGCGTGTACACCTACCAGAGGTGAAAGCATGAAATGCTAAAATAAGCAATATACCCTCAGGCTACTGAGCGGTCAATCACCTCGTGACACGAGATGTAAAGTCTAGGTAAGAAGCCAGACTATCAACGTCATTTAGTCATAAACCGGCAAACTAAACCTGCATAGTTTGCGTGACTACAAATTTGCCCTTTAATTTTGCATTTCGCGTCTGACTTCGTGCAAATGCGAACATGCATTTATCTGCAAAATGATAAATTCAGCAGAGATGTGCCTTAAATATTGCAACTAGCACACTTTCAATGTGACAACAGCACAGGGGTGCTTTAAATGTTTACTTATGTGCAACCCTTGAAGAAAGTATACAGCCGAAGGGGTTTGCTTAGAAGCAGTTTATAGGGGCACAATCACACATTTGCCTCTCTGTTATCATGCGATACATAGCAGACGAAGTTCCCGCTCCAGGCAGATTATGACGGCTGAAGATGTGGCAGTAAGGATGCTTTTGTACTGAAGAGTTATGACAGGAAAGATAGAGGCGTTCTCCAGGCCTAGTAGCGGCTGATTGTAGAAACTACCGACCCGACTCCATGATTGCATGCACACCGACAACTGAGGGTTGTCCCACTAAAACAAGGGAGCAGAATGTGCTGACAACGAAAAGGCATTTATTAACATGGGGACCATTAGGGCCTGTTGGTGAAAATCTAATATTGAACCAGCAAATGGCACAGAAACACAAGAAAAATATACGGGAAAGTGCTGAACTAAACGTTTAGTAAACCTTATTTGTTATTCCAGCGCTGTTCCTTGTACTTATTTTATTGTATTTCTGTGCCTTTCGCTGGTTCATTATGTTAGGTATTTATGGTTGCAATAAGAACAAGGCCAGTTAGCACGACAATGCCCTGAATAATCGAGGTGGTTTGACCCCCAGCAAGGTCACGGGCAAATGTTCGCCCATACGGTATCAGTGGTATAATCCTAGTCCGGGCAGTACGAGCAGGCAGAATAAGCTGTCGGAAAGATTTCCCTTGCACGAGAGCTAGCAGTCGGCCGCGGTGTGCAACAGTGGGACTACGTCGAGTTACCGGTACGAAGCAGTGACTCTCTCCCTCATGCGAGCAGTCACAAAGGCGTTTTCGACGTTCCTGCTGCTGCGACGTCAGCGCCATGTCTCGAGAGCTTTAAATAGCAGGTAATTATTAGAATCCTCTTTTAAACTGGGTGGTGAGAAGTGCTTCCTAGCTCGTACTAAGTGCAGTTCAAAATATCTTCAATGACCTGATTATTTGCTCGGCAAAGTCCAAAATTACTCTCTCGACTTTTTCCACAATTTCTCGAGTCGCCTCTTAATCGCTTCCGCCGTTTCGTAATTTACCGCGTCATGAAGGTCCTGAACTCCAGTACTTCTCGAATCCTTGCTTCGACGTCATACGCTATTGGTTGAAATGCTTCACAATATATAACAATACTGTTAGACACACAGTAAGTAACAAGGCGTTTATATTCTCTTAAAGAAACCAAGAGTACCATCTTAACAGAGATATAGACGCATGCAGCGACTCTTTCACGACAGCATTGGGAATCGCTATGCAACAAGTTAGATGAAAATATGAGTGTATCTCACACGTGGAACCTTTTTAGCCCCTAGTAGGCTCTAGTAAGACTAGAACTACTCAACGAGGCAACCTCACTAGACCAATAAATACTTGCGATACACCTCCACCAGAACTTCTCCAAGAACTACGAGATCATTACTTCCCCAACTACCCTTCTATACCACACCAGAAATTCAGAAGTTTTGCCTCAAGCTACCAAAAAACTAAAACGGCTGATGAGCTGTGCTCAATTTTCGCATCAGGAAGCAACGTAATCGTCGACAATTTTTTTCTGTGCATTTTTCTTCCCAATCTCATTTTTTCGCGCTGTGCACAATGCCGAATATTGGTATAATGTTTAGGTATACATTGCCTTTAAAATCAGTCATTTTGTAAACAAAATAGAAGAGTTTATTAAATATTGCGCGGTAAATGCTTTCGATAAGGCATTTTTGAAGCTACCAAGTATGAGCAGCTTTCAAGCCGTAGCTGCACTTTTATCAGGATAAGCTCTCATCTTTACGGGGACAACGATTTTCCTCTGCTTGTGGCAGATGCAACTGCGATTGCTAAAGAAGCGGAAAGAAATCTATTTCCGAATGCATCGTGGTGCAGCTGATACCAAAGCACTTCCGGCTAACAATTAAGGTAACAGCTAGGCAGCTCGTTTCTAACTACTGCGTTAAGAATATTTATTTGTCGTCTGCTCGGGCTAATTAGTTAATAATATGTTCATAACAAAGAGCATCCGTTGAACCGAACAAGCCGTCGTTCCTTGCCCTAAGAGTGGGCTCCAGGTTGGGCTCCCGGACGGGGGGTTTTAACACGGACAAATGTGTATTACCCTTTTATTCGAGGCTGACTTTCCAAACCTGCGCATCCCTCGGCGGGTCTGGGTCTTGGGGACAAAGGAATACGTGCTGACAAACAGGGGACATCTATTTGAGCCATAACAACAATGACAGCTAGCTATAAATAGATTTAGCGACTCACAAGTATGGTTACGATCGAATACTCGCCTGCGCTATAGGGCAGGGAATAGACTTCGAGGACTTACGGGATGAGTATAAGTTGCCTCTAGGCTTCCCCTCCCAAGAGAGCCAGCGCGGAGTCAGTGGGGTTAATGAGTGTTCCCCCACAAAACGCCGTCAGTGGTTCTCGTGCAATTACTACGCTAATTAGCTCATAGCTGTTGCGAGGGAGGACCATTCAATGCGTCAATATTATTGGGTTCGCTGCCGGACGAGAGATTTTAATAGCCGATGCAAACGATGTGACGGACATGTTTCTAAAGATCCAGATGAGCGACATTGAAATCAGCGAGGACAATTCCGGATGTCATACATGATATCTGCGTGGGCGCGGATCTGCAAGATCTTGGGCAAGCAGTTTGGGCCGTAGCTCCCATATATGTGGCGTCCTGTTCTCACGGCCGCTGCACTAAAGCCGAATATCGCGGTTATGAACAGTGATCTAAAGAAAATTGTGTGAGTGGAGGGGTACTGCCTCTTTGTCAGCTTTGGACAGCAGCAAAACTTTTTCATCCGAAATTTTGCCCTTAAGAGCAGGCAACGGCCGGCAAAATCCTGGCTGCGTGCTATGCCCGAGAGCTGAAGGAAGGATCTTCTGCTTATACGTCGAAGAGGAGGTTAAGCTGATGGGGCCCATGCTCCAGTTCTTCATGCTCCAGACAGAATAGCTGCCTTGTCTACTGGAGTGCCCACGGATCCGGGGTGACTCATACGGGGCCGACACATGGCAGTACATTTGTCCCCAGCTGCTTAGCGTCATCGATGGAGAGCCAGAAAAGGAGGTGTTGTCTGAACACATGGCCGGCTTCCGTCAGTGCTTGACGGGAATCGTCCCCAAGCGTCTGTCAGAGGATGTGAATAACCTGATTTGGGTGCTGAAGTGAGACCTGTAGCAGCACTTTGAACAAGGCGACGAGTGCCAGCTCAAGCGCAGGGATGAAGACTACAACGAGCTTGTTGAGGAGGAACTCCTTGATGAGGATGACGAGGATGTCGTTTTGCTGAGAAGCGTGCTGTTGCCATGCGACCACTACACCCTCATTACAAGAAAGAGTTCTTCGCCTTCTTTGACAAGCTGCTGCTTCATTTCACACGATGGCTAAGCCCAGGTCGACCTTGGCCAGACCATCAGACGCATCTTTTTGTGTTCGATGACTTCACTGAGTATGGAGGGTTGGCATGTCACGTTACCAGGGCTACTTTCTGAAGAGGCCTCAAGCGCTGCTAGCCAGCTTCAGCTCTGCAGTTCGTCAAGCAGCCAGCTATTGCGTTGGCTTGCTAGCCTTCCATGGAGGCGACATATCCACTGCAGCACGCACCCATGCTGGTGGCCATGATTGAGGCCTCTGACTGGCGAGCCCCCTAACATGTCTTTGGCACTGAATATGCCATCTCGGCTCTCAAAAAACTGCTGATGTTTTCTGTTCAGGCAGTGAATGGGGATGAGCGCATCACGGTTTGGTTTCCATAGTTCCTGTGTTCAAAAATTTCAGTTTCCTTTTCAGAATAAACTAGTTTGAAAAAGTACATTTCTTGCTCAACTTTTTTGACATTGCGTTGAGTTGAACTTCTAGTTTTACTAAAGTCTGACTTTTAATTACATTGTTGCAACAGTTACACGTAAGCGCTTTATCAAAAGGCTCCAAATGAGCCTACGGATAATATAATTTAGAATTAAATGCAAAAGAGATGACAGTCATCTTGATGCTAGCTGTAACTTGTAAAATCACTACGAGCCCCTTTTATTGCTTCACGACAGCCTTGTGTTATAAATGTGAAAGCCTTACTAGGCTATGTCGGCAAAGTCGTGTGTACGACGTTTGTAGTCGTGTGTCATTCTCGTAAGAGTTAGGATCAAGCAAGTGATTGCAATCGAATCAGGATAGTTCGAGGACCGTAAACAACACTATGCCAATAGAATAACTGTGAAAATATTGCCAAGAACAATATATAATTAGTCAATAAGACGTCGAAATAGCCATATGACTATAGTTGCCGTCCAAAGGCATGTGATGTCACGCCAACTGGGATAAGATGTGGTTATAACCTAATCAGCCAAATGAATGCGTGATAGTGCTCAGAAGTGTGCAACGAGTTTCAATTAATGAAACTAAATATAAATGGGGCGTTAAAAAGCGAAAATGACCAAACAAATGCACAAAATGGCTACGCATATGTAGTGATGTCACAACGATGTTGTTGCCATGGGGACCGCCGCCAGTGACCTCATAGCGCAGCCTTGCATGTGTGACATTATTGACGCCAGGCGGCGCACCTCTCTAAGCCAGGAAGAAGGTCGTTCACTGACACCGTGATGTAATCTCATCCTGGCCTCGCGGGACGGCATGCCGTACTGTAGCGGCCCTCTCCTAAGCTAGTCGTCCTCTCGTTCGCCGGCGCAGGTGGACACAATGCTTAATTGTGTGCTGTGTGGGCATATTGGGTGTAATGTTGCGGAGAACATAACTCAGAACACCGGACAAAGAGTGAGGAACAGAATTAGGAGAAATAAGGAGAAAAAAGAGACAAAGAGAGGCGAATTGATGCAAAAAGGGGTGAAGAGACTTAAAGAGAGGCAAAGTGAGGCAACGAGTGGGGAGGAGGTGTCAATGCAGGATCTGCAGTGCTCACGGAATTTTTCGCATACCTTGTACATCTCAAGCCAGGCGTAACTCGAAATTTGCTTTACTAAACCAGGTAGGAAAGCTAGGTTCGTACTTACCGGATACAGCGCAAACCAGCCGTTTCCGAATTTCCTCATGCAGGCGACTAATTCGTCTTGAAAAGCTTTCGCTCCCTGCGTCAAAATGGAAAACAGCATTAAACACAATGAAGACGGATTCAGCATTACGACCTGCTAGGACCCTAAAAGCTCTTTGGTTAGAGAAGCCTGCCACGCTGTTTATTCTGTTCTGATGCTACACTGCGACATTGTAAATTCGCTACAAATATCTCCCTCATTTGGAACTTGCCGTGAAGTATTCCGACAATTATCTAAGGTTCTCTTAAAATGGTGACGACCGACGTCACGTATGCTTGCTCGCTGGATGACGACACCAACGATGCAGGTGTTTTCTGCGAAACGGGGCTTTGCCCTTCTGTGTACAGTAATAAGACCATGCGCCGAGGTTAGGCCTGAGCCTTTCGGCAGACCCACATCAGCAAAGGCTTGTCACGAGCTTCCAGTTGCGATGGGCCTGACAACTGCTTTGAGATTAGAACGAAGGGTGAAGCGTAGTCCCAGTCAACTACAGTTAAAAAATAAGTCAGGCGCTGCTAACAATTGCTTTTGAACATGTGCAGTGCAAGTGCTAGCTCAAAATGTGGCAGCAAAACTACCACTTACGATATAAAGGAGGAACTATACATCTTCAATCACAGCAAGGTTAATGGTTGCCTCTTTATCAATTTAGTTATTTTCAGCTACCAGAGAAAATTTAGGTTCCTGTAAGTTTTCACAGAGGTAAAAATACAAAAATACACTCCTGTTTAAAAGGCAGAAATATACTTACGGCTTTGCTGTCTTCTAATAACGAATAGCACATTCGTGTACCAGCACACATCTTTTGTACCTGCTGTATGAAGTGCACATATAAACAACGTTCTGCTTATAAAAAATATTCATCCGAAAACGAGTAGTGTTGCTTACGAAACGTGAAAGCCGACTATTCATTACGCGTCATACGAATGCTTCGCTGAGTCTCAACACCACCAGCTAAAGCCAAGAATTGTTTGGTTAGTTCGACTCCTCACCTCAGGTGCCAATCTGTGCAGCCACATCGCGAATGATTCCTCTCTGAAAATACCTATCTATAAAAAGAAGAAACTAGGTTAATTTAAGACGCTTTTGCGTTGCCGCCCATATAAGCATTCTGCTGAAGGCAATTATAGTTGAAACATTGTTCGCAAACGTTTCCATAATTGTTTACTCTCATCGCCGCTTGTTGATATCACTTTTTGGTCTAGCAGATGTCATGGGTTCGGTCGGATATCTCTGCTGGAACTGTAAAAAGGCGCAGCTCCACCTATATAGAATTCGCGGGGACAGCAGTGAAGTGCCGTGGTGGAAAAAGGTTTCGGTATTTGGCGAGTAGCCATTGGATGAACGTAACTCTTGTGAAGTACAAATCGGAATGGCCAAGGGGTCTCAGCGGAGCAAGCACTCGTTTTCACTGGCCTTTAGTGTTCGATTCAAAACGCCCCGTTGTCCCAAAAACCAGGCGCTGGCAATGCGAACGAAAATTATAGACATGGCTCTAGCAGGCAAGCGTAGGTAGCCAACGATTAGTCATATGCTTGAGCGATGTAACGCGGCCACTTGACATGGCCGATTTTGTTGGAGCTGCCAAGGCGGGCTTCACAAACCAAGCGGAGGGCTGATGGCAGTAGACACCTCTAGAAACCCTGCATTTCTAGCAAGATATGATACCATTAGACCCCCAGAGCCGTTCGTACGGATAGGTTAAGCGGTGCTTGATTCCGCCGTCAATTTCTTTTCGCACAATGTAGTATGCTAATGATGTATGCTGAAGAGTGCATATGAGATAATAGAGACACAACATGAGTGAGAGGAGATCAATAGAGAGTGAATAAGTGCATGCACGTGAATGAAGGTGCGCAAGAGGAGCCACGTACTTAGGCCGTTAATGGTGTCCAGTCATGCAATTTAAGGAGGAGTTTAATCCTCCATCCCTTTCCCATCTCAATTTGTTCATCTCTACACAGTATATGCCACGTCGGCTAATCTGTACTAGACTCAAGCAACCGCTCTGGTATTGTTTTTTCCGCTTACTTGCTCCAGACCTACAAGGGAAGCAGTGGCGAAGGCAGGGCCACCCAGTCTAATGAGAAGAGGGCTTAGGTTGAAATGAATCCGAGTTCGCGCAAATACACAATGAAGGTTTGGACCCGATCTAATACCATTTCAGTCCACCTCCATTTTCCATTGCGTCCGACGACCGTCTACGAAGCTGTCCCCAAAACAACTTCGTCAACAAACACTGCCGCCAACAGCGTGTTGTGAGGACCTGGTTTTTTGGAAGCGGGAACCGGCTCTCCGGTGGCCGCGCGTCGCGCTCCACATTTAGACAGGAAATGATTACCTGTCACTAAATTGTGAGCATAAAAGTGGACCCGCTGTGGAGATTGCAGTTCAGTGAGTAAGCGTGAGGTGAAGGTCTAATATCAGCACGCTATCCTAGGCCGCCCAGGCCGAGGATTCGGGGGTACTTATATATATATATATATATATATATATATATATATATATATATATATATATATATATATATATGTGTGTGTGTGTTTGTGTGTGTGTGTTTGTGTGTGTGTGTGTGTGTGTGTGTGTGTGTGTGACAAAATAAGGGGTATGTTACACGGCCAGACTGTGATACCAGTGGGTTCTGCGACCTCTCGAGACCAAGTTGCAAGAGCTGCAACTGACACCGATACCTCTGAATGGAAGTGTAAGGTATCATTTGTGCCAACCGGGAGCCCTTCGGTCCCGATGCAGACACGCTGCTCATCGGTCAGAGAAGGCTCCAGCCATACAGCCGACGTTGCAGCTTGTATACAAAAGAGCTGCCGTAACTACTTCACTGCCTGAAGCAAGCAAAGAGACCACGTCCAGGTGTCGGTCAGAGCTCATTGCAACACATACACTTGCCATATATTCTAACCTCTAATTTCCGTTGGTGCATTGCGCGTTACATAACGGCCTCAAAGGAGAACGACAGTTCTGCAACCAATGAAGTTTTCAGAGTAACCAAGTAGAGCGAGTGTACCTTTTCACTAACATTATATCATCTTCTGTAATTCTTTTAAAATAAGTTGCCATACTCCAGGATATTGCGCTAAAGTCATTTGCATGGCGGTGATCAGTTCATGCGTTGAAATGCAGTAATAAGCACTGAAAAGCTCACCTTAAGCACAGCTATCGCTCTTACGTTGAGGGTTAAAAATTCTTCCTTGCACGAGAAAACGAGGCTAGTGGCCAGCTTCAAAGCGATTCCGTTGTGCCAGGGATCTAAAACGGAGCATACAGGAGAGACTATAAGGCAAACAGTTGAAATTACTCGCTAAGCTAACTCACAATACGCGGTTGACACTATTAAAACCAATCTTAAGCCCAAGCATTGAGTGGTGGTGGTGAAAATGTTTGTTGAATCTTGAGCCTTATTGATTGTTTTGATGAGTCGGCTCGATATCGCGTAGGGTGGCCGGGAGCTTGTGGCTCTCAGCGACTCTTAGAGCCCAGCCTACCTGCTCCTTTTGTGCAGCTGGGTTCGAGCTGGACACCGCGATCTCCCATCGCTCTATGTCTGTTAGTTGCAAATTGCGGAGTGACTGGTGCTCAGAGCACATGTAGAGGATGTGATGAAAGTCTGCTTTGGGTGCCCCGCAAAGAGGGCATACATGGGAGAAAAGGCCGGGGTGGATCTGGGCAAGGTGTGCTGGAGATAGGATGGTACGGGCCTGGAGCTGGCTTCAGGTCACCTGCTCGAGTTTTGCAATTTTGTAAATATTGTTTTCAGGAGCAGACTTTTAATTTGCTGGATGCATGACTCAATGCTTGGTATCCGCCCTCCCTCCCCCCCACCAAGCATTGAGTCATCCATCCAGCAAAAAAAAAATCTGCTCCTGAAAACAATATTTACAAAATTAGCAGAGGGGGTATGGATGCCAGCCTGATTTTATTTGTAAGTGGATTTTACAAAACTAGTCGCCCGTGAAACTCGTAACCGGGCATCGTTCATCCTCTGACCAAGGTCCTTAGAAGGCGGATCGAGACTGTCTCTTCGCGCCACCATCGGATAATATTTCGATGCTGCTGGCTTAGACCGCAAGCTCTACCTCGACCTTCATCCTGATCTCTCCGTACGGGAAGCTTAAGTTCTTCAGCAGATACAGCTAAATACATTCATAGCCACTAGACGGCTATATCTGTATAGATTTCACAACATTCCTACATACAACAGCTGCACTTCCCCTTATGCTAACCTTTCCCGTTGGCTGTTTTCCTGCCCGGTTTCTTCGAAATCGGGTTTATTTCTATCCTCCTCGCACACTATCTTGACCTAGGTGAACAGGCTTTTTGCTCCAGCAGGCCATCGATGTACTAGGCACCTAACTGTTGAGCTTCAATGATACCTTCTGCTTCTACTACAAAACAATAATATCACGAAAGCACCGACAGGCATTTGCCGACAGCCTTAGGAGCTAACGATTTCCTTGCCTTTTATGCCTTATTGAAGCGCAAACAACTTCAAAAGCACAAAAAGTGACGTATCGCATTGCCTGTATTCCAGCCCGGAAGCTTGTTTCCCGACACAGAAACGTGTCACCTAGCAACAGCAAGGGGTTAAAAAATAGCTTCATAAGTACGGATTAATGAAAAATTATGCCGGATAATCTGGGCCAGTTTAACTCACTTCTCTGTTTTCTATCGCCATATTCGCTATTGGCAGTGCTGATTTAGAACCAGTGGTCAACGCTTCTTCGGCGATAACTAGATGTTCGGAATTACATGGTTAGAGTGCTCACGTTAAAAATAATTTTAGGGTTTGTGAATTAGATAGTTCTACAACGGCCCCGGTCAATCTGACAAATTTTTTAGTTATCCACAAATTCATGCAGCTTAGCAGTGGGTGATCCACTTATTCTTCTCCAGTGGGTTTCGTTTGCCACCTAGGTTTTTTTTTACCTTTGTAACTTGAACACTCTGACATCGAAATACATGGCATGTGCCTTCATTGACTTGACTAAGCCCAAGAAAGGTAAAGGTCTCTCCTAGGTCTTTTCTTTACCCAGGTACTAGTCCAACTGTGGCCTTCCCAACTGTGTGCAGACTTTCTCCTCAGGACATCTAACTTTGTACCACTTCTTACTACTCCTGCCTCCCCTTAGCATTAGATAGATTACACTAACACATATGTCTACCTATCCTGCGCGTTACTGACCCACGTCTTTATCCTTATTTTGAGGTCGTGTTCATTCTCTGACTCAGCCCTCTTTCTGTTACTTATGAATGCACGTATAATTTACTTTCCCCAGCTAACTATGTTGCCGTAAATTTGAGTCGAATCCATCTTACTGACCCTAAATTTTTTAACTCTGCAATTGAGAGCAGGTCATATAGAGCTCTTCCATGCTTTTCATTCGAATAATAATGATACATGATATTTATCCGAGATGCTTGTGACCCATGGGTCAGTGGGGAAATATTTCATTGCAATTGGAAGCGACAGTGATTAGGGGGCTTGGACAAAATAAGACAAAAAAAAACAAAAGTTTTGAGCTGAGACGTCAGTGTGTGTTTTTATTAAATGTGTCAATGTCATCCTGACAAGTACTATAGATGATGTGAGAGTACTGAATAATGCGCTAAACTCCATTCATATCCATGTAAATATATCAGACTCCTAATTTGATTCTGCGGGTGCTACCTGAACACGAATAGACGGCGACAACTTTGTACGGCTAAGCGGCCAAAGATACAGACCCGATATCCGCCTGATCACGGTGCAGCAGAAAGCAGTCCCTCCAGTGGATCGTATTGTTTTATATTGCAGAAATGTTAATTCTATTCTCACTAGAAGATTGCACGCTGTATTTTGAAAACATTTGCATCACAGGAGAGACGCAGAGAGAAGAGTAAGGAACAAAGAAGATAGGACGGTTGCTACACTTTTTTTAGTTAATTTTTTTTAACAGGTTTGACACTTAAGCAAAACACGCGATGTGCAGTGTAATCGCAATCGTCTAAAAAAGCCATTTCATTTTCAAGCAAATATAACGACGGCTTCCTGTTGCCGCTGTCACCAGCCTTTATGATGTTGAAAACTTCTTGCGTTTCGCGCTCAAGTCTATCTTTTGCATGGCCAAGGCACTGCGCCTTCACAAGCATGAGTTTGCGTTTGCCTTTCCGGCAGTAGACAGCGAGAGGCCCACTTATTTCATCCTTTGCAAGTTTAGGGTGTTTAAGCGCACTTTTCACCATCCATCGGCCAGTTTTGCCGATGTACTCTCTTTTGCACCTTAAAATAGTACTGTAGGTTACTTTGGTCCACATCTAGAAAACATAGTTACGTGCTTTAATTTTCACACCGCCTTCTTGTTCTTTGTCATGATCAGGGAAATTCTTGATAACTTGCATTATGCGGAAAACAATAGGTTAACCTTGCAGTAGCTGCCTATTTTCTTTATTCTGTGGTAAACTTGCGGAGACACGGAATTATTTGAGTGTTCGTCTTTTTCTACTCTTGATACCCTTCTTTGCGGCTCCTTTTTCTTTTATGCAGTAGGCCCTCGCAAACAGCTGAAATGTTATCTGCAGGAAATCCAGCTACGCTAGCCGCTTGACCTGCCATCAACGTTTTCCGTCAATTGATGTTAACGAGTTTTTTCCGGTGCGTCGTTAGTAAAGTTCATAGCAATCCCTCGCTTTATGATCTTTGAATGTGAGCTATTGTAAGGAAGGTCATTGTTTTGCTACATCCCGAAGATATGGTTGCTCGCTCAAAAACTTTCCAGGTAAATTTTTTTTGTGGGTTATCGCAGGAAATTTTTTAGCTAAAATTTAAGCCACCAGCAGCATCTTTAATAGTAGTGATAACCTCTGCTACAGCTTCATCATAGCATCAGACGCGCGCGTTGCTTGGATTACCAAGTAATCATCGGCGTATCTGAAATCTGGTTTTACATGAAGGGAGTAGTGGTTATTTATTGTGTATACAAAAGGAAAAAAAAAGATGTTTGCCAGCCTCGGTATCTTCTATCTGATATCCGAAGCACCTGATCTGGGGCGGCGGAAATAAAGGGATAGCGAGGAAAAGGTAGAGGAAATCAAAGAGGTGAGTGATAGGGAGAAAGAAAAGGGTAGGTAAAAATAAAATAAATATATACACTATGGTACAGTATACAGTAGTTTGCTTGAGGCCCACCCGAGGTCACTGAGCACTCGGCACATCGGGCGGGCCTTCGCGGTAGCTCTGCGTCCAGGCAACTATTCACTAGGCACGCACTTGCACACTGTACAAAACACTGACGGCTGTCGTGGGCGGTCGGCCGTTATGGTGTGAAATAGCACACGCGCAGCGTTCAGTCACAGCGCGCACTATCTGGCGGGGTGAAACAGGCGGGTCATCAAGCCCGCCTGTTCCATATACTTACACAGGCTCACGTGTGTTCGCTCAAGGACGCGCGCACGGCCCGGCGGCCACAGGAGCACAGCTACGCTGTCCGGGATTACTCCCTGCGCTCTGTAAGCTGCCAGCAACTCACGTCGTGGTTCGGCTTGCGCGGCGCAGTGCAGTAGAATATGTTCGAGAGTTTCTACCTCGCCACAGCCGTCACAAACGTCACTGGTGACAAGTCCGTGGCGCATCCGTCGTTCCCCAGGCCACACACATCCAATGCGTGCACGGAGGATCATTGCGCGGTGCAGCCGAGTCAGCGAGCGGCCTCTGACACTGCGAATGCGCTCACCTCTTGCGATGCGTGGGTCGAGGTGCTGCGTCCGGAGGTGGTCGTCGATTACCGAACGCAGGTCTTCAAAGCGAGTTTCTCGTCGCTTGGAGGGAGTTCATGTGCTGCGGTCGCGAGAGCTCGTCGGCACGTTCGTTGCCCTCTATACCGCAGTTCCCGGGGATCCACTGTGCCCGTATAGCGCAGCCGCGCACCCCCAAGCGCTCGAGACACGCGCGAATCTGACACAGCATACATGAAGGCAGCTGATTATATTTTGAGTGTTGTTGTAAAATTAAGAAAGGTGTCAGACAAAAGGGGGGCAACTGATGAATCTATGCCTATGCCAGCCTTTTGAGCGTAGAAACGATCATTAAAATGGATGACCGCTGTTTGAAAATATTATTTGAAAAGCGTTAAAACGTTGTGAATGCTGATGCCAGAGAAACTGCGAAAAGGCACTTCTGCCGCTTCCTCTATCACTAGGTTTACGGCTTTGAACGGTTCGTCATGCGGTATGGAATAATAAAGTGCCTCGAAAGTCAGCAGAGAATCCAAATGTATCGAAACTATTCGTTTTGAGCTCACAAAAGAATTCTTCTCATGCGATCCTCGAAGCAGGAAAGGATCTTCAGTCTTCAAGTTGGTTAACTGTCGTTGTTGTAGCCACTATTGCCTGTCAACCATTATTTTTGTAAACAATTACTCGAAAAAGGTAAATCGGCTTGCGGGGCTTGCAAGATAACAATGGTTGTAAGTTTCAGTTTTGCGAATCCTTTCAAGCCTTGCTACAGCGTTGAGGCGCATTTATTGAAGGAGCCGAATAGCCATTGTCTTTAGAGATTTCGTTTTGAACGTTGTTTCTTTGATGTTTTTTATTATCGCTTGCTGAACCCTCCTTTCAATGGAACGACGAATCCACTCTCTTTACCAGATTGAAGTACCACAAGGTCATAATAGCTGACGACTTTCTGATGCTGGGGAAGACGGTTTGAATTGCGACTCGCGTTTTTGATCACAGACTCGGCATCTTCCCAAATGGATTGATATTTGTCTCGTCCCTTCGTTCTTCCTAAAATGCGGCGTACCATGGCCAAGAGTTGTTGCGTTTTGAAGCAGGCTCTGAACAAAAATGTGGTCCTTTTTGTCAGGATCCCGCGAAACTTGTCCCACAGTTGGGTGCCGCCAAGCACTATAATCTTGCTCGCAGCAATCTCGGTTCTTTTTCAGGACGGAGGAACTTGTGGAGCCTTCTTCTGCAAGAACTTTGTAAACTGTGTGGCAAATTACTTTTTAGCAAAATACTGTCTAGAGGCTGTGCACGGGTCATCACCTTCGTAAACAGGAACTCGTAGCCATAAAGCCTCACTTAGTGCCAGTATTCACACTTGAGGATTTTGCACAGTCGTCTCCCATGTCCCAATGACGGTGATACAACTCCCTGTAAGCATTGAACTTCTTGGGGAACTACGCCTTGCTTGATGCAGAAAGACAGTATGCGGCACTAGCTAGTGGTGACCATTATTAGGTTTACAAAGGCAATCTCTGCGGAATACTTAGCTTGGAATTAAAAAAAGAAACCCAGTGTAGAAGAAATACGTTGCAGAAGTACGTTTGTTTGGGATAGTTGGTTGCTATCCATGGTGAAAAAATTAGCAGAACAAAAAAGAGATGCAGGCAACAGTGTAAGGAACAAAGAAGTAGGACGGGAGATACACTTTAAACTGAAATTTGCTTGAAAAGAGTTTGACTCTTAAATGCAAGAATGCTCGTGGCGTGAAGTCTAATCGCAGTGACTTAGTACTTACAACAACAATTTACCAACTGCTCGTTTCTTTGTTTTAGGATCTCATAAAATTGCCCAAGAATTCCTCTTTGAGCTGAAAACGACTTGTTTCGATACCATTGGATTCTCTGTTGACGTTCAGGAACTTTATTATCCATACCGCTTGATAGCTGCCCAAAGTCGTAAGGTTAGTGATGGAGGGTACGGAAGGGAACTGGAAAAGTGCCTTTTCGCAATATTTCAGGCATCAGTGGTGACAACATTTTATCGTTTTTCAAATTTTATCTTCACACAATGACCATCACTTTTAATGATCGGTTCTACACCTAAAAAGCTGGCATGTGCATAGATTCAGCAATTGATTCCCTTTGGTGTCACATCCTTCTTGTGTTGAAAAGAACCTTCAGGATTCAATCAGGCACCTGCCTGTATATATAACTTTTAGATACGTCGATAATTACATGGTAATCCTAGACTACGCGTCCGTCTGATCCCTTAATGAAGCTAAATTTTTCTTAAGAAGTCACCTGTGATAATGTACACAATTTTCGCACCTAAACATTTTCTGAGCGAACAACCTCATCTGCTGGATGTAAACCCCAGGTTAAAAAAATACTCTTCCTTACAATAGCTCACATTCACAAATCATAAAACGAGACATTGCTATGAATTGCATCAGCTCCGGAGTGAAAAAAAAAATTCGGTTACGTCAATTGACAGAAAACGATGATGGCAGCGTTCGCGGCCTACATGGGCACCCAGGCCGCAGCATCGCTCAGACTGCTCCCCACTTGGGAGCGCAATCTCTTCGCCGTAGGCACCCGACAGGGGCACGTTGCGGACAAGCTTCAGCGAAATTTTGAAATTGACTCAACCGAGGGTCTCCCCACGTATGGCCAGTTGAAACTCACTGGTGATGTGTGTCGCGGCGTCATCACCGTAGCCAACCACGAGACCAGTGATTCACTACAAAACAAGATCTAGCGGCGTGCTGGAGAGCTTGCCGATATCCGCAAGCTTAGAAACTGAAACATCGCGGCACTCACTTTCGTGGGCAAAGTGGTGCTGCGATTTATTCAATATGATTCGGAAGTTACCCTTTTTCGTGCGTACAGAGAGAAAGAAAATTGTAATTGTTTAACGGAATAGCGTGGGTGGTTTCCTCAGTCCAGGATACCATTGGCCCGGGCTGTCTCCCGGGCTCTGGTGAGCAGGCTGCGCTGTTCAGAGAGACCCGTGTGGGCAGCTCTGCCTCCCACTCCGCTTGGCTGAGCGGTCGAGCTTTATATTTCTCTAATTGCTCTTTTCAGTTCCATATCATGTGAAGGATGTCACATGATATGGAACATGGAGTGCATGTGTTATTTTTAAATTTTTCGGGCCAGATTTTGTGGTACTTTGCTAGGTTTGGGAATATCCTAGCCTGTATGTTCCTCCAGGTTACTGCCTCCTGTCTGCTGAGACCTTTGTGCGGTTCTGCGTATTGTTTTCTTTCTAATTTGAAGTACTGTATTAGTTTCGCGTATGTGAGAGGGGTTGAAGGCTCAGGGGCAGCTGAAGCAGGTGCTCGGAAAGTATGCCCTTGGGCTATCCTGTCGGCAGCCTCGCTGCCATCAATTCCCTCGTGTGCCGGTATCCACATGATTGTGTGCTTCATGTTGCCCGTGTTTTTTTTCCTGCTCCATTATTCGGTGTGCCTGTTTGTATACGCGCCCCACGAGGAAAGCACGACAGGCCTTTTGGGAATCGCACAGTTTTATGTGTTTTCTACCTTGGCTGCTGGCGTGTTTAACTGCAAGGGCGATTGCAACTTCCTCTCCATTTTCTATGTAGTTATTGGTGTTGATCAATGAGCTGGTCACCTCTCTTCCGGTGTGGTCAACTGTGTTGGCTACCACCGCTTTTCTCCACAGATATGGACTGGCGTCTACATAGAGTATTTCGCTGTTGTTTCTTACGACGTTGTTTTGCATGATGGCAGGTCAAGTGGCTACGCATGGCTGTTTTCCCTGCCCATAACATTTCAGCTATTTGCGAGGGCCTATAATACAAAAATTAAAAGGGAGAGGAAAGAAGAATATAGAGAAGAAAAATACAAGCACTCAAGTAAGTGTATATTTCAATAATATTTTCCACAACCTGGAAGCTGCCGTTAAAAGGTTAACATAGTGTTTTCAGGATCATGCATGCTATCAAACTTTTGCACGATGACAACAAGGAAGAAGGCGGTGTGCAAAAACAAGCATGTAACCAGGTTCACTATATGCGTGACCAAAGTCATGTACACTATTTTTTAACGTGCAAAAAGCGTACATCGGTCAAACTGACCGTTGTTTCAATGAAGGAGCGGTTGAACACTCTCATTTCGTTTAGGATGGAATAAGTGGGCATCTTGCTGTCCAATGCAGAAATGCAAATCCATGCTTGCGAAGACACATTTTCTTAGTCACGAAGAAGACAAATTTTATAGCTCCGCATTCTAGAAAACAGGTCCGCGGGAAATAGTCTCACCCGATCAGTCGCAAGTTGCCAGGTGTATAAAAAACACCGGTTTATTCCAGGTTTACAAAAAAAAAAACACTTCGGAACAATACAACATCAGAAGACACTGTAGAGTGAAGCATACATTTAAGGTTTGTAGCAGAGCTTTGTCATGATTACAAAAAGAAGAGGGCTGTGCTTTTACACTGCTCGGCAAGGCAAAACAAACTAGGACGCGAATAGGGGGATGTGGCACGGCAAACGCACTCCTAGAGTCATCAAAGACATCGCTTCGCGCGTGGGAAAAACTGACGCAAACAGCCTAACCCTCCGGAGGCACCGCTTCTGACTTCCTTCTGGTAGGACTCCGCTCTGACGTCCGTATTCACACAGGATACATCGTGCTGCTTGCTGAGATCATGACCACGCCATAGACGCCCATACATACTACAAAATTGGCGACTTATGGAACTCGAACGTCCAATTAAAACTGGGGGTTATTGCGTCAAATGACGTCACGCATACGTTTGCTTTGGCGCCAACTATAAACAAATTGTGTAAAAAAAACCGCCGCGCCGCATTGACGAGCCTGCATGGTTTCTAGGTTGTTGTCTCTCAGCGCACATCAACCTTTGCCATCTTACAGAACTCAAGTTTCTGTTCTTTACGCCTTTGTTATAAGCAATTGCTCCAGCACAATGAAAGTGATTGGCAAAGGTCGCGGCATAGAAAGGCAGTAACACTTTCAAACATAGAGCAAGTATGCAAATACTGCTGCAAGTCATGCAAATACTTTGGCCATGTGCTTTGCCCCTCAGCACAGTAATGTGTGGTCTAGAAGCACTGGTGCAACCGGAAGTTAAGCCCAGTTCGCAACAAAGTGTACCAAGGGAACAATTTTTGTTTTCATATTCGTGGTTTATTTCATCACTTAAGCAAATACAGCAATAAAGCACAACAAGAAAAAAATGTACGTCGCCGACAGCACAACCAGTAACGCTGTTTAAGCGGGCTAATCATCTCAATAATTGCAGCCGGGCATAGAAAGAGCTTGAACTGCCTGCCACAAAACATCGCCAGATAAGAAAAATGCATTTACAGAAAACAAAGTTATGAAAGCTGCAATTCAAATAAAAATGTCATGAAAGTAGGTGCGTCAGGACACACGTGGAGCATAGAGCAGTGAGATTACTCTTTACATTTAAATTATTCGGCTGAAAGAATACAGCAGTTTTCAATGCAATTTCGAGGTTGCACCAGTCCTGACAGCTTTGTCATAACCAAACGTGCTAAATACACGGTCATTAGAGCATACACTGAGAATGTGTGCAACCTCTAGATCTGATCACCCGTGAGTCAGCCGGGATCGACGGTCGAGTCCACGCTGCCGAAATGTGCCACAGAGCATCGCTTCTTCCCTTTGTGCGTGCTCATCTTGCGATAAAGCGCTGAGCGCTTCAAACGAAGGTCAAAAAGCGCAATACAGTGATGCAAAAAGACTTCGCACTGGCCGCACGTCGAAGGGGACGAAACTAAAAAAACACGACTGCAGGGGGATATTAAATCTCATCAAACGGCGACAGAGCCGCGAACACCAAGGACGTCGAAATATTGGCAAGAGAGACAGTTTTCAGACTTGCGTACTAAATTTATACGCTTTCCCGGGAGCACCAATGCTCGCACCACAACATACAGCGATAAGAAACCACTTCGTGCTTAGTCAGCTTCGTTACCTTCGTTACCTTGGTTATCTTTGGTTGTCTACTTTGCAAGAACCTAATAAGGCCTGAAAAGTTTCGTCAAGACATATGCAACATCAAGGGGGCGCGATAAGTGTGCTGCAAGATTTGAAAATAACTCAGTGGCTTAACTGTACTTAAGCCTAGGATATTGCGAAAAAGATAGGCGAAGTGTCTTCAATGGAAGACGACACCACATGTTAGGGTACCTCGAAGCGCGCGTCCTTGCATGGCGGAGGGGGCGCGCGCATCGAGGCACCCAGCTACTTGTTAGCCCACAGCGCACCTTATGGGAGAAGCGCGAAACGCCTGGCGTGGCTACGAGCCACGCTACGCTGAAAAGGCGACTTGGTTGCCCATCTTCGCCTCGCTTATGACATGACACCACCTGTTAGACTACAGCGCACCTAGTGCGAGAAGCTCGAATGGCCCGGCGTAACTATCGGACCACGCTACGCTGAAGAGCCGACTTGGTAGCCCAGCTCTCCTGCTGGTATGACGTCAGTAGTCACGTGATGTAAAGCGTAACTACAGGATCATGCCACGCTGAAGGCTCAAAACCTGGCCCAGTATTGCATTCGCAATAGAACAAATTAAGAATGTCTTAATAAAATTATTTATCTCATTCACAAGCAAAGTTATCAAAATGTCCATTATTCTTATGTTGATTGATGCTTTTTAACTTGTAGCAGTATAATTTCTTAATCCGAGTGATTGGTCCCCCAACCTGTGGCTATGCTGCGGTACCGCTAAATAGCTTTTGGGCCCAGCCTTCGCCACCACTCTACTTCCGCCATAACCCATGTCCCTGCCACGCTATCTCGGAAATGCCCTGCTCTTTTATTTCTGCTGTCGTTATCAAGACTCACTCTCAAGCACAGCACATGCCATGCCGTGCGATAAAGTATGCACATGTACAGTTTCGCTACCTCTGTGCACCACGATGCAGTGAAAAAAGCGCCCGTAATTCAAAAGGCCAAGAAGGGCGCGGGAGCCCCACGAACTTCAGCGCGAAGTATTAGAAATTTTGCACATCATAAAGGCTGGTGACAACTGCTTCAGCTCACCGTCCTTATCTTTGCTTGACAAAGAAATTGCTTTTTTAGAGAAAAGCTGTTAGACTTCACGCCACGAACGTTGTTTGAATTTAAGAGTCTAACCACTTCAAATAAATTTCAGTTGGGAAGTGCGCTTGTGTGTACGTTTCTTTTGCGCTGCGAATTTTCTCACTCTAAATAGCAACCAACGAGCCATACCCATCGTGCTTATATACACTGCAGCGTAACATATTACTAAGTTACTATACTACAGAACAATTTTAGAACAAAACTTTTGCAGAAAGAAGCTTTTCCTTCAATGTCCGCATTTTGCTGCGATTCTCCATCGTCCACCATTCTAAAATAAAACTGCGATAAAAACACCGTTACTCGCAACGCCTGTAAAAATAAACTAAATTATGTGGGTAGCCACACTGTCGCATAATTCTGCCGCTAACAAACCACATGCTTTTATTTATGATGTTGGGTTTCGGATGGGGGCTAAAGTCGGGAGAGACTCCCTTCAGCCGGCCACCCCCGCATTGGGAAATATACTGTGCCAGGTACTCTCGATATCTGTTCCTACAGCATTGAGAGTGCCGCGTCTCACAATTGTTCTGCGGCTGTCATGAATTACTTGTGGTAATCTCTTTCTATTGCAGCTGTACGTCGCATGGGATACTGAGTAATCGTCATTTTACGTTGATATGGGCCATCGAACTGCGAAGAATCGGATTTGAGCGTAGTTTGTGGCTCGAAAACTAATATTCCAGCGTTCATGTACCACTAAAACAGAGGCCGCTGCTGAGTCAATATATGCCTGAACTGCTTAGTGCAATAACACATTGAGAAAAACGCCGGCTTTGCCTCCCTCTGTTTCATAGCCACAGAAAGCTGTCTCCGTGTATAAATGGGTTCCCATAGCAATCACAGCACCTTGCAATCTACCTTAAACTTCTATTTCATTCCCAAACAAATAAAGAGCAGTTCGGTTATATTGTTGCGGGGAAGATATTCAGTCCGATAGCTGTTCACAGAACTAACGTTAAAGGCAGCACCAATCTCACCACCCTCAGCGTCGTCGTCTTCTGCGAGTCTGTCGCAATTCATCATTCTCAGCACGATCAGCGATGCAGCTAACACTAATCCCCCTCGTAAAAAGCACAGTCCCGGTGCATTCTACGTTAGCGAAATAGAACGCGAATATTAGGGCTTCAGACGGTACATACGCACTACTTCGGAGGTTCGAGGTGTGGACAAGGACTTCGGATAAATAAATTCAACTTTGTGTGTGATGTCGATAAAGGGGAGAAAACACGGTAAGGGCCTGTGTAACAGGGTAAAAGTTTTACACACAAGCCCCCTCGTCGGCACGGGAGCCGCAGCAGAATGAGAGATCCAGGAGTAAAGTAGACATCGCGGTGGCGACTGTCGTACTGGAACTTTTGGGAGTCTTGGGATGCCGAGAGCTTGGTACGAGCTATCCGGCGGGCATCAGGAGTGCGGGTGACGGCATCACTGGCGTAAGTACTGGTGGCGTCTGCCGCTAGTTATGAGGTGTTGAAGGGCAGTAACGGGTGTCGGCCAAATAAAAAAATAAAATAGAGAATATCCAGCTGTATAATGAACAGATGATTGGTAGGCGAATGTCACAAAGGGTAGAGCAAGGTCCCAATTGCGGTGGTCGTCAGACACAAATATGGCCAGCATGTCTATGAGGTACGGTGTAAAAAACTGATTCATTTGTAGGAAGGGAAAGCGCGGTAACTCTCTTACTTGTTTTCTGCGGACACCTCAACCGCGCCGTAAAGGAAGGAAGGAAGGTGGGAGTGAAAGTGGAAAGAGAGAAAGAGGAGCCGTAGTGGAGGGCTTCAGAGTAATTTCGACCACCTGGGGATCTTTAACGTGCGCTGACATCGCACAGCACACGGACGCCTCTTCGGTTCGCCTCCATCGAAACGCAGCCACCGAGGTCGGGGTCGAACCCGGGTACTCCGGCACAGTAGTCGGGCGTCTATTACCACTGCACCATCCCGGCGGGGCGTACATTGTAGACATTCCGTGAGGCTGTTGGTCTGTGGGTGGTAGGCGGTGGTGAATTTGTGGCGGACTAAGCACGAGCGAAGAATTTCGTCAACCACTCACTGCAGGAAGCAGCGGCCATGGTCAGTTAGTAGTTTTCGAGAGGCACCTTGATGGAGAATTACGTTTTCTCGGCGGAAATCAGCGACATCTGTGGCGCAGCTAGTCGGGATGGCTCGGGTAATAGCCTACCGCGTAGCGTAATTGGTGGAGCCGGCGATCCATTTGTTCCCCGAGGCGGAAACTGGAAAGGGGCCAAGAAGGTCAACACCTAGACGGGAAAACGGCTCAGTCGGTATGGGGATTGGCTGCAAATGACCTGATGGGAAAATTGTCGGCTTCTTGTGACGCTGCCACAGTACACACGCGGTAATTTACTGTTGGACAGAGCGGTAGTGCCCCGACCAGTAGAAACGTCGGCGCAGACTATCGTTTGTGCGAGAGACACCCAGGTGGCCAGCTGTGAGAGCATCATAGAACTGTTCAAGGATGGGAGAACGCAGGTGTTGGTGAACGGCGAGCAAAAGGTCTGTGCCATCGTGTCACATAATACGTCGGTACATGATGTTCTCGTCGAGTACAAATAAGGCCGGAGATGGATCATGGCGGTCGGAGATAAGACGACGGATAACGGAGGCAGCGAAGGATCCAAGCGCTGTTCGTCGGCGATGTTAGAAAAAGCCGAAACAGACAAAACACATGCGTCATCGTCACAGTCGGTGGGGTTAGGGGAGTGGACGGGATGACGGGACAAGCAGCCTGCATCTTGGTGAAGCCGGCCGGACTTGTAGATGACGGAAAATTTATATTCTTGCAATCGTAGCGCCCAGCGCCCCAAACGGCCAGTAGGATCTTTGAGATAGGAAAGCCAACACAAAGCATGATGGTCTGTTATAGCTGTAAAAGGGCCGTCAAGCAAATAAGAGCTGAATTTTGTAATAGCCAAAACAAGTGCCAAGCATTCTCGATCTGTGATAGAATAATTTTCTTCAGGCATTGATAGGAGGCGGCTGGCATACGCAATCACCCTTGTACGGCGGTGTTGTCGCTGAGCCAGTATAGCTCCTATTCCATGGCCAATTGCGTCGGTGAGGAGTTTACTATTGACGGATGAGTTGAAATGGGACAAGACCGGTGGAGTAGAGAGAGCAGCAATAAGCGCCGAGCAAGCTGCAACTTGTTCAGGCCGCCGATAAAATGAAACGTCTTTCTTGAGGAGGTGGGTCAGCGGACGAGTAAGGACTGCGAAATTGGTGATGCTGCGAAGGATGCGAAGTACGTTCATGTTTAGAGGCGCTTTTCTGCTTTGATTATCTGGGTTAATAATACCTTCTTGCTGTTATTTCCCGAGGTTGCACGACAAGGCAATGTGTACTCAATGAATGACAGATCACTAAGGCATTCTTGACTACCTCGTATTCACTTATCACTAACTGCAATAATTTCCCGCCTCAGTGATAACTGAATCAGCTCCGAAAACGTATTAGCTATGCTTCACTGTACCATTGCCCATGACAAGTCTGCTTGCAGCAGAGCGGCAATCGCTTGTAAAAGGTCAGCGATGAAACTGCTTCTAGCGCTACTTCTCCATACAAACGTTGCGTTTCCTAGAATTGTGTAGCAGTAGCGGTTACAGAGACTAATCTCTCATTTCGGATGAATTAATAAACCAAACAGTGACACAACCGGTTAGAACGAAAGTTTTTCTGCTGCGGTGCGGTACATTCTTGACCCCGTTGTTGATAGTGGCACCCCTAGCAGCCTATATTTTCTCCGAAACCAAATTTCGTTAACTAGAACATTAAGATGTTTAAATGGCTGGTAATTCTGACTCTTACCCTCCTTCATATCTTAATAGTTCGCTCTCTTTCTACCATCAAGGTAATTGTCAGAGATGTGCTGTATATGAATAAAAAGTAAAAATATGAGAACGTGTTTAGAGCGCATTATGTAGCCAAGTTTAAAGGAGCTGTAATGGATCACAAGCTGCATATATAAAGTGTGCCAATGTATCGGTACTTCGCTGTGGAGAGTTCAGAACTAGCACTAGCGCTCTTGCATAGCGCATTTTCTAACGCGGAGAATTCTAAACTAATCGCGGTTCAACATCTCTGATTGCGCTGTACGGCTGAAAAGGCGATATGTTTTAGAGGACTGTCGAATACAGTGAGGCATTGTTATGAATACTACTGTCATAATGCTCTGATCTTCGCACGAGTAGCAACTGTTGCTTTATTCTCTGTCTTTTTATTACATCGAGTCATTTAAGCGGTAATATAAACTATTTTTGTTCGCAGTTTATCGAAAGATTGTGAGTCCACTCTGCAGTAACATTTAATCCTGTACTGAATGTATTACCGAGGGTAGAAAAGAACTCTTTCATTGAAGGTTTTTCTTACTCTCGCCGGAACAGTTAAGGCTGCTATAGAATCCGAATGCGGTGAGTATTTGAAAGTAGTTAACAGAACTTCTCAACGACCATGACAAAAGATGTGTGGAGCCAAAGACTGCTTTGCGTTCTTATGAGGTGAGAAAAAGTTATCGTCATAATTGTCTTCCCTTTGAAAGTATGGATCTGTACACAAATTCTTGATACTAATTGCAGTCATATACTGGCAACTGAACTATCAACCAGTAATCCTAGGAGCTACAATACTAGATGTAATAAAAGTGCACACAATATGTGCTACTTACTGAGAGAAGAGCGGCAAAATTCCAGTTTTTGGAAAGCAATGGTGACTTGTGTCAGTGTGACACAAGCAATTTGGCTGGCGAGAAGTATCCGTGTGAAACCCTTCATTTCTACCTTCAGGAATTGTTCGTCAACAACCAGCTTCTTTATGCTGCCTGGAAGGGAACGTGGGCCTCGTTCTGCTTACTACGAGCTGGCAACGTGCGCGTGGTTTTCAAACGCTCAGCAGAAAATTGTTTATCGTTCCCAATTTAGACTCTGTACTTTTCCTCATTCTAATGACGTCTTTGCTGCGCGCTAGTCATTTATCCTAAAAGCGTGGCCTGAGCTCCAGCTGTAATATAATGAAACAAAGAAATATTTACAAAGAATTTTCAAGAGCCAAGGACTCCTGTTCAAATACATTTCCCTGGCAGCTGGATTTTGAATCTAATGATGCATGTTCATAGCGAACTCAAAAATGTACCGGCAGTAGTCGATAGGATTCAGAGTTGTGTAAAACTGTCGATGAAAGAGAAATACTATGTAATATTTCCCTTATTTCTTTCTAAGGCAGTACTATCCCAACCCAAAAGCAAATGTGTTTCCACACCTAAAATAGCGCTTGGTAACACTCCGATTGAAATTGTAGACAGTATGAAGGTTCTGGGTGTTCATTGTTCCAGTAACCTAACTTGGGAGCAACATGTTGATATCACCTACAAGAAAGTTTGCAGAGTTTTTAGTGCAATAAACAAATGTAGGCATGTGTTACCTCAGAAGATTACGCTGCTGCTTTATAATTCTCTAATTCTACCCCAAATAACGTATGTCCATTTGGTATGGGGAACGACAACCAAAACGAACTTAAACAAATTATTGTTGTTACAAAAGAAAGTAATAAGAATTATAGCTGACATAAAGTATGATTCCCACACAGAAGAACTTTTTAAACGATTTGCAGTTATTAAGGTTTGTGAGTATTATAACTACCGTCTTACCATATCGTACACCACAGCTGTAAAAAAGAATAACCTTTTTTTACAACAACATCGCCACACTGAAGCCAACTGTTCAGAAATACAACACACGTCGCCCAGATGCGTTCTATATACCAACCACGCCAAACAACTATGCCCAACAGTCATTAACCTTTACTTTGCTAGTTCTCCTCAACAGTTATGCTCATCAGTTCCTCGATATAACTACGATGTCTAAAAGATGTTTGAAACATTTGTTCTTGGGGTATAATAATCCAACAATGTGAAATGTGAACTCGGCGTCATTTTCCTCTTGATCCGTCAATCCCATGTTCCCTTCTTGTGAAGCACTATATGTTGGCTCGTATGACAGTATATTTGTAACGCTCTGTTATTTTGATAGTGAGATTTTTTTCCCTTATTATTTTTCCTTTTTTTGTGACACTGTATATATTGTCTCATAATACAGTACATTTGTAACTCTCATTTTGTTATCTTGATAGTGGATTGCTCCATATTATGCCTCTGCTGCTGTCATGAGTGGGGGCAGTAGCCTCGTCTAGCTGCTGGTAGCAGTAGCTTTTTGCGGCTGCTCCATCCTTTACTTTGTGCAAAGGAAAATAAAATTTGATTTGATTAGATCTGATTTGATTTCAGTGCCAATGTAAATATTACTAGTTTCGGATTCAGGTTTTGACTAGATGAAGCCGAACGCTACGCAAGCTTGATATACCAAGTAGGAATTGGGCCGCTGCTAGGAAAACCTACCAGTACTATCTTGCAATGTCAATGACTTTCGAAATTACCAAGAAACGGGACTGACTGCAATGTGACTCCATTTTTAGATACACAATTGATCTGGTTAATCGGACTGCGTTAACGATTTCCGATGTGTCGGCTGTAATTGGGCCAGCATAAGTACACCATCTGCCACATGACGTGGAACGCTTTGTGGAGCTTACCTGCAAAATATTTCTCGATTACTGTTAATAAACGAGCAGCTACATTCCGAGGAGCCCAAACGTAGGCAAGCGCATCGGGTGTGGTAATAGTTATGTGAGATTCCGGCTCAGACGCACGAGCGTTAAATGGTTGCAGCCTCGAAAACTGAGACAAGATATCTCGTTTGAAGAGCTCGCAGCGGTCGAATGGAGGCTGGTCGCCTTTTTACAGTTCGTGATAGTATTACGATTTCTGATGTAGTGGCACACCAGCATGTATAAGTGTGAATTGATAAAACACTTTTTCGATATAACATGTATTCTTTCGCTATCACTTATTTCCCTTTCGTAGTCCTGTAGCTTTCGCACTAGAGCCATATTTAACAATTGCCTTCAGTAATAGCACAACATGCCTTAACATCCCGAGCTAAGAGATACGACGCCATTGACGACGGGTCCAGAATGGTGTTCTGAAATTCCGCAAAGAATTGATTCTGTGCAGCACTACGAGTCAACTTGTCAGTTAAAATTTCTGTGTTATATCACCCTAAATTACGGGGGGTCAATTCTTTTGGAGTCTCAGTCGAGCACAGCCCGGTATTCCTCGTCTTTTGTATTGTGTTTTGTTCCCTCCATCCCTAACTCTTCCCGGGAGGACTAGGAAACCACCCTGCATCGGTTACTGCGACCTACAGGCCCAAAGGCCTTAACGCGGCGTACGAGGGCGGCAGCCACCGGCAATGGGGTCCCTGAATGTGGACTCCACCTAGTATGGTAAGGCCGAGGCCCTTAAGACTCCGAGCCAAACAAACCTCCTTTAAAATGTACAATACATGTTTTTACCACCATCACCACCTCCGTGCGCCAAACGTGCGAACAAGAAGCTGGTAACGAGTAGGCCACTAGGAACGCGGCTGAAGGTCAAACTCTTGCAACAACCTGCCTATCATATGTTTCCACCGCATCAATGGGATGCTAGTAGGAAAATCAGATATTTTTGTCAGCGTCGGAGTTCTGCAAGAAGATAAATGAATGCTCTACAAAATAGAACAGTCAGCCCAGCATATGCGTAAGCAGATGCTTTCTCGAATGAAACAAAAGTCTATATAAATCGCGGCCTTTGTAAAGTGAGAGTAAAAAGAAGAAGGGTATAACTGTGAACATGTAGGTCAGTAACTCAGGCAACACGTGAATAGCGGAAGACAGTGCAGTAGGTAAAAGAATATCTAATTCGCTGCCAGAAACAACGTAGTAAATAAGGGCAAGGTCCTCGCTGGCGTTCCAAAATTCTCCTCGCACCCTCGACGATCAGGGTAAGAAGGAGTGTGGTTAGAAAAGAAATAAAGAACAGTAAAAAGGTCGGAATGGGGACAGGGGTGGTGGCGGCGCGCGCCTAGTGAAAGGAGAGACGTACTGCGGTTAAGACGTCGCCCCCCCCCCCTCGTCCACCCCCCCCCCCACCCCACCCCTTCCTTCTCTCCTTTCAAGATTACGAACCAGAGGCCCGTCGTGAAGAGGGGCGAAAACTGATCCTGCAGCTCGGTGGGGAGCGCGGGGGGAGGCGGGGGGCCCCACTTCTCTCCTTTCAGTGCGCTGGCAATTGATTCAATGCGCTGGCAAATTTCAATGCGCTGGCAATTGATCTAGAGCTTCCTCCGCTATTTTAACATCAGCAAAGCGGCTATCATGTGCTTCCCATAGAAAACAAATTTTCTGCCCCTGAAAAACGGGGCAGAGGTTTAGCTCCGGTCAAGCCTAGTTGAGTTGCGAAAGCAACAGCTGCATGGCTACGCTTAGGATAGCTCTACGCTCCGGGCAGCAGCCACGCTCTCCTTCTCCGTAGTAGGTCAATTTTAGCCGCGCGCTCCTAGCTATTGAGCGCGAGGATATATTGTGGCGCCACCTTTTGGAAGCGACTGCATACGAAGTGGGATAACACACGTTGAACTGCCGCTGTAGGATGCTTTCTTAGGCTGTTCAGTTGCGCGTTGGTATTAAGTTCATTTTTTATTTAATATACACCTCGTTCTGTACCTTTATATGCTTAATTGGAGGTATTAGACCCACATGATCGGCAAATATGCACTTCACCGAATCAGAGTTATCGAAGTTGGCGAACTTTACTGCTACAACGACGCGCACTGGCTGCAGCATTTCTGCTGTTAAAAGAGAACTGAAGCTACCACACAACCAATCATGGTTAAGCAGTCAATGGACAGGTAATGGGATTCCTCTGCAAGAGCAGCGGACTGTAAGGACCCTGACAGATGCTGAGCGTCTTCGCATAGCGCCGGTCGAAGCGGAACCTTTCGCCTGCTCCCTTAAATGTAGTAGAGTAAACAAGTTTGACTGTGACGATGACAAGGATTATTTTTTAGCAAGTGTAAAGACGTGCGTTCTACACAGCGCATTCTCGCGCACTGACTAATGCCAGTAGCATTCTTGGTTATAGCGGATATTTGTTTTCACCGCGCACAGTAGTTTTTTTACGCATATCTCGATCAGCACATCACTACATGCATGCAATGCTCTATATTTCGTTCATCCTCGGACTCTGCCATTTGAAATTACTACAATACTAGAGACGCTGCTTGAGACAACTCACCATGCATACCGCTGTCCGAGGCGGCATAATCTTCCCGTTCACCAGTGAAACGTCCCTGTCAACGCGTTCTTTTAGAATAATCTGAGACCCATTGGCCTTCGCACGATCTCTACTTTCTTTGGGAAGGTACTTCTCCATGACGCAGCCAGCATCTTTTCCATTTTTGCAGCAATAGTATTGTTACCTTCGTAAGTGATAAGTGCAAATTAAAATGCGCGCGCCGTTTCTTCTGCCTGTCACCAAACATCTAGCCCCAACTATATGGGCAAAATCTTGCTGGGGAAATGCCTGCTGCGCACATCATGAGAATGATCACTCACTGATTTGTCCATTGACATTTTGACTAAGGAAGGTTCCATGAGCTTGGTTCGGGTAGCAATGGGAGCTTGCGCAGGGTTCCCTCGCTTACGTCCGGGTACAGAGCAGTAACGGACCGCAGCAACAGCTTAAGTAAACTTCAGCGGCGTCAGTAACGATGCAAGATCAAAAAGTGCAAGGCTGGCACTCTATATCAACCCAAACTCCACCAATACACATGACTATTAGCTTTTAAAACGCCGAAATTCCATCGAGCGTCCGCTTCAGCGGCAGTAAGAGGAGTTACGTGATCCCACTTGCTCTCCTAGGTCAACGCTAGCGCCGTTCGCTCCAGTGGTGGCGCTCGTGCCCGTACACCCCACGCCTCTTCTGGGCAGAACCAACGGAGAGAATCATGAGCAGCTGGCGCCGGCTGTGGTTATGACGCCAGTTCTCCGGCACCGGCGGTACGCGTGGCGAAGCGCGGCCGCGACGGCGGCTCCGACACACGAGCGGCTGCCTCTGACGTCATACGGCTCCTCGCGCATGCGCAGCTGGGTCCACGCTGTGCCACGCGAATGGCTCGACGATTGGCGTAGTGTTGCTTTCCCAACAAAAGTTTGAAGAGTTCAAAGCTGTTGAACCGAACGTGGAGCGAGGTTTGACTGCAGGCGGGAAGAAGGAAGAGCAGAGTTTTCCGAACGTCTGAAGCTACCGCTCTTCCACTTTTCTCGATTTTTTATTGCTGTGAGCTATTCGTGATCTCGTCATCCTTCGCGATGGCGGACGCACGATCCCTGCGTCCACCCGCCGCCATCGAACAGGCTGCGGTGTACTCGACGGGTCACCTCAACGTCGCGGACGTGGAGCTTCCAGACTCGGCAGATGACTCCACAGTGACTGAGATGAATTCAGACAGCAGCTACACGCCTATACTGTCGCGCTGCCTGAAAAGGAAGCTGCGCCGACCATAAATAATGAGTGAGACACCAATGAAGAATGCTGAAAAGCAAGGGGTATTTTCCGTTGCCTTCGTACAGAGAACGGCGACGGAGAATCTGAATGATGTTAGCAGACAGCACCTGACCTAGTGTTTCGACCAGCTGGTTCCCGGTGATGTTGACGAGGTCAGAATTAATCCCTTGAAAAATGTCCTGACCGTGGATGTCAAATCCCAGGCTACAGTGGAGAAGGTGAGAGCAATTGGAGCGCTTGGCAACATGCCGGCCCGTTCTTTTCTTGCACATAAGAAAAAGACTACTGCAGTTGTAATCACCGACCCCGAGATAAGTGAAAGCGATCTCGACACGCTGATCAAATCTACAGCGCGCAATGTGGATTTGCATCGTTTCGGCCGCTCAAAGTGCGTTAAATTAGTCTTTGAAACTGAATCCCTCCCATCCCACGTTGAAGTGGACTATGTGAGAGACTCAGTTCCGATGTATATTCCAAGACCTGTTCAGTGCCACAAATTCATCAAGATAGGACATGTGAGTGCCGTTTGTCGAAGTGAGGTATCCTGCCGTCGATGCGGCGGTAGGTATCCTCATGACACATGCCAGACGAAGACTGTCAAGTGTGCGAACTGCTCGGGTGCCGATGAAGTGACCGCTAAGGACTGTCCTAAAATTCGGAACGAAAGATGTATGCTAAAGATGGTGCGAGATGACTCGACTCATCAAGAAGCGGCTGCGTCTACTCGTCGTCGCAAGCACCGTTCCCGATGCCGACACAAGGAATCGGAAGGCAAACCTAGCCTGGATAAGACAACTTCACAGTTAACGTCAGCTCAGGTGCCACAACAGATTGAGCCTAATCCAGCTAAGAATACTCCTGCTGTAATATCACAGGCAATGTCACAGGCCAAGGATCAGACAAAAGCTGTTGTATTACCAGCCGCCTCTGATGTTGAGTGGCCTGCTCTACCACCAAAGGCCATCGCCATGCCTAAACCCAGTTTGGTTGCCACCCGTGATGAAAACTCCGACAACCCCGACAGTCAGCAGGCCAAATAAATGCTGAAACATCTGGTTCGTTCAATGCGGGTGTTACTCTCTAGCATCAACACGCAAACAGCAAAGTTTGCTGTTCAGTTTTGGGACGCATTTAAGGGAACAGGGTAGGTCCTATTCTTGCCATGCATTTTAGGCTATGTTCGTGACCCTTTTTCTCATGATCTGCTGGGGTTAGAACATTAACAATGGTGGTTTGTAATCAGCAATGTTAGGTAGTGTTACTGAACTAGGATAATTTCTTTTTAAAGGTTAGTTTTTTTGTTATCGTTTTTTTACTGGACCCACCAAATTTTAGACCCATAATCTGCAGTAAATAGCCTGTAAATAAAAATCTTCTGTGATAATATTTATAATCCTAGTTTAGTAGGCTATCTGTAATGTTTGCTCAATGTCTGGAAAATTTTATCTCCCTTGCGCCTGTAGTTTCTTAAAAAAAGGGTCAAATGCAGCAAAATTTGGTGTTTTGAGATAATTGGCTTTGAAGTGGAAGAAAGAGCTTTATTGCAATATAGGACTATAGAAACAAATTCTCACGCATATTTTCAATAGCCACCAGCCTGGTAGTCCCCTCCATCATCAACACTTCTTCTCTGCGCTAGCTGCCTTGTTTTCCGGGCCTCCTTAGTGACCAGTTGTGTAGCCCTCTCTGCAAAGTACAGTCGCCGCCGGTCAGCTTCGCGCAACCATTGGACTGTAAACCGTTCTGGAGAAACTCTGAATGACCTCAGAATCTCGGCTCGAGCAATGCTGCCATCATTGAAAGTTAGCACAGCATCCATTGTCGCTATTTTCAGCGTCTTGAGACCAAGACATTTTTCGGAGCACGCTCCCATACAACGTTGTTGAACGCCTCATTCGCGTTCTGTGTTTTTCCATTAAGACATTTCCGGAGAAGCTCAGGCTTTGAGAGCTGCTGAAACACCGGCTTCACTGCTTCAAGGACCGCTGCAGATGCGCAGACGCAGACGCGCACATGGTACAGACGCAGATGTGGTGGCCTCGGCGCCCACTCCTGGGTTGTGTTGCGGAGAATTGCGTCATTGGAGATCGACTTATGCCGGTTTCCGTAGAAGAAACGTTTTTTAAAGCACTTCTTTGGCTTTGTCATTGCATTACCGCTAAATAACCAGCACAAAGGTATAAACAAACCCGTATGTCCGCGAAAACACGCCGAAACACGAGCAAAATGCCGCGCGTTGCGAGTAATCCAGCTGCGTCTTAGGATTCGTTTGGCTAAGTGAAGCACGCTAGCTAGGTTTTCACTGTTGCCAGATGAGTGACTGCCATTCCGCTAAACGTGACAAAAAATAGGCGCTGAAAAAAAATTTTTTGTTTTTTTTTAGCTTAGGAAAGGCACAGATCCCGAGCATGTGTCAAAGGGGGTGTGGCTGGATGCTGCCTAGGTTTCGAAAAATGTTGATTTTGAGGTAAATATTTCGCGTGCGCGCCAATGAAAGACTGGGCTATGTTAAGGAAAGAATAGATATTTTATATTACACAAAAACAAAAAATCGACTTTTTTTTTAAATTTTGCCTACCCTGTTCCCTTAAGGCGCTCTTAGCGGCATTGCAATAAATCACAATGGCGCAACAAACTAACTCCATCTCTCTGACGATACAATTTCGCCGCAGTGTAGTGATGTAATGGAATGCCCGAGGCCTGCGTGGTCGGCTGAGTGACTTCCGACAGCGGGTACAGAAGTACCGCATTCCTGTGATTGTGATCTGTGAGTCCAACATGCCGGCTATTTTCCGCCTTTCTGGATATGTTCTGCTATGGTCTGCTATGGTCTGCTATGGATATGCAAAAAATAGGCAGAGGCTTAGCCATGCTAAGACTTAAGCTACCGAAGCGAAAGCGGCGTGTGTTGCTCGACACGCGTCTTCATCTCTGTGCGGCACTCGTCGAGTTTCGTGTAAATGATGATCGGAATTGACTTGGCGTCTTCGCCCCTCCTCACACCTAAAACAATTTACGAAATGCCTCGCCGGGATGAACCATTACGACTGCTGCCATTATTGCGGCAGGAAAGTCACTTTTTAAATTTTGGCACGAAAATATAAAAAGCTCTTCCAATGCGGCAGACCACATTAAATCTGTCGTCGGGTCGACCAATCCAATTTGAATTGGCACCACCTTAAAAATGGCATTCACATGGAGGCTCCCTAGTTGGAATGCTTGTGTTGATGTTATGATGTCAGTAGAGGTTAGCTATCGCCATGTGGTCGAAATTATATTGGAGCCCTCCATTACGGCAGCCCCCCATGTCTAACGTTTTTGTTCCCATCTTCCCCCCTTCGTTATGGCGCAGTCAGGTGTGCACTCAGAGGTGTCACATTTTTTTAAACCGACCTAAAACAGCTTTCATATGAAGGCTTCCTTGAGCATCCTCTTCAATGCAGCTGGCACGCTACACTCTCTGCTCCTCCTATCCACGGCATTTATCGTGGTTCAAGTTCAAGCTCAAACCCTTCCGTAACGCGAACATGACGAATGTGTGCAAATGAGCTACGCAGATAAAAACCTTACGGATGTGCATTAAAAACAACTTTTCATAATAGAATTGGTCTGGTTCTTGATATCCCGGGTGGTGGCGAACAGTCCATGACGTGCGGCGACTTTTCCAGCTCACTCTACCAGCCGCCTTTGTGAGACCGGTACAGAGCTGGAGACCGCAATCTCCTAGCCCTCTAGTTGGATAAAATTCCTGGTTGGTCGAAATTTCCGGCCGATGTATATTACATGATCGAAGTTGGCTGTCGAATCCTCGCTAAAAGAGCATTCTGGTTTGTAATGACCTGAGTGGATACGTGGTAACAAAGCTGGTGAGGGAAATGTGAAATGTGAATGAAAGCCTGGAGCTGGCTCAAGGTAGTTTGTTGTTCGGTTGGTGAATGACAGACACGTGTGGTGGATTACAGACGACTCTTCGCTGTCTGTAGTGGACCTTGATATTGTGATAATTGGACAGCTGGGCCCTAGCTCTACCGAGGTCTGCGGTGTGCCCTCCTTGATTGATACACACTCGAGCAAAAGAGTGGGCTGCTTGGTTGCCGTGGTTACCTGCGTGGGATGCCACTTGAATTATATTGAATTGGTTTGCGATCAGCAGAACAAAAATTGAGAATTTTCCGTGTGGCAGGATGAATCTTTGCATGTGTAAATTTCGTGATTGCTGTTTTAGAGTCTTCCATAATGAGTGTGGCAGTGAAGGAAGGAATTTCAAGCGCTTTTACAGCTTCATCGGCTTTAAATTAGATTTTTGTCCTTATCGAGCACGAGTCACTGCGTTTGAGGTCATGTGACGCTGCACTAATAAGAGAGGTCGAACTGTGCCTATATTCTGCCCCATACCCGTAGATAATATCTAGTTGTTTGCATAAGCTTTACGTAAATCCTTGGGACGAACTTCGCGTCTGACCTGGTTGTGAACTGTGTGTACAGTTGTGATGGCTCGCCACCCCGTTCGCCAAGGACCACTTTACACACACACAAGGACGCATTTATAACTCACACGTCCTCTGTCCTTAATCTGTACGATATACTGATGCGCACACAATCATGCGGGTAAAGAAGCGAGAGGCAGCCAGCGCGGCACAACTGAAGTGCAGTGCTCGGACTGCTGGTTTGGTGCATATATTCGGTCATAAGAGTCTCGTGTCGCATACGGTTCGAAGTCAGAGCCGTGAAGAAATGAAACCGCTGGTCTGGAGTACAGCTCAGAGATGTCCAACGGTAGATGGTCCCGCATTTGAAGGAGATTGTAGGATGCCGGCGAACCGAGGTCGTCCCTTTCCTTGTCATATAGAAGGAAGGATGCACTAGATGCGATCCTCCTGTGAGGGTAGACCTCAACTGCGACAATTATCATCCTGCGGCTATACCAGACAAGTCTTCCTTCACCAAAAGGTTTGGAGGGAGTTTGTGTTTTGGGAGCGGTATTTTTCCGCCAAGAACCTTGGGCGATGTCACCGTATAGCACCGGCAAGAGCGAACATGTATTGCGTGGTCTCATTTGAGCTTCTGGACTGCATCTTGATTATATTATATTGCATTGTATTGTGTCCAGATTTCTTGAGTCAATGAGCTCAATAAATCTAGATTGTTCCCACTGAGGTGGCCGCACATGCCAATGCACTACGTTTGCACCCCTCCGGTGTGTCGAAGCCTGACGCGAGGAAGTATTCAGGTAGCTCAATACTAGCCTTCCGTTTTCTTCCTTCAAGATCACCGTGGGGTGTCCCCATTCTTCAAAAGACTTCTTGCCGCCCAAGTGGCGTTGATGTCCAGGTTGAACCAGACTTGGTTTCTGATTTTGGCCTTACTTTCATTGACGCTCGGAGTCTTGTTCGAGTAGGCTGCTTTGCAGCGGGCCAACCACACCTGGTAGCTGACTTCGGCCAGTGACAACACAAACTGTTTGCGTCCTTCCTTTGGAACAAGGTTTAACTAGAACACGGTTGGTTATAGGATCTAGCGAAGGCCAAACATATCTCTCAGACTGTCTAGAAGTTCTGCAGAAATGAGTCAGTCCAAAATATTTGCTCCGCTCTCTCCCGAGCCCGACAGAAGCGGTATAGGTCAGTATTCCCCTGCACTGATTGAGCGCTTGATTGAGCATCTGAAAGTGTCGGATTGAGAAGATTCCTCTGGCGAGCCGCATCAGGGAAGCTTTTATGCATTGAGGAAGTGGGTACTGACGTACAGTCGACGTCACACTTGTGTAGAGTTCTCGGGCAGTGCTCATCCCGCAATAAAAACTGAAATTAAAAATCAGCCCACGATTTTCGGACAAAGTGCTCATGCTAATCTTCTTCATAGGTCTCTGTGGATCTACTTCCGTACAAGAATTGCTTGTAAAAAAGAAAAACTGCGACGAGGTATCGCTTTATAAGCAGGGAAGTGCGCCGATCGAGCGCTTTACACAAGAGTGACGTCGACTGTACTGCGTTGCAGCTCGCCGAGACGCGGAGCAGCGAGCTGGCGGACCGAAGCCGTCACATCGTTGCGCACAATTCTGTGGCAACAGCTACTGCGTTCGAACACGACACTATTACACATCACACTAACGCCACCGCGTGCTCATTACCACGTTCACACCACCACCCACACACCACGCCGTCTTTACCGAACCAGCCGCTGCAGCAGTGCCGCTACTACTACACTTTCCCGGCCTTCCAGAAAGATTGATGCGCACAACTTTCGTTCTTCCTTTATTTTTTCTCACTATGCAGTGCAAAAAGAAGCCAAGGGATAAGCTGTGTAAGCAAGGTTTCAGTTGTCCATGGCCCCACTTATCAGGCACTCGACGGAGTTAGCTTAGTCAGTATACAGCAAAATATAGCGCAATAAAAATGTTACCATAACAAGTGGTAAAAACATGCAGCTTGAAACAATAAACTACATAACACTGCACCAATCGAACAACAACTTCAAGAACAGTCTATCATGAGTTCACATATCACAGTGCAAGATAACACCTAGTAACATAAGCGAACGTAGTCACACATCGTTGATCATAACGTTGGCACAAGAGTATTTCGTTCCTCGTATTTTTCCTGTGTTGGTATAGAAGAGCGTGAATCAACAACATAGTCCACTTAATTGCGTCTCTCAAATACTTCCAGCGGTCCTTTCCATTACAGAATCTGTTTGTTGGAGTCGGTTGGCAAGAGAACAAGAAATTTGTCGCCCACACCCAGCGCTTGTACCGGGCTGTCTTTTCATAATGTGCTTTCTGTTCCTGCTTTGGCCTATTCAACTACTCTCTAGCGATAACACAAGTTTGCTGTAAGCGCTCTCTAAGCTCTAACATGTGCTGGTAGGTGGTTTTGGCTTCCTTATCCAGGTGACTGTTTGACTGTTAGTACACCTATCTCTCAACACATTAATTGCCCTCTCACCCGTCTTCCTTATAAGAGTTCAAAAATTTCAAAGCAGGTATTGCTTTGCAGTAGTACCCCGGAGACTTACATCAAGGATTCCAAGCACCGGTCCCAGCACTTCAGTCGATCTTGACACATGCGTCATATCGTGCGTTTCAGTGTGCAGTTAGAACTTTCTAGCAAGCAGTTCGTCACAAGATTATAGCGTGTGGTCGGCAGCTGTATTAACGAGAGTAAGAGGTTGAATTCCTTCATAACTGCGGGACGATCACATAAGTAAATATGAAGAATACCGGCTTAGACACCATCTCTAGCAGTTTTTCAGCTACCTGTTTTGCTTCAATGCAACCTAAACGATGGCATCCGGATATCTTGTAGCGATGTCCCCCATGGTCAGTATGTATCAGTTGTGTTTCTCGGGTTTGGGAGACAGTGGGCCAATAATGTCAATCGCAGCTCGCGTCAAGGGTGCTTCGATAACAGAGCTGGTACCGAAGGGAGCTCGGCCACAGAGTTGCCGAGGTGCCATCTTTTGGCAAACGTCGCACACCCTAATAAACTATATCATGTCCGAATGTTCTCCGGGCTAGTAAAGCTCAGCCAGTATGTGGTAAGCCGTTTTCATCACCCTTTGATGACCGACCGAAATGCCTTTATGTGCATTTTTAAGCATTTTCTCGTAGATATCTCGGAACAAGCTGTCCCAGTTATTTCCGGTACAGCACCTGGAGCTTACTGTACAAGAATCCGCTCTTCGGGAAATATTTCGTTTCATGTGCTCTATTCACAACCGTGGCGACGACGGCCCCGAGGGACCTTTCATCATAGTTCTGAAACTCTTGTAGAAAACTACAGCTGATGGTTGTAGCGGACGTCGTTACCACTTGTAAGTCGGACACTTGACGCTTCGCACTCCATGATGCTATTATTCTGTCGGCCTCAAGTGGAATTGCTACAAGTCAAATCTCTTGAATGACTTCTCACATGATTGGGTTCAGCATTCAAAACGGTAGATCCTCTCTCGGTATTCTCTGCTTCAGGGGAATCATCATGGCCTGCTTGCATCGGGCTGCCGGAAAGTCACATGCTGTGAGATTTCCGTCCCCGGCCACTGCGACGAAGTTCCCACTTGAGTCAGAGGCGTTAAGAGCTGCCCTTAGAAATTTTCTTCTAGGCCTCAAACGTTTGGGATGTCTTTAGTCGAAGAGTGGAGGTACACGTTCCATGTTCCCAAGAACAACATCATAAAACGGGTAAGCCATTCATTTTGCTCGTACACGGCCTGTGAAAAAAGATGTCTTCAGGAAGGCCGTAGCTTCTGTGGTATAGCAGAAATGTAGTACTTTTGGATCTAGTGAACTTCGTGTCATGGACCAAGGATTCTCGGAGACAAGTGTCTGGAAGCTCAGTAACTGGCGACTGCCATCTCACTAGTCTGCCTGTGGGAATGCCGGTAGCAGTCGCATTCACAAAAGGAGTGCAATCGCCATCTTGAAGAACCACATATCCAGCTCTACCTTCTGTCTGAACGCGTCTATATTTAAGGGAGCCAATATACATAGAACTCGAACTTTGTCTCCTCGTTTCATCGGACATCCGCCTCAGTGATTGCCTTAGTTCGGACACTTTCAGCAACATTTCTGGTTCGAGACCAACAATCGGAAGCACGGGGCCCAGCCTTACCGCAGAGGAAGCAAACAAGTTCTCCCTAAAACGGGTCATGACAGCTAAGATTTGAGCATAAACTGATTATTGCATTTCACTCCCCACACGTTAAAATATAAAGTCTCGAGATTTGAGCTACTTCGGTGCAGTAGATAGTTCCAAAATTAATTTTTAATACTAGAATCATAATCAACTTTCTGGTCGGGAAACCATCTGCCGCTGACATCAAAACGACCATGTAATGCCATTAAGGCTATGCCATGTAATGCCATTAAGGTTGTCTTTTTTGCGCATAGCCTTAATGGCATTACATGATTCAAGCCAACTAGCCCGACAACTCTTGTTGAGGATCAAAACGACATATCATCCCCATGTAGTCTGCTATTCGCAGTGCCGGCTGCACTCTTGAAGGCACGCCGTGGATGGCGGTCATTTAGGTTTTTTTTTTCAGCAAAAAATATTTTGTTCACATATTCTCTTCTCTTTGAGAAGCCTTCACGCATACTCATTCTAATGGCGCATTCGGTTGGGCGGACGACAGAAGAGGCACCGAGGAGTACAGAGCAGTACAGGAGCACGCCGAGGGAGGGCGTAACTGTCCCCCCACGCACCCAAGGGAACGCTCTCTGCGTGTCGAGAGCAGCATGCCACGACCATGTGACCGCACGTCTCTCCCCAACATTCTCCGCTGGCGACAGTTGGAACCCGAGGAGACGCCAACGCTTACGTAGAACTGCTTGTTTTGTATGCCTTTGTTCTCACAGAGCGGCAATCTGCCTCCTTTTGCCCTTTCGACATGCTTTCCACTCGTCGGGCGCCGAAGCTTTGCAGCCGCTGTTTTGAGCGTCGCCGACTCAACAGAAAAGAAGAGATGCCGCGGATATGACGCTTTATGTCATGAGACTTCCTTTACATTCGCTTTAGACGAGAGAGCAGCCCGGAATGCACTCGGGTGCTCTCAGAGGAGGAAACGCCCTCCTCTTCTACCACTGGAAGGCAGTGATTCTACTCCTTCTCTCCCACTGGAGGGCGGCCGCTTGTCTGAGAGCACTTTCAAAGTGCTCTCGAGTGCGCTTGCTCTCTCACTTGAATTCGCCATAAGCCTACTCGTCGTCGCACGAGCCGGCAGTTCGGCGCCGACTAATATTTCTTACCAAGATCATTGCAGATGACAAGGGGGAATATATAAAGTTTAGTGTCTTGTTTTTCTTTTTCTAACACGGGTAAGCCACAGACAAGTGCACATGTTCAGGCTGCTCACTCATCGGGTGTCAAGTTCTCGCACGGCTTTCGATCCGACCAAAACAGATCGGGCGACTGTCGGCTTAGTTTCATCGGCTTCGAGGTGCCGCAGAACTTCACACTACGAAGATAGGTGACCGTCGTTCTTGCTGGCGATGTCGCCTTTATAATATGCGACAGATTAGTGCGTCGATGAGCAAATGAACCTATAAACGTACAGTCCACTGACTGCGACCGTGCCTTATGCTGAAGAAAACATGCCTTATTCTACATCGCTTTCGTGCGGTAACATCATCATGCAAGCACTTCTGCATGAGCGACGACCACTGTGTCAATCATCAAAAAAAGAGTCGTGTTCTGATATTGGAGCCGGAATCGCTGAAGATGCTCCGCCGCGTATCCTCTCTGACGTCACACAAGCATTCCAGAATGGAGGTCGCTCTCTGTGGGAGGATCTTCCCGACTCCGATTTCTATTGAGTTTTCTGTAATATGCGCCGCGCGTTAGGCATCAAAGCTTTGCGCGTAAAACCATTAACCTGTATATTATTCATAGAAGTATAAACGGCAATATATCAAACGACCCTGTCATCGCCCCTTTAACCTATTTGCGAGACGACTCTGCTTTCGACACAAGGACAGTCGTCGGCTCCTTAAAAGTTTTGTCTTTGCCTAAATTTGTCAACCCTTTGGCTGCAGGAAGGGATCTGCCGCTTGGAAAAGTGCTTGAAGGGTCGTACAGTTGCGGTATTTAAGTAAACACACGTAAACATTGGCTACACCCATCCATAAAATGCTGGGCGAAGACAACATTCTTCCAACTGTCGTAGAACATTCTGTTCTGCAATTTTTTGCCAGAATCGAAATAGTCCGTCAGGAGCTCCGTGTACTGAAGGCCTGAATAATTATATTTCTTCTTAGCATTGCTAACATTTTCACGATATCCATTCGTGGCGTAGCGAAACCGCTGCAAAAACACTACTTTCAGCTTACTGTGGTCCAGTGAGCCGCTGGGTGAAGCCGACCGGTCAAAGTCAGAACCTCTCCCGTGAGGCAATGACTAATCGAAATGGCCCATTTCACGCGCGGCCACTCATGACACAACTCGACATGTTCGAAACGCTGTAGATGTGCGTCTAAGTTGTCTCAGGCCACATTGAACGGTCCGATAAACTTATACGGGCTGAACGGATTGCCCGATGCACCACGCGTTTCATGGTCAGCCGACTTGGCACGTGAAGTATACTGGGCTTCTATATAAAGTGGTTCTTTCCTAACAAACTAGAAGCATGGTTCAACAGTAGAAGAGCAGAACATACACAGAACGTTTATCCCCAAGCTGAAAAAGTGATATGCCACCGAGGCGGATATACCCGGCACCCCAGGAAGAGCATGAACGGACCTGCAAGGCTCAATTGTATGCATAGAGCTCCACAACACAGGCAGCATCAAATGCAAGTTCCGCTTTGTCGAAGCAAAACACCAGAAACAAGTGCCAGGAAGAGCGATATTGACAATTCCCAACAGCCAAGAGGAGAGGTAGAGACCCTACTGCTAAGAAAAAGACTGAGGAACGTTCCTAGGGGAGTGCAGCACACTTCCCACTCTCTAAAACAATAAATGAGATAGAAGAGCGCTTAAATGGCAAAGTGTGAACGCTTGGAAACAGCATTGCCATTAGCAGCAGGAGGCCACACAAATTCTAAACGATCTTAGGTCTGCTCATGAGAGCCCATATCAGCAGATTAAGCACATCGGATCACTACTGCATTGTGTGATGAGGCAGATGCGATATACCGTATCTCCATCCGGCGCGGAGGGGACAAGCGAAAGTAAAGCATGGACTCTGCCAAGCGGAAAATAATTACATTGGCAATGGAACTGTAGGGGTTACGCATACGAGACCAAGTTACATATTCATATACTCACACTACAGGAAAACGAGTTATTATTCCACCACAAGGACCGCCCAGAATGGCTTCTCTTTCAGGGTATGTTACTGTAGTGCAATTGTGAAATATCCGCATATACCAGCAACGACTATCCTGGTCAAAAGAGACACCAGTTTACAGCATGAAATAGAGGTCGTAAACCTAGATTATAAGCTTGCTGGAATCATCCCTGCCGAGAAGGGACAGAGAATTACCTACGTCCTCATCGTCTGCAGCTCTCCCAAGGATCACACCCAGGAAAGCGTAAACGCCTAGACAGAATTGTGAGGAAGGTCAGAAGGATTCAGCTTGTCATTTTTTGGACTCCAAGGCCCCTTGCTCTTAATGGGGTACCGAAAAACCAATAGTAAAGGAAGAGCAATGCCAGGAAAGATTCAGGTGCTGGGCCTCGCGCTACTGAATGATACTACCAATCCCATCAGAACCGACAATAGCATACCGAGGAGCACTAATCGTGACCTGTCACAAGCTCTAAACATGATCAGTTCCAAATGACTCAACACATGGGAAGATCTTAAAAGCCACCCACTCTAACCATTACAATAAAAACCCCCTCCCGTAATAAGAGAATATAGAACTCCTGTAATTACAACCACTGGGGTAGATTCAGGAAAGACAGGGACAGTAATTTGCCATGCAGCATCTCGGATCGTAATTGGGGAAGTGGGTCCATGACATGCGAAGACGCCCTTACGCACACAAGTAGCGTACAAACGGACAGGGAACAAATCCTCAGATTCCACACTAGTCCACAAGTGCTAAGCCAAAAACGCTCTCATGAAGATATGGAAAACGCAGAGGATTAATAGGAAGGTGATGGTGGGCATTGTACGGCTTGAGAAAGAAATTGAAGGTCACCTCAATAAGCTTACATGCCAGAACTGGTATCAAGTATAGGGCGAGCTTAACGGCCAACTGGGAAATAGTAACACGTGAAACCTTCTCTGCCACCTACTCGCTTGGCAAAGCCTAGTTCAAGGCAGTCAACAGAAGCGCTATGGACCAGATTATCCAAGCATATTCCGAGAGAAGGGAACAATTGATATCGTGGATACAAGAAAAATGCGTAAACTCTCGTATAAAATGCGATTTGTAAATGAACTATACAGGACGTGACAACCCAACTCTTGACGAATCTTTTACGGACGCAGAGATCTGGGCTTCAGTGTCTCAACTCAAGACGACGTCTGCGCCTAGACCAGATAAGATTAACAATAATATGGGGGTGGGGGGATGCGGAACCAAGTGTATATGGGTCACTGCGATCACAGATTTTTTGAATGAGTGCTGGGAGATACGTAGCAAACCCCAATCCTGCAAGCACGCTAAAATGATTTTTATCCCAAAACGCCACAATAGCATCGGCCTCGATAACCTAAGCCCAGTCTCTCTTATTTCCTGCTAGGTGAGCTAATGAAGTCTGGTGTGCTTAACAGACTACAAGACTATGCCGAAAAATACCTGCTTCAGAAGGACCCTTTCTACGCAGGATGTCTAGCTTCGATTGTCGCGTGACATCATTAACAGACCTAAAAAGTAAATACGCAGGTCATCCTGGCTATCGACCTAAAGAAAGCATTTTGCAATGTCTCCCATTATACTATAATAGAAAACCTGCACGAAATTAACCCTGGCCGAATGTCGTAATTGCAATTACATCAGGTCCTTTTTCATTGAGCGCATGATGGAACTTCACGTGGGCACTATGAAATCCGACTCGATGAAGTTGATAAACAGGAGCACCCCAGGGGGAGTGGTCCCCTCCCGTTCCTCTTTATTCTGGCACTAATCAACATCCCGGATTGACTCGTCTATGCACCAGGTTTGCAGCACACCCTATACGCGGACAATATTACAGTGCGGGCAAAAAGGGCTCCCATGGCGAAATCAACACCACTCTTCGTGAAGCTGCAGATGTCATCGATGAAGAAGCCAGGAAAACAGGCCTCGAATGCTCCCTTGAGAAATGGGAACAGTCTTTCATAAAGGGCAAATTAAATGCGCCGTTGACGACAGTCAGTATACACGGCGTGGAAGTAGCAGTGGTAAAGCAGATTACGATCCTGGAGCTCAGGCCGCAAACAAACTGAAAACGCGGCAACAATCTACAAACTCAAATGGGTGGTCTACCAAACAGCCAGGCTGTCACACATAAATTACTGATAGAAAATGAGGCACGAAAGAACACGATCACTTCAGTCTCATAGCCTTTATAGTAATCAGAAATACGTACTCCCTCCCGCACTTAATTCTAAAAGAGACAAGATGGAGTCGACGTCATCGTTCGGACGGCTTACGAAAAAGCCATGAGCCTGGTTTGCTGGACTCCCAGCGAACAGCAACTCAAATTCGTGGTCTACGATACCTACGAGGGAACCGAAGAAGCACAACAAACTGCCCAGGTAAGGCGCCTGTCTAGCATTCCCGCCAGTAGGAAAATACATGATAGACTAAGTAATCAGGTAGAAGACTTCCCTCAAGCTATTACGCACAATATCAGAAAGAGGATCACCACCAAGCCTCTTCCTTGGAACATTAACCTCCACGCACATCAGTGCCGAAGAGAAGCACGAGCTAAGAGCTTGCACAGTACCCTGGGGCCGGCCACAGGATGTTTTCTACGTTCGCGACGAAGAAGACAATAAAAATATTCGATATCCGGAGTTACACACTCCAGCATTAACCAAGCCAGACTGCTAAAGGCAGAGACGGTTTCCACACATAGACCGCTAGTCGCGAAGGAGGCTGCTATCACCACGGCCGTCGCCTTCACTTATGCAACCACCACAATAAATGACTCCAAGTCGGCAATCAGTAACTTTGCCAGAGATAGAGTTCCCAATCTCGCCTCATAAATTCTGACTGAAATAAGAGGATCCCATCTCTTGAGAGATATCGAAGTAATATGAGCCCCAGCTCTTGGGGGCATCAGGGATATGGGGCTTCCCATGAATACGCTTGAGGATAAGTCGACCGAGCTTTGGCGCAAAATCGGGAACCAGAACCCTTCGGTGGCCCAATCATCTCATACTACGAACTCACTGCACATTAAAAAGGAACAAGAACATTCCCAAAACCCACAAAACATTGAGCAGACAACAAGGCATGTAAAGACAGCTACAGACGGGGACCAAATCGACATTACATTTCAAAATTCATAAACATAAATATGAATCAGTTCTGCCGCCTATTACTATGCATTGACCAAATATTTTCTCCGGAGAGAGTTCTTCATTTTCTATCTAGTGAAACCATTTTGTTTTCTTATCACTCGTTTCACTCAAATGTAATCATGCCACATGGTGACACTACATAGCCGACGTCTGATTCACTATTGTGGCTGATAAATTACCTAATTACTCTGCGTGCACCACACCTTTTCCCCAGAAAAATTTTTCATCTTCTATTCATTGCAGCAAATCGTTTTCATATCGTTTCTCCTGTTAGAACGTAATCCTGCTAGAAACTTCTGGTGACACGACCATGAAAGCGTACCCACTTAATTCTCGCGCATTAATAAATACCCGCTATGCTTTAGCATGTTACATTGGCCTGCCATAAAACAAACCTAGGTCCAATAAACAACGCACCAACATCGGAATAATGGGAGGCTGCGCTGGCCTGCTTGACACCTGATGACCAGCTCAAGCGTGTCGGCAAAGCACTCAAGACGGAAAAAGCACTGCGGCCCTGCATTGAGGGCTCCAAACACGCGGCAGAACTACATTACACAAACTGGACGTTTTCACCCAGTCCCCTGCACAACCTCCAGTTCTAGTTGCCCGCAGAGTAAGTAACCGCATCTTGCTCCTCAAATGACGCTGTGCCGGGGCAGATATAATTTTCCTGTACAAACTCCTTCCTGGCCAAATTTTGTGCCCTCACCTTCTTAAGTGCATCCTGGCGAGCGTTACGTCAAAGAATATCAAGGAAATAATGCCGTCTTATGTTTGTTCATTTTTGCAATCTCTTCTCCTCAGGACAGAAAGCATATGTTGTTTAATTCCTTTTGTCATCACCTTGATACCTTACGAAGCTCGCTCTTTTCTTTTATAAGGAGTGTCGTAGCATTGTATTTTGAACATATAACTTTCCCTTTTAAACCTTTCTTATTTACTTGCGCTTTTTCGCCTCTTCAATTTTGCCTATGTCCCCTTTAGTGTTTTGCCTGATATTGTTATTTTAACTTTAAACGGTGCATTTGTATCTGATATATGTACCGCCTTCTTCGATTGTATTTCATTTATTTGACTGTATTTCTAATTTCTATTTTAGCGATTACATGTTCAGAAGCAGTCAGCATGGTTGATTATTGTCTCTATTTCTCTATGATCATCTGGTGCAATCTCCCTCACTTGAACACTGGGGAGCTGTTCTCGCCAGCCGGGACCCAGACGCCCAGTCCCGGGCCTCGGCATATGAGCGTAAGAGGTCGCTGACAGACTTGGACTACCGGCCACATGGAGCAGCTGAATGCTTCCAAGGTGAAAACATCTAAATCATCGCTTACAAATAGAGTTTTCTCTCTTTCTCTTTCTCTATAATCATAAGCAACGACAGTTACTTCCACTTTTTGAGAGCAGTTCTTTAGCGCCCGGTCCTGGATTTCGCGGCGTCGGCACTGTATCTCGTAACCAGCTCCACTTTCACTTCTACCTTTTTTTCTTCCCTTACGGCGCAATTCAGGGGTCCACAGAAGCAAGTGTGACCGATACTGCACATTTCCGTTCCAGTGAACAAATTATGAAAGACACGCTTCACAGCTCAATTGGAAGACGGGACAACACATGGTACACATTGCTAATATAATAATTTATGAATAATGCGAGTGCCCACACCGAACTGCAGGGTAACATGGGCAGTAACCGAGAATTCGCACACTGACAGAGAAAAGGATCATATTTAGATGTAGTTTGCATATATACAGCCAGTTTGATACGTCTCTTGGCTTTCGGGGAAGGCTTGGCCCAGATCCAGCCCGCCCTCATTTTTCTTTAAAACATATATTGCTAGACATTCTACGGGGCACTTGCCAACTTTGGCTACAGTGTTTTCAATTCAGTTTAAGATCTTTACGAATGTTCTTTCCTCTTGTCTGCAGCTTGTGACATTAATCTGTCCCCGCGGTGCAGAAACTTCAACAAGATTTCAGGTATGATACATATGGTGTGGACATGCCCTAGTTACAACGAATCAAGCAGGAATTTGGAGTCCTCGGAGGCATACATTATCAGACAGAACAGAGTAGTTCAAACAAAAATCTTCCATCTGGCCCTGGACACCGCTGATTCCCAAGGGATTCCAGCCTGCTCGAAGGGGAGGAATCTTTTCCTTGACGGGTGTTAATACAGTTATTCATCATCATAATCACCCCAATAACGCAGTTGCTCTCTCATTTCTTCGGCCACAAAGCTTCCTTCATGGCCGTCTAGAACTGTGAGTGGAGTGTTTCTTGAAGGAATATGTGGGAAATATAAAATTGTTGTCTGTAATAGTACATACATGTCTTGCTCGAAATCTTTGCCTCAGTCTATTGAAAAAAGGCGAAACAGCTGACGAGCTGCACTCGAATTTCACATTAGGAAGTAATGTTATCGCCGGCAATTTTTTCTTTCATGGTTTTTTAAGTGTTCTCCAGATGTCTCTCTTGGATGTCATCGAGGGTAGTTTAAATCTAAATTCGCCCTTTTCTTGTTATTACGTTCTTCTTTTCTGTCTTCTATCCCTACATGTAAATTTTTTCTTTAAAGGTTTTATTCTTAGTTGTGCTTCAGTACAAAGACCGGATGGCTTTACCCACGCATGGTAATAAAAATTGCTCGAATAATTGATTGATTGCTACCCTTTTCGTCATATTCAAAGCCTATATAACCCTCTGAGCTTTATAATATGTTCTGGTTCCTTGCGAGCAATTTAGAAGGGTCAGCACGCTGTAGGTACAAAATTTGTGGAATAGATAAGGACGAAAGTAATCAATAATAATACTTGATGTACAGGAAGTGAAAGGCGCAGTACTTATCACACGTTTGTTTTGGACACCTGAGCCGCGCCGTAAGGGAAAAGAGTGTGGCTGGAGAGAAAGCGGACAAGGGAGATAGAGGTGTCATAGTGAAGGCCTCCGGAGGAGTTTCTACCCATTGGGTTCTATTACGTGCACTGATATTGCACATCTCAGGGGTGCCTCCCATTTTCGTCTCCACCGAGAGGCAGACGGCGGGGGTCAGGTTCGAACCCAGGTACTTCGGCGCAGTAGTAAGGAATCGTAACGACTATGCCATCGCAGCGGGGCACGCAGATGGACGAAGTAACTGAGAATTGATAATCTTCTTACAGGACTTCTAAGCTGATGTAAGAACTCCATCCTGAGTCAAATTCGAGTTCTTTTGCACCGGTAATAATTGAGTTTTGAAGTACCTCTTATCCCACCTCATTTTGCTCTACTCTGCTCGCTATATGTTTTTACTACGTGTATTATTGATGTTGCTGAATGTTGCTGAGGCCTGAATTTGTATTGTTGCGTTCAAAATATAGAGAATATAATTATTATTATTATCATTCCCTTCTACCATCTCATGTTATATAATGCAAGTTGGACCTGACAAAAACATTCTCAGTGCTAATAGTATATCGCGGATAATGTAGATCTAATTAAATATACAAAGATGCTAAAAATTGATTTAAATTAAGAAGGGAAGTAAATCGCATGGATGATATACCGGAAGAAAGATAAAATTGTGTGTTCGGGTGTTTTGGCTTTATGCCCAGCACCACTGATTGTTGTTGGTTTTCTTGTTGGCCTTTTGAAACGCAGCAAGACCCACCATGGACGATTTGCCAATCTGTAAAGTCGAACACAAACTCGATTCCAGGCACAGGTCCGCCTGCCTGAGGACATGCCACGCATCTATTCTCATGGCCAACTCTGCTGCCATTTTTATGGTGAAGGATAAGCTCTTCTTATTGCAAAGTCCTACATTTAAAAATTGCAAGGGTATTTGATAAACCACAGTGTACATAAGCCGTTTCTTATGGTGCTGCTCTTTGTTTCCAAACTACTGGAAGATGTTCGAAAAAATTGAAGCCTATAGTTTCTTTGTGCAAATGTCCGATCATGTTCTTGTCAGATGCGCCCTGCCTTCTGTTCGACCGCATTTTTTTGTCTCCAATTTGGCGTTGAAATTATAATGATATATATAACTGACTCTAAAGGATGTCTTCAGCTGGGGAAGGATATGGTCAATTACTCATTTGAGAGAAAGAATGGCTGGTGGCGTAGATCAGCGGAATCCTTTCCGCGATTAAAGGCAGCTAAGTTTAAAGCGGACGCTTTTTTACAGATCATTCACCAAAGAATTATGATAACTTATAAACCAGCTCTTTCGGAATTATGTCTAAATAATAATTCGTTTTATTTCTAGCCACCCAGAGTTTTACGCTATGAAAATGAAGGTAGGGACGCAGAATTATGACGAAGTCAACTAAATCTGTAAAACTCAAGATTGAAAATTTATAGGCACTCAAAACTCGTATTGAAGCAGATGAAGACAAAAACGTTTCAGAAAAACCATGGTCTAACGGAGAAACGTATTTAATAAATATCAGGTTTTGAGATAACACGTAGTCCTGCTATGCAGGCAATGTGTGATATTAGAGGAAAATAATGAAGAATAAATAAGAAAGTCAGCAGCAAAGTGCATTTTAATGTTAGAAGATGGCGCGTGGTGAGTCCCAGCTGTCAGCAAATTAAGCTATCACGGTGTACGCTGAAAGAAATAATTTAAGCATCTCAAAAATTTTTCAAAGCGCCGGGGTGCTAACATTCTCAATTTAAATGCCTGCCAGATACATGATCGTGCTTTTTCAAGCTGCGCAGCCTTGGAATTTGTTTCGAGGTTGGGGAACTAACGTCCTGACGTTAAAAAACGTTTACAAATTATCACCTCACTAGAGTGATCTTGTACGCGGCATGCGCAACCTGTGGCTTTTGTTAAAACTGACCAAATCTATTAGCTGCTGTACATATTAGACAAGGATGACTGTAGACCTCGAATGTAGGGTATAACCTAACAGCAGCAGTTAAAAAGCTAAGTTCTTATATGATTTAGTCCGTCTTCCTAAAAACTTTGGCCAGCTCAATTATGCACACAACTGCTGACAGTGTTATGGTGAAGGCTGAGCTCTTCTTATCGTAAAGTCGTACATTTAAAATTTTAAGTCTTAGGCGAAACACCTTGTACATGTTTTTTTATATGGCGCATGCCTTGTGGTTCCAAATTACTGGCAGATATTCGAAAAAAAAAGCAGAATCCCATAGTTTGTCAGTACGCATGTCCGATCATAGTCTCATCTCATGTGCCTTTTGTTCGCTTGAACGGCTTTTAAATGTCTCCAACTTGCCATTAAAATTACAATGCTGCGGGAGAGTTTAGCAAATTACTCATTTGAGAGAAAGAAGGACTAATGCTCTAAAGCAGCAAACTCCTTTGTACGACAGGTTGGACCTAAGGTCAAAGAGCACGCTTCTTCACAAATAATTCTCCAAAAATTTATGATAACTTAATCTACAAATCCAGATCTCTCGGAACGATATTGTATGTAGTAATTTGTTTTATTTCTAGATATCTGAAGTTTTACGCGATCACAATGAAGTTAGGTGCGCGTGATGATGACGCAAAGAACTAAACCTATAAAAACCCAAAGTTGAAATTTCAGATACACAATAAACTCGTATTGAAGCAGGAGTTGAAGACTAAAGCCTTTCAGGAGAATAGTTATCCAATGAAGAAAAGTATTTATTACATATCAGTGTTTGAAATAACAATGAATTTTCATCAGCGAAGCCACTTCAGTGCGTAAATAAATCTTCTTTAGAGCACGCTGGGTACTGTCTCACCTAGATGACTTTTGGGAATGGTTCCAGCCTTGATACAATTTAGAGAATAGTTATACTAGAAGATATTGTGCATTAAAATGGAGATAATCTGGAGCATAAATAATGGAATGGCAGGTGCAAAACGGTGCTTTGTCGAAAATACGTCTCAAATGTGATTGTGATGGATATGCTGTGTTTACTACTAGGGTGTAGAATAGGAGACACTACATTAAAACATATACAAAATATTCAGTGCTTTCCGATCATAAATAGTACTTTTTCTTTTTCGTTTTTCCGTAACTCAGATATTTCACGTGGGTAGTCTTCAACGATAAGAAAGAAGAGAAGGAATATTTGTGCCCTAAAGCCGTAAAAGACGACGGCTGTGATTTGCCTTATTGTGTAATGGAGCCGGTAGAAACACCTGCGTCCCAACAAGGTAATAATAGTTTAGAGGGTTATCTTTGATTTAATTTCATATCTCATGGGCTCTGCAGGTTGTACCGACCCTGTCGAACAGCTAGATATGTGTACAGGCTCGGGAACCACCACGTACCTTAACCCGGCCTTTGTTCCGGATGAGCCCGAACAATGTTACGCCTGCAGCAGTCGAGATGAACATGGGGGTGGCCCTCCTGATCAGTCAGTCACATCGGTGGATAGCTGTCAGGCAGAAGCGGCGCCTTCCAGCTCCACGGGTGCAATCGAAACGGTCGACATAGGCGAAAACGCCGGACCCTCACGACTCTATAGAGGTGCGTCAGCTGGAAGACGCCCTCGCCGATGCCAGATAGGTAAGTGGATATTGGTTTATTAGCTTCGTGGTACCTCCTAATATCGTGTTGTTAGTGGTACATTTGAAAGCAACAAAGAAAAATACATGATGGCTTAGAAATTTTTAGAGGCGCCTTTGGCTGGATTTGTTGAATATTGATAAGGGCGAAAAATGTCCGTACACGTATTATGCCGAGTGTTACTGGCATGCGAAGGCGCTGCGTGTAATTCTCTAAGCTGTTTAGGTGTTGCACTTTCAAACTTATGATGTCTAATGTGCAGACACTTTCTGGGAAGACTGTTTACTTGTGGGAGGAAACCAAAAGAAACAGCATAAATTATCATATGCAAGACGTTATTGCAAAACAGCTGACCGAGGGACCTTTCTGCCATAATCAGATATGCATTAGTACCCTGCCCCCCCCCCACCTCCCCCCCCCCCCCCCCGATGAAACTTTTTTGTTGCTGCTAAAATGTCCGACAACTTTGTGCTTGTTGGGCAAATGTATACCTTTGTTTCGAGTAATCTTTTTCTCGTTGTACTAAAAAGCATGATTGCTAATGCCCGCGCCCCTCACCCCGCGATTATGTTCGAATTCCCGTGGAAATATTCTTTTAAAAAATTGTCAAGGTTGTACGGTGAGCTCCACACCTATGTTAGGAAGGTCGCTTTGCGAGATGTGCCACAAACGTTTCTGTGTATTATGGATAGAAGAAAGCTGAAATGCTGTGTACGCAGAAATGCACGTCAAGTGTGGTGAAAAGTCATTTTATTCGAGGTAATGGGCAATTCACAGAATACGTTTTTCTACTGCCCATCATCTGAATTCACTTGAATTTTTTTCTTTGGAGAGTAATGAATTCCTGCTTCTTTTTTCAGAAGCCGCAAACATGAGGGAAGCGGCCGATGGCGCCCGTAGAAACCAGCTTCTGTATTCCATGGACCGATTTGCTTTGACCGTCTTCCAGCTGCTGCTGCTGATTTTTACGACGGCAGCCTTCGTTATTATGCTGCGCGTATGGCACAAAGTTATTGAGGCGCATGCGGAAAGGGAAAGCCACTCTGGTAACAACGACGCTAAAGGCTCGTAGGAGCGTCGGCCAATGAGTGCGTGCTCGAGTGGGGTTCGCATAGCCCGAAATAAAGCTTATGCAACCTAACTTACCGGTGTGAGAACTTGCACGGTGTAGACGTCATATTATTATGTAGCGTGTCTGGAACGAGTTCTATAAAAATGATTTGCAGTGCTATGACCCCCTTTTATAAAAACGCTCGTTAACGTGCCGTATTGGTTTTTGCTCTTATGTTGATAAAGTGATTTTTGCAAAAAAAATAACTTCTCGTAACTCAGTCTTCGAAACTGTGAACTTTTTATTTCGTTCTGCATCAGCACCAAGAGGAATCTTTTCTGTTGTCAGAGGAGAATTCCAAGAAAAACACCAAACAAAATGAATGCATATAGGGCAGCAAAATCGCAAAGTTTCGTTATGAGACAATGATAGCAGCCCTTTGGAATATGATTATACAGAGTAAAAAGGTGGAACACAGCAAGGTAGAAGCGACAAGTAGCAATATGTCCCAATATTTTGTTTCGTTCTCCTCAACGTTCAGCTAATTACTGTATTTAGGGCAGCCAATGTAGAAAGAACATTACACACAGTCCTGAGGAAAAGTGAAGAAAACCGTGTCTTCGGTGGCAGGAACGGCTGCGAAGTCTCAGTGCGGAGTTGCCATCTTGGTTTGTGACTGCCGCGAAAGGAAGACAATTTTGGCAGTCGATTGGACGCAGGTGGTCATCACGCTGAATAAAGTTATGGCGCAGCGTTTGATTGCTCTGTACATGACGGTCGCGGCCAAAAAGCTTGCATCGGAGTGTCGAAGTCGCAGTCCGGGATATGTCGCTGTCCTTCAGTGGCCGAGTAAGCCAGCATAACCACTGAACTGCGAAGTGGTAAAAGTCGGTTTAATTTTTCTTTCACGATGCTTAGGATTTCAATCAACATAAAGATTCATTTCTCATAACTCTGCGAACGCCTCTTCATAGCGGCACAGAATGTGAGCAGGAAATCCAGATTAGGAAGGTCATACTGCGCTTGTCATAATTTCTGTGATCTCTCCTTACCATGCCTGCGAACTAGAGATAACCAGCAAATGAAGGAGTGCGAAATGGTCGCTGTGTTCACTAGCTTGATCTCAAGATCTGGATAAACATCGTCGTGTGAATCCTGGCCCCATATTCCGAATTGGCGTCGTTAATGATGTGTCGCTATCTCACGTGACATTGAGTCATATGATTGGCGGAAATGCCGGCACTTTACGTAGTTCCTTCTTTCTGTTGCGTAGCGGCGACACCTGGTACAAGCATTTCGACCAATCAGAGGACTGAAGGTCACGTAAGTTAGCGGAATAGCAGAACTCGGAATACGGGCCCTGCTCGACTCGTTTCGGCGGTTCTAATTCACTCGTAGATATGAGACGCTCAAACCTTCGAGCATACCAGTTCGGAACTCAAGGTGCTTGCTTCTTCAGTGCAGAGAATATTCGAAACATCTTCGCAACTAAATTCAAACCTTCCTTCTCTCTCCTGAGTGCTGTCGTGTTGTCACACTGCCGTTCGCGTGCTGCACTATGTGCGACAACGACATGGCCTGGACCATAGAGTTTTTCACTCTTGTCTAGACAGAAAGCTGTGCCGCCATCTATGGGAGTTTACAGGGAGTTTCCTGACGACCTGTTCAGCCTCCATGGGCTCCCAAGCATCATGGGCTGGAGAAAGACTGATTGCAGAAATACTACATTTGGCACGAAATAATGCAAAAAGTAACATCGTTCTACAATAAAATGCCTCCCAAAATTCACCTTTGTGACTTTAAATTGAAGCAAGAGAGCGAACCAGCATGTCTGTGTAAAATTTGTCCAAAATAGGCTATCACTCTTTCTCCAATTGGCTGAGTATTAGGCAGTTTGGAAACCAATATTTCGCACCTAATAGGCTTACTTAAAGAGAAAAATATGTTTTGAAAATATAGATCGCTGATTAATCACTTTAAAAAGTTTTTAGTAGCATGTTAGGAAACCAAAACTGTTCATTGGCGCAGTCGTCCTTTGCCTTTGCTCTACTATGCTCTACTACTTTGCTCTACTATGCTCTACTACGTTTGTCGCCTGCTTGCTACCTATGAGCGCGCGGTGGTCGTCATTTGACGACTCTCACCATGTCTTGGCTCTGAGCGTAACGACTCTACAAAGAATCATAATTTACGAAGCGGAAGCCGGTTGTATCACAAGTAAGTGCCTGGTGTATATGTTTACAACAGCGCATCACGTCTGTACTTCCCTGAATGCATGAAGTCACGTCTTCAATGCGCGCGGTGACTGCCCAGCTTCGAAACGGGCAGGAAAATTTCATCTGCGGATAACATAACTGTAGCTTTTGTAAGTAATTTGCACTTCTAAAAAGCAAGTGTCGGCAAGAGAAATGTACGGAGTTTTGACAGTAGAAGGTTTCGAAGTTGAAAAATTCACAACCCAAAAGCGTTCCTCCAATTTCTCACCTGTTCCTGGCAGCTAGCAGGTTAACTTTCAAATACAGATAACTATTTTTTTTTGTTTCTCACCTGTAGCAAATGTATTCAACGCACAGGTTCTCACTGAACAACCCCAATTTACTTTCAAATGGCTGCAAGCGATGGGGCAACAGACGTCAGGACCAGCACGTACCAAAAACTTTGCTCGACTGATTTCTTGGTAAGCCATTTTAGAGTAGGGTGTCAACAACGTGTGCTTCATGAAGGAGCAGTGCCATTGCAATTTCAACAAAACTGTGGAGGCACGCAGATAGGGATGCACACGCGTATATCATATATTTTGGGGGTTTCATCAATTAACAAGCAAGCATCATAAAGAAAATACCTAGCAGAGGCCAAATTTAGGTACGCAGTTTTTGGCTCGGCGCAGAAAAAAAATAAAATTTATCTTCCCTGCCAAGATTCAGTACAGGCACAGCACTAATCAGGAAGTGTGATGTAATTGAATGTAATTGCCATACAGGATGGTACTCTACATTCAGCAGGCACTCTACAGAGGTATAGTGTTGTGTAAAATAACGCGGCATAGCAATTTGAGACAAGTTCTAGGCCAGAATAATATAAGTGGTAGTAGTCTTACAACACATTTTAAAGATGTTTGCCATGACCATGCAAAAAAGTTTAACATGGATGTGTTTAGCACCCAGAAAATATGGCAACCAAGTGGATGTGCTGCCACAGGCTCACGGTTAGACCCAACACCATAACCAGACATACCATGTGCAAACAACCATCAACCACTCACCACAAATCAGCAGTAAAACGTGACTACATTTATAGGCGCGAAATTAGCGAGGACCGGGTGAAGCTGCTAGTCAAACGTCTTACGTCTTTCCGAAAGACAATGAAAGTGCTGCACGAAAAAACAAGATACGAGAAAAAAGTTGAACATTACAGAATATCATAAGACAGATGAAGGTAAAAATTTTGATTTCCCAAGAAGAAGAAAACAACTCGAGGAATTTCAGACCCTGCCACAAAAGATTTTAAAAGGGTGGGGTGAAATGCAGCCGCAGAGCACTCCTGCCGCAGGATGTATAATGATGAGATCAAAAAATGTTCTCCCACATTTTGCTACTATTCACTAAAGGCTTATGAAGACTTGGGTAGGCTGTTTCCTATGCTTAGTGCACAGGATATCAGGAAATGGCTACAAGTTGTAAGCATCTGACCAGGCTTCATTGCTGAGGTACTCAGCGATTTAAAGGTAGAACGTGGGCACGATTCACCACAGAGGCGCCATGTGCTTCATATTACTTGATGGGATGAGCATAAAAATGCATGTGAGCTTGATGGTTCCAGTGTCCGTCTTATCGGTTATGTTCACCTGGGACACTCGTCAGAAAATGAAGATGCAAATGATGCACCACAAGCAACAGAGGCGTAGGGTGCTTGGTGGTTGCCCTAGAAACACCGTACAAGATGTCATTTGATTGTTTCCTCAATGCTGGCCTCTCTGGCGAAATGATCAAGAACTTGCTCTATTACGTCATTTTTACTGTGTAACTGGCTGTCGGCTGACAGTAGTGGCCGTCGTATGTAACTGAAGTTAAGCGTTTATTAAAAGAAAGAAAAAGGTTGGCTGTTCTAATAAAGTTTAACCTATATTGTGTACGGGTGCGATTAAAGGCTATGTGGCTAAAACTAGACATACGTAAACTATGCTCACATAAAAAAAAATAAAACTGTTTTGGCCCTAGAGTGAAATCCCTGAAAGCATATAACACTATGCCGCAGGTGCCGTAACGTACAAAGAGACCACTTTCTGTGTGAAGCACCTCTAGTGACAGTACTCCACAAAAGTTCTGGCATGAGACATTGAGAACACACCTGTTTAAGGTTAATGGGAGTATTTTTGAGCAAATATTTAGGTCGAACTTAGGTGTTGCCTGCACTTCGTAATACCCATTAAACTGCTTGTAAACTTGCTTGGTACATAAATGCTTATAAAAATGAAATGCCTACTATAAATTATGAAAATAAAACTTCATATTTTTATATTATGCTCTACAAACATGAATAATTCATTCGGCTTACGCTGATGCTCAAGAAAATGCAGTAAGCTAAGCATTTAGCTTAACAATTAGACCATTTGACCCCTTCAATTCCTAGAACCCAATCACCAAAAAGTTCAAGGCACAACTGCTACCGTCAACATTCCAGTATCAAGGAGAGGTGATGGAAGTTGCAGGAAAGCATCTAATGAACCTTCGGCTACCAGATAAACTCCGGTAGCTCAAGATGGTAGGCACATCTGGGATTGCACTAGCAGTCACTTTGAAGAGTGTGTCAAAAAATGGAGGCGGCCAGCTAAATTTAACGGCCACTGCCTAAATAATATGTCTAGCCCACCAACTCTAGTGCATTTGGTCACAGCGCGCACGTATGGGACGAAAAGCAATGATTTCACGTGAGTGGAACCTTTGTCTTTTCTCCCATTCTCGTGCGCTGTAACCACATGATTCCGTACCAACTCTCCAATACTTCCACTTTACTCTAACCTGGGTCGCGCTCCCGCCACTCATATTTGAGTTAGCACTCCCCTAACAAAAGTATTCCTATGAAGGCTGTATAATTCGAATGCGGTTACTGATGATGTGATGTCACTGCAGGCCAAATGTCTGCAGATCGTCGAAATTATTCCAGAACCTTCCACTATGACAGATCTTTTTCTCCGTCGTTTAACTCTTTGCTTGTTTTCATTATGTACTTGTTCAGTTGCTCACCTGGAGGTTTGACAGATAATGTCTTTCCTTTGCAACACCGTAATAACGCTGTCCGTATGGAGGCTCTCTAGACTACCGCTTATCTCGGTTGCACCTAGCATATGGAACAGCGTACATTCAAAGAAAGACCTGTAGTTCAATGTGAAATTGCGGTATCAAATGAACTTAACAAATGTAGACAGCAGAGCATATAAGCTGTAGGTAAAGATACCCTTTTCTTTGCCGCCTTCACCGAGTCATTTTATTAGTGAATGTTTTCTATGCTTCTTTCCTACATCCGAAAATAATCCTACCATTCAAAAGGCAAGCAATGAACCTGAATCCGCAATCCAAGAAAGGAGCTTACAGAAACCTTGTCATGCCTTCCCTTTTTAGTGACTGTCATGACTATACACACAATGGATAGACTTCAGCAAAAGCTACATTTTTATTGTAATTTTCGAGGGTTCGCCCTTTGCACAGTATGCGGTCCCATGCGTAGAAGTCAAAGTACTTGCAACTTTCAAACTTCAACACAGTATGGGGACACCACACTGAAAGCTGTTTCAATGTCTTACGGTTGCAACACAGTGAATGCTGGAAAATAACATTCATAGTAACAGGCTGCTTTTGTCACTTGGTCACTCCTCGAGGAGTGTGCCGCAGAGGACAATGTGTGTATATGCGAAACAAAGTAACTTTTGTAAATTTTTTCATATTATCGGCTCCCAAGCTAAGGGAGCAGCTCTTTTTTCAATATTAGTCACGACGTATTTCCCACAAATACAGAAACATAGAGAAAACAATGAAGAGGAAGGGGAAAGATACCAACAGACTACAGATACACATTACTGCCCTTCACACCAAAGCTGAAAGGACAGAAAAGGATAGGCCCATATAACAATATTGGGAGTTTACAAACGGGCACATGAGCTCGTAAATAAATTCATAAAATCATTGCATTTTTTCATACCATCCCCCATGTTGCTTGCTGGTACATTTGCACGAGGAGGCTCACGCAGAATCACCTGGTAATGTACTCAGCTGTGTCAGGCAGCGCGGCAGCTGGAGCAACAATTTATCAACTGTCCAGTTCCGGCATGCCTACCGGAGCATAAATGTACATACAGCTATGGTTGTCTCAAAGAACTGCAATGTATCCACAGAGATGGAAGCCATTTTCTTATCCAGGAGCCAGGGACAGCGGATCAGGCCCTGTATGGAAGAAGCAGCTATGGATTTCAACTGTAAACAGCTGCACTGGCACAGTCGTTAATTGACCATGGCTACTTTGGTCTAAGTGAATTTAAAAGCAACGTGATTGAGTATATAGATGGCTACATCGTCAAGATCATTAGCAACCCACTTCATTGCGCTGAATGAGTCGCAGTCCTTGTGTCCGACCGCGTAAGCTATGTACAAACATCGATTATGGAGCATGGCGACTTAATTGAGCAATCGCACTTTGTTCACGCTGCATGCATGACCTGAAAGAATGCTGGAACAATCGCCAGATGTCGAAAAAGACAATTTCATTGAACTGACATTAAAAGCCTTCAGAGAGTTTGTGGAGCAACACAAAGTCATACTGCAAAAACAAACATACTATACTGAAGATTTTTACCGCGTCATCACCCTGACACGAGTGGTGCAAAGCGTACATTGGGTTTCGGCTCTGAGAGATTGCCTGTCGTGTCACGTAGAAAAACCGTGCCATTTACCCCAGGCATCAGTTCGCAAAACGTGTGCTTTTTTGTACACCAGTGAACAGTTTACTCATGCCATTTCTGTAACATCGACGTTTTTTGTCTGGAATGATCTATGTTTGCACGTTAACTACTGCACTGTGCAGCATTAATCTTTAAGACAGAGCTTTTCAGTTAAGGAATCACTTTTAAGCACATTTGATTTGCTTAGTAAACCACTGCGAACTAGCATTACAAGGTTGTTGTGTGGTTTGAGAGGATTGATGTAAAAACTGCCAACTGGCATTTCTACCCTGGCAACTGCGCACTGAGACAGTGGATGCAAAAACTGACAACTGGCACTTCCGCCAAGGCACTTATGTGTACTGTGAGAGTAGATGTGACAACTGACAGCTGGAATTTCTACCCATGCACTTGTGTGTACTGAGAGAGTGGATGTAAAGACTGACAAGTGGCATTTACGCTAAGCTACTTGTTTGTACTCAAGAGTGAATGCCGTGAATTGGCCTCTGTAAAATTGACAATTATGCCGAGCCACTGGTGTGGACTCCAAATAGACGCTGTGAAGTGGTCCGTGCTTGTGACATTATCTGCGAGTTAACTGGAGACAGTGCAAAGTTTCAAAAGTGAAGTTTGTGTGTGAAGTGTTCCTTCTTCATGACAGCATGCCATATTTTAACGATTTTGCCTTGACACTCACTTAGACTGACCAAGGGCCACTGAGGTCACAGCAAAACTTTTGGTGGGAAAGGGCAGGTGGAGTTGAGCCCTGGGGTCGTAGACGTGCCCCGCTGCTGTCGCCTCCTCGTGGTTCGTCCATAAAAACGCTGAGACTTTGGAAAAAGCCTTACCGGCATAGGCCTTTGCCGCAGTAGGCTAAAGAGATCAAACATCAGTGCTTGATCAAGCATACGTAGAGATTGTATAGCCCACAAGCTGCTTAAATTCAATAATGAAGCAATCAACTGCAGGTATTCCACTAGCCTTCAGAGCTATCGGTCCAACAAGTGTTTAGATTTATTATTTAGTTGTGAAAAAAGAGTTGCTTGATAAAAAACAGCTACATAGAAATAAACACGACCGTGCGCGAAACATGCAAACTATTACAAAAGAGATGTTAAAAGCCTAAATGTACCCGCGAACATCAAGGTTACAATGACTACGAAGTTAGGAAAGCGTGACTGCGCGACCTCATGTTCGCAAATAGGGGCTTATAAGCACGACGAGCACCACTTCAGTGCACTGCTTCAACTCCGACAGATGCGCGTGCGGCAGCATGCTCATGCGCAACAAGCCACAGTTGTGTGGTGGTGGCTTTTTGCAGGCGAATTTTGTCAGTGTCACTGAATTCAAGCAAGCGCTTGCATTTTTGTACGTCAAAACGAGCAATAGTACGTAGCGGTGAATTGGAGATTAGGCAGGTAGGCCCAACCAGGCTTGATGTTAAATTTACGTTCGCAAGTTTCAATTACGTCTAGAAGAAAAATGGCGGCTACTTTTATGAAAGAAATGTTCCGAATATTCTGCAGGGCACATTTTAGACAGATGGGCCTTTGGCGCACATTTTATTCTACGAATGGCAGCACTTGCTCGTCGCCTGTATTGAAACGTGAAGAACATGCTAGCGAAAACAACCCCAGCTGGTTTGCCTAGGTGCTGTGTCCGCTACACCAAAATACGATGGGGAGTCACACAGGTCAAATCTTTTCACTTGGATGAACTGACTCATCTTGTCTCTCTTGCAGACTACTTCGTGCGTAGTACAAGCTCCCGTCTGCCGAGGAAGCCTTCGGCTATTCGGGGAATAAGCCCACCTACAACATAGACTTATGATCAAAAATACATGACTTTATTCACGCATAAAAGACGACGATGACGTATGAAAATAACTGTTCAGAAAAAAATGGAGGACTTGTGCTTGGCGTCCTCTTTTTCCTCTTAACCACAGTTAAGCTATTCTCAACGTAGACCCACAAGAGTAGTTCATCCTGGCTCTTTCCTGAAGCATCACTTTCCGAAAAATAACTCCGCGCGTGTGCTCGCGCAGTGTAGCTTCTAAAATCAACTATGTGTGCGTGGGGGATACCACAGTATCCCCTATCCCCACCCCGTGCATCCGACAAAAGTGGACTGTCCCGCACAAAGTAGGATACAGGCCCATGATTCTTGTCAGGCCCATCCCAGGCAGCACACCAACATCGCACCAACCTCGGCCCAACGTCGACAAAAATTGGTACCAACATTGGCGTAACACTGGTTTTTTGAGAAATTACTACATTTTTATATATTGGTCCGGCTTATATGCCAACATTGCACCTGTCTTGGCACTGCCAACATAGGCTATCAGCTGGCCGTGCCCCTATTGTCACATATTGGCATGCCACTAGTATCCAATGGCACATTTTGCATTGGCAATAAACCGGCCGTGCCGCTAGTATTAAATATTGGTATTTATTGGCATGCAACAAGTATTCATCGGCACACGTGGCACTGGCCCTGCCACTGTTAAGCCACCTTTAGCCATGCAGTTCTTTCACCCTTGTCCTTACTGCTGCCATTTGCTTAACTGTCACTCCGACAATTGTGGCTTTCTTATGCAGTCATTTCCCAATACCACCTTGCATGTCATCTCCCTAAGGAGCCATAAAAACCATGCAATTAAATGAGGCAAGCAAAATATTTTCCGAAAACATTTTATTGAGAGCTCATATACATGTACATGCCACAAGGACATCAGAGGGCCAAAATGCAGTGCGGGAGGCATTCGGTACAGGGCTAACATGGGAGAGGCTAGTAGGTGTAATTGGAAACAGGGCACTAAACAGCACATGACCAGGTAGTGCAGGTAGAGGTGATGGGGTGCAGTGTGCATTGCTCATGATGGAAGGGGCTGGACATGTTGAGCAGGGTTGATGCAATATAGCCTTCGTAGTGCAAGAGGTGTTGCAGGAATAGAAGGCTGAGCATGGGTGCATTCCAGGGCAGTGTCCACCATGGATGGAAAATGGCAGTGGACTGTGTTGAGCATGATAGTTGGCAGTGAAGGGTCAATGGATCAAGTGATGAGGTTGAGGGGGCGGGGGAAGCGCATGGCCCAGGTAGTAAGCTGGGCACCCCGCAGGAAACAACCATTCAGGAACAGTTTGTTGAGGAGATTGGCCCGTGGGTGTTACAAATGACATCTGCACAGAAGACAAGCATATATCACCATAAGATCTAAACTCACCTTCTCAACACTTATTCAAACACATATTTGACGTCTGGGTGCTCTATACGATTCAGCACAAATTACAGAACCCCGCTATAGTAAAACCTGATATAGTAAAGTGAAACTGAAGTCCCAGTTCATCTTCCATAGGCAACTGTACATTTTCCCCCTTTATAGCGAAGATGTTTTTGGTAAAAAACGGTTAAAGTGCTTTTGGCCATGGCAACGACTCCCGCGCACTACCTTGAGTCGCGAGGCCAAGACTTTTTGTATTTGAAAACAAAACAATAACCCCGAGTGTTCGTTTAGGCGGCTTTACTACTAGCCATAGCAGCAGTCAGAAGAAGCCTACATTACATAAGCTTTGGAGCCGTGAGTGAAAGCGCGCAGCGCGAAGAAGAAAAAAGTAAATCTGTCTACAAACATAGCAAGGAGGCGGCGTGTTCCATTCAGAAAGTAAAGGAGTAAAAGTGCAGCACGAAATAGGGAAGGGAAAGAAATGGGTCAACATTCACTGCAATCTGCAGTACAAATCATGAGGCAGTGGTGGCAGGAAGTGGAGGTGCAGCGAGTAAGGTCTTATAGCACTTGAGTGCCATGCGAATTTATCATTTATTGCCTTTTAAAAGACAAAGAGCAAAAAGAGACACCATGTTCATGCAAGGCTTTAGTTTTCACATGAAATCGAACTTGGTTGCATTCGTAATCACGTCTTCATGCTTCAGAGGTACTTCCACAAGATGTAGAGAAATTTTGTAATGAAAAAATCACACAGAGAGATGATAAAAGCGAGATGGAAGGTATTTAGGTTTTTTTTTTTTCATTACGCAACAAGACGTGTTCAGTAAGTGCTTATTTACCTACTAGACAGCACTTTCAGGACCATGTCATCACAGATCACTGATACAGTAAAGACCATAATATAGTAAATATTTTCGCTGGCCTCAGTGGCTTTACTATAAAGGGGTTCTACTGTATATATTGAAGGCCTATTGCCATACATTCTTCTTTTAGAGCACTTTGCGACAGGTTTCTGGGCCTGAAAGGGCATGCAGCATCTTATGACGTAGGGATAATAAACATATATGCAAAATAATATCCATTCCAGATACAAAAGAAAGATATTTGGAAGAAAAAACCTGTTTCCGGCAAACCGAACACTTCAGGTGGATGCTTTGTGTTCATATAGAATTACAGTTTTTGAAAATATGACGGTTCAGGCTCCGAACGTTCAATTTTTAAAAACTTCTTAAACATTCCTGCAATAGACAATATGGATTACTAAGCATGCAAAACTGGATATTAAAGAACACATTAAAGAATATTTTTCTGGAGTACACCAGTTACAGGCACGCATACATTACTGCGGCCAGAATGAAGAAATAATTGCCCTGACAGAATCAATCCAGCTATCTTCAATCAGCTAACTGAGAGAGATGTGTACATCGCAGATATTCTCTAGGCTGCGCACGCATATAATATTCTCAAGATAAGTGTACCATTTCAAGTTCCAGCTTTTTAGTTTTCACAGCTTTATTGCTTGCTGCATTCTACTATAAACAATTGCCTTACTTGTAATGTACCAAGGAATAGTTTTCATACAGCGCTCATTATAAATTAAGGACACCAGAACAACATGTACACAAACAAGAAAAGAAGAACGGGACAGAGCGCCATTCACAACTGATTTATTGTGCAGAATAAAGTACATATATATCTCACTGCCGGCATATGCGCAAGGAACCCATTCAGCGTCATGTAGTTTAAGATAAGATATGTTCAAGAAGCCCATGACTCATACCATAACCTCTTTCTCTGAGAAATCATTTCTTGAACATAGCTTATCTTAAACTACAAGATGCTGAATGTGATGTAGCTGAATGTGTTCCTTGCGCATGTGCCGGCATTGAGATATATATGTACTTTGTTCTGCGCAATAAATCAGTTGTGAGTGGAACTCTGTCCCGTTCTTTTCTTGTGTGCGTGCATTGTTTTGGCGCCTTCAGTTTATAATAAATAAACACGAACAAGCCCAACAAGAAGTTCTAGTAATCATACAGTGGATGCTTGTTCAGCTAAAATTATTAGTCAGCCTGCAATGAGCAATTGAGCAAGTACTAGAAATTTACTTTGCATAGGCAGGAAAATGTTATGCTAGATCTGAGTACAATGATATCGTACTTCCTTATCAGCTAGCAGCCTACCAGGTATGCGTTTTCCCTCATCACAGCTAATCATATGGCCATACCATCGGCAACCTTCCACGTGCAAGATTATATTCAGTTAGGCATACATGGGTGACTTTATGTCCAGGTGCCAGGTGTGGTGCTCGGGCATCTGATTTCTTCAAACTAATTCACAGTAGTTGTTGGTATAGAGAATAGTAATCTGCCTGAATATCTGCGGCCAAATATTATTTCATTGCTTAGGCACACCTTAAAATACAATGTATGATGTGACTATGGGATCATAAAAAAACGATACATCTAGCATGACAGTGATTTTTCACTTTCACCCTATCACAAGTTCCTTGAAAAACCAGTTTATTCCTGAGCTGAAAAGTTGTTTCGCACACATTTTATATTTCAGTATCTATAAAATGTTGATATTTTGCGAATATATTTCAAAATCAAAATTTCTTAACAGCCTCACAAATTATTTTTTTTTAAAATGGACAATATTTTGTACTCAAATTAAAAATAAGATTGTGTCTGGAGAAATAGTATTGTTTTCAGAACAAAACAGCACATACGCAAAAAAACACCAATATCGCTCAAATTTAATGTGCAATACACGAACTGAGAGTTCACCTAAAATTACAAGTACAATAGCCTTGTGTACATGGACTCGACAGCACCGGGTTGAATCAGCATTGAGTAAGCAAGGTCATCATTCTCGACACAGCTGATGTCTACATGAACTCGCTTTCTAGTGAGTAAGTATCGTAGCAGAGCGTAGCATCGAGATTCGAAGTTATTGTGCAAGTTCATACTCGTATTTGATCCCATTGACTTTTACTATAGAGAGCTTCGATTATTTTTTATCGTTGATGAGCGCTAAAATGCATTCATTTCGAGTGACGCTCGTCGCCGCTCCAGAGGTTTTTTCATATCCCAGAGTTCCCCATAACTATACTCCCTGACTGGACAGCGTCTACATGCATAACTAGACTCCCTGACTGGACAGCGTCTACATGCCTTTAGATAAGCGGGTCAAGCGAACTAACCTAGCCCCTGAAATCGAGTTAACGCGACCCGCTCCGCCGCCTATTTTACTCGACCCGACTGTGTATACATGAACCCCACAACTGATTTTTCAGTCGACAGGCGTACTCGACGCAATTCTGCCGAGTTCATGTATACAGGGGTGGAACGCACGTGTAACAAGTAACAATGCTGCTAAGAATCCAATCTGCTTTCTTCTGGCTCATCCAGGTTTCTAAAAAACATCTTGTCTGACAAAGGAGGATATTTGGAGTTAAGCAGCTAAGCAACACAAGATCCATATGCTTGCTCTAACGCATGACTCCTCAGTGCACTTACAGTTGCAATTTGCTTGGTCATGTGGCAGTTCACTAAACCGTCTGACTAGACATGACAATAAAAAAAAAAATATCGGGGGATGATTTCTACGTTTATTAAGACATGCAAAAGCTTTTTTGTTGTTGACATAGCATTCAGAGACTGCGGGAGTTTGGCAGTTTTATACATCTTATTTCGTTTGGCAGTTGCAAGGGGATGTAGAAAAAGAAATGTGAGTAAGGAATATAAGGGGTGACAGCATCCCGAAATGAAACTAATGGACCAATGATGCACACTGCGTATCTTAAATGGCGTCACTGGTAACATCAAACACAGAAAATTGTCCTTGAGTATGACAAATTTGAAGCCCAGGAGGTGAGTTGGTTGTGAGCAGGTAGTTAGAAAAGAGCAGTCCCCCTGAGAGGTAGGCGGCAAGATCACTCTCACCCATTATGGGGAACGCCCTGGCAAGCATGCAGGCAAAGGTGCACATATATAAGAGCAATAAATGCACGAGGAATGCACGCCTGAATGAGCAGCTGCACTAATAATTTCCTTTTGTCTTTCAGCCCACCCCTCCTGCACTGTAAGCAAGTCTGCTCTGTTTTCCGAACACAGAAGCATATGCAAAAACAAACAGAATGTTCTCTAAAATTTACAAAATTTGAACGAGTATTGCATGATGATCTTTCTGCAAATGTCTTGCTCTAGGGTTACAGAATAAATTCATTGCAGTTGCGAATAAAGCGAGTTGGGAGCTAATGGCGAATCTCAATGGCTTGGGGAGAAAATTATTTAAAATTGTCACTTTGAGCAAAGTAAATAGCCTGGTTTAGATCAAAGTAATATTACATCTACATGGCTGAAGCCAGTGCAGGCAACCAGAAATGTACAAGCAGTCAGTAACTCATGTCTGTATAAACAAATACATACAGTGCAGGCAGCAGTAATGAAGGGAGAGTTGGAGGCAAATAACCTGAGCAATACTGAATGGCTTTCTTCTCTGCAACCTCAATACAGGCTTCCTGCGAATTCTTGTAATGCAAGCATAACCAAGTATGCTAAATATTCCATCACTTAAAGCACCTGCACTCCCGTGTTACGCAAATGACAACTACTTCGTAAGTTCACAAGCTATGTCTGTTATTGTGCTATTACACCACAGGTTCACTCAATCATGCCTCAAATTGAAATAGTGACATACTGTTGAAATAAAGCAATGAAATATAGCACCAGCTATTAAAGCACTGCCAGGGACATGAAGGATATTATTTTCGGCATACTGGTGGGCAAGACTTCTGAACAAGTAAGTCTCGAGCTAAAAAGCCAGAAAAAGTCATCTAGCATGCAATCATATAGCAAAACGCCAGCAGAGCATTTAAAGCCATTATATAATTCAAAACAAAGGCAATGTGTCATACCTACCGAGGCAATGTTTCCTTACACACAGCATGTTTCATGGCAAGGCTCCCACAGTTGTTGACAGGTTTGCAGCACCAAAATGTTGACGATGTTGTCTGCCTCACATTCAGGCAGCACCCCTTTGATGGCAGATGATTGCTTGTGCAAAAGCAGTGCGATGATGCAAGTGGAGCAGCTGGGCTGCGGGCGTTATAGAGCAAAGAGCCCTAAATGCAAGGAAAGAAAGTCTCCATTTAATCGATGCCTCTAAATCATGATAACAGCATACCACGGCTCTTCTCTGTTTAGTTAATCTATAATTTCAATTGAAAGCTGTTTCAAAAAATGGACTAATTGCAACTCTATGTTACACATGGTATAACATAGCTGTGCCAGGGCGGTGGGGCGATCAGTTAGCATAACGACCGGAAAATGCATACTGATGTTTCATGCAGTCTTGATGCTGCAGCAAAGTGTCATGGTACGAAGAACAAAATTCAAAGCAGGCACGGGCGCCAAACGTGTGCTACACAACCGACGCGACTAGAGGTGTGCACGGGCATAAATTTTGAGCCCGACCCGGGCCTCATGCTACAAACCCGAACCCGGCCTGGAACTGAAATTGCCTGAGCCCACCCAGCGCTCACACTTAAGGCTCCGGCCCTGCTGGAGATGTCATAACAGACCAGTTGCAAAACCTACAAGTCGGCTTCCCTGTGAGGCAGGAATTCGTGCACAGTGGCGACAGAACCTGATTCAGGGATAATAGGTGCAGTACATGCATCTACCACAGTCCACGCTGCTTGGGATGCAGTTCCCCACGCACAGGCCATTGTCAGAGAAAGGTTTTTGGGCATTCTTAACTCTGGAATAAAGGGGGGCGCGCTGTCATCCTAGGGGTGAAGAAAGAAAATTTAGAAAAGGGACACTAACCGGAGAGGGTAATAGTGGGGCGACAATGCGCACGCGAATAATACTGTGACGAATGGGCAAGAGGTGCGGGAATTACCCTACCCGTCAGGTGATGTACTAGCACTGTACCCAACTATTACCCCAATGTCTATGCCGCCATTGTGCAGGAATGTCTGCCGCACCGGGAAGCTGACGTGTAGGTTTTGCAACTGATCTATTGCAACTGAAGCAACGATACAGAAAGAAAAAAATAGGCGACAATTCCTGGCGATGCATCGCGCGACGACGACACCAACGCCTGTCGCTGCCGCTGGTGCACATCGCACAGAGCGAAGGACCTCAGCGACAGAGACGCGTTTTCAGCCTTGCTTTGTTAGCGCCGCCTCCTCGTATGGTAAATGAGTACAGTTACGCTATATCCAGTTTCTTGCACTAAACAGCAACACTGATGAAATTCATGAAAAGCATCGAGCCCCCCCCCCCCCCCAAAAAAAAAAAAAAAAAAAAAAATGGTCCCAGCGCAGCGGCGTGCTACTATACTGCGATGCAGACATGACTTAAAGCAGTGGCGTTTTTCTGCAACTTTAGAAAATTAGCAATAGCTAGCCACACTAGCATTTTTTGTTTTGCAATAGTACCCTAAGCTTTTACTAAACTGTCTCGAGCTCGATGCGCTCATGAGCCGAAATGAGCGTCTGCAGGATTTTCGCTCATACCGGACTAGAGAAACAAACTTTGCATGCAAAAAACAAAAAAAAGAAACAACTAAGTTGAGTACCCCGAAGCCTTTTGCGATTGGCTGCCTCGCGAGCTGGTTCCAGCATCATGAGCGATTTTCTAAAAACCCAGAACCTGGGCGACAGCGCCGAGCGGCAATGCTTTAGCGGTCCTCAGCGCACTGCGCATCGTGCTACCGTGCGACTCATGCGGTTAGCGTTTCATTGCACCAGACACGAGAAAATATGTTTTTGCCCGGACTTCGCCGACTCCGCCCGAAGTCACCAGAGGGAACCCGAGCGGCCGAGCCACGCAATGGCTATACGCCGTTCCAGCCACTGTAACGCCGTGAATATCCGTAGTTGGCTTTTAGGGCTACGATGCCACGCAGTTGTTTACTTTAGAAAATCAGTACTCTGCAAAACAGTAACGGTTTAACTTGAAATAAGCTGCAAAATGATCGGCATCAAGTCGCGCACATTTGAGAACCACTTTTGAAAAGTTAACAACGTAAGAAATATGCTAGAAGAAGACAAATCTTCCTAGCACATGGCTTACGCAGCCTGCAGCAACAATGAAATGTAAGACAACGCTTGTAATTTAAAAAATGCTCAATCTAAGAGGCTAATATTTTGCTCCAATATACACAAACGCTTTATAAAATCTGAATGAAAAAATTTGAAAACTTACATGGAATATTTCTTGAAGAAAGAAGCATTTTCCGTGCGCGGTGCCACCGAACGTCGAGCCGAGCGAACGAGTGGCCGTTGGATGGACGAAAGAACGGAGCGCCCTCTTTGAAACAAAATACAACTGTCGCCGTCATGCCGGCTAAGCGATTGTCGCGTCATCCTTCGAGCTTTTTAGTAATCGCCTTTTCAGCAGCAGCAGCATAGATGCACTCTGCGGCTGCTCATCTATGTAGGGCTCTGTGCCAGCAGCGAAGCGCGTCGTCGCCCTGGAGAGACGCCTAGCTGTGTTGTTTCTAACACCCAAACCTGTTCAAGTTGTATTTTGTGAATGCTGTGTTCTACTACGAATAGTTTGCTCACTTTTAGCATACCAACGAAAATTCTTTCATACAATAGTGCTCAATCGAGTGGAATATTTCAATCACCCTGAAATGAGGATTTCAAGCAAGTTTGTTGAAAATTATTGAGCTAAGCATCTCAGTAGCACGACTTGCCACCTCTTTATAAGCTAGTTGAATACGATGCCTACATTTTTTCTCATATATCCGCACCGTCAGCATCATTCTATCTGCTAGATTAGTCGTTTGTTGGCCCGATTCATTAGGCGCTTGTTTCTTTCTCACAGTTTAGTTGCTTGCGTATATTTTATTGGCCAAGACAATATGGTAAAAGCACATTTCTCTATGCAACCTGTTATGAGAGCCCGGAAATGTTTGAAAGAAGTCTCCAGTCTGTTAGCGTTCGTGTTTTTATTACTGCGCAATTCCTTCCCCTGGGCGGCGGCCGTCCGCCCCTTGGACCCTGAGTGGTGCGTCGACCCGTCCACCGCTTTGGCGCACCTGCGTGGATTTCAACGCGCGCGTGCAACCTCGGACCTTGCTCGCATCGCATGCGGTGAGAGAGTGCGATCCGGGGAACGACAGGAGTGCGAAGTGCGCGAGGACGGGATTGAGCGGTGCGTCAGCACGGAGAGCAGGCGCTGAAAAACTGTGCGAACGAGCGTGTGCGAAACAAAGATGTGTCATTGTAATCCAGTTGTTAATAGACCCAATGTACCTTTTCGTATTTTATTTGTGTTTCCAGTCTTTTCTTTCACATTTTGGTTTCGTTCTAATGCGAACAAGTCAGTTTACATGTGGGTAATCTTCTCTCCATACACAATATTGGTTAAAAAAAAAACTCCCTTCCCCGCGCACGCATGTAACTGTTCCACCATGAAGGTAGTTAGAGAATAATAAGCTTTGATATTGAATTAAGCTTAATTGTAAAACAACGACTGCTTTATTTAGTTTTTGAACTCTACAGTTATTCCTTCTTGCCATATGTAGCGAATTGTAATGCAGTGAACGACGACGGAATCGCGAAATTTGGGGTGTGAATAAAAGCGGAGAAACGTTACAGACTTCTTTTTTCGCACTTGTGCAAATAAAAAAATAATCCAGAAATTCAAAAATTATGCTAATAATGCACTTGCATGGCGTCCAATCAAATGTTGTTCTGCTGAGCTGCCGTTCTTGTATACTGGCTGCTACACGAAGCTATCTTGATTTCCTATGAAATTCAGTGTGACAAAGCCCCACGCGGATATATTTCGCGTTTCAAGTTCTTGTGAAATGTGGAAGCCGGTCCGTCGCCGTTCCGCGGGCGACTCTAGCTGGCTCTGCGATCATTTTTGCCACTGCAGTGATTTGAATATTCGCGGCTTGTTTAGCAAATAACTGGCGTTCTCGTTTGCCGAATGAGTGTTTCAAGATAATCATAGAGCATTTACCAGTACCGTATGTGTGCGATATTCTATCGGTGATTAATGCGCCATGGTCATTGCAGTCGTATGTTTGATTATACACGTATGTAATGGTCTACTCTCGCAAAGCCTAAGACGTAAGTTACGCTAGCTATACGTATGTCAAATAGGTATATGAAAGAAATAGAGCCTTAAAGTATAGCGGCTGACGCATTGCGTCGTAAATTCCCGCCCGGACGGCGGCCGTGTGCACCTTGAACCACACGTGGAGCGTCAGGGCCTGCGTCTTGGATTGCATCGCGCAGCGTGTAACCCGACAACCCCACCTGCAGAGCGCATCCACTCGGGCAAGTCGACGCCGCTGTTGCTGGCGCCGTGCCTCCATGTTTTTCTTCCTTTGTTTGCGATGTTTTCAATGCACCTAGCAAGCAGCGAACAGAGCGTTCATATTTCGGCGCGAGTGAGTGCCATCAGCGGACTGGAACAGAAGTGCGCGGTGTGTCGTCAACAAGGGCGGACGCTTGAGAAAAAACAAATGTGCGAACGAGTGCGATGAAGAAAAGTGAAACTGTAACCCAGTTATTTGTTTCAGCATAACCTTAATATTATTCATACTGAGATTGCACGTGCAGTGTTTTCTCATCATTTTTTTTCTAATACTTCCCTTCTTATAGCGACAACGAAGCAGGAAGCGTCGATACGATTTGCCATATGTGGGAACGTCCATGCATGTGCGGATCGACGTTTAATTTACCGCTCAATAACCCAGCTTTAATTTAGATCGCCATTGTTAAATCGTTTAAGAGAAAGTATGTTCTGCGATGCTTCGTATTTGCATAGCTTAAACGGCCTAGTGTATTTTTAAAGTTTATTTCGATGGAAGCGCGCTCGCCATAGTCGATCTGAGTCACCTACGGGCCTTAATATGCCGATGCTTATCGCTCATATTTTGCATCGCACTGCATGCGTGTCCTGCGGTAATCGTCTGTTTGAAGCCACTGTTGTTACAACTAATACACTCGGGGGCAAAGAAATTTGCTACAACTTTTGGAATTCTCTTCACCCAGAGCAGTAGGAGTCACCACGGGAGCAGCTATGAAAGAACCTAGACCATTGCCGAAGAGAATACAAAAAATAGCAACCATTGCCTACGCACGATATATGACATGTCGTTTTGATTCTTTCTAATCTACCGGTCGGCGTGGAGCTATTTATCGCCGCCGCCGCCCTGACGGACCAGCAAACGGTGGTGAACTTATTGATATTTGACGCCGTTTACCGATTGTCGGTCTCATCCAAATTCGTCACAGTATACATGTGGATTGATTACAGTGACAGCTTAAGTCAATGAAGATCTAGTGTAAAAGAACACGGTGTAATCCCGAGCAACATCCACAACAACTAGGTGGGATTAAAGCAAACGCGACTGAAACCAGTACCGCGGAACTATTACTATTTAGACACAAGATTTTCGAGGTATTTAAAATTGCAAAGGTAACTTGAAAACATCGATTATAACAGCACAGTTAACGACTCCAAGTATTTAACGAGCCTGCCAACCGCAAAAGCACGCTAATGCGGTTTCCCACGGAATATTTCCACCACATACTAATTTGCACAATATATTGACCAGTAGGTGAAATAGACAAGACAATGTCGACTGAAATGTATGCTATGCATTTGGCGGGACATGGTAACAGAACTGACAGTATTGTCCAGCATATGCCATATATTAGCCAACGTCAGTGGAGTAATGGCTAACACTGTTCGATATAGCCATCCTTATGAAAGGGCAATGCCAATACTGTTGATATGTAAGGTATGCCAGTGTATATCGGACATTGGCGGGCCATTGTAACAGAGCTCACATTATTGTCCAGCATATGTCGAATGTTGGCCAACATCAGTGGACTGATGGCTAATGCTGTCCGTTATAGCCATCCTTATCTGATGGCAGCGCCAACACCGGTGATACGCCGGATATCCAGGCCCATCATTGCCATCCTCGTATAATGGTACCACCGATATTGTCAGGGCATCGGATATGACGGGCCAATGTTGTTATCAATATAAATAGGTACGAACAATATTGGTTACCAATGGAATCCTCAGGGCCAGTGTTGGACGTGTTATAGAATGGCACAACCAATATCAGCCATAAGATGGCAGCGCTGGGCCTACATAGGGCTGATCTCTGCCAACTCACTGACAATATTGGCCCGGGCTCTTGTGCTGCCTGGGATGTTGGCTCAAGTGCACAGCCCTCAGCCTTCCCTCTAGTTAAGAGTAAGAAACTCTATAGCCTGGACACTGCATTGCACGCTATCCTTCGCCCAGCCCGTCAGCAGCATATTAATCGAATGCCCCATCAGATCTTTATGCAGTATAAGGAGGGAATCCGTGACTGAGGGGGACTTTCCTAGTCACTATGGGCACATTTCACGAGCACATGACTGCACGATGTTAGAGGTGGGACTCGGGTACTACAATGACGGATGCTCGGCCGCATCGACGCCCACTACACCCAGGAAGAAGTTCCGCTCAGCGAAGTAGTTAGGAGTTGAAGGACGAAGACTTCGTTTATTTACATTTTTGAAGGAGCAGGGATTAACAACAATGCCTGAGCACACAAACATTTTTTAGGGTTCATGTTTCCCAGGTTCCCTAGGTGAAGGGAGGGCCGTCGTGGAGGGAGTGTACTTAACATGTCACTTACATTAACATACTGTCACATCTGCAGGCACGCATCCTCGAAAGGGTTTGGACTTGGTGGTGAGGAAAAGGCCATAGTGGTTGTGTATATGGCGGCACAAGAGGAGCTTGGTGTCCGCCGGCGGCTGATGGTATGGGCAAACACCTGTCCCAAAAGGGCCGCAGCGCGCCTTCGGCAAGAGGAATTGGAGAAGCGTAGCCAGAGACAACCCCATCTGTCACTCTGTTCAAAAAGAGATGTCCGCGCGGCCGCCTTAAGGGTTCGGACCAAGGCGTGAGCCACTTGTACCTCTTTGTAGCGTTAGCCACACTGCCGAGATTGAGCAGTTTCGCGTGGCTCCTGGAGAGCTGTGCTGCGCAAGAGCGAGAAGCATTGACGTCACACGGCACAGCTGGCGCGCCGAAGCCGCGTGCTCTGCCATCGCCGCGCGCGAGCCTCGCTGGTCTGCGCATTCTAGAAAAGGGACGTCAGACGCACTGGCGCCGGCGTCTGCCCAGATGTGTGTCTCCATTGCGTAGTAGGAAAGTCTGACGCTGCCCTGGAGCCGCTTGATAGCGCCGCGGATGCGCAGTGGTATCAGTGGCGGTATATATATATACAAAGGGACGTTTGCCAGTGTGGTATAGCCATGGAGAACGAGAGCAACGTTGCTGCTCAGCGGCGCAGATGAGTGGAGAAGCTGACCTCATCGGATGCCGAAGTAGTTGCCTGAAAATTGGCGGTCGAGCGTAGGAAGAACGAACATAGGAAGGCTAAACGCGTTGGGAAAGCTAGGAATAACCAGCTAAACCTTAGCTAATGCTAATTATATTCTGGCCTAGCCCAGCTAAGCCCCTGCTAATTTTGATCCCGATGGCCCATCATTGACCGCTGTCAGAAACCGGCCAAATAACCGCACGTTCTTTTTTTGACCTTTTTTGTGATGGCCTATCCAGTCGCGGGCGCTTTCGCCGTTATTTACCACTCCACCTCTTCTTATCGGGAATACTTTCCTTGATAGTCGAAAGCGGCAGCTCCTGCGCCCGACTCGCTGTCGCTATTCTTAGCTCCTTAGCGGCCGGGGAAAATCTCGATCGGTTAGCGGTCGCAGTCACTTGCCCAAGGGAGGTGGGCTTGCGTTCGCTCTGGTAATCTGGCTTGGAGGTGATCGCTTTTCCAGGAAAACCCGAAATCAACACACACCAAACAAGAAAAGCATAGTTCAAAAACTTTCCACCGAACTCAGCAATTCTACACGCAAAAACGCTCGGAATTCACGTAAGAATAATTAAGCTTTCTGATAAATCAAACAAATAAAATTCCTGAATTCTGATCCCCCGAATGTCGCCCGAATTTCGATTGCGAACAAGCTTTCATGTTCCGCAATGAGGCTACCAAAGACAAGACCTGTAAGCTGAATACGAGAATGTGGGTGGGTGTTCCACACAGCTCGGAAATCATAACTAAAATTTTCGTCAGCACCAATTACGTCCCCTTAGTATCAGAATAATCGCAGGCTGAGTTTCGACGGAGGCGAAACGAAGTGTTGTTGTGGCTGTAGGAAGCAGGAAAAGAAAATGCACGAGCCACCTCCGCTGCCTCGTGCAAACAGAAGCGATAATAAAGAGAAAGACAAGGAAGAGGGAGACAAAGACGCGCGCCTCAACAACCGTCGTCCACCACCGAAGCGGTGGCGGATGCAATGACGGCCCACAACACATAAATATTCATTGGCAGGATAGCCCCGCCACAAGCGGCGGTGACCCACCTGCCCCGGCCCCATGTTGTTGTTGTGGCTGTAGGAAGAAGGAAAAGAAAATGCACGGGCCTGCTACTGGCTCTGTAGCTGAGCCACCTCCGCTGCCTCGTGCAGACAGAAGAGAAAATAGAGAAGAAAGAAAAGGAACAGGGAGGCCGCAACAGGCCGCCGTCCACCCCCGAAGCGGTGGCGGATGCAATGACGGCCTACAACAGATAAAAATTCGGTGGCAGGCAAGCCCCCGCCGCAAGCGGCGGTGACCTACCTGTCCCAACCAAATCAGGGTAGTACTTGCTGCCCTGATGGGGTTGTTGTTGTTGTTGTGGCTGTAGAAAGAAGGAAACGAAAATGCACGGGCCTGCTACTGGCTCTCGCTGCTGAGCCACCTCCGCTGCCTCGTGCAGACAGAAGAGAAAATAGACAGGAAAGAAAAGGCAGAGGGAGAGAAAAACGCGCGCCGCAACAACAGCCGTCGTCCACCACCGAAATGGTGGCAGGTGCAATGACGGCCTACAACCGGTAACATTCTGTGGCAGGCTAGCCCCCGCCGCAAGCGGCGGTGACCCACCTGTTCTAGCCCCATAAGGGGAACACTTGGCATTTCCTTGCGACCCCTATGGGGTGGGGGCCGGGGAGCTGTGCAATGTTGTTACTACTCTATGAAGAAGGAAACAAAAATGCACGGGCCTGCTATTGGCTCTGTACCTGAGCCACCTCCGCTGTCTCGTGCGCACAGAAGAGAAAAGAAAGAAAATAGACAAGAAAGGTAAAGGGGGAGCGAAATACGCGCGTCGCAACAGCCGTCGTTCACCACCGAAGCGGTGGTGGGTGCACTGAGGGCTTACAACAGAATTAAATTCGGTGCCAGGCTAGCCCTCTCCGCAAGCGGCTTGACCTACCAGTCCCAGATCCGTAGGGCCACAAACATCCCTTCTTTGAGGCCTCCCTGTGCGATGTCAGTGCACGTTAAAGATCCCCAGGTGGTCGTAATTACTCCGCAGCCCTCCACTATGACTTCCGCTGTCACTCCCATCTTCCTTCCTTCCCTTGCGCTGTGGTTAGGTGTCCACAGCGCAAGCGTGACTGATACTGGGCCTTTCACTTCCTGTGAATCAATTATTATTATTATTATTATTATTATTTGTGGATTTTTCTTATTTGTACGTTTCGAGTGACCTTCGAGCGTTCCCCAAATAAGCGGCAATGCTCGAAATTGCGGTGGATCCAAAGCGGCAGTCCACGATCGGCAAGCTTGCTCCTAAAACACTGCTGCAAAATTAAGAAAAGTAATTCTGCATAATTCTAGGCCTCTCCGCATGATTCTGTGTATCACAAAAGTTGTTAGTTCTGCCTGACGCCTAGCACTGACGAAACTGACGCCTAGCATTCGCAGCTGAAAGTAACAGCGGCCTTGTTAAATTCTGTGGTGAAACTCACATTCATGAACAACTTCAAGACAGTAGTAGTAGTACAAATCAATGTAGCAATTCATTGCAGGAATGGCAAGCTAAACTAAAATGCAGCTACTTTGAAATGCTACGCGGAGTTGATTAGACCTTCCCCGTCGAAAGGATCTCTTTCAGGCGCGCCCTGAAGGGTCGCTGCCTGTTTGTTTTCTACCTCTGTTGAGGCGTGACGAACGGCGGCGTGACAAGAGACGTCGCGACGAGTCGCTGATTGACCGCCGTCTCCCTGCGAAGTCTCGAAGCCGTGTATACTTTTACTCTGTGCAAGTCGAAGAGCAGTACTCAACAATGACGCGCAAGCGAGACTATTCTTTTACCTCTATCGTCGCGTCAGGCCTTTGCAAGACCTTCCCTCTTTGCTTTCTATCATGTAGCTCCGCACGTGTTGCAGGCGACTCATTTTTATGATGAACCTGCTGAGGCATGTGTCCTTGAATTTTGTGCCCATCTCCTCAGAGTTCCCTGTGGCCTACTGCATCTGGATATCTAAGGCTGCTTTACCTGCGATCCCACTGGCTTTGTTTCTGGGTGGCACCTTTTTACTCCTTCCTAGGCATGCTGCATTTTAATCGACTTCGCACCTGATATTGTCCTTGATTCGTCAAGCACTTGCACCTCTTGAAAACATTGCCTGATCACGAACTGCTCTCCACGTTTGAGAGGCGACCCTCGGGAAGGGTTTAGCTTTGGTCCGTCGGTATTACAGCTACTACTGTTGCAGGTAGCACTCTGAGTGATCAAACCTAGAGCGCCCCGCTTATCCTGTCCCCGTTTAGCATTCGCTCTAGGTCTTGTACGCTTATACAGTTGGGTGCCTGTGTCGCGACAAAAAATTGCTTCTTGCGGTTTTTGACTCGCATGCCATGAACACTGTTCTTCCAGATTTCTGCTGACCTCTAGCATAAAAGTGCATCCTGCAGTTTTTGTGCTCAGTTTTAATTTTGAAGCATCGCAGTTGAGCAGTATTCCTTATTGAGTAGCTGTTAATCCCCTTATCTGATTGATCACGACTAACTTCTTGTCTCCTTGTTCCCTGGCACTCTCAGTTTTTGCCTTTTCCGTCCACCGAGTTTACAGCTCTACGATTCAGGACTGTCTTTCGCTACCGAGCTCAAGCACCTCTAGTTCAGCGTCTAGCCTTTGCATTTCTTTCCGGTGCTTTGCTGATTTCTTCTTCTTCTTCTCCCTCGTTGTAATGTGATGCTGATTTCGCTTCCTTCACTTGCTGTTTCTTCTTCTTCTTTTTCTTCCTTGATATTTGGCACATACCCACGAAGGGGGATTGGCCAGGGTTCAGTGTGGACTGCCAAATGTCCTAGTTTATTTGCTTCTGGTCTGCGTCTTAGCTCCTCTTCTTCGGCTTCTAGCCGGAGTTTTCTTCCTCTTCCTCCTACTATTTCTTCTATTCTTTCTCGCGGTCAGTTTTGAGGAGTTCCCATGCAAAGCCTAATAATTCATCCTGAGTTTCCTAGAGAGCTTTTCAAATGTCAGATTTCTCCATCTGACAACTACCGCACTCATCTCCTCGCACATCGCCAACAAATCTGTCTCCTACCATATTATAACATCCATGCTTGCTGCTCTCTGTTTTGATTTTGCTGACACATTGTTGTAAACTTATTACACTTGTCTTACTCAGCAATTTCTCTCGACTACCAGCAGTTAAAATTAAATTACCAAATTTGAAGGCTGGCGAATCTCAAGCGATGTCCAACTACACATCCGCAGTTGCAGCATCAGGTCGCCGGGTAGATCCAACAGCTGCCAACCAGTTTTTTTTTAGTCGATATTTATTGCCTCAGGGCATCAGTAGGTTATGAGATGAAGGATGAATAAATGATTAAATGAATGGAAAAAGGTTGGCTGATTTTATGAAGTCCAGAAGTGAGCGATGATGAGGTCCCTGCGTCCAAGTGACGTATGAGGCAGGATTGGTTGCTGAAAGGCCAGCTATTCTCAGGTGCCGGACTCGTGTTGGCTTGAGTGCTGGGCAGTCCCACAGCAAGTGGTGGATGTCGGCCTCGACATCTTCGTTGTTACAGATCGGGCATCCTGGGCGAGGATATAAGTGTTTGAAGTATGACCACGTCCTAGTTACAGCTGGTGTAAGGGCAACACCGACCCGGATCCTCCTAAGCGCAACCTCCTCTGCACGGGTGAGACCGCGGGGAAGGGATATCGCACACGGAGGGATAAGTGCACGTGTGCGGCGCCGGAGGTGCTCCTTTCTTGACAAAAGGAGGGTAGCGTCGTCGACTTCGAGAAGTCGTGTGGCCAACCAGTTGTTAGAGGTAAGACTCGGGTGCCGCTGGACGGATCCTCAGCCGCATCGACGCCTGCTCCACCCAGGTAGAAGTGTCGCTGACCTAAGGCGTTAGGAGTTGAAGGACAAATACGTTGTTTACAATTTGAAAGAGCATTGAAGAACAACGATATCCCCTAGTTGAAGAGCGGCCTTGTCTTGGAGGGAGTGCCCTTATCACTTCAATGTCCCGCTCATCAACATATTGTCACTGCTGCAGACACACCTCCTCCAAAGGGTTTGGACGTGGTGGTGAGGGGGAAGCCGCGGTGGCTGCTGCTGGAGTTTTCACCAAATTGTCAATGGCACATTGTCCATCGTGCCTTCTGCGAGCATCACCAGCTGACCGGCCACCGAGGACTTTGTCTAGCACGTTTGATGCAATGCGGGCTGCTTGACATTATGCTATCCTCCCTCCTCCCCCATTCTGACTACCTACTTCCCCTGCGTAGATCTGTAACACTGATTCTTGTAGAGATGACAGAAAATAGTGCAGTTAGCCATAACCAACAATAGAGACATACCTGTCCTCAGTGTGGCTCACATAGGCACATATTGCAAGCACACTTTCTCAGTTTTGTTTTTTGAAAATGCTGGGACAAAACACGTTGCTTTCAAAATATCTGTGTTGGTAAATGAGGAACCATCGAGTGGCTCTAGTGCAGCTTTCCTTGGGGCGTGTGATTGATTTCGTGCTCTCAATGGTAGGGTCCTCTAATCAGCGTCTTCTGGCGCAAAATGGCGGACATACTGTCAAAACGAATAAGAGCGCATTTACAGCCTGCCATTTCCATCGATTCTGTGGCGCAATTGATTGATACTACTTATCTATGCGCTCAAAACATGTTCCAATCCTCTGAGTCTTACATGCATCTGGTACATTTGTTACTGGAGACATACTGAGCGGATACATGAGTCTGTTCACAGGAGAGCAGACTGTGCCCTCGGTGCTAGTGCTGATTCTCAGAGGTCTGGTGTTGGGATTTTGTTTGCCAGAACCTAAACTTGTGCACACCACTTTTAAAACCAAAGCTATACAACACCACGCATCCCTCTGAACTCAAACTGAGTCACCATGCTCTCTTTAATGTTCAGGGGGACGGGGACGTCTCGGCTGCCTGGATGGTGGTCCTTTTAGAGTATCGCCAGATAGAATGCGCTCAGGTGCTCCATAGTTGTCTGGAGCACCTGTTGTGAGCGCCTCATGCTGATCACTGGTCTGGCTGTCTTGGAGAAGTAGCGGGAGCAGCGAAGACTGCAGATGATTGCTCGGCGGCTCCGCTCTAGCAGTGTTGTTAAGAGTCGCTTGCTGTCTCGCAATCAGAATGTCATTTCTCTGTCTTCGCACAACACCTTTGTCTGTGCTAACAAGCCAACCCTACGATCGACATGTTACAAGATTGTTGCTTTCATCCCCGATGGTTCTCTTGCAACCTTTTACGTACACAATTTGGTTTTTACGAAAACGTAGACGCTCCCCTATCGAAAAATGCAGTGTCGCTGGTATACTGGACAGTGTTTTCCAGTGTAAAGCAGTATATTTTTTACACTGGCAATACTGCGCCACACTGGCGTCGCACTTGGATTCGCTGGGCCACACTTGGATGGTACTGACGCTCGCAGTTTGGCACTGGGTCGCACTGGCACCTACTGGACATTCACTGCAAGCTCACTGGTCCCAGCGTTTCACAGCGCCAAGCTACACCTTTCACGCTGGGTCGCAGTGTGTCACGCTGCGCCTAATGGACGTTCACTGCAAACGCACTGGTCCCAGCGCTGTGCAGCGCCAAGCTGTGCAGTGTCACACTGCACGCAGTTTGCACACTGGGACATGCCCGTCACATTCCCTGAGAAAATTGGGAGAGCTTACTAACGCCTAATTGATGGAGAATTCATATCGTGCATCTTATTGTAAGTATAGCGGTTTTTAAAATGGGTCTAAATATGCGTCTGGCGGAAGTCCATGCAGCCAATGCCGGACGTCGACGTAGACATGTAGACTATACGTCCTCCTCATGCATTATATGCTACGCGCTCTTCCGGAATGACACTAAATTTAGGACCTTCAAAGTAATGTTTAACCGTTTTTATGTCTCGCACTCACATATGATGCCGATCGCGGCGTATTCATGCGCATTTGCGCGCAGCGATCAGCGCTGCCGCTCGCACCACATTGCATGCAAGCGTCGCGGCGGCAAAGCAATGCGGCCTACGCCGGCCAGTAGAGATACACGATATAGTTTGGCACATCTTTCGTGCTTAGTAAACGGTCTCGAACTCGGCCGTACCTCGATTTGCTCGTACTTTACAAGATGCCAGCATATATGGACCGCCGGCGCCTTCAGTGCTTTCTGAAGTACGTAGTGCGCGCCCCGAATCTATTGAGTGCCGGACATTGAAAGCACGCATCTTAAAGCGCAGCTTTTCTTTTAAGTGCAAACAGTGCATAGAGGGTGTTCACTATTTTTATTTTTGCGTACATGGAGTTTAAACCCCTGCATGCTCGAGGTTACCGTAACTCGATTGAATGGCCTCCGCTTTCACACGAGCGGAAGATATATGTACGCGCCGGACTGATCGGTACGCGGTAGAAAATGTGCGCTGCACATTTAGTTCCTGAAGCTGACTCTTGGAATTTTGCAGATGGTGCCACGCAAGCGATCGTTGCTACAACCACCGATACATATGTTCCCATGGCTGGCCTACTCTGTGGCGCATATGAATGAATGTAGTCGAGTACGCGCCCCCAATGCATTGACCGGCTGTGCGGAGCTCGCAATTCTGCCCTCGATCGCGTTCGTTTTATTGCTTGTTGGGCGCTTCCATATCGAGTTTTGATGTGTGCAAAATAAACGTGAATTGTAGCCAAGCACTTGTCCTGTGATTATCGTTCCTCAATTGCGTTTTTGATGCTATATATATGCGTCGAATGTACTACGTCCACGCGCACTCAAATGAAACATGCAGTTGCACAATAAATATTCTACTTTCGAAGGGCTGCAAACTGCTGTACAGCAGTATGCGAAGGAGAAGTTTTATCATTTCTGCCTTGACCATGCATAACTCAGGGTTTCAGGTGTGGTCAAGCTATAGTTCGAACAGCTCGCCATTAAAGGAGAATTAACGGCTGATTGGGCGAGTTGGTGAACCATGACGAACAGTAATATAAGAGCGCGACAGAAACCATTGTTGTCCTCTTCTCTTCGTCTGATTTCTGTTGCGCTCTTATATTACTGTTCGCCTTTCAAGCCCGCGGCGAGCGCTGGACCAGCAGAGCGACTTTCCACGCTACACCGCTGTCTTGCTAGAAAGTCAACCTAGGCGGCGTTTGACATTCAGCTGGTTTTTGTGGGCCCCGTAATGATAAACAACGCCTTCAGAAACGTGCTAAATGTCCAGAAATATTGAAAAAAAGTTTACAGAAATTATACAGTCATCACAAACACACCAAGAGGGCATTTTAGATCATTTTCGCAGAAGACACATCCACAGCTAGCTTCATACTTATGAAAGAGGACAATTACCAATATGCAAAGAGTGGAGATGAACTAGCAATAAACCATTCGGGGGGGGGGGGGATTCTTCTATTTAACACTTTCAATCCAGGTTGTCTTCAACAAAAAAAGTGGGCAGACGTTGACAAAACAATTGAGCACTCCAGTCAAAACCAAACACCCGCACGTCTTTAGAGATCTGTAGAATTGCCAAAGGTCACTTTCCGATTGCTAGGACATTAGAGCTGCATGACAGAGCTGTCATGTGAATAGACCACACCAGACCAAAGGCTTCTCATATAGTATAGCTAACCAAGGTATACCTAACAGCGTTGTGTTGATTTTTATGGCACAAGCGACTAATGCTGCCATGCGCTAAGAGCAAGGTTTAGTGTTTTTTTTTGCATAATGACTAAAATGTTCTTTAGGATGCAGCTTGTTTAGGAACATTGCTTCCTTTAGGAAACGGAAAATGCAGGGAATTTGAACTAGTGCACTTCCTCGTAGGATTATACTGGAATGGAAAGGGATCTGTTGCAAAATTGTAGAAAATGTTTTCTTCTTAATTTCTCGCGTCTGGTGCGTATGAAAGTCAGATATGGTTTATTGCTAGTTATTGCTTTCTTTATTGCTTTCTATGGTTTATTGCTTTCATAACTATGAAGCTCCGTGTCAGGTGGATGTGTCTTTTGCGAAGACGGCCTAAAATGTCCTCCATGATGTGTTTTTGATGACAGCATGATTTCCATTCCTCGATGATAGGTTTGACAAAGTTTAGTTTGTTGTTTATTTCAATGTTCCAATCATTCTGCAATTTCACTCTCAAATTTCTTTGTAAAAGCTTCTTGGTATTTTTATGCAGTATATTCAACCTCTGTAATTTAGCATTGCAGCTAGTTAACCGGTTATTTCTCTTCAGCACCTTTGAAGACAGCTGTCCAGCGTTCATAAAGTGTGCGGCTTCTGACGACAGGAACTTCTTTCAAGTCATAGAAATAAATGAGACTCACAACCATTAGCTATCTAAGGTATGCATATATATATATATATATATATATATATATATATATATATATATATATATATATATATATATATATATATATATTGATCGCACAGTGGAATGGTGTCAGCACACTGTTAGAAGAGGTCTTGTAACAACAATCGCTCCCTGAGGTGGTCGTGCCATGTAACCACAAGCACTGACAGAACTCTTGATCATGTTATGTGATGATGCTGCCCTTGCAAAAATAAAGGTACACATTTCAAAACATCCATTGCACCACTTGACTATTTGCCACCAATGTTTCTGCAAAAATGTCTTTTTCATGCATGTTAACCAGCATGAATAATAAACAGACCTTGTGCACAAGCCAAAAGTGCCACGAGGCCACACAATATGGCAGGAGCTGCTAACTCGAGCTTGCAAAGTTACATCTTGAAATTTGTTCTGGGACGTTTCAGCTCCAAGTAAGAAAGGTTACTCTTAGGCCATGTAGGCATATTTGTACAGTTTGATTAACACAAGCCTTACAGAGGTCTCCTTCAAGTTGTCTTTCACATAACACGGCAGCCTATGACTGCATGCTAATGAGTATGTGTGAGATAACAGAGACATGAATTAAGGAATTAGTGATTAAGTGTGTAGCAAAGGGCATATACAGTTGTGAGAAAAAGTGGTATACTCCACACGCTGCAAGAAAACTGCCCACCAGATTTTTCCGACAGAGAAGCAGTTATTTCTGAGATATGCATTACGTATCCTCCTTGATATACTTGCCATCTTGCCCAAGCAATTTTGTGTGGCACATTTTGTTATACTGAAAAAAATGAATCGTTACGGTTTGCGTGGAGTATAGCACTTTTGCTCATGGGTGTACATTAATGGGAATCCACAGTGGCATCCGCAGACAAGAGTCATTAACACTGGCACATCATACCCTTACAGGTGGAGGTTAGGAATCTCCCTAATTTTTGTCTACTCAAAGCTTAAGTCATTTTCTTCGTTCTTCTAGGTAAGGAGGATGTCAAAATAATAGCATCAAGAATGCCTAAGACCATCAATTACGAGGAGGTTGATCTCGTAAATAAATATTTCACAAAATATGGGTGACTAGCAGTGCTAGCAAAAGTCGAATCTTAGCGGAAAGGCATGAAATCGAAATGCAACGAATGCAGAGATGTGTTGCGAGACGATCAACTGTCGTGTGCGACATCTGTCTCTGTTAGTTTGATCAAGTGATTGGCCAAAGTTGATGGAGCTTGTGGTCTTGTGAGAAGTGCAGTGTAGTATCATAGATGCAACCTTGCCCATTAATCATTTTAGTGCCGTAAGTGCATCATATTGCTTTTGTAAGATGTTCATAGTTTCCATGCAAACATTGTGAGAAATTTTCTTTTAGTGAATGTTTGCTGAAATGTGAATATAATGTGCAATAAAACTAGTGTTTTTTTGCTATTTCCTGTTTTATGTATACATTATTTCTGTAAAGAACTCCACAGGCTTGAAGGAAATGTATTGGCATGCTTTTTGTTACTAGACCCCATCTTGTTGGCTCAGTAGTTAAGAGCGCTTGGCTGTTGAACCCATGGATGCAGATTTGATTCCAGCCGCAGTAGGCATTTCAGTAGAGGCAAAACAATAGGCTATCATGCACCGTGTGGTGCCATTGCTTGTAAAAGAACCCCAGGTGGTTAAAATTATACCTGAGCCCACAAATATTGCGTCCCTTATAGCCATAGTTGTTTTGGGATGCTAAACCATATATTATATATCACATCACTGTCTGAGTAAGACGCTATTCATAGTCAATTTATCATACACAAAATGACCAGTTCTTTCTGCATGGGACAGCATGTGTTCTACAATTTTATTTTAGCCTTCATGAAGAATGCCACATTGGCTCCACACGGCCTTCTGTCAACCCTTGGTATGTGTCACAATCCCACGCCCGATTATGTATTTGTCTAAGGGCACCTGTGTATGCATGGAGGGGACCATTACGTTCCATTTTTCAGAACTGAAATACATCCTTTACATCACTCCTGTAATTCAACTGCTTGCTATTTGAACTGTCCAGCATTGATGCAAGCTTCAAAGAAGTGCTATTAGCAAATTAATCCAAGAACTGCTTCGGTTTTATCTTCAACAACTGTTCCAGAACCATAATTAGCCAAATGTTGCACAACATGAATGAGAGGTTACAAAACCTAAATAAATGCACATCCTACAAATGGTATGTAGGGTGTCACATCCTAAAGTGACATATATGAAGAATACTGAAGTGGAGGGTTCCAGATTAACTGCTCGGGCTTTGTACCTTGCATTGACATATCGCGCAGCAATTAGATGTGTTTGCATTTCGCCTCCACCAAAGTGCGGCTGCCATCACTGGGGTTAAATATCACGATGTTGGGGTAAGAACGCAATGCTAAGTCGTCGCAGCGTGTAACCTCTCCAGCATTACAGCTGTCACATGCAAGGCAGATATTCATGTTCAGCTTTGGACTGACAAGCGTAAACGTGTACCATTTGCGTTTGCCTAGCTTGACAAAGCAAGAAAAAAAATTAAGGAAAAGCTAAAAAAAACACAATACAGGACTAGTCATTAACACATATAAAGCGCATTTGTTCCTTTATTAATGATGAAGTGGCCTTCAATAACAGCACAAAGCCTGAAGGAAGGTGCTGTGCCTGGCAGCTAATATTTTCACCTGTAGTAATGCGCATCTTGGGGGTGCTGAGCACTTATTTTTCTGTCCACTCCAACATGCGAAAACAACATCATGTGCATTCCCAACTTTGTGCAACGCCAGGTTAAAGTATTGCCGTTCAATGCTTTTTGCAAGCTTCAAAACAATAGGCGTGTACTTTGTAGAAATAGCCCATTTTCCGAGTTTTAAGCTCCGTAGTGCAGTCTGATAAATTGTCGATCACTTATTTTGGTCTGACTGTTGAACAGCACGCGTCAATAAGTTTACGACGCTCTCTTTACGCGACATTTTCGGACTTACCACTGAATAAACACTGACATGCACGTGGAACATCGGCGATCATAAGTGAACACCACCTATGTGAATACGCTCAGCGCACGTTCATCACAGCACTCTCGCAGGACGTAGTCCGGACCGTGGTCCGGACATCACGCATCTCACGAAAAGCACAAACCGGCGCCTATACCTCCAGCCATACAGCAAACCAAAAATGACGCGATGCTTGTATTAGATCACGGTGGACTAGAGACACGCAGGCGGTACCCAGCAGCTTTTTCAGCGCCGCTTGTCTGTATACAACTTGCAGCACCGCAAAGCATCAGCAGAAAGCGACGCGTTACGTGACGCATTTGATCACTGATGGAAGTGAGGAAACTTTGAAGAATCTAAACTGCAAAACTACCATCGTAGACGATAATCCACAGGATAACCAACCAAATGAGCAGGCGTGCGGGCCTCGGGCTGGCCGGCCGTCATCGATACCATATAGCCTCAACGATTACATATGCGCTTGTGCTTCTCTGCCGCGGCCCAAAACACGTAAACCTATCAGGCCATCATGTAGGCTATCACCCATTGCTACAATCACACATCCGAGGACCTCGGATCCGTCCTGGTTTTCCGACGTATCGAAAAAACGCATCGTGTCCGCCGGACGTAAACACCACCGATCGGGTCCGTGAGATATATTTCCCGGATCTGTCAGGCTTTTCCGATGATCCCGAAGAAAAACACACCGAGTACGTCGGATGTAGTACCTTTAAAGCCATTGATCGGGTCCGTCCGACGTACCTTTAGCCACAGCCTTTTTTATATTCACTGCACAGCTACAGCAAATGTATGTTGAATCTGTTTGGTCTAGAGAATTCCCCACACGGCATTTGACATCCGACGGACGACCGTCGGTACGCCCGCTTCGGACGTTCGGACCTCCGTCGGTCAGCCGGTTTTTGTCCCGAAGTCACCTCTCGGACGTCCTACGGACCATCCGATGCAAGACCGCAGAACATGTACAGCTCATCCAGCGGACGTCTGAGCGCGGACATACGGACTATTCTCGGACGTTTCATAGTAGCATGCATACCTAGCAAATCCGCGTGGTTTCTACATGCATTTGTTTATAAAACGGTGGCAGGCCACTGTTTATTAAAAGAGCCAGTCGCAAGTGAAATGAAAGTTTTATTTCACGATATGTACATACATCAAGAAGAACGTGCTTAGTCAGATGTGCTCTTGCGGGTTGAGCTGACCGTTCCGATGAATGCCTCGGCCACGATTTCGCGACCGCCTCAGAGGTGCCCCTTGAGTCCGAGTGTAGGCTCCTCACTGCAGCTAGAAAAAATGCAGTTCAAAATACCACAATGAGAACTCAAAATTGTTTGGTCGCGCAAAACATTTGCACAGCGAATGACAATCATGAGATGAGATTACTACTACTACTATCTAAAAGGATAAAAGCAGTGTCTCTGGGAGCAAACAGTAGGAACGTATGCGATTTTAACAAGAGCTGCGTTCTAACTGTTGAACTTGTTACACTAAACGCGAATCGTAACATCTTTCTATCGGTTAATCCGCTTGCTTATTCGGCTGTTATATGCCAGATAGTACATAACTGTATCGTTTTTAATATCAGTTTCGGCAATTTACTTGCCTGATAGGATAAAGGCCCCAATATAGTCCGACGTTTTCGACGCGACTGGCTCAGTCGGCGACGTCGGCCACGGCACGTCGGCTACGACGGGTGCGTCAAAAAACTGCCGCTTCTACAGTCTGGCGCGGCTGGCGTGACCGGTGCCGCGTCGCGCATGCGCGCAAGACGCCCTCGGGGGGCTGGTACGTTTTCGGTGTGCATTTTCGAGCAGACGACAGGTCACCTACAGGGACGAACTGGCTGCCTATCGAGGCACTAATTACTGTTGTGATCAAGGCAATGATGCGATGTGTTTACTGCGAATGTTCAAATGACACAAAGCATGTACAGCCAGCCGTGGAGACGTCCAGCCCAGCAACGGTCAGAGCCCGCGTCGACGACGGCTACAGACGGAACGATGATTGTGTACGTGCGTGTTTTACTGAAACCTAATCATAATTTAAGTATCTGTACGATTACAGAAGAGTTATAGATTACACAGTAATGAGGATCACTTTCTCGGCCGGCCGCACTTCCTGTAGAATTCCATACATTTCGCGAATTCCCTGCTTGTTGAGCCGCTGACGTTCCGTGTGGCCAAGTCGAGTACGGCCTTCGATTCCGGCGTGTGCAGGTCACAACTCTATGCGAAGCCGCTTCCGCAGATTTTGGTATTCTTCCAATGAATGTACTGCAGATAAGTGAAACAACACCATCGTTACACCTCCTAGAGCAATGCATTAAAACGTGTATGACACACGCACCGCAGCGAAGAACTCACAGCTGTGCCCGGCCGCACTACTGACAGTTTGCATCCCAGGCATATTTCTTTCCTCTGAACTACTCTGTAGTCAATCCGCTTGGTATCATAGACACAGGGCTGCCCTCGAATGCCTTCTAGCAGCTTTTCCACAACAGTGTCTGAAATGCGCGCGCGGTCGCTAGTCGCTGTCTACATGCAAGCCGCCATCTTCACTGCGCGTGAGGAATGCTGGGATGCGTGGCCGACGCGGCCGACGCGGTCGGCGAGAAATAGGCGAGATTCTATTTGCGCGTCGGCGACGTTGGGCCGCGTCGGCTCGCGCTCGCTACGTTCATCACGCCGTGACGTTGGACTATAGACCTCGGTTTTTCGCCGACGTAACGTCGCGGAGGCCGACGTGCGCGCGCGCGTGCGTTACGTCGGACTATATTGGGGCCTTTAGAATCAAGCTGAAACCTGTGCCTGCAGCATCGGCTGTCGGCGACCCAGATAACGAGGCTTGGCTGCTTATGGGTCGCCGCAGCAACGATGCTGCAGAAGGATTTCGAATTTGTGGTCGAATCAGGCAAGTACATAATCTAAACTGGTATTAAAAAAGACAGACGGTTGTATGCTATACGTGTGCCGAATTTCAGCATGAATAAGCGAGCGGTTTAACCGACAGAAGCATTTTGCGGTCCGTGTTGACCGTTGGAACACTCGTACCAAATGAACCACTCCCAAAACCAAAATTTGCGCTGTTAATTACTAGACAGATAGAAGAGCATTTAAAAAACCCTGATGGGTGCATTAAAAGATGTTTACTTACCATGACACAGCTAGATGCACCGGATTGTGAATCGCACGCCGACGATCAAAACTACGGTGAGAACACGACACGGCCACTCGTGCTGAGCGGCTAGTGGCTATGGCTGGCGTACGCTTAGTCTGGCTTAGCCGAGACTTTGGCTGAACCGCCAGTAACGCATATGTGGCATGTTACCCCATTAAACCAAAATAAAACTTCCAGTTAAAAAATTAATGTGTTACAATAAATAATATGCAGTATTTTGTATTAAAACAATTTTTTAACAGCAGTTTATTAATATTATTTGTACACTTTGAGTCAAGACAAGTCGAAGCCATCTATGATATGTAAACAAACATGGCGGATAAAACGTCGATAACACATTCAATATACCATAGTTATAGTGCGTTCGAAGCGCTGGCTCAATGCATGTGCGATTGAAGTTTATAAACTGAGGACGTTTCTTTGTGGTTAGTGACATCATAAATGTAGTAATTAGGATTAGAGCGCTGTGAGCGCGTCCAAGGATCGAGCGGTGCGAAAAGGCCAGTGCACTGCTGAACAACTCAGAACTGCCCTGACAGCTTCTTAAATAAATAGCTTTTCGCGAGAAAACGCGACTATTGATAACTTGATATAAATTGCAATGACTGGCAGGGATTATTGCTTTTTTACTGGTACATTGCTGTTATAATGAGCGCGCTCAGGTCGGAATTCCCTTGGTAGCCCGTTCCACTAATGAGTGCCCACCAGTGTCCACACATGAACTGACGGACACGGGTTCTGTTGAGGTCTGTATCGAGAGACTATTTTTCTGAAATAATTGAATGTTGATCCGAGAAAAATGCTCCCTCGTAAATCCTACGGACACCCCAATACGGATGTCCGTTTTCGGATGAGTTCGTTCTTCCGGCGGTCGTCCCGCTCCGGCTCCGGACGTGCGGACTTTAACCGGATGTCCGACGGACATTATTGGCCGTGTGGGTCCCCGCCCGTCGCGCCTGCCGAGGCAAAGGTGTGCTCCGCTGCAACAGGAATGTTTGAGGAAAACTAGATAACTACCGAGCCTGAATTTCTCCTTACGAGAGTACTTTCGTGAGATCTAAATTAGCGCCAAGAGTGCGGGCACTTCTAAGCGGTCACCATGTGCAAACAGATGCGAACCAGAAATGAACCTGAAAAAATTCTGTCATTTCACGGTCAGTGTCAATATATGGTTCACGTGTACATAATCATATTTATTTTTTCAAGTGTCACCATAAATCTACTTAGTACCAGATACTTCTATACCATCGTAAACGGCTTTGCTTGATAAACCTTTTTGCTCCAGCCTCACAGCTGTGCATCAGTACAAGGCACAACCATATCCGCACTGGCAGTGCTGCTTCCAATGTGCAGGTCCTGATAATTAAACAGCAAATTATTATCCCACGCCCACTATTCTGATTTTCACTATATGATATGCATGAGATAATTACAAGGGCTCTGTAGGCTCTTGTTCAAAAGAGAAAGAAGTTTAAGTCAGAAAACCATTGACAGATTTAATTGAAAACATCAACGAATAACTGCTTTCAGATGTAGATAAATATGCTGCACTCAACATTAATCACCATTACTCTGTCAGGCAGCATCTCCAGTGTATAATTATTCTAGTAGCATTTTGTAGGAAAGCAAGCATTCATTAGCATTCATCCATTTCACTTCTCAAAGCAAAGAAAAAAAATCTTTGGACAACACCGAACCTAAATTACATGTCGACTTTGTTATTCGAGATGGTTTGATTTGTAGCACTGCACTGCTAACCTATGGAAATATTGTATAATGCAGAAATACCTCCTCCCTCTAGCAATGCACCACATGGATAAAGCAGAAGCATAAGAACAGCAATGGAACAGCCATTAGCAAGATAAAAAATAGAACTGCTGCCAATTGTAGATGCAGTTTCAGCTTGAATTGTCTAGGTACTGCATAAAGGATTTTAACTGTCGATAATTTCACAATTAAGAAATAAAATCTGCACCTGGTTCAAACCAAAACTTTTTGTGCATAAATTGAATGCACTGCATAGAGAAAAGGTGTACCAACTAAGTTTGTTCTACAGCATGAACAGCTTCTTTGTTTCAAAACAAAGAAAATCTTACAAAACATACTGCACAACTCCTGAAAGAATGCTTGTGTCCAGGACTTAATTCAGAGTGGTTAGGGTGCTCGACTTCTGTGGCCAAGGATGCGGGATCAAATCACAGCCACGGCGGCCCCTTTTCGAGAGGCAAAAAGCAAGGCGCCCATAGGCTGTGTGATGTCAGTGACGCTAAAAAACCCTATATTTTCTGACTCCTCCACTACAGCATCTTGTACAGCTTGAGTTGCTTTGGGACGTTAAATCCCACAAGGCAACCAACAAACTCAGAAAGCACACAATTAAATGTGGTGCAAACCGTAAACAGCATGGTTTTGTGATTTGCATTCTGGCACAAAAAGGAATTTTCCCCTTAATAACATCAGGATATACAAATAAAATGGTCTATTTATTTAGCTGATATGGATTAGAAACATTATACTGTTTTATTTTAATGAGTGCCAAAAAACTTATGGTCATGAAATTCAGTAGCTTTAAAAGCTCCATGATAAAATCTTACCTACAGACATTACGTTTCAAAAGAAGCAGAGTTTTTATGTGCTGCAAAATGCTAGTAACACATGTTCAAAAACCCTAGATGGTCGAAATTATTTCGAATCAAACACAAACTGCGTCGCAAAACCTGTAAGCAAGTTAGAGATAAGTGCGACATGCCGTGTTGTCCCATATCATTTCATATTGCTCTGTTTCAACATGAAAAAGAAGACCACAAGTTAGAAAGAGAAGGCGTGTCCCTGTGATCATTTAAATTGGCTTGCTGCATTACAAAAAGTCACCCTGTGTACCAAGCTTCTGCAACTTAGTAGCAAAACTGCAAATACTCTTCTAAGGATGCCAAGCTGGATGCACTTCACAAAGAACTAACCAGCAATTCTCACACCTAGTTTGTGCACACCACTGCATGTGTTGTACATAGGTGCACTCTTTGACACGGTCAATATACCTTCAGAGCCAATTTACTGCTGTGTGCCCAGGATAACGCAACCTTTACATTCACCACTGTTTCCAAGTTTGGACATCGGTCATAATCATCATAATTAGCCAGACTATACCCACTGCAGGGCAAAGACCTCTCCCCTATTCCTCCAATTTACTCGGTCATGTGCTAACTGCATCCACTTAACCCATGCGAACTTCCTTAACCACTTCCACCCCCCAAACTTCCTGTTGCCCCCTGCTACGCTTTCTTTCCCTTGGAATCCAATTTGTTACCCTTAACGACCATCGGTTATCCTCTTTTAGCACAACCTGCCCTGCCCATGCTCTTTTCTTCATTACTTCCTCTAGAATGTCATTAACTCGAGTTATTTCTCTGACCCATTCTACGTGCTTCCTTTCTCTTAACGTTACACCTATCAGTTTTCGTTCCATAGCCCCCTGCGTTGTCCTCAACTTAAGAAGAACCTTTTTAGAGGGTATTCTGTGCAACACAAACACACAAGAAAGAGGACACCATGGGCACCTATGTTGAACTCTTTCTTATGTGTATTTGTATTGCACTCGATACCTTGTAATTATGTGTGACAGCCAACTAGCTGAGCAGTTAACTCTCTTAAAGAACCCTTTTCATTAGCCTCCACATTTCAGCCGCAAAAGTGAGTAAGGTAAGATGCAGCTGCTGTATACTTCCTGGGTGATACCGGTAAGCTGCTAGTCATAATCTGCGAATATTTGCCAAATGCGCTCCATCCCAATCTTATTCTCCTAGTTATTTCCCTTCCATGGTCTGGATGCGGTTACTACCTGTCCTAAGTAGATATATTTCAGAAGGGTAGATACTTGGGCTTGTTGGTACATGATCGAAGGGAACAAAATGTAGCACACCAAGACAAGGACAGCGCTGTGTGTGTCTTCTTTCTCGGTCCTCGTCTTGGTGCGCTACATTTTGTTCCCTTAGATATATTTGCCTACTACTTCCAGTGCTTCGCTACCTATTGTGAACCTACCTTCCCGAGGCTGTTGAACATTACCTTAGTCTTCTGCATATTGGTTTTGAAGCCTACCTTTCCGCTTTTCCTGTCTCGGTCATCATCCTTCTTTGCAGTTCATCCCGTAAGCTACTTTGCAGATTACCGCGATTCGAGAATTGCAGATTAGTGACATCCGCCCTTATCAACTGCTCCCATTCCAAGTCTCTGAATACTTCCTCTTAGTAAGCTGTGAACAGTACTGGGTAGATCGTGTCTCCTTGCGTAGTACCTTTTTATATGGGAATTTTGTTACTTTTTTAATGCAGAACTATGGTTACTGATTGAACGGGTAAAACTGCGTCTGCGCCTTGTTTGTGCCTGTGTGTTTCTTACGTCCTGTCTATTTTGCGCAGTTTTACCCGTTCAATTAGTATGAACCAACCAGCCCTTAGAGTGTATTATTTATGGTTACTGTGCAGCCGCTATATATATCTTAATCCAGTACTTTTACAAACGGCTCGTCTGCAACCTGATTTCACAATGCCTGCATGACTGTCGAGGTTTTTACTAAGTCAAATGCTTTTTCGTAATCAATGAATGCTATGTATAAGGGCTGGTAGCTTAATTGGTTATTATATTCCTAGCATTTTGCTATCACCTGATTGATGATATGGACATGAAAGTTTCGAAAACCTGCTTGATCTTTTGCTTGATTGAAGTCTAAGATTTTCGTAATTGTGCTAGCGATTTTGTGATTACGTTAGTAAACACCATTATATGTAACAGATAGTAAGCTGATTGGTTTGCAATTTTGAACGCCGCTACAATCCATAATTTCAAACTTCCCTCGTCTCGGCAGCCGATGGTACTTCTGGTTCCCATTGGTTGAAAATAAAAGAAAACTTATGCTCCATTTTTGGCTTTCAAAACCTTTCAAAAACAGGCTCACTTTTTATTATATTATTGATAAAATGATTGTTAATTATTGCTGCACTTTTGTATACAATACTACGATACTACTACTCACAAATAACTGCTTGGCAGTTCGCATGTGTGTGTACAGGCGCTGGTGTGTATCAACGGTCAACGGTGTGTGTGGCCCACGGCCTATTGTATATTGGGTTATCTTTGTGTTATCTGCCGTATTTTACTTCTGCCTGCGTGTCATGTTGGCATCAGCTGCTCCCTGACCACAGCGCGCATCGTTTACTAACAGCGGTGGATCCGTCCTCGTCTCAAGTGTTTGTGTCGTCTCAGTATGCAGTCGAAGGCAGCGGGGAATACGTCAGTAGTAAGCCTTTCTCCACTTCTGTTTCTCCACTTCTGTATGCTCTCAAGCAGTGCTTACGAGCAATAGGAGATTACGCAGAACAGTATATTGTTTTTCGTTTCCGAAATTTTCATCGAGATGCTGCTTGATAAAAGCGCAAAAAGAAATTATTTGAGCTCTATCGCCGCAAGTTGCTTTGTCTCTTGTCTTTTCACCGCTGTGCAAGGCGCCGTCGACGCTTTTACCCACGACCTACTGTATAATGCTTTTACCGCTCCTACCAGACGTTATTGTTCTTAAGTAGGGTCTACATTTCAGGCAAACATCGGAAGATTAGTCGAACAGGTGTTCATGAGACTCGCCCACCCCCCTCATGCGAACGAGGCACCCTCTGCGCGAGCGCTCACCGCAGCTGTGTGCACTTCGCACTGTCGCGTGCTCTGCTCTTCGGATAAATGTGCTATTACATGCCAGCTGTGCTCTGCGGTGAAGGGGCGCTAAAAGATGACGCAACTTGCAGCAGTGAGCTCGACATCAAAAATTACTTTCTCTCTTAAAGCAACAGTTAACGCGATGAAAAATTCAGAAATGAAAGACAATAAGCTGCTCTACCTAGCGCCTTAACGTTCGTTCTTTTTTTACTGTAACCCTTCCAGGCTGACACCAACATGTCTTCATGGTTCAACATGCACTTCTTTCTGCAAACTGTTTTTTATTTCGATAAACACTGATTTACTAGATGTAACATTGGATATAAATGACATCTAGGGAAGCAACATGGCTATTTTCTAATTCCCAAAAGCTTGTTGATAGTTGTAACGAAATGAAAATTTATGTACTTTGAGGATTTCTTACACAATGTTTAAGGAAAGATTTCGAAAATTTTGAACGCTTTATTGTTTATTGGATGTGATACTTGGTTTCTCGCTTTTTCGAAACATTTGAATTTTGCTCAACTCGGAAAAATGTTTTGGAGCAATTTTAAGCTTTCAAACATGCCTTGGGATGAGTCATCGGGAATGTTTTTGGACAAATCAGGTTGAGTGCAACCTCCGGGACGTTTGGTGCAGAACGACCCTTGTTAGTTTTATATATCGGAAGAGCTCAGTCAGCGTGCCTGTACACAAATAAGAGGACCTTTTAAGGAGGAAGTTTTAACTCATTTTTGCCTGTATGCTTATTGGCAATAACATGTGGAAGGGAAACAGTTTCAAGACAAGACATGAGCTTATGTCATGTAGCTGCACATATTTATCCCTTACCGCTTATAGTTTTTGTGATTGCATATTTGATCTAATATGACAGAGCCTGAATTCATAACTTTGCCATTACGAACAGCTCAGCAAACTTGGGCAGAGTGTTGGAGCAGTTTCACGAATTCTATACATCATGCACTTGCGTTCATTTTGGATGTCGTAACATATCAGTTTCTATCCACTTATATGGTTAAATGAGATTTTTTTGTTTGCCAGGCATTTAACAAAAGCTTCTATGCGAGCTCTTCTCATGTCTTTTGTATGTTGTCATGCAGAAGGTCTTTGAGAGCTGATGGCTTCTTTTAAGATATCGTGGACCCCAGTGCCAAGGCTGATTCTTGGCAAAGTCACCAAGTCTGCTAAGGTAAGGATTTTTCTGTCATCACGCCATGACCAGCTGCGCTCAAAAGAGCTGTAAATAATAGTTAGGGTATTTATTAATTGCAGTTTTATTTGTGATGTGGTCCAGTTGGACAGTCCATTTCTTAAAGCTGTAGCCTATACATGTAACACTTATTGTCTGGATGAGGGACCAATTCAAAAGTGCTTTGCAAGATGAGGCTAACATGTGTGCAGTATTAGATACATTGTGACCCTCTAAATAGTAAGTGAAAGTGCATGAGCAATATCACTTGGGGTTCATTTTATTATAATAGTATGATTAGCTACCACCTCCTTGAGAATCGTAAAGGTGCTTGCTGAGTAACGGTTTTGCACTGTGGGGTCATTGCAAACTGGCTATTTTAGACAACCGGTATGTGTACAGAGCAAGATTTATTGAAAGGAAAATAGATAGGTCGGCTGACTACTGTGAGGGTGGCAGCAGAACGCTGGAGCTGATCAACTGAAGGATCATCTATTCAACTGCACGCTAATTTGTGAGCGACTTGTCTTCTTCAAAGGCCTCATAATGTCCAACCGAAAAAGAGAAAAGGAAATGGAAGTGCCAGGCGAATCACATTGAGATGGAGAACATCCTCAAGGCATTCAAATCTTTCAAAACTCCCGATGAGTTATGTTACATTCAAAATTTGTCACCTCCTTGATAGTCAGTAAAGGGTGGTGTAGCAGCTTATGGGGTGAGTTGGTGCATAATACTCAGAATTGCAGTGAAGCCTAGACAAACACATAGAAACAAACACGAAACAGGCACACACTACAAACTGTAATACAAAACTGTACCCGAATTTCCTCTTGCACACTCGGCCACAACTTCCTCCTCTACTCTCAAGTACAGCACACTCGCACACATCTTCTATCCCAAGCAGATATGTCTGGCCAATAGTAAATGTTAGCAAGGTAGCATCCAAGCAACAAATACAAGACCAAGACTGTCACTCACATCTTCTAACAAGAGTTAAAACTCCCGTCACATAGGTACAAACTAAAAAAACACATATCTGCAGCTGCCAAGAATCAGGTTCACATTCACGCACAATACATCTAAACAATGAGTCCGGTTTGTGAGTTTCAACACAAAAGACATATGAAGGGAACCCTTATTTGAATCGCTGATTGCCTTGCCCAATCTGGTCAGCTGCAGTTCATTTCTTCTTCACAAGCATAAAATTCTTTTTAATTGCCTAAGGTCTTCTTATTAGGCAAGAGTCGGAATAGGATTGGCAGAGAAATTTTTGAGGCGTTATAGATACAAAAGAAAGACAGCACATAGTTCATTGATGCCTCTTTGTCTTTGTGCAAAAATGAAATTTCAGTTCTTGAAGGCTGTTTATGAGTTGTTGCTAGGGATGTGTGGTGCATGAGGAATTCTTTTTGGATGGGCTTGAAGACTTACTGAGGACTTCTCGGAAGATGAGCCGGAGCTGTGAAGCCCCATTGTTTGTCAGTTTGAAGAAGACTAAGGTTATTCCTCTAAAAAATCAATGACTTTAAATACCTTCTGAAGAATAACCTTCGTCTTCTTCAAACTGACAAACAACGGGGCTTCGCAGCTCCGGCTGGCCTATACAAAGAGAAGGCAACCCAGGAAATTGAGAATTTTATGCTTGTGAGGAAGAAAGCTGGTGCAAAAGCAGTCGTGTTTTGTAATGAACTGCAGCTGACCAGATTGGCCAAGGTGATCAGCAATTGAAAGGAGGGTTGCCTTGATGTGTTTTTTTCCGTTGAAACTCAAAGCGGACACATTTAGATGTATTGGGAGGGAATGTAAACCTAATTCGTGGCAGCTGCGGATGTTTATTTTTTGTTTAAATTTGTGTCTGTGGCAAGAGTAGTGGCTGTCTTGTTTGGACGATGTAAGTGATGATATTGGTTTTGTATTTGTTGCTTGGACGCTACCTTGCTAACAGTTATTGTTGGCCAGACATATCTGCTTGGTATAGATCAGATTTTTTTACCCTCACGCGCAGGCTGCCAGCGCACTCCTGCTCAAGACACCAGGCGACGTATGTCGGGCGGGCCCGGCCAGGGGACTGCGGGACCGCAGATCACGCAGGCGCCTCGCGTTGAATACGCGTGTTTGTGAGCAATCGTTGTCAAATTTTGTAGTTAACGCGCTCTACCACTTACGCATGTAGATGTGTGCTGTGCCTTGCTACTCACATTTGTCCTTGTTCTACATAATACTACAGCATTTTGAAACGCACTGTCCTCTTGACGCAATATACGAAGGTAGGCTACCATGCAGGTTGAGAACTGTAAATCAGCGTTCATGCGCAGCAGTGGCGTATTTTTTTCTCGGACTGTCCTTCACAAGCATTCAATGCATATGTCTTGCTTTTTTACTTCTTTGATTCTGCGAATTTTGGACCAGACTCCATGGTGTGAGATGTAACCGGATTGGCGAGCTTCACGCTAAAGGTTGCTTAGGCAAAGCGTGTTTTCGCCCACCAGTGGTTCGTCTTTGGCTTTCATTTGCCATTCCTTAACGCGAGTGTAAGTCCGATTATAACAGATGCTTGGGCGAGTTGGGCAATCCACAAGTGCAGACAGCGCAAAAAAAAAATGTGGAGCTACGTTTCCGATGTTTTTTTTTTGCTTGGACTGTCTGCACTCCCACTAACAGCAATTCAAATTTTTATTTCCTTATTTAAAAGAGCCGATCTTTTTCTTTTTTTTTTGCTTGGGCTGTCTGCACTCTCACTAACAGCAATTCAAATTTTTATTTCCTTGTTTCAAAGAGAAGTCTGCATGAAAAATGGTTGAGCGTAGTAGCTTGTTGTGATTTCTGCCTAAGACTCAAAAACATAATTTCATTACATGCTATGACCTGGCTGAAATGGCTAAACAGATCTTTCACATACACCGAAAGCATCTAAATAGAGAATATTTGAATTCAGCCGCTACTGTGTTAATATTTGTTCAAAACTTGAAAGAAATAGAGAAACTGCGTTGTGCCCTCCAGCGAGTGGCTCTGTGGATAGGGCTCTCGACTGCTGAGCCAGAAGACATGGGTTCGATCACGGAAGCTATGGCAGCTCTTCGATGAAGATGAAGCTGAAGGCGCTTGTGTGGTGTGCGATGCCAGCTCACGTTAAAGAACCCCAGGCATTCATTACTTTCCGGAGCACTTCACTACGGCGTACCTCATAGCCGATGCCACTTTTGGACGCTAAACTTCATATACCACATCAAAACAGTTGTCATGCTCCAGCTAGTATTTCTTTGCTGCAGTTTCTTCCTTTGGCGTGTATGACAATGTACGTGCAGGATCAAAAAAAAGTATCATGCTTGACATGAAGGCACTACTGTTAGATAAGTGCTAGATTATCCAGCGATGAAAAGAAACGATCCTAATGCTCCGTTGTTTATAAATAAAGCGCAACAAAACTTGCGTGCTGTTAGCTTGTCGATTCCGATGAACGAACCGCGATAATTTGTTGGTGTTACTGGCACAGTCGTTGATCGTACATCAGCTGCCTTCATCAACAAGGCACCAGACAACCTGCATTCACTTTCATCTCGATGTATACTGTATTCTTTTAAGTACAAGTAATTGCATTGTTTATTACCTACTGTATTCATTCAGTAGCTCTCTTCGAGCCATCCTACAGTGGCATCCACCTACCATTTTGGCATAATCGAGGATGCACTGCTTAATTTTTTTTCAAGGAATGGGAGGATGTAGTCTTGGAATAATGTATATTCATTCTTATTGAGTTTATTTTTGTTCTAATTCTCTTGTTTTGGAGGTTTTTTTATATGTAGACATTTTAGCAGCAGCCTACATAACCACAGATAAAGCCCTCAGAAATGAAAATATGCACATACTGTTTACTTCCACAAGGCTCAACCTCATTACTGTGTCCATAGAAGGCACCCTAAATATTCTTGTTTGATGTTTTTGGACACTACGTAAATAATGTTTGATAAAACTGCCACATACTTGTTTTATCAAACAGAAGATAGTCGATGGTCACTTAGGGCGACAAATTGGATTCAAAGGTAACTAAAGCATAGCAGCGTGCAGCAGAAAGTTGGGTGAGTGGAGGAATTTAAGAAGTTCACAGGGGTCAAGTGGATGCAGCTAGCAGAGGACCGGGTTAATTGTAAGAATATGAAAGAGGCCTTTGGCCTGCAATGGATATATCTCTGCTGATATAATTTTTCCAGACTGCTACTAGTGTTGCTTTATTGTCTATTACATACACCCCATAATGCTTTTTGCGCTATAAATACCTTGTTGCCTGCTTTTTGTCCTTTTGTACATACATGGCTACTTAAATTAGAAGCAGGTGCTGTACATGTTATTGTCATTGCAAAAGGTATCTGGAGCACCACTTGCTAGTCAGTCCATACAAGTATCTCATATTTGACCTGTATTTTTCACCTTCCCTTTCAGTCAACATGGCTCATGCGAAAGTTGGCAGCCCCCCCCCCCCCCCTCTTACCTCTCCGCCTCGTGTTCAGCTCTTTGAAGTCACGGGAAGAAATGTAAGCCCCTAACAAAGCTAGAAGGCTGTGACTTTTGATCGTTCAAGAGTATTATTTAACGTGTGCATGTTGTATGATGTGACATGTTCTGCTTATCCTATTTAATGCAGTTACATATGGCCTGGAAAACTAAAACAGCACTTTAATATGGTGTGGTGCTAGCACAGGCTTCATATATTTTGACAGGTGCATGGCTTTAAGGCATTTGTAAAATAAAACTATCTAGAAGTATCTTGTTTACTCGTTTATAATATGCATCCATGTATCACAGCAAGAAAAAAAGTGGAATGCCTTGAATTTTTCTGGGCACTGGATTTTCATGGCCAAATCTCAATATTATGAATCATGTTGGGCTAAAATGGTTCATTATTTTGAATTATCACGGTACTGAAAAATTAGTGGTTATAAGGGAGTGATCTAATCTTGGTATGAAAATGATGTATCTTGGCAGTAGAGACATGCATAAAAGCCAGGTCTGAAATGAAAATGTTTCACGAACTTCAAAGCTGCTTCCTTTGAAGAAAGAAGTTATTTTCTTCTACTGCGTGCAGCACACGACTGATTAAAAATCTCTATACCTTCCGCTTTGTGCAATGCTTCATCGGGTGCATACTTCATTGCACCGACTCTCTCTGTTTGCTAACATATTTATGTTAACGTGTTTGTAGTAACGAGATTTGAATGTACTTGAATGAAAATCTAGCTACTTGGAACAACCAGATTTATTGCAACCGCTCATCACTTGGAGTGATATAAATGGTGTCAAAGGATGATTTGCCTTTCTGACAGGTGGCTGGCTGTTCGCCTTCAAAGTGAAGTTCATAATTAAGAATCTTGATTGGCTTTGAACACTCTGCGTTAACCCTTTCTGCAGTCTGTTCTGTGCATGAAATATTTAACTTAATATCCCGACTCATCGCCCTGCTCCCCTTAATCAAAATATTCAGGCAAAACCGTCATTGCCAACCTCTAGGAAGAGTCAGTCACAGGCCGAAGACATTCTCGCTAATCGTTTTTTTTTTGCTTATTACGCACTTTCTTATCTGCTTTCGGTATAGCCCCTTTGTCTTTTGGTTGCTGTTTTTCTTGTATTTGGTATTTGTTTGCGTTTTCTTTTGAACCAGCATTGCTTTTTGTTATGTGTTTGTACTGCGGTCACTTTTGGGCATAGGCTTCCAATTGAGCTCTTCCGGAGCTGCACTTGCATAAGACAAGCTGTAGATTTCATAGACAGTAAAACATTGTTTTGCGAGTCTTCCGAGCAAGATAAGATCCCTCCCATGAGTTTGTTTTGTTTGTTTTGTGGAGTTCAACGTCCCAAAGCGACTCAGGCTATGAGAGACACCGTAGTGGAGGACGCCGGAAATTTCGACTACCTAGGGTTCTTTAACGTGCGCTGACATCGCACAGCACACGGGCGCCTTGCTTTTTGCCCCCATCAAAAAGCGGCCGCCGAGGCCGGAATTCGATCCCGCATCCTTGGGAATAGTTGTCTGTTCCACCCCGGTGGGGCATAAGATCCCATGATTAAGATCGTCAAACCGCACTAGATGCAGAAAAAAAGGAATGAATATTCTCTAGATTTTGGTTTTTATTCAGTCCCGGAAGTTTGAAAAATTAACCTCCTCGGGTTTATGGCTCACATTCTTTTTTTTCTTAGTGTGATAGCATGCCTTGCAATACAAAATGCTTACTTACAAAAATAGGTACATGCCAGATTTTTAAAAGAAATATAGTAAGTGCCGGTGATAGACGGCCCTTTCTAGATTTCCTTTGGATCACATTCATACTGTCGATGTTCAGATCTTTTCATTTTTTTGTGCCGAGAGTAATGTTTCCTCCCTGTTTAATGGCTCCAAAACTTCATGCTGCTGCTAAGTGCAGTTTTTTTCCGTTCAGCTGCTCCAAATATGGATATTACTACTCCAAAAATTAAGATTTTGCTGCTCTTAAAATTGTTACAAATCCTATTTCAGCTGTTACATCCCTGCATTTCTGTACTCTATTCTTAATTTTTACCCAAAATTAATTTTTCTCCAAAAAAGGCACACTTCACTATGTAGTGAATAAAGGGGGACGGAGTGGAATCCAGTCTGCAAGCCACGAAACGCTTGTAATTGTTTCAAGATTTCTTTTTTGTCTTCTTCCACTTGCGAATGCACAACTCTTCGACGTCATTTTGTTTTGCTGCAGCTTTGTTGCAAATTTCCAGTGGCTATAGACCAGATTTATAACTGCTCCCGGGCGCGGCCATTTTTTGCCGGCGCGCCGCCACGTGGACACTTCCTTGGGGACTGGGGGACCGTGCCTGTTCAGTAGCCACGTTCAGCTAGCGTTCGGGAGCTAGACAAAATTGCCAAAAATATTTTCATGGCATGATTGTGTTGGAGCAAGTTTATTTTCATTGTCGTAGAGTTAAAATCGACTAGTTATTAGTGGGATTTAGTACTACATTCACGTTAACTGTGTTTGATGCTCAGCATGCAACTGCGCTATAATGCTGTCATTTTGGTGCCTTACTGATGACAAAATGTCTGAACAATTGCAAGCACTACTCTTGCACCCCGCTGGGGTGGCGCAGTGGTTATGGCGCTCGAATACTGTTCCCAAGGATGCGAGATCGTATTCCGGCCGTCAACGGCCGCTTTTCGATAGAGGCGAAAAGCAAGGCGCCCGTTGTGCTGTGCGATGTCAGTGCACGTTAAAGAACCTTTAGGTGCTTTAAATTTCCGGAGTACTCCACTGCGGCGTCTCTCATAGCCTGAGTGGCTTTGGGACGTTAAACCCCACGAACCAAACCAAAAGATTACTCTTGCGTATGACTCGCATATAATTTCACTTCCAGTGAGCTCTTCCTTCATACCAGCCATTTCGAACCTCACCAATTGCGCTGTGCTGTTGTTAGCGTGGTGTGTGCCATTAACACCAACAAATTATCGCGGTGTGCGCATCTGAGTCGACAGGCTAACAGCAGGCAAGCTTTTTGTGCTTTGTACATACCACCACATTAGCATAGTTTCATTTTATCCCTGGAAAATCTAGTGCCTATCAAACCGTAATGCCTGCGTTTCAAGCATTTTTGTACATGCCAAAGGAAGAAACTGCAGCAAAGAAATGCTAGCTGGAGCATGACAACTCGGTTATCAGTGGTATGTGGAGTTTAGCATCCAAAAGTGGCATTGGCAATGAGGTACGCCGTAGTGAAGTGCTCCGGAAATTTAGCAAATATCTGGGGTTCTTTAACGCGCGCTGACATCACACAACACATCACATGACATCACAAGCGCCTTCATCTTCATCGAAGAGCGGTCATAGCTTCCGTGATCGAACCCATGTCTTCTGGCTCGGCAGTGAAGAGCCCTATCCACAGAGCCACCGCTAGAGGACACAACACAGTTTCTCTATTTCTTTTAAGTTTTGAACAAATATTAACACAGTAGCAGCTGAATACAAGTATATTCTATTTCAGTGCTTTCAGTGTGTGTGAAAGAGCTGTTTAGCCATTTGGGCCAGGTCAAAGCTTGTATTGAAATTGTGTTGTGTCTCGGGCAAATGCTGACAGCAAAAAGCTATTGCGCTCAAATGTTTTGCACGCATACTTTTCTCTGTAATAAGGAAATAACAATTTGTATTGCTTACAGTCAAATTGCACACAGCACCATAAAAAAAAAACTTTTGTGCTAGTATTTTGTTTTTGTGCTGTCTGCACTCTCTTGGATTACCAACTCGCCCATGGTCAGACTTACACTGCTGTTAAGGAAAGGCAAACGAAAGCCAAAGACAAACCACTGGTGGCCGAAAACATGCGTTTTCCCTAAGCAACCTTCAGCGCGAATCTCTCAGATCTGGTTACATCTCACATCATGGAGTCCGGTCCGAAATTTTACATTCTCATTCGCAGAATCAAAAAAGTAAAAAGCGAAACGTGTGAAATATGCGAAGGGCAGTCTCAGAAAAAAACGCCGCCACTGCGCATAAACGGCGATTTACAGTTTGCAACCTGCATGGTCGACTACCTTCGTATATTGCTTCAAAAAAAGAACAGTGCGCTTTAAAATGCTGTTGTACTCTCTGGAACAGGGACAGGTATGAGTAGCGAGACACAGCATACACCTCCATGCATAAGTGGTACAGTGCGTTAACGACAGCATTGAAGAATGATCGCTCACAAACTCTTATTCAACGCGGGGCATCCGCATGACCCACAGTCCTGCAGTCCCCTGTCACGCGCGCCTGACAGATGTTGCCTAGTGTCGAGAGCAGGAGCGCGCTAGCAGTCTGCACGTGAGGGTAAAAAAGAACTGGTTCGTAAACTTTAGCTTGTTTTTCGCTGTGAAAGACTGCTGCCGAGTCGCACTCATGGCACCAAAACAAAGGCTATCAGTGCAAACTGTGTTGATAGGGTGTTGAAACAGCACCTGACAAAAGGCCTAACAACTGCTGGCAGAACAAAGCGACCAATGGCATGGAGAATAAAGACTATGCTATGGATGTGGATTTGCCTCTGCCTTCTGTTGGCTCCTTATCTGTTTGACAAGCGTTGATGGCTATGGGAATGGCGGACTACATGGGGAGACTGCGCATTGTTGTGCAGTGACCACTGCCTCTCCCTTCTCCCTGGAAAAAATTTGCAGTTAACCTGCACCCCCAAACCTGCTTGTAGTTAAGGTAGGTTCTAGAGCTTTGCGCAGGCTGGGGCTGCTCAGAAGCCCTTGGGCTTGGTCTGGGCCCAGGTATATTTATCTTGGGTGGGCCGGGCCGGGCACCCTGATCACGAACACATGCAACATCTGCAAAAGTGCGAATACAGCCATAGTGCGATAAGTGTCTAGAATGCACAGCATTTTCCCGTGCCAAGCTGGATGGGGAATGTTATTGAAGCAATATTAAGCCATTTAAAGGAGCTAACATTTAAGTCGTAACCATGTGAAGCGACAATCCTTGGCGATGCGTCGTGCCATCAATACGCTAACTCCTGTCGTTGCCACTGGTGCACACCGCACAAACAATGGGACTGCAACAGAGCAGCGCATTTTCAGCGTTGCTCTGTTACTGCTGCCTCGCGGTTTGGTCTAGGGAAGTACTCCATTTCTAACACTTGACAGCATGAAGTACGATATAACACTGATGAAATTTCATGTAACACATCTGGTTTCTAATGGAAACACCACATTGGTGCGTGGCGTGCTCCTGCACATCGATGCAGACTTCCATTGCAAGCAGTGACTTCCTCCAGCTCCTTTCGAAAGTAGACAATATCTAGCCACTCTTTAACCTTTGTTTTCCCTTATTACCCTACCAATAAACCGACTCGATGCCCTCGTATGCGCATGGACGAAATGAAGTGATCATCTGCAGGATCTTCCTTCGTCCAAAACGGATTATAGAAAAACTTGTCGCAAAAAAGGCTAAAACGGAAGTTGAATACCTCAAAGCCTTCTGCAATTGGCTGTCCGCGATCTGATTCCGGGCAACGACTGCTGAACTCAAGGATGCAGGATCGAATTCTGGCGGCAGGGGGCACTTTTCAAAGTTCGTGAAAAGCAAGGCGCCACTGTGCTGTGCGATGCCTTGCATGTGGAAGAACCCTAGGTGGTATAAATTTCTGGAGCCTTCCACTGTGCCGTCTCTTATAGCCTGAGTCACTTTGTGATGTTAAACCACATAAATAACCACTGAAGTACTTTTTGAACTCATCTTAGTGTTGCAAATTCTCATTATGGATGACTGTGCCTCTTTTTTCCACCCTCTATATATACATATTTTATGTGTGCCAATTTTGTGCTTGCAGGTTCACTTTGGGTCGAATCTGTACATCAACGAGAGAACAAGACAAGAAAAATGAGACAAAAGTGGAGCGGGAAATGGTGATGGTATTTCTGGACACCTGCGGAGTTGAGAGAGAAGCCTCACGGGCCAGCATTGTAGAAGGACTGCAGGCAGTGTTCCAGAGATGCCGGCAACCCCTCAGAAAGTGATGGTAATCATGACTAGGTTTCGTTTTATACTTGTTGCTGAAATCAATGCTGCAACAGCTGTGCCAATTGTGCCATTTTGATACAGCAGAATAATTCTGCGTGCGCAAAACTTGCTGAATTTGCACCAAAATGCGCCGAACGGCCGCAAAAATTTGTCATGCTCGGAGACAACGTTCTGCGACCGTGATATAGCCAGTCGTGACGTTTCAGACACTCCAGCATGTCACTGGCCTTTTATTTTTATTTTGAGATGGCTTCATGCCGTTCTAACGCCAACCCATATTTTCCTTTCTAGCATTCACGTGCTTCCTCCACTTTGAGTATGCTGAACTGTTGCGGTTTGAGGATGCTTCAACGCACGGGTCACAGTTCGTGCGGTGAAGTATCCTTTTAATGCATAGAGGCCATTTGTAATGAGGCACCACTGCTACTGCGTTGCACTGCTAAAAGGGGCGTGGTAGTATTTTTGATTTTGCAATAATACTTCCATGCTTTGTTGTAAGCACCGCATGCTTTTAATGTGTGTACCTAGCTTTTTTTTATGTCGCTTCTGGAAGTTTTCTGTATTTTGTTGGGCTATTCATGTGCAGCAAGGTTGTTTTTATGCACTCTAGTTGATAGACTCGACTCACTTTCCCGTCAGATAGTGTAGGAGATGCATCAGTTATGGCTTCTGTTGGTGATAATAAATTGAGGGAGGGTGGAGGGGAGAGGCATCGGCATGTCGGGAAAGGCGCAGCAGCCAAATTTTGAATTTCATAACACCACAATGTAGCCCAAGACTGTCAGAATTAACATTTATGGATGCCGGAACATCTAAATTGCTCTGTGCACGAAATATATAGCCTTGCTTATACGAATATATACGACTTGCTTTCCTATCTGCTTTTGGCATTTGCCCTTTCGCCTTTGGGTAGTTATTTTTTTTTTTTTTTGCTTTCGAATGAAGATTTTTGTTTTTGGTACTGCGCTTGCATTTAAGCACAGGCTGATAGCAGGCATCAGCTTTGAATCTCGACTGGAGCTGTCGTCGCGCGACACAAGCTATGAATTTTGCAGACAGTAAAATATTGTTTTAAGAGTCTTGCTAGCAAGAATCTCCGAATGAGATTGTCAAACCGCGCTAGATGCAAAAAAAAAGCACATTCTTTAGCTTTTTGTATCTTTTTTTTTTTGAAAAATTAACCTTGGTTCTATGGCTAACATTCTTTTTTTTTGTTTGATGCCACGCCTTGCGGCACAAAATGCTTACAGAAAGAGGTGCACGCCAGATTCCGGAACGAAATATGCCAAGCGCCTGTAATAGGTGGCCCTTGCTAGATTTCCTTTGGATCACATCCATACGGTCCGATATTCACATTATTTTGTTTGTTTGCCCCGAAGGTAAGGTTTCTTCTCTGGTTAATGGCTTCAAAATTTAAATTCATTCTGCAAAGCGCAGGTTTTTTTTTTCTCCTGTGAGCTGCTCCAAATACGGATTTTGCTGCTCCAAAAATTGCTACAAATCCTATTTCTTCTATTGCACCCCTGTGAAATGAATGTTAAAATTAGTGGCAGATCAACAGTGTAATTCCGAACCATGACCTTAAACACCCTTTTTCTTCCGTTACTTATGCATATCTTCTCTTTTTTAGATCTAATACAAAAGGTGGTCACTGAAAACCCAAGTGACATGTCGACTGCCAAAAGGATCTCGGACCAAAAGGCCATTGATGATATGTTTGCAGAAGTCAGTCGTGTGGGCCGTCAGAAGGAAATGTGTGAAAATAAAATTGCATATATCATGCGAAGCTCTACGTTACAGTCAATGGGAACAGGGCATCACCCGCTTCTATGCTAGTATCACGTGTGGTCTGTATGCTGGCTAGCTGCTGCCAGTGTGCCAGCACAGTGTCACCCAGTGCGCCAGTGTAGGCCAGCATGCCAGTGTAGCCCAGCATGCCAGTGTAGTCCAGCATGCCAGTGTAGTCCAGCATGCCAGTGTAGGCCAGTGTGCCAGTATGCAGTGCCACACTGGTCCAATAATCAGGTATGACACTGGCCCAGTGTCTCCCAGTGGCACTGCGTTTTCCAATAGGGTCATCCCTTTCCTCCTCCGTCAGCTTGGCAATTGTAGGCATAAAGCTTGTCGGTGAGGTCGAAATGTTACGGTTAAATATCATCATGGCGGGGGTTTGTTTTGTGACAGCAAGTATTGTTGTGTGCTGCTTTAGAATAAATCTCGGCAGTCTTTCCCGTTTATAAGCGCCTGCTTCAATTCACAGCTCATTCGTTCCACTTCACTTTTCGTCGCAGGATGATATGGAGCACTTGTGACTTGTTTTCCTCCGTTTCGCCAGAAAAATTCTTCTGTCACCGCTGAGACAAATAACTGTTCATTGTCACTAACTATTTTCCTTGGCACCCAGAAGGTTACAAAAAGGCTTCAGCACTTCTGCCCTCTCTAATTAGTGCTTTGACTGGATGCTCTCCATTTGTCGTACTACAAGCTATTTAATGAGTTAGTCGACGACAAGAAAGAACATGCAGGCATCGATGGGTCTTGCAAAGTTGATGCGAATTATCTCCCATGACTGAGTTGTCCTTTGTCATTCTGGACGCAGAGCCTTCGCTGGTAGCCATCGGGTTTCCTGACATGTTCTGAATTCCTGAACAACTTATTTATTTGTCCTTGCCCAGACTCGACCCCGACATGAAACCTCTTGTGTAGGCTTTGTAGCGACGATGCCTCTGTGTCCTATTAAATGATCCTTAAAGCCTTAAAGGTACTCGAAGTATCCGTGTAGCATAGACAACTCGGATGCTAGCATCACGTATGGTGGAAAGTCATCGCCTTAGTGCTCGCGATTTCTCATGCTGGGCTACTTCAATACAAACAGATAAAATCTTGTCCTCACTCGTGAGCTCTGCAAAGTGATGGGGAGAGAGTTGGGATATAAATTGCACATTCCAGAATCAACACGTCCCCAGGACGGGATGGCTCGTCGTCCTCGACTTGCAGTGGCAGTCTGATTAACACGTATGCGTTCTTGTTGCGCATTCGATATTTGTAAATAAGGTCTCAGTCATGAGCGGACAGCTGCAGACACCATCTTGTCACGCGAGGTGATGAATCTTGTGAAAGCTGCTTCATCGGCCCTAGAATGATATGCAATGGCTGGGGATCAATGAGGATTGTCACACGTCTTCCACTGAAACATACCTTGAAATGGTCAACACCGAATATTACCACAATTTCTTCTCGATCCAGTTGTGCATAATTTCTTTCTGCTTTGCCCACCGTTCGGGATGCGAAAGCAATGGGCGCTTCTCTTCCGTTCTTATTAGCCAGCGACAACACCGTGCGAACTCTGTAGGACGAACTGTCGCACGGTATGAGAAGCGGCTTCTGTTCTTCGTAATGCGTAATGACCGTGGAGTCTGGAAATAGTTTTTTTGGCTCATCGAATGAGTGTTGGTGCTCCTTCCGCTATATAAATTGGTTTTCATTGTGCAAAAACGTGTACAGTGATGAGGCCACTGTAGCCCTGTCACTGAGGAAGCGCTCGCAAAAAACAAGCAGCCCAAAGAATGTTGGAGCTCTACTTTTACTTTCGAAGCTGGTTTATCCATGATGCGCTTACAATCTGCCCCAGTTGTGTGCCCAACTTGTTCATCAATGCATGTCTTAGGAACTCTACACTGCACACCAAAAACTGCCTTTTGTCTGTCTCAAGGCTATGCTGTACAATCTTGATAGTACTTGGTCAAGCCGTTCATCGTGTTGTTGCGATCTTTCTCCACAAGCAGTTATGTCGTCCAGGTTCATGCTGGTGCCCAGAATTTAGGAAGGGGTTGTCTCCATTATTAGCTAGAATATCGCCGGGGCTGATGAGATCCTGAATTCGTTTCTTTTGACAGTGTACAGTCACTATTGGTGTTCATGGTCAGTACTTTTACCGTGTATCCAGTGACTGGGAGTTGCTGATAGGCTTAACAAAGTTCAAGCGTTGAGAACGTTTTTTCACTATAACATTAGTCAGTACGTCTTCAGTGGTTAGAAGCGGATAGACTGGGATAGGTCGCTTTCACAGAGACTGCATTTACAGTGCTTCAGTTTTCGCCACACAGCGTTACCAATCCAGAATTTTTCCAAACCAGCACCGAGGGTGCAGCCCAAATGGAATGTTGAATTGGCTGCAAAATACCTTGTTTGTCTAGGTGATTCAACTTTTCATTGACAGCTGGTCTAAACGCAAGGGGAATCGATTGAGCCTTCCAAAAGCTTGGTGAAACGTTAACAGTGGTTCTGCGTAGCTAAGCTGACTTGATCAAAAAACTTGCATGTTTTTCAAGCAGACAGCATAGCACTGTGCGTTCCGTTCGCGTCGTATCATGCGTTTGGTTTACGCCGTGCAAATGGATGCTTAGAAGGTTGAGCCAGTTACAGTCCAGAAGGTTGCACCCGCTGCCTTCCATGACATGCAGTAGAAGGACGTAATCCTTTGACTTGTAATATGGAAGTAATTACTCAGTGACATCCAACCTTGCGTAGACATACGTCTACAAAGGAGAGCTGTATACCTTTCTCGGGAATTTCGTAAAGAAAAATGTGTCCTGGTCCGGAGACCAGGATGTTTTTGATGCCTAATATCCGCAAACCCAGCCGTGAACAGAACCAGGCGGTGACGGTATGCCACCGGTCACACTGTGCAATAATCTTCACCGTGATAATTTTTTGGCTTCAGTGAGTCTACTTTACCTTAAGGTTGCCTTGAGCAACAATCGCCGTTTAACTCACTGAGCGATAACCAGTGAGGGGAAAAAAGGGGTGGAAGGGATCTTACCATTCATAGAACTGAAATATGCTCTTTTTTGTATCGCAATTACGTGGAGTGATTTCAACAGTGGCTTATGCACATTTTACATTCCGAATAAACAGGAGAATATATTTACCGCGATTAGTGAGCCATTAACAACGTGCTATTTAAAAACCTGACCTCTGAATGTCAGAACACCATTGAAGCACTTGATCAGCAAAAACGTGTGGCAAGGCCTACGACAGCATACACTACACTTAGTACTCAACTACACTGGGGTGAAGGCTAAGTGCATGAAGGCAAGCTGAAACAAACAATTTGTAAATGGTTCTCCCAATGGCATTGAAATTTACATGTCACAAATGGTCATTCAGATCCATACTGTCAAGTTCCTACTAGGCTAATGTTTGCGGTCGTTTTCCAACGTTCCCTCAAAACAGGTTCCATTCACCAAGAAAGGCACATCAAGCAGAGTATCATCGATAACGACCGAATTTGCCGTCCTTGCCTGCGTGCATGCAGGGCCAACTGTAAGCATCACAGAGATTTCTATACGACGGGGGAAGAGTCTCGGAACACTGCATAAATTTCTAAAGACACAAATGGCTTATATGCCATGTGAGCCTTTATCAGGACCTAAAAAAAAAAGCTTGGGAAAGGTAGCGGTCCTCTTAAATTGGCCCTAATAAATATAGACTAAGATAGGGATATCTTAGAATAATACATTTGGATTGATTATGCTGCATTTTGCAGGAGAAGCAATACAACAACCTCGGGCTTGAATGTACGCAGTGCGCGGTGTGGATTTCTGAAGAATTGCTTTTTCTTAAATGCTGCCGTAATGAATCAAGCGACGTCATGCATAGCCAGTGTTTCCATGTCATTTTCCTGTCCCTTGCTTCCTGAAGTTGATTGTTGTTCATTCATTCATTCCATGTCATTTTTTTAGGCACAAGATATTCGTGAACTCCGATCACTTATTTGCGGGAGAGAAATACAACATGCCTGTTATAAAAATAGTACACTGAAACCTTTTTCTCTGGATGCCAAAATGAAATGAGATAGACCGGAAGTGAAAAAGAGGTAAGAAAGATTTATTCTGGTGGGGCATTCTTCTGCCTTTCAAATGAAGAAGAAGCGTGAAGACAATTCAGCCGTGGTGAAGAACAGCTCTCACCTTTCAACATTGGTTCCTAGTGGGGCCACAGTTAACTTCCGAAGTCTCAAAACTGTGGCATATTTATAGGTTATGGAAAGCCTTCTGGAATCAGAGCGCACCCTACATTCGACAGGACATGAACGCCGCGACATTGAGGACGATGTTGACTTCATAGCTTTGCATGCTTCTTTGTCGGCAGCAAGCTGCGGTGGAGAAAAGGGGCTACCATCATCTCAATGCGAGGGCGGAGTGCTCGCCGGCGAAAACTCGGGAAGCACCGGAAGTTCACGGTCGCCGGAAAGCGTGCCTCCACGGGGACCTACACATGAACATCAACAAGGCAAGTAAATGAATGCGTGATCATTGCGAATCATTTCAAGAACTGTGCAATAGAATCTGGTTTCGGTATGTTCTAGCTGGACTACATGCTGCACATGAATTCGGTTTATTGGTTTCCTCGGCATTATGATCGGGCACCTTTTAAAGTGAAACCGTAGGTAATATTTTAAAACCCTTTAGCCCCTTCTCTTTGAGAGATTCGTGTTTTGCCTTTAATTTCAGCGTGTTTACTCAGATGTGCAGCAAAACAGCAAAATACAGATGCAGTTTTAATAACAAACCAGGCCTCATATCATTTTCTAGGCCAAAACGGGACACAAGTACGTTATAATACCTACACCCTGCGCTTCAATTGACTATCTGTTTTATCTGCTGTGTCTGTTGGTAGCAAGTGCAGTGCTGTCAGTGGTGAGCTTAGGGGATTTATTTGCACGCAAGTTACGAAGGATGCAAAATGGCTGTGGGAGTCGGCGCATCAGATATTTGGGCATTTTATTTCTCAATGTTGATTCTATATAGCACTGATTACATGCTCATTCCCGACAAAAAAAAATGTTTTTGGAAATCACCGTATGCGCCACGAGCTTACCTCGGCGGTGGCGGTGAGAAAAATTTTTCCGAAAATAGACGGGACGTCACTGGGACAGACAACTTGTTGCAGTGGCGCATTAGATAGACAGTTGACGTGGATCTTAAGTACACATAACTGCTACTAATGAACCTTATGCTTCACCACTCAGCCAACCTTACCTCACCCGCCTACCTAATTCTACATCTTACTGCACCCTAAACCACTTTCTAGTGTTTCTTATGGTGCCACAGCAAATGTGCACTCCTAAGGGGTATCAGTAATGCTTTTTTTTTAAATATACTGTCATAGAGTCCCCGATTATTTCTGCGCTTAGGTACCAAAACATCAATTATCATACCTTTACCCAAGCCCTGGTGTAATATTGGTTTTTGGGCCATCTGCTTGGAAGCTCTGGAGAAAAAATGGAAGGCATTGCATTCAAAAATAACCTGAAAAACATAGAAAGTATTAAAAATGTCGACCAGTCTGACTCTTTCTAGACTTATGAAGTTGCACCAAACTGGAATGTGGTGAAGAGCACGCTATTTATATTTTAACCTCCAGCTACCCATAATACCTGAAATAGAATAAAATAAAAAAGCTAGGGTTAGATAGCCCTTGTCAGCAGTGAGAGGACCTTCTAGCCGACTCGGATGCGCTGTGTTAGCTCATGCTGGTGCAGCAAACCAGAGCCGCTACTGAGGCCAACGGACTCCTGGACAGAGAACTGTCGACTACTGCTCTTCTATAGCCCCCTACTCAAAAGCCCCAAAATTCAGCACGAACGTTTATCAATAAATCAATCAAGGTCGCAGACGGAAATTGCCTGCGGCATCTAAAATAAAAGTGAAACAATCACAGCACACTTAATAGTGTACTCCATGTGAGGTATTTGTCTAGAATGACACTGCAGTTGCTTTTATGAATATTTTATTGTCAAAAAGAAATTGCTGTGGCTCAATGCTGCTGAACGGAATGTGGAGCGAAAGCTTTGGCAGCGACCGACCGAGCGTTGTATCGATCACAACAGTTTGGTTGAACACCTCAAAGTTCAGCGGCGTTCTAGGCAGAATTCACATTTACTCTTCCCAAGCGGTCGGACTTGCTCCGGAGTCCTCCACAACAGCATCCATTTCTCCATTTCTCCTTTCGCTCCCACTTTCCTCCCTTCTCATACGGGGCGGTTCTCGTGTCAACAAAACAGGTGTCACAGATACTGCGCCTTTCCTCTGATCCACATAATATCGTTGTTATTATTTTTTCGCCATAGTCACTCATGTCCCCATAGATTCACTTCACGCAGAAGATGTATACTTTTTTCTAAAGTAGTGAACGCAAACAAGAAAACTCGCACAATAAGTACTGTGCATTCAAACAATTATAGAAAGAAAACACTACGCTGGCATATTCCATTATGTAAAACTTTTTTTTTTCAATCACGACCACTCGAGCGAAGACAGCACCCCCGCAAATGTGCTTCGCACGCTCCACCAAGCACACCGCGGAATCGTTGCGTGCAAGGGTTTGGCAAGCCAGAGTGCGTATTGGCCAACTCTAAACCAGGACATCGAGACTTTGGTCAAGAGCTGTTACATATGTCAATCACATCAAATTGGCAATCCACACCAGCCTCTATTGGACCGAGCCCTTCCTGATCGACCTTGGCAACAACTCGCCATGGACTTCTTGCATCTCCAGGGAAAGACATACCTGCTGATTGTCGATTATTTTTCCAAGTATGTAGAGGTTTGGCAGATGAGAACAACCACAGCAAGTTCGCTGATACAGGTACTGAAGGAAACATTTGCCAGGTTTGGCATTCCTGTGATAATCGTATCTGATCAGGGACCACCCTTCGACAGCGACGAGCTTAGAAAGTTCTTCCGTGAGTGGGACGTGACACACCAGCCGTCTTCTCCCTTGTACCCCCGTAGCAATGGTCAAGCGGAAAGAACAATACAGACCATCAAGGCTATGATGAATAAAGCAGCCGAGGAAGGCAACGACCTAGCAGTAGTGCTCCTCAACTACCGCTCCACACCAATACCAGGAGCAAAATCACCGGCTGAGCTCCTGATGGGTAGAAAGCTTCGCACATTCCTACCAACACTACCAAGTGCCTTGAAACCAAGCTTTCCAACTGAGGCTCACCAGAATCGTCTGCAAGAAAGGCAGAAACAACAACACAAGCATGCTGACCTGCACACAAGAAACCTTCCTCCGCTTGTTCCTGGCCAACTCGTATGGCTCCGAAATAGCCGCAACTGGACAAAAGCCACCGTGGTAAATGTGGGCCCAGAGCCTAGAATGTACGCCGTGAAAACAGACACCGGAGGCATTTTTGTAAGAAATCGAATCCACCTGCGACCTCGAACGGCGGAACGTCCTACTGCCCAAACTTCGCCGGAAGACTACGAGGTAATCGACTCAAGCACTCCTCAACAGAACCCAGAATATCCGGTCCTTCCTACCCAACCACTTCAAGTACCTTCTCGCCCACCTCATACTACTCGATCAGGAAGAAGGATCAAGCCACCTGTACCTTATCCGAGCCCAATCAGTGACTTCAGATAATCAGGATATTCCGTGTGCAACCTTCTCAATTTTTGTTAAAGAAGGGCGTGTTATGTATGCGCACAACTGCAACTCTATTTCTCATCCTGTAGCGCCATCTCTACGTGGCCGCCTCAATCCTAACACGGCTCCAGACAGCGCCACCTACGTAACCGCGACCCAAGTTCAAATCCTGAATAAACCTCAGTTCCTTTTCTGTTCACAACTGGGCTGGTCCGTGTCGTCAGTCTCTCCGACATTAACCAACATAACACACCCCAGAAAAGATTTTAGTTCAGTTGCGTTATTTGGTGTTGAAGTGTTTATCATAGCTTCCATCACATCATGAACGGGAGAGATGCCCAGTGAAGCGACCTTATGACCAAATAAAGTCAGTTTTTGAACTGAGAAAATGTCCTTCTCATTCAGTTTCAAAACAGCATTTTGGATGAAGAGTAACACTTTCCGAAGGTTGGTATCATGCTCTGCTTTCGATTTGCTATAGAGAATGAGGTCATCTATGTGAAACAGCTCTTAAGCACTCCTTCAAAATTCGTGCCATGATCTGCTGAAGAGCAGAGGGGGCAGATGCAAAACCAAAATAAACTCGTTAGAAGCGAAAAAGATCATATGTGATGAATGCTGTTAAATCACGACTATTAGGATGCAAAGGAATCTGGTAGTATGCATAAGCTAAGTCTAACTTATAAATGTGAGTAGCACCTACTAGTTCATGTTGAAATTTCTTTGTGCGTGGCAGTGGGAACGCATCAGGTACCACGGCCTTATTGACTTGACGCAAGTCAGTACACACGCCGATGTTCTCACTTGGCTTCTGGATACCCACGATCGCTCAAATCTATTCTGAAGCATTCACTCTTTTAATCATGTCCCGATTTTCTAACAGTTAAAATTCATCAGAGACTTTGGAACGAATAGCAATTGGTAACCGTCGTAGTTTGGCAACTACAGGTTGCACATTCGGATGTACTTTCAAATTATGTTGGAACTCTTGAGCTATTTCCACTTAATCATAAAGGAGTGTCGGAAACTTTGTCTTTAGTGTGTGTGTGGGGGGGGGGCGTGGTTTCAACGGCATTTGCTATCGTCTGAAAGCAGTGCAATGTCACTTCCACAATCAATTGAGAGCTCGAATTGCATCCAAGCCAATAAGTGTAGTACCCTCAAAACAATATCAAATATAATAGGAACAATACTGTCATGATACTTTACTGATGCAGTGAAACATCCTAGCACATTATTAGGAAGCTTTGAATAATCTATGATTGTTACATGAGTGGCTTCAAGTAGCTGAGAGGCTGAAAAGTACATTCAAAAAGTACTGTTATCAATTATGGAAACAGCAGACCAAGAATCAACTAGAAAAGACCAAGTGACCTCTGCCACTTACAACTGGATATGGATGCCAGACTATCGGGCCTTGTCAAGGACGTAAACATTGCTAGGCAATTTTGTTTCTACACAAAGTTCTCCCTGAGTTTCTGCGACGTGAAGTCCGCTGGCAAAGAGGAACTGTCCTTTCATGTTGTGATGATTGACCATTGCTTAGCGATCAGCTGACAAGGGAATAAGGAAGATCAAACTCTGACTTTTGATTGTGACTCGACTCGCCTGGCGTTCGGCTGTGCAACTGCGGTATCAGCTGTTCTCGGAACTGCATTGCGCGAATGCCCAACTTCGCTTACTTTCTCACTTGTACCATTTGTACCGAAAATTGTTCTTCTGAATTCCTTCTTCTCTTCTTTCAGTTTTTACCGCACAGCTCAGTGCTGCATTCACATACTGAAGCAAAGCGGCCACGTTTTTGCAGACGAAGCATGTCTTGCCTCGAGCTCGGCAATTAGGCGCTACTGCACTGTGACGGCTTGTTCCGCACCTAAAACAGGCCAGCTGCCTTGAACGCTGGCTTTTCGGTTGGAAATGCTTGACTTTTGGTGGCCTCGTAGGCTGTTGCAGCCTTGACGGTGTTGCATTATTTTGCGGAGGATAACTTGGACGAGTATGCCGCGGATTGTACTTGCTATGTTGATATTATGGCGAAAGCCTTTATTGTCTCATCGTTGTCGTCAGCAAGTGTCACTCTTGCGGCGGCCCTGATTGACTGAGGTGGGGATGACTTCATAGAGGTCTCTAACAATCACAGAGTACCACCACAGTATACGCGAATACGTGCCATATATGCCATATGCCAATCAGAGACCAATTACTAATTGTTGCCTAATTATTTTAATTACTGACTCACTAATGACTAATCATAAATTAGTAATGACAAATAATCAAATCCCAAATAAAGACTATTTATTCATATAAGCATCAGTTATCTGACTAATTATCAGTTACTAATTATTTAGATAATAAATTTGAATAATGACTAGGTAACGGTCTAACAACTAATGACTAATTATCAATACCATTGCCCAATGTTCAAATACTGATTAATGACCAATTAATTATATTATGTCTAATGACTAAAGAATTATTTATCTAAACTTAGACGTTTCTAGATATTGTGTAGACAATGTTTGAAACATTCTCGTAACTCAAACCACTTGACAGCTCAATGCACTAGCAGAATGTGAAACAGTAGTCGCTCACTTTACTCGTAGCAGCATTCATTGCTGCGTCCGCAGCAGTTGCGTAGCAGAATGTGGCACTCAGGCTTTCGCCTTTCACCCCTTTAGTCGCCAAAGTGTCTCGTAATTTTTCTGCAGCATGCGGTACAGGTTGTCACTGAGAAAATCTCCAGGCTTGGTATGGAAAATGAGGACGAAATTTCCTGGGTTACGGCCTTTGTGATGATACCGGATGATTCGGCGTTGTTAACTTTATGGGCTGGACAGCGTCCGCGAACTCTTGCGCATCGCAAGTCACCTGTTCCTATTGCACGGCAATGCTAGCCGCTGCGGAGAAAGTAACTCTGGATCCTCCCAGGAAAAGTTGCTCTCTAACCCTTTGGGAAAAGACTCCTGTCACAAGTAGATCCCTCAGCATGTCTTCGTGAGAAGCATAATCACACAGCTGCAGCAAATCACGCAGGGCACCTATGTACTCCATGATAGACTCGCCTGGTAACTGCAGCCTGTTTTGGAATCTTCTCAGTTCCATCACTAGACGGGTGGGCGCACTGAATTCTTGTTGCAGTATGGCAACAGCGGTCTTGTAGATGTCTGGCGCGGCATCAGCTGTTTCTGTCAATGAGTGAGCTACCATCTCACTTTGAGATGCAATGCTAGCGAATTAAATTTTCCTTCTTTTATTTCCTAGACTATACAGGAGGAAGCCACCTGACAGAATCAGGTAAAGTTCCAAAAGTTTGCATCTACTGAATAAATTGATTTGGTGGATGACCCGGATGCTTAAGAAATGTGTCCAGTAAAAGAAATCTTAAAAGCAATTTTGACTGATGTTGAAGCTTTCAGTGGCTAATTGCTGTAACGCATTCACTCTCTTGTATCGGAACCACGTTTTTCTTCTCATTGTTTCCTTCGACGGCGAAGCTTGACTAAGCTTGACACAACATACTTGACCCAAGGAGACGAACAGTTCTATTTGCGAGTCACCACAAGAATGCTTTTTGTTCAAATGTGACGCTTGAAAATTTCTGAGAGCGAACCGAGAATGCCCACAAAGCCTGGCTTAGGATAGCACACTTGAGTTGACGGTGCAACACGAATATTGCTTACCTGCCTTCCCGAAAAGTCTGACTGAATGAAAATATATGTTGGCTCATAGACTTTGAGCGGCGAAGTTGGCCCATTCCAGCGCCCCCGCAGATGGGGTCTCATCAGGCAACCTCCTCGCTAGGCGACGACCACACTCTTCGACTTGAAGTTGACAACTGTAAGAAAATGTGCTGAATTTTTGAAATATGCATCCATTCTGCCGGGGCTTCTTCGTGCATCTTACGTAGCAGACAGCGGTAGGACGATTACTTCTTAGGATAACAGATGTCATCAGATTATTTAAGGCCTATCCCACCCTCGTCATCCATGTGGTGTCGGCCGGGGCTGCCGTTAGTAAGAGAGCCGAGCACAGAGAGCTATATATGCAGTATATATACAGGCAATGTGAATTCACACACAAATTTAAAGACAAGTATAAGATAATTCACAGAACCGAAATAAAAACTGACTAAAACAGAAACAAGTACTGAAACACATATCAAACAAAACGTTCTTCAATGAAAATATTCTTCTTACAGCTTCACACTAACCCGTTTTCGGTTAATCCCTGGCTGCAAGAAAAGGGGATTTTTGTACCATGGACTGTAAATTGCTTGATTTGTCGTCAGTCTGAAACAATAGAGCACATCTTTCTGGATTCTCGGGATCCAGCATTTTCATGGAATATACTACAGAGTACTCTAAAAAAAACCTCCTTTTTACGCCTTTCGGTTCCCGCTTTTTGCCAGTACATGAACCAGGTTCTGTGCAATATGTCTTCATCATGCTGGTCTGCATGGCCAATGCATGGAAGACGAGGATGGCAGTTCGTAACGATGTGAATGACAGGCTTGCTAGGAAATATTGTATTTAGTAGTTTGTGTACATTTCTGATGCGTTGAGATCACTAGGTGTGCCCCCAGACTAGTTACTAATGTTTGACCTGCTGGCTTCCCTTAACCAATTTTGTCATAAAACATGATTTTCGTGAAACATTGATTTTATTTTTATTACCATAGTCTGTCTTTTAAGTTGTAAAACGGACATTTGCAAAGGCTTCTGTTTTCGTGTTTTATACTGATGTGACAGGCAATAAAGAAAGAAAAAAGAGTTACCTGAACCGAACCGTAAGGAAAAGGAGGGGGGGTGATAGTGACAGAAGGGAGAAAGAGGCACCGTTGTCGCACGCTTTGGACAGCTGCGCTATAAGGGCTTTCGCCTGAGTTCAAAGTGCCCCCTAAAATATTTTGGGAGTGAGAGATGGGCATTTATCAGCTAGAAACTTTAAGCAGAAAAATTTGGAGCATGTCAGCACCGTCCTCTAAATATATGCACTCTACTACGTGCTTAATATTCCCCAAATATTTGGTCTCTACATTATCTGACACAGTGATTATGGTATTCTTTGGCGACAACAATATGTAAGAGATCATCCAGGGTACGCGAACTTTTGCTACAGCCATGCCGTACGAGCGTGCCTAGTGGATTAACATTTTGACTCAGGATTCAAGCGTCCCAGAGAGCTTAACTCTTAAATCGTCTTTCCAGTTAAACGATCTGCAGTAGTTAGTATCTGTACTGTTACCTAGCGTGGCATGTGGTTTTATGACGGTACATAATAAGACGGGGCATCACTCGCTGGCCGTGTCACTTGACACCTGCTTCCTTCCAGAGGTATCATTGGGATGTTTCGTTCACAGCGCCAACAGCACCTTCTCGGAATTATCTAAAAAAGATGCTTTCAGAGCTGTCGCATTAAACAACATGGCTGTTTATCGCCCTTTGCTTTTAATTTTCGAGCTTGATGACCATGCTGAGAGCATAGCGCACTTCTCAGCGCAGTCACCCTTAAGTGTAGCTTTATAGATGCAGTACTGGTGCGAAGCGTGTGTTTCAGGTTTTAATATGTTTGGAATATATCTGGGGATATTTTTTAGGGAAGACGAAGAAGCGGGAAGTTTCGCGGGAAAGGGTGCTCGCGTGAGGCACACAGGCCTTCATTAAAATTTTTCTCACCGTCATTGGACCTCTCTACCTCTCCGTCTGGGCCTCTCACGTCCGGAAAGATGAAACACAGGACAATAAATGTAAACAATGGGGGGAGAGAGGCACCCTCGACCACATTATCTGGGAATGCAGTCCCAGTAAAAAAAACTACAAAACCGTGTTAAAAACATGACACTATATTGTGCAGTTCTGGCGTATGTGTCGCATTTTTCTGTAGTTGTGTAGTACTTTTCTCTAACTCTGTAATTTTTATGTAGTATATTTCTATTGTCTGTAGTTCTGTAGCACTTTTCAGTTGTAATTACACAGAAACGTTTGATGATTCTACAGAACGTTTTATTGTCGCCACACGTTTCCCGTCAAAACCGCACAGAAACTTTTATTTCCGATTGGGATAGCTCCTCAGGTGCTAAAATAAATATATATAGTAGAGAAGCCGGCGAAGCACTTCTGTAGACCGAGGTCCCTGCTCTGCAGAAACAACCCATCCCCCTGTATGAAGAGGCCGAGCCGCGGAAGAGTCAAGGCCTCTTTGCCTACCTCTGTGGGCGGAGGTCCCACCCAGCCCCCGTCCTCTAGATCTGTGTACCGAACCGGGGTGTAGGGGATCATCATTCTGGTGGATAATGAATCTGTTTCTGATTAACTCATTCTCTGTTTTTTTTACTGTGTTTATCGGCTTGCCGCCTCGCAAAATTATTGACTCAATCAATATACAGGGGGGCTGTAGCTCGATTGAAGTCGCTGTTATTGTTATCAGTAAAAGTTTAGGTCAAGTTTCGACAGTGTATATTAAATTTTAATGAAGATTGAATTTTTTGTTGCATTGCACACAAAGGTCTAAAACTTTTCGCTGAATCTTGAAATGAGTGCGATAAGTGATTTTATTCGTGGCAGCATTCATAATTTGTGCTTTTGTGGTGTTGTTCATTTGTTATTGGGATTTTACTGGATTCTTGGCAAAACTGCCACCTCTAAATTATGTATAGGCCCGAATACCTGGTGGTATAGGGACGGCAACGTGTTCCTAGTTACAATATCAATGTCCAGCGCTGAACAATACTTTATTTTAGTGGCACTCAAGGCTGCTATATTCCTATTATTCGAGCCCCAAAAGAAAAATATTTTCCACTGGCACAACACAAAGTGGCAACAATGAAATAAATGGAATAGCTGCGGTATTCTTTTCAGAAGCATTTTCTTGCGTTCGTGAATTAGGGTCTCAAAATAACTACAGCTAAGTAATGAACTACCGCTGAAAAAACATAAATGAAACATTAATAAATCAAAATTGTTTTGCCACGTATGTTTTTTTATGTATCGCTTTACTGCATTTTATTCGCACCATTGGTCGGAAAAAAATCACCTAAAGAAAAAGTGTGCGCTATAATCGAGTAATAAATTCGACTATATGTGAGCTATATTCTTTGGTTGGATGCATCACAAAACTTGAAACTTCGTTGTGCTGCTAAATGGACATTACTTATGATATCATTATCGCCTATCTAGCCTACCGCAGTTTGGGTACCCATAGGCCAACGCGACCTTCCACATGGAACATGGAAGCCAACACGGAAGAGTCGGCAGCGAAGGCACGTCTTAAAAAAAGCCCATCTTCTTACTTACATTTCCTAAGCATGGAGCTGACAGCCAGGTTCGCTACAAGAACACAAGCTCCGCCAAGACAATCCCGTTTGATGCTCAGAGCGCTAGATACAGTGCAATGTGCTCCAAGCACCGCACTGTAGGCCGAGCTCCCGTTTGATGATAAACACACGATGTTGTTTTGCGAGCACGTCACTTTGTTGCTTTCCGAAGTACGCAATACGGAAAGCTTTTGAAACCGGTTATCGTGATTTATGAGGAAAGTGAAATCCGAGCGACCGCCCGGGTGTTTGATGTTTTTTAAAGTCATTTTTATCATTAGAGAGTTTTAGCTGAGCGTTTACAGCCATCGAAGCTAAGCGGCCGAGCTGAGATGCAGCTGCGCATGCGCAGAACGCTGATACGGATAGCTGGATCACGCAGCGATTTTTACGCCCGCATTGAACCCCGCCTTAGCGGTGGAATACACATCGCACGCAGGCATGCCGATAGGATATCGAAGTATAGCGCCCCGATCTTATCTGCCCGGGCGGTTTACGGATCTGCTGAGTGAAAACCCTTTTTCTCGCGCGACGCTCCGCTGGTGTGTCCGTTGGTCGTAAAACTCTTAGCTAAAGGTCTCTAGTAAAGATTTAGCTGTTGAGAAAAGATTAAAGCGGACTGAGTGAAAAGTTAGCAGTTTTTTGTTTACGCAGGTTTTGAAAATTCCGGGGAACTCTGAACCTCTGCCTTTGACGGTATGAGGCGATAGTATAGACGACCAGCCCACATGTAAAGCCTTGCTTTAAACGTGCCGTATTTATTGCTTGTTCTTTGATTACATATACTTATTCCTTGATGCTCTGAAGCAATAAACAACGTTATAAAACAAAACGTATGCCCTCTAAACGTGCTTGCGTGGCCCACAGATAACGTGACTGCAAGGGTCTTGAGAAAGAGAATGCAACAGATGCCGAGTTTGCAGCTGCTGACAAACGTAACCTCAGCAAACCTATATGCAGTCTACCTTCTTCTAGCGCGTTGTTCAGAGGTTTTAGCTCACAAAGCCAACGTAGGCGACGACGCCGATTATTCGGTGAAAGAGGTCTTCAACGCTCTCGCGTTAAAATAGCAACACCTAAATAAATAGCAACACATAAATGTGAATCACTAGGTTAAAGTTTGAAAAGTACTGAGCTTTTGAGCACAAATAACTAAAGCCGCCAAAGAACAACACATCATGTTCACAAGAAACACTTTGTTGCGTGGTTGGAAATAATATGTAGTGCGACAAGTGCGTCATGAGCGGTTAGAAGGGCTAAGAGTCTTAAAAGTTAGTTATTGCACTCACGTGCTTCAGCTTAATATGCTGAAACATTCTTACTTTTCCTTTTTCCGCAGAGGCAATAGCTACAGCCCCGGCGGCCAGACCAGCCCTTGCAGAGGTCATCTTGCGGCGCTTAGCCAGTCTCTCGCCGACACTCTTGCTGGTAACGTTGCTCACCTTAACACTGCTACACCTGGTGGTACTGATGGAAGCATGGCGTATCAAGACCCTCACTGACTGACACTAACTGATCAGAGGCGGCCGCTTTGTGGTTCGCTCTTGGATGAAGCGCGCGAGCGAGTGCGAACTCTTCGCAACGTATTTCTCGTTTCTTTTATTCGCCAAAAAACACAGCATAACATCTCTCCCGCTGTGCAGTACGTCATAGACAGGCGCCCAGAGACACTGCCGGTGCGGGAGGCATTAATGGCGCGTTGAATAAAACATTTATATTGTATTCAGTTTTCGTTTCATTTTGTTTATTTTTCTTTTCTATCAAAATGAACCAGAGCTAAAAGCTGTATTGGGCATCCTGACAAGGACCCTAGCACCAAGCCATGACAAATTGTTCCAGCAAAAAATATATATATACATTGCAATAAACAAACTGCAACTATATCTTGCATGCGAACAGAAAAATCAATCCTTTGTATAAAAAGACCTCGCTGGTTAAAGGAACAATATTTCACGAAAGGGACTAATGAGACTCCTCAGCATGACGACTTCAGTGAAAACATTCTATCGTCTATTTAAAAAAGCCGGCAAATTGTAATGTAGTCTGAGTATTTTAGTACGCCTAAGTCTAGGCATGTAAAATAGTTTTCATTTTGCTGTTTTTCGAACAGAAGGGTTATGCAAGAGATAGTGACATTATTTGTTTTTAAAAGGCTTTGTAAGGCATTATAAATCTTAATTCTGAAAAGAAAACACTGAAAGGATATCATACTTCAAATACGAGGCACTAATAGTGGGACAAAATGGTACATTAGCTAGACATTGGAGTACCCTCTTTTGCAGTAAATGTATCTTGGAGAAGTTAGTAGCACCTCTGGTTCTCCAGATTCTATAGAATTTTGAAGAGGCGAAGGTACAAATGCACTATAACATAAAATTTATCTTTTGCTGGTATCATATGTCTCATTCTTCACATAATGCCAACAGATGATACCTCTGATGCAAAGCACCCCATGTTTTTAGTCCAAGTCAAGTTCTTGAAAACCTAGACACCAAACACTTTTCCATTGTCAAAAATTCAAGTTATCTCCCAAAGGTATGCTAATAATTCCTGATTGTTGCGGTCTTGTAGAGACCTAAAAGTTGCCTTTAATATATTTGAAATATTTATCTCATTTATCTCAGCGGCGCAGATTTAAATTCGTTTTTTGATCAATTACGGATTCATAAATCACTGCCACAGAGATGCAGCGTTATCAGTGTAAGAAGCCAACCTTGCTCTTTCTGCGCAATACTTAACATCATTTAAATAAATAATGAAAAGAGCTGCCTAGTAGTACAGCCTTGAGGGACTCCAGTAGCAACACGTTGTTCTGAAGGTGTGTTGCCATTGATATTAACATAATATAATGCCCTCTATTTTCCAACCATATTTTAAGTAAGTTCAGAGCCATTTTTGAACACATTTCTTGTACTTTGAAACACGCATTTTATTAAAAGCAAGATATATAGGTTTTTAGAAATTTGTACATATCCCCATCACCACTTTTTTCTCGCTGAAAACATCTGTAACATCTATTTTTGTGTCTCAAGAACAGTTTTAGTTCAACGTCACTTTCTGAAGCCGTGCTGAAAGCCGTGAAACGAGATATAACTCGTACAAACGACAAAAATCTAGCGTTTTCTGCTTTTCCTATACTTTTTGAGAATATGGCGAGAATAGAGTTCGGGGATACTTAGTGATAATGTTTTGTTCTCTATGTTTATGAACAGGTGTAACACGGACGATTTTCATCTATAGCGAGAATATTTCAGTGTAGAGAATTTAGTTGTACATACACGAGATGACACGAGATGTTATGTGCAGAATTACAATTTTTATATGAGTTAGTAGTAATGAATATCTCTTCAAGTCAATGGAAAAAAGAAACATGGAGTGGCCAGTAATATTCTACAGTGAATGCTCATCCCTGTCAAAATCGTCATTGACATCTGGGTCATTGCTTTGAATAGATTGGTAAGTAAAGATCTAATAAAGGCATCTGCCCTTTATATTGCAAACAGTAAATTTCAAACCAGTCGTTCCGCCCAACTAGGGGTTGGCACGAACTGGTTACTGTTCTAGGCAGGGGGCCCGCGGCACCTGCAGCGCTCCTCCGTCAAGGACGGAGACCTTGATGGGTAAACGTACGACTACTATTTACACCATATATTTATACAAGATTGCAAACGTCATGGCATAAACTGGGACCAGCTGGCATGACTTCTTGGTAGAGACTCCCATTTTCGGCAGAGCTGATGGTGCAGGGCACCGACCTATTGGCGAATTCAAGTGGGAGATCAGGCGCACTCTAGAGCACTTCGAAAGTGCTCTCAGACAAGCAGGCGCCCCACAGTGGGAGAGGAGGAGTCACTGGATTCCAATGGTAGAGGAGGAGGGCTTTTCCTCCGCTGAGAGCACCCGAGTGCACTCCTGGCTGCTCCCTCGTCTAAGCAAGGGTAAAGGAAGTCACATGGCATAAAGCGTCACATCCGCGCCATCTTTTATTCTTTTTTCTCTCGAGTTGCTGACGCTCAAAATGGCGGCCGCGAAGACACTCATCAACGTGACGTTACAGCCACTGTAGCGACGTACCACACCACTGGCTTCTGGACTGCTCCTGTTCGTCGAGAGCGCAGCGGCGGTTTTGTGTTCACTTGAGTGCCGGCACGCGGTGCGTGCCTTTTCGTTCCCCATGACCCTGGACCGCGGAATGCCTGGCTGGAGCGGATTTCAAGTCGCCGACGCAATGCCGCCCGTACCGGGTGTCCACGCGTCGGAAAGGCGAGCAGCAATATTCCCGACCGCAGGTTCGGAGATCGTCTACTGTGAGTGGATGTGTGTGTGCTAGCGTTTTGTGTAAAGGAGCAGCGGATGCCGAAGCTCATTCCCACGGGACTCGGGCGGAAGCGGATTCGAACACTATGGAATGTGCACACGTGAATTTGTGCGTACAGCACTACAGGTGTGAGGAGAAACCATGCTGGAGCCTGTTGCCCCGCCCAGGGAGTTTATTTCGTTCCTATTGGTTTAGTGTTCGGGTCTTCGTTTGACGAGGCAATTTGATGAAGTGTCAGTGGGGGATTTCGGGGAGAAGAGACGAGTTGCAATAAACATGCTGTAACCTCGTTCGACTCCGAGTAGCTCTCCCAGGTGCCTATCAGGCACACCTCAACAGACCGCCGGTCAGCGCATCCCAGCACGGCGGGTGAGAGGAGAACCCTTTCGAAGACCAGCAGTTGAACAGACCGTCGCCTCTCTGGACGAGCACGCCGGGTGACAGTTTGGACAGCGGCTTCGAAACTTGATAATCATCATCATCATCGAAACTTAACTCAAGCGAATTTTTGTCAGAAGCGGAAAGCATTGCTCAGGTCCTCTTTGCATGTTTGAGAGTCGCTGCTGGCATCGAAAGGCCGAAAGGAGGCATATCGCCGCACTGTGAAAACAAGGCGAACAAAACAAGCGGTTCTTCACAGAGCGTAGGCCTCTGTCGGGTTGCAACTGCCGCCATTGCGGGTAAGCGGAGAATGTTGCGGAGAGAAGTGCGGTCTCGTGGTCGTAGTTCGCTGCCCTCGACACGCAGAGAGTGTTCCCGTGAGAGGAAAGTTATACCCTCGCTCGGTGTGCTCCTGTACGGCTCTGCAATGCTCCGCGCCTCTGCTTTCGTCCCCCAACCAAATGAGCCATAAGACGCGACCAAAGCCAGACAACCTACTCTCATCAGCGTCCTTCCTTTACACCTCGGGTTGACACCCCTTGGCCTGAACTATCCGATCACTGGCCATAAGCGGCGTGATTGGGCCAAAAAAAGCACTCTCCTCCCGTACTCCGTCATAGGGCTGTTTCCGCTCTGAAAACAATACATGCAGGCGACCAATGGCAGTTTTCTCTCACTCTCTTTTGTTTAATCGTGGAAACGACCCCGTGGGAACAGCTAAGGATGTTCACTCCCGAACCTATTTGATTCTAACCCGTCTTACCACCGTTAAACGATCGCCGCTGTCGTCCCATCGAGGGCACCTGCCTTAGCCTTCGTTTCTTCATAGTTCTTGCGCTTTGTACAGGGACGAAAGGAGACCACAGGGACAAGGTAAAACACGTCCCTGTCTAAAGTGCTAGAACTATGTCGGTTGAATCTAAAGAACAACTCGCCCAACTTTCTGCTTTAGCCTTCGCTATCCGATACGGGGTCCCGACGCGGGAGTGATTAGTTAATGGTGCCGTCGCTTCGCGGCGCCTTTCTTACAAAGCCACACGAAGGGTCACCCCTTCCCATTCAGGAACTCAGTGGGGTCAACCAAACTATGCCCCGCTGCCTGGGCGCTAAGCGTCGGCTTACCCCTCTGCCGTTTCTTTTCAGCTTGCATTCATTGAGGGCAATGGACGCCCCAGGGCCCAACCTGACGATCCCTTGCACAAACTATTAGTCACAGACACCGCTACGCATGAGTGTGGTAAACTTCTTCCCGACCACATTCGAACGCTGCATGTTTTCGCAGTAGAAAAGGTTCTAAAATAACCACTTTTAGCCCTACAAATTGCCAAGTGAGTTTGTTTTCTACAAGGAAGATATAAAAAATTGCTGGAGTGGAAGTCAATGGGCTGCGGTGAAGCTTGCGGCGGCCATCTTGCGGTGGGCAATAAGTGGCCTGCCAGCGCTTGGAAGCGCTGTTCACTTGCGTTGCCAGTGTGTTTCAAGTGCTTAAAGGATTTTTAAGTTCTCATGCAATGCTTTGGGCTATCACGTGAGCCATATTGGATATCTCCGAATTGATTTTAATCATCTAGCTTTTTAAAGATATTCATGATATCCGAGTACTGGTAATTGCACAATGGTGACTAAATATTAAAATACATGCTATAGCTACAAGTCGTATATCGTTGGATAGCTTATGCCAAGTACAGCAGCACTAGTCTAGCTGCACGATTCAATTATTTACCGCTAATTGCGCTAAATATTTACTGCTAATTGCATAATTGTGAATAAATATTAAAATACATGCTATAGCTGAAAGTCGTATATAGTTGGATAGCTTATGCCAAGTCCAACAGCACTAGTCTAGCTGCACGTTTCAATTATTTACCGCTAATTTTGCTAATTATTTACTGCTAACTGCATAATTGTGAATAAATATTAAAATACATGCTATAGCTGAAAGTCGTATATCGTTGGATAGCTTATGCTAAGTCCAACAGCACGACTAGCTGCACGTTCTAATTTTCACCGATAATTGCGCAAATTAATTACTTTTAATTGCATAATTGTGAATAATTTCATGCTATAGCTACAAGTTGTATATCGTTGGATAGCTTATGTCAAGTCCAACAGCACTAGACTAGCTGCATGTTTTATTTACCGCTAATTGCGCAAATTAATTAGTTCTAATTGCAATGATATTAATTAAGTAGAACTGTACTTAATATAAGCTACACCACGAGATATGACTTGAAAGGATAGCATTCAATTCAGGTTTAATAACAATGGACTAATCAGCGGTAATTATATAAGACGCGCAATCAGTCTAAAGCACTTGTACTCGGCATAAGCTATCCAACGATATATGACTTGTAGCCAATGCATGTATTTTAACTTTTATGGACAATTATCTAATTAGCATAATTAATTAGGAATTAAGTCAAGCCAGTGCACTTATACTCGACATATGCTTTTTAACGACATATGACTCGATGTGTAAAATTTTAAGTTTATTAGCAGTTAATTCACCTTGTTTAATTAATACTTGCAATTAATTAAGACTTGCTCAGCTGGTAGCCCACAACATTGCATCAAACCTTAAAAATCCTTTGGGTACTTGAAACCAAGGAGGTTATATAGAAATTATATAGAAAAGTTGGCTGTGTCAGTGTGACAGTCAGGTTTCTTGCTTACTCCAGTATGTCTTTGAATTGATTTTTGTTCTGACATCTTCCATGACTGATCAATTTCTGTATTTAAAGAGAGTGCATTTAAGAAGATGAATAAACGATAATTGCTGAACTCGTTTTGTCCTACTTTACTTTTCTGCTTTGCGGCAGCTGCATACAGCGCATATTGGTGCCAAGATTGGTGCCGATAAAATGAAAAAAAAAACACCCCACTACTCGGATATCTCAGCTTTAAAAAAGCGCAGGTGTTTAAAATCGATCCTGTGATCACCTATATGGCTCGCCTCATAGTCTAGAGTGTTGCATTAGAGCTTGAAAACCCGTTAAACAATTAAAAAGTGCTGTTAATGTCGGCGAACAGCGCTGCGAAGCGCTTGGCAGGCTGCTTCTTGTCCCCCGCAAGATGGTTGCCGTCGGCTTCACCCGAACCCATTGGCCGGTATAGGCGTCCTCCGCTCCAGCAGTCTTTATATAACCTTCTTGGTTTTCTAAATGATTTAAATTCAATAAAACTACCGGATCTTTAATGTGCACAAAATTAGCAAACAGCGAATTTTTGTCCTATCGTTTTGATAGAACGCTTCGCTATCCAAAACTTTTGGACTCTGGTTGGCCATTCCCATTCTTGCACCGAAACCTTCTCGTCATTACACCCTCACAGATACGAATGTATATGCAGTAGGCAATTAAACATCATCATTGAACTCCGCTTTCATGGTTATATTGATCACTGCACACTCAAGCTTAGGGACGGGAGGCCTCCATCCAGGCAGAGCATTTCACAAGTGCTTTTAGTAGACAAAATAGCATATAATAGAAGAAATGTATAAATCCTGCCTAGAATATTGCACCTGAGGACATACCGTGGCACCACCTGTTGGCATCCACGTGTGACGCACAAAGTGGTAAAACGCGCGTTGAAAGGCTGCTGTGCGATCGTCTCCTATGTTCTTTTATGCGCGCTAATTTTTAATTCACATATTTATTTATTTACACTTGGGTTTGGGCTCTTTTAAGCTTAATTCGATGTATTCGGCCCACTCATTAAGGGGGGATGCTAGGCTAAAGGGTCAACTTTTGAACGGCTGTACCAATTTTCATAAAATTTTCTGGAGTGGCTTACCTTCCTCTTATTAGAATATATTCTAAATTTCATTGCCCTAGCACGAATAGGTAATAACTTGTAGCTGCTATACTGAACAAAGAGGTGTGTCAGCTTAGGAAAACTATCATTTCAAAAACAATGAAGATATACTAATTTTTGTGATTGAATACCTTCTAGATAGTTCATCGTGCAGGATAAGGAGAATTGCGGGCTTTGTACGGCATTTTTGTAAAAATTTCTGCATTTGGAAAACAAACTTCATTTTTTTTGTTGTCATTGTATGTAAGATATCTAAATTTTTTTTAACTTGGAGAGTAATTAGTGATCTAAAAGTGCCTTATCTTGTTCCCGACAAAAATATAGTCCAGAAACCACCTTGAAAGCCGCCTATAGTGAAAGAGTTTGGAAATGATAGTTTTCCTAAGGTTGTGTTTTCGCAAAAAGTGCGAACTTAGAAAAATGAGTTCAAACATTTCGGAACATGCTGTTTAATTTTCGGACCAAAAATAATTAATCAAAGTGCCCTGCTGCATACATAGGGCCCTCCTCTTCAACTCGACGCTGCTATGTGGCGATTGCTTCGCTTCCCAAAGCTTCTCCGCGATGAAGACTTTGTTGCAGGCATCTTCCTATCCCACCATCAACCACTCACTGATCGCAACAAACTCGCAGAAGCGCAAGAAAGATAACAAGCAGCATCGAACTTACTAAAGCAGTCTGGTTAGCCAGGCTACTTTTGGCGCAAAAACAGCGTTCGAAGGTCACTTGTCTTGTTTCGGCCAATCCAAGCTTCAATTTCGGTTTTCCAGCCAATCCGCAATTGCCCGGCCCAAAATAAGGCTTTCCGTTTTTGTTTTTTTTTTAGTTGTGCGCTGTACTCTCGATAGCAGGTCATCTTTGGCTAGAAATTATGAAAAACAAACTTTCTAATGTGGCGTTCCACTCCGCGTTCGGTTTCTTGCCCGCTTTGCGGCCGCGCGTTGAAAGCAGCGTTCATAGGCGCTTTCTGCAGCGAACGCGCTCCACCACCTCGTGAAAAAAATTCATTTTATTATTTTCTACGGCGCTGATGACTACCAAAATTGGTGAGAAGCTTCTTTGATAAATGCAGGATCCAAAATAGCAAAAAATAAAAAACACGTTTTTTCTTTTAAAATCGCGATTTTAGCCCCGCATCCCTTAAGCAGGGCAGCACTTCATCGAGTCAGCTAGCGGCCGAAGCCTAGACTCGTCTGTTACGTTTGCTTGGACGAGGACATGTCAGCGTTGTCGTTGTCATTATGGAGGGAACTGAAGCTTGCACACAACCAGCCAGAATCAAGCTGCCAGTGAATCTGAATTATAAGAATATGTGGAGATGAACCCAGACACACTCGTCGACGTCGGGCCTCCACAAATATATTTTGACAGGACCCGCTGTGCCAGGCGGGAACGGGAAAGCGAACCGCCGGCATTCCGTCATGTAGCCATGTAGAACAAACTGCGCGTAATTGGCAGGCGTGCTGAGGCTGTTGTCGTCTTATTCGTCGAGTCGACGATGGCATGCCACAGCCCCCCCCCCCCCCCCTCTAGCGATGAAGCCATTAGCGAAGGGGACCGGTGAAAAGCGGACACTGGGAGTGTGAACCGTACGCGGCGAGAGGTGGCATGATCGGGAGGGGATGCAGTGGCACAGTTTGCGATCACATCAGAGTTAAGGTGGGCGGGTTTATTGCGATCAATGGAGATTGTATCCTCTTGGCCGTTGATACGTAGTAGAAAGTACTTAAGATCAGGCCGGAGCACCTGGTACGGACCATCGTATGGCGGCCGTAAGGAAGGACGTACAGCGTCGTGGAGAACAAAGACGTGTGCACCGGTGCCGGTCGGGGGGAACGTGAATACGACGGCAATACTGGCGCTGACGGGGTGGAATGATATTGCCCATAGCGCTACGTAGTCGGCAGGCGTAATCTGTGACATCAGGAGGCGTGGGTGGCGAGGGCTCGAAGAACTCGCGAGGAGGGACACGGAGAGTGGTGCCAAACGTTATTTCTGCTGTAGAGGTGGAAGAGTCACTGCGAAGTGCGGTGCGGAGACCAAGTAGGACGAAGGCTAGGTGCCCAGTCTATGCTGCAGAGAAAGCTGACGCCATAAGTGAAGCTTTCAACTGCCTGTGAAAACATTCAGTGATACAGCTCGAAATAGGGTGGTAATAGGTCGTCTTAATGTGGTTGACGCCGAGGAGCCGAGATAGGTTAGCAAATATTGCTGACTCAAACAGACGACCAGGACCAGTCGCAATGGTGGAAGGGACACCGTAGCGGCTTATCCAGAGCATGCCTGCCCGCCTGCCCGCCTGCCTGCCTGCCTGCCTGCCTGCCTGCCTGCCTGCCTGCCTGCCTGCCTGCCTGCCTGGCTGCCTGGCTGCCTGCCTGGCTACCTGGCTGCCTGCCTGGCTGCCTGGCTGCCTGCCTGGCTGCCTGCCTGGCTGCCTGCCTGGCTGCCTGCCTGGCTGCCTGCCTGCCTGGCTGCCTGCCTGCCTGGCTGCCTGCCTGTCAGCAAGCCAGAATGGCTTGCTGGTAGACTGGCAGGCTGGCACTAACGGACGCTAATGTGTGGGCGCTAATGGAACGTGTACACTGAAAAGGAGACAACAGGACGGCGCCGTCCTGTTTCTTTTTCTGTGTCCACGTTCAGTTAACGCCCAAGTAGTCATCATGAAGGCCTTCAGAATGTATCTTCACAATTATCTCGAACATTAGGCGTCCACTATTCGTGGATTCCCCTCATTCTGAATTCCCCACATACGGGATGCATATACGAGATGTCCATGTCTATATAATAATTTCCGGGTATTTGATATATTGTATAATACCACGATTGCCTTGTAAAGGATGTCATGGGCCTAGTCAAGCTGACGAGACAGCTTTTAGCCCTTGGCCCTTTTCCAGGATGTATTGTTTCGGGAAATAATAGAATTGAATTGAATTCAATGTTGGTCCTGTTGGATACGACATATGACCGTGAGGATGCTAAAAACGGCGTACCTATGAGGATTTAAAAGTCAGCCTTAAAAGCGTGGTCTTGTGAGAATACTCATGCTTTTGGATACGCTTGCGTACTGCCAGTGTGTTCTTCAGAAGACATTGTTCGTAAATTATGATGAAAGTTTGTGCGCGTGCTTTGTTTTTCGCTGGTCGACCCAAGTATTAAGCTTTCATGTAGAGTTCAGTGTATGCCGGTGCCTCGAGCCTTAATTGGCACTTCGGTTAGAAGCGCGTCGCAAACAGGAGTGGTCTCTGTCTTGATATAGCGACTTGATGCTGCTAACTTTTATCTTGTGCAATTTTTAAGCACAATTCAAGAAATATCCTGCCCGTAAGGAAAGCGCTCATAAAAAGATAATTCAACGCCTGCCTCTCAAACGTTTTCAGTTCGCGTCAGGGAACTTGCATACTCAAACAGTCTTTGGTTTGTGGATACAGGAAGAGGAAAATAATCTTTTTTGTGGTTCAGGATAACTCAGAGTAAATGGCATTATGTGTGCAATAACGACCATACGGAGAAGCAGCCGAGATCAAGTTCAACCATGAAGCGCAAATATTTCCAAAGAGCTTCTCTTATGTACAGGGTCGTCCACTTCTAGCTATAACACGGTCACTGCTTTCAAAGCAACATTGCGCCCGATGTAGGCATATATCGATATAAAGCAATGCAAGCACAGAAATACCCGGGCGTGTTGCTTCACATGGCCTGCCAATAAGCTAAATTGCGTGGCCGATTCGGACGCAATGACGCTTTGAAGGCAGTGACCGTGTTATAGCTACAAGTGGACGAGGCTGTACATTCAAAAGTCACTAAGAGGCAGCCACAAGTATCAAGCTATCGATAGGGTTCCCTTAATAACAAAGCTTAAACGACCAGTTCAAAACTTGTGCCGTGGATTGAGGAGCAATGTATAAATTAAATCTATAAGGACCGAGAAGTGAAGGCCTATATATGAAACTTTTATGTAGGAAGCCAGCAACTACCAAAATGAAGAAAAGCATAGATGAAGTTATTTTTGTGAGTTAATGAGTCAGAAATGATGGTTTAATAAATTTATTCTTTACTGATAAGCAACTTTAAAAATTGGGTTATAGATGGAGGGAGAAGGAATACTGCCCAACGAGGGTGAAGATCTATTAAAACCTGCACCCACCCATCAGCCCGCATATGCCAGCACCAGAATATCAGTTATATAGAAACAACCTCAAATATTCGTTCTCAACTAATACTAACATTCGAGCGAGCAAAATCTAAAATGAAAGCCCGCCATACCCTCCTGCGAATCTGTCACCAAGCCGATCCGGTTCATCCTGCAATATTTTCCGGGGAAGATAACGGGAAGCGCCTTCGTTTCCAAGCAGGCGCGTCACGCCTTTTTCGCAACGTTGTTTGGCGAGCTAATGACACTTCCTTTCAGTGACGTCACGCAATAATTACGACGTTGAAAGGCGCAATGTACGCAAAACACAAGTGCTTGTGATCGCCTTTAGGTGCAGGGATGGCCAATTTTGAAGTATTTTCAGGCGATAAATAAGCTCCATGTGGCATAGAGGTGCGATTCATTTTTCTTAATAATGCTATATAATATGTGTAAAGAAATGGCACAAAATTACAATGCGCACTTAGGAATGATGTGTTGGTCTGGGGCAAAATCTGTTTAGGAAACATCTGACCAGTCAATGACAGCAACGTGACCTGCCAATTAGCACGTGCAATATGCACGCTACCGATGTTGCTAAGATTCAAGGAATTAAACGGAGGCTGGTGCAAGGATCGCGGTGTGTTCCCTGTGCAATCCACCCTTTCACGTGAAAAGAGCTGCTTGAGTTGTCTGCTCCTTCTACTCCGCCTAGCCGTCTGGTCTCGGGTTGTCACACAGCTTGCCGACAAGTAATTGCCCAGTTATATCACTTGCCAACTGTCTGCAGTTAGGGGCTTGCTTGTGAGTGAAGCATGGAAGGCGCCTGGTTGGTTCTGTTCTTTTTCTTTTCCACATGAGAAAAGCTGCTCGTTTTGGCAGCTTATTCCCACACGACAATGTCAAGCAGCATTCTCATTAGGCACCACTGCTATGTAACAACCTACCATTTACCACATACCAGGTATGCTAATACTTTTTCAAAGTTACGAGCTTCAAACGGGGCGTGAAAGAGTGTCGATGTTTGTCATTTGACTAGTACACGTCTGCCAGCGGCTTGGCCGAGATTATTGAAGGCTTCACATCTTTAGACGGCTGATGCCATTGCCACTTGACCGTATCAACGCTGTAGCGCAAAAGACTCCGTGCAACAGATTAATCCGGCATTGTCATGATTATGGGCGTTGTGACAGAAACATGACGGGCATGGATGCTGGAGGACGACATCGCCAGGCACCGGTTAACCGAAAGCATATGTTTCGCCACAAGACCACATAACACGACAGGAGCTGCCATTCACGGCTTCCCCTCTGAGGTGGAAATGTGTGAGGGCAGTTTAGCGTTGTACCCCACCACTCTTGGTGAGACAGGCTGCCAACCTTTGGCCACTGGGGCACGTTCATACGATTGCTGAAAGCGTTGCTTTATATCTATGCCAGATAGCCTTCATATCAAGTGATAGCTTACCGCTGCATAGTAATGAGGCAATGTGTGATGTTGCCGCGAAACCTGCAAAACTTTATTTGTTGTTTTTTGGCAGCCACCGGCATGCGGCCTTATCACTCTGATTCTGGATCGCGTACCAGTTCTGTATTCCTTACTTGTTAATGCTCGATGTCGCGAGAAGCACCTTTATCAGTTTCATTGTCGCGCAAGATGCGCCGAGATCTGTCTCGCAGATTCCGATCACTCACGTATGTTTCTACAATGGTCCAGGTTGTGCTAGTAGCACTTTGCGACGTTATCTATATGTTCTGAGCAGCCTTTAAATTGAGCGTTGACGAGTGCGACGGGCATTCTTGGTTCGACGATCGGATCGACGAGCATGCTTGTTGGTATCGCCGCCGTCAAGTTGCTCAGTTCTTTTACGGGCGCAAGTCAGCCTAATAAAGAGTTTCTTCAGAGCAATCACTGACTCTTCATTTGTGTCATCGACCTTGCAACCACCACGTGAAATCTGATGGAGGTGCTGCCCTTGACACTTCAAGCCAGGACCTCAGCCTTATTCCTGTCGCCCTGGGGAACTAACTTACAGGTCACCAAGCCAGCCCCGGACTTCAAGGCCTACAACCCGAACAAGGTGTGCTGCCTGACCACATTCGGCTTCGGAAGGCAGCAACTTTGTAAATGGCCCAGTCAACAGCACCAGTCGTCTTCGTGTGGCCCCGAGAGCCCGCCATCTTCCAAGGACAGCCCAGTGAAGATGCGGAAGACTGGATGGATATTTCGACTGTGTGGCAGAATTCAACGGCCGGAACGATGCTGCGAAACTCAGCCAAGTCTACTTTGGTCTTCAAGGACATGTCCGAGTTTGGTTCAAAACTCATCAGACATCTTGAAAGGATTGATAGACATTCAAAGCGAAGTTTTGATGGCCTTTGCAAGTTCTGTCCAAAAATAAGAGCTAAGGCTCTCCTCCAATCAAGACTGATTCCTAAACAAGCCCATCCTGGTCTACGTAGAGGAAATGAAGTGCCTCTTTTGCCCCGCTGACTCTAACATGACCGAAGGTGAGAAAGTGAAATTTTTAATACGAGGCGTTAAAGAGTCTTTTCTGCAGGGCTGGTTAGAAGCGTCGATCATCAAGAGAATAATGGACACCCGGATGCGCCACTACGAACGACCACTCCAGCCGGTCTACGCAAACACCGACAGCAGCGCTTCTGCGAGACGATAGAGCCTTCGGGAACTCATCCGGGAGATCATGCGAAAATAACTCCGCCCGTTGCTGCCGCCATCCCAACAACCCCAGGTGGTGACGCTCGAGGGCATCGTCCGTGAAGAAGTCAAGCAGGCACTCGGTGTTCCTCAAGTGACGGCTCCGACTTCTCCAGTGCACGAAGCTGCAGCCATTAACTATGCTGCTGCATTACGTCATCCTGCACCCCGACGTGGCCTCCCTGGCCCTCGTCGCTACCGAGAAAGACTGCGAACAACCGCCATTATTGTTCCACTGCGGTGACGCCGGCCACATCCTACGCCACTGCCCTTACAGACACTTCGGCCTGCTCAGCTTCGCCATTGACACCCCACGACCCCGTCCTTGCGAGCGACGGCAAGGAATCGATGACTTCGTGCAGAGGGGAGAACACGCGTCGCAAATTAGTCTCACACTCACCCTCGACGTACAGGGCGCTATTTACGTCGCCAGGTTGTACCTACGATGGCAGTGTGCGCGCGAGGTCTCCAAGCGCGCGCTAGGGATATTAAATAGATCAACCTTTGCAGGGAAGGTTGCTTCACGGCAAAGGCCGACCGACCACGACCACACTTCAAGTTTACATCGCCGCCCATTGAGATATGTACTGACGCGAGCAGGCTGAGCTTAGGCACCGTTCTCATTCAGAACAAAGCCGGAAAGGAGAAAGTTATCGCCTACGCTAGCAGGTCCCTCTCGAAAGCCGAAGCCAATTATTTAACCACCGAGGAGTGCCTTGCGATCATCTGGGCCACTTCAGAGTTCGGCACGAACATATATGCCCGACCATTCAAGGCGGTAAGCTATCACCACGCGCTCTGCTGGTTGGCAAATTTGAAAGGCTTTCTGGCTGCCTTGCCATATGGAGCTTACGTCTTAAGAATTCGACATCACAGTCGTCGAAAAGTTAGGCCGCAAACACTCCATTGCAGGCTGCTTGTCACGAGCCCCCGTTGATGCGTCGGTGAAAGACGACGAAGACGCCTTTTGGGGACCGGTAAGGGCCAGCAGTTTTGCAGAACAACCGCGACCAGACCCTAAGCTGAAAGCGCTAGCCTATTACTTAGAAGAAAAGACCGCTTCTCTTCCTGGTGTATTAAGGTGACATTTATCATCGCTCACGTTAAGCAATGGCGTCCTCGTGAAGAACTTCGCACCAAACAGGACCACGCAGCTTCTTGTTGCACATTAAAATCTCCAGCAAGAAATTATGCAGGCGTTGCATGATGAGCACACAGCAGGCCATCTAGGGTTTTCGCGCACGTTGCGTCGAATCCAGGAGAAAAACTACTGACCGCGACTGCCTGCTGAAGTTGCCCACTACTAAACTTGATTCCGCCCCCAACCCCGCCCCTCCAACAAATGGAGATGAATCTCCTCGGCCCCTTTTTATCTTCGTCTATGGATAACAGCCCCTTCATGGATCACTGCCTTGTCGTGGCGGAGGGGCTTGCGAAACTCGATGAAGTCGTGAGCTCTGCTGTGTAGGCCCAGCTAAGATAACAAGTCACGGCAGAGAGTTCTGACAAAATGTGATTCACTGGAGAAGGTAATGGCAACCCACTCCAGTATTTCCTGCAAAGAAAACCCTATGACCAGTCACAGAAAAGACAAAGATCATGGCGTATTGCCCCATCAAAACTTGGTGCATCAAGGGACAAGAAGTGGAAGCTGTGACAGATTTTCTCCTATTGGGCTCCAAGATTACCCCGGAAGGAGACTGCAGCCATGAAATTAGAGGACGCCTGCTTCTGGGAAAGAGAGCCATGGCTACCCTTGACCGCCTAGTAAAGAGCAGAAACATTACGCTGCCGACGAGGATCCGTATAACTCGTGCTATGGTCTTTCCAGTTTTGATGTATGGATGCGAGAGTTGGTTTGTGAAGAAGGCTGACCGGCGAAGAATTGACGCGTATGAATTGTGGCGCTGGCGGAGAATCTTGAGAGTTCCTTGGACGGCTAGAAGATCAAATCAGTCGATATTGTCGACTATAAACCCTGACTGCTCAATGGAGGGTCGAATTCTAAAGTTAAAGCTCAGCTACTTTGGTCATCTGATGAGAAGAGAGGAGTCGCTGGAGAAAGATTTGATGTTGGGAAAGGTTTAGGGTCACCGGAGAAGGGGTAGGCAGCGAACGCGATGGTTAGATGGCATCCTCGAGGCGCTGTAGAGGAAGTTATGTGATGTTAGGAAGATAGGGAGAGATCGGAAAGCGTGGCGTGATATGGTCCATAGGGTCACGAAGAGTCGGACATGACTGAACGACTGAACTGAACTGATGGATAACAGGTGGATCATCGTGGCCACTGCCTACCTTATTCGTTACGCTGAAGCAAAATCACTACCCAATGGTACAAAGGCAGAAGTCGCCAAATCTTTTTTCCAACAAATTCTCTTGCGACACGGCGCTTCATAAGTGCTCATCACGCACAAGGAACGGCGTTTACGGCAGAGTTGACGGAAGCCGTCCTGGAATAGTGATACAAGCCATCGGCGATCAACTGCGTACCATTCTCAGACCAATGGTCTTACTGAGCGCCTGAACAAAACGATCACGGACATGATCGCCACGTAAGTCGACGCTGAACACAAGATCTGGGACGCCACCTTGCCGTACGTGATCTTCGCGTATAATATGGCAGTCCAGGAGACGAGCACAGCGACCCCGTTCAAGCTTGTGTACGGCAGGGAGCCCACGACTACGCTCGACGCAATGCTGCCGCACGTAACCAACGAGGACAACTGTGACATCGCCGCCTACCTCCAGCCTGCAGAAATAGCCCGACGAGTCGCACAATTGCGTATTAAAGACCAACAGCGCACCGACACCCGACGATACAAATTACGAAGACGCCATGCAGAGTACAATCCAGGAGACAAAGTGTGGGTTTGGACTCCAATTCGCCGCCGTGGACTAAGTGAAAAGCTACAGCGTCGATTCTTTGGGCATACAAAATCATTCGTCGCGTCGGACAACTCGACTATGAAGTCATTCTCGAAGGTACGACGGCACCGCAACGGCGACGCGCGCGACCAGAAATCGTACATGTTCGTCTGAAGCCTTATTACGCTCGTTAAAGAATCCGTGATGTTTAAACTTTGTAATGTTTTTATATAAGTCGCTTTATTTAAATAATTTTGGAACATCGAGGCGATGTTTTTTAAGGGGGGAGTAATGTCGCGAAAGCTACAAAACTGTATTTATTGTTTTTTGGCAGCCGCCGTCATATGGCCTTATCACTTTGATTCTGGATCGCGTATCAGTTCTGTATTCCTTGTTTGTTAATGCTCTTTGTCGCGAGAAGCACCTTTATCAGTTTCGATGTCGCGCGAGATGCGCCGAGATCTGCCTCGAAAATTCCCATCATTCGCGTATGTTTCTACAATATTCCAGGTTGTGCTAGTAGCAGTTTGCGACGTTATCTAGATTGTTCTGAGCAGCCTTTAAATTGAGTGTTGACGAGCGCGACGATCATTCTTAGTACGACGATCGACGAGCACATTTGTTGCTATCGCCGCCGCCAAGTTGCTTAGTTCTTTTACGCGCGTAAGTCAGCCCAATAAAGAGTTTCTTCAGTGCAATCACTGACTCTTCATTTCTATCATTGACTTTGCCACCACCGCGTGAAAATAGCAGAGATAAATATAAAAAGGATAAAGTGAGCAGCGAACTACATTTTAACGATAAAATATGGCGCATGGGGAGTCGCCTCTGCCAGCCAATAACGCTGCCGCGGCATACCCTTAAAGGAATAGTTTAAGCACCCCCGAATTTTACGAAACATCGGGATGATAATGCTCCATCTTTAAATTCATGCCAGACACATTATTGTGAATTTTTAGGGCAGTGCGGGCTTGGAATATGTTTCCCCATTGGTGTGCTAACACCCTGGCCCTAAAGCATGTTTACAAGTCATCGCCTTATTTGTGAGAACCTGTACGCGGCGTGAGCAAACTGTGGTATTAGGTCAAACTTACGAAATTTAATAGTTGCTACAAATATTAGTCAAGGACGCTTCTAACTGAAGGATTAGCTTAACAGTCTCAGCTAAAAAGTTAACTATGATATATGGGTTAGTCATCTTCCTAAAACATTGCCCAGCTGCATTCTCATGAACACTGTCAATGTTATGCTGAAGGATGAGCTCTTCTTATCGAAAAGTCCTACATTTAAACTTTCAAGAGTTTTAGGTTGCACATAAGCATTTTTGTATGGCGCATGGGCTGTGGTTCAAATCTACTGAGAGACATTCGAAAAAAATGAATGCCTATAGTTTGTGAGTGCGCATGTCCGTTCATTATCTCGTCTCTTGTGTCTTTGTTCTCTTTAACGGCTTTTAAATGTCTTTAATTTGTCATTGAAATTGTCATATAATTGCCTGGCTCTAAGATGTGATTTAAGCTACGGAAGAGTATAGACAGTTACTCACATGAGAGAAGGACTCACCTGCTCTCTAGAGCAGAAAACAGTTCTGTGCGATAACTGGGAGCTAAGCTCTAAGAGGACGCTTCTTCACAGATAATGTTGTGAAGGATTATGATAACTTCATCTATAAAACCGGTTCGTCTGGAAAGATATTGCATATATTAATTTGTTTCATTTCTAGACATCCAAAGTTTTACTCGATAACAACGAAGCTGGAGACGAAGACTAGAAGACAAGAGTATGAAGGTAAAGACAAAGACAAGTCCACTTGTCGAAACGTTGGCTCGACCTGCGAACTGAGGAGTCCCCTTGCTCAGTCCTTCATACAGTGACGCAGAGAAGAATATATAAATACCCAAAATTGAAAGTTCAGAAACGCACGAAACTCTTACTAAAGCAAGAGACGAAAACTGAAAAGTTTTAAGAGAATAGTTATCCAACGGAGAAAAGAAGTCATTAAATATGAAGGCCTGAGATATTAATGAGTTTTGGTTAGTAAAGCACTTCAGTGCGTAAGTAAATTTCTTTGCGAACACGCAGACTTTTGAAGCACGCGGACGAATTTTAGGAAAGATTCCAACCTTGGCACAATTTAAATTTCACAAGAATGATTTCATAAGATATTGTTCATTCGCCTCAAATATAATCAGGATGCTCATTTGATCGAGCAGTTAAGGGGATGGTGTATACAGCATCTCAGAATGGGAGACACTATAAACAAACATTTGCATTCGTCTTCAGTACTGTGTGATCGTAGGTAGTACTGTTACTTTTTTCCGTTGCTCAGCAGTTTCACGTGGTTGGTCTTTAAAGATAAGAAAGAAGAAAATGAATGTTTGTGCCGAACGACAGTGAAAGAAGACGGCTGCGGGTTACCTCACTGTGCGATGGAGCCGGCCGAAACAACCGCGCGGCAAGAATGTAAAAATAGGTTTGAGAGTTCTCTTTGATTTATATCGTATTCGATGTTTCCTGCAGATTTTGCCGACTCAATCCAACCACTAATGCTGCCTTCAGGCCCCGAAAACGCCACGTACCTTAACCCAGCCTTTGTTCCGGATGAGCCAGAACATTGTGACACCAGCAACAGTAGAGGTGAACATGAGAGTTACCCCTCTGCTCAGACAGTCCCAGTGGTGGTTAGCTGTCAAACAAAAGCTGCGCCCTCCAGCATCAAGGCTACATGCGAACCCGTCGACCCGGCTCAAAAACCCGGGCTTTCACGACTGGATAGATGTCCATCGGCTGGAAAACATTGTCGCTGGTTCCAGATAGGTAAGGGAATATTGGTTTGTTAGCTTCGTGTTATCTCCAAACATAGCGTTGTTAGACGTAGATTTGAAGGCAACAAACTAAAATGTGTTATGCCCTCGATTTCTCAGAAGCGCATATGGCTTTTTGGCCTGGTCTGATATGGGCGTACGATGCTCGTACATATATTGTGCGGGATTTTACTGGTAAGTGCAGGCGCTAAAATATTCTTTTTTGCCCCTTAAAGTTTGTGATGTCATATGTGCCGACATATTAGTGCGCAAGACACTAATACCTTGTTTTAGTCGAAACATGGACAAAATGAACATTTCATCACAAAATAGAAAGATTGGTCGCAGATATTTCTGCCATAAACAGATGTGCATTAGTAACCTGCCCACCCACAGACAAGTTTTTTGTTACTGTTACATATCTCCATCAAACATTTTGTGTTTGTAGATACGTACAACTTTCGTTAGGAGAAATCGTTTTCTCGTTGCTCTAGAAAGTGCGTTTGGGTGATTCCCGTGTTTTTCCCCCGACATTATGTTCAAGTACGCTTGTAAATCTGCTTCTAAAGAAATTTCGGGGTTGTATGGCATGCTAGGTTCCTGTGTTAGGAAGGTCGTTTTGCGGGATGTGCCCCAAACCATTCTGTACATTACGAATAGAAGAAAACTGAAACGTTGTGTCCGCAGAAATGGGGCAGGGATGGCAGACACATTTTATTACAAGTAACGTGAAATCCAGAGAAAACGTATGTCTATTGTACTGCGTCCGAATCCACAGGCACTTTTCCCGTGGCAGAGTTGTGGATCTCTTATTCGCTTTTCAGGAGCCGCTGATGTGCGGGAGGAGGCCGATGGCACCCAGACAAACCAGCTTCCGCATTCCATAGACCGGTTCGCCTTGACCGCCTTCCAGCTTCTGCTGCTGATTTTGCTGGTGCTCATTTTTACGACGGCAGCCTTTGCTGTGATGCTGAGCGTTCAGCACAAAGTTACTGAGCCAGATGCGGAAATGGAAAGGCACTCCGATAACGACGCTGCAGGCTTGTAGTTGCGATGGTAAATGAGTGTGGCCTCGAGTGGGGTTCGCAAATCTCGAAGTAAAATTTACGGAACCTAACTTACCGGTGGGAGAACATCCACGAAACTGGCGACATATTATGTTGCATGTCGAACTGGTTCTCCAAATTTGGTTTGCTGTGCTGTTTCACTCTCTAATGAATGATTTTGCTCTCGTGCTGAATCTTTTTTTTTTCTATTGTTGATAAAGCGATTCTTTGAAATAAAGTTACCTCTCTCAACTGAATCTTCAAAACTGTTATACTTTTAATTTATTTTAGCTCACCGCCATGATTAATGTTTGCTATTGGCAGATGAGAATTTCAAGAAAAACAAAACAACGCCAATGCAAGGAGTTAAGCAGAATGACAGAGGTTCGTTATCTCTGAGATAATGGCGCCGCCACTTTGGAATATAGGACTTACGCTACGCAAAGAGGTGGCCACAGCAATGTAGAAGCGGCAGGTCGCGATTTGTTACTATTTGTTTCGCCCACCCGTTTTCGGTAGGAAGTAAACAAGGCCTTTTGAGCGCTTTCGTAAAACTTCTAAAATTGGAGAACCTGAACAGTTTGAGCAGAAAGCGATATCTTTTTCCTGTGCAAATTACCCTTTGGCCATTGCTATTATCAAGCATGCGCCCTCCACCTTCAGTTAATTACTCTATTTAGGACAGCCAAAGGAGAATAAACAGTATAAACAGTCGTGAGCAAAAAGGGAAGAAAACCGTGACTCCGGTGGCCGGACCAGCTGCGGAACCGCAGTGCTGAGATTACACCTCGTGTTGTGATTGCCGCAAAAGGACAGCAATATTTGCCCTCGTTTTGAAGCTTGTGGCCATAATGTTTTACAACGTTATTGCGCAGTGTTTGATTGCACTGTTTGTGTTGGTCGCGACGAAACAACTTACATCGCAGTGTCGAAGAAGCAGTCCAGGAGATGTCGCTGTCGGGCAGTGGCTGAACAAGCCAAAGCCAGAGCTGCTTCTAACCACTGTGCGTCGGAATGGTAAATGTCGATTTAGCTTCCTTTTCACCGATGCTTAGGATTTCATTCAAAATAAAGAGTCGTCGGCTTAACTCTGTGAAGGCCTCTGAAGAGTGTTGTTACGTTTCTCCACCGAGAAGTGGGACAGCTGACGCGGCCACCGCATAGCAACAGGCAGAACCGCGAGCGGATCGGCCATTTCGACGCCGTTCATCGGCCGCGCAACGCTTCCTCCCGCCGACAAGTCTCAGCGTGTTCCTGCCACGCGCCAAATGTATGTGCGTGCGTGTGTGTGCAAAAGCTGGCCAAGCCTGGAGCTCGAGGGAAAGTGCGTCGCCCTCTCCTGTCTGCAGGAGGTGGAGGAGATGAGGTCGGAACACCTGCGATTGAGTCATTCGTCGTGAACCAACATGTTTGGCTCTCCCTTTCCTGTGAGGGTTTACCCTTTCCCTGTGAACGGGAAAACCTATAAAATGCAGCGGCCGACTCCGCTGGGACAGAGACTACTTTGACGCGCCGTTGGCACGACGCTAGACACCAGCTGTGTGAGAGTGTCTGTAATCTCTCCGGGTCAGCTTCACTGCCCGTTTCTTCCTGATGTTGCAGTAAAGGTTGTTTCGTTAAAAGACGCCTCGTCTTTGCTGGCACCTTTGATGCCGTCCGCCGTCCACGGAGCCGCCAGGCAAACGCTACAGAGGGGCGCGCGAACCAAACCTAACAACTGGTAGGCATCGGTGGGACGACCAAGCCGTAACCGTGGTTGGAGGGACGAGCCAGGCGATACCGTCGTCCAACAACTGGTGAACAGCGGAGAGACGAGGTCGACCAAGCAGTGACCGTGGTCGGTGAAACGAGCCAGGCCTGACCGAGGTGCAACATCTGGTGGGAAGAGCGGAGATGTCACAGGCGTGACCCGTGAATCAAAGCAGCTCAGCGGAAAAGCGGGAGCAGTGCAACGAGCCCTGTGTGATGACTGGTTGCCTGCAGCGGAACGACTGCGTTGGATTCTTGGCTGCGAGTTTGGTGAGTGCGGGACTTTCTTCTACTGAGTTTTGCCAGGCTTTTGTTAAGTAGAGAACAGAGCTGGTAATTGTGTTGTCGTTGTTGCTGGGTTAATTGCAGCAAGGCAATAGTGGGCAGTAGAGAAGGCAGTACTCGGAACAGCCATGAACTTGGATTTGAAGTCGTTGCGCAAACCGAAATTGCTGGAGCTTGCGGAGGAGTTGGGTCTGAATTTGTCAGACAAACTCAGAAAACTAGAAGTGTTAAAGGCTATTCTTGAGTTGGAAGCTGAAGATGACGAGCTTTTGGAATGCCTTGAGATCATTGACGAACGTCAAGAAGAACGTCACGAGAAAGAGGAACGTGAACGTAGAGAACGTCACGAGAAAGAGATGCGTGAACGTGGAGAACGTCACGAGAAAGAGATGCGTGAACGTAGGGAACGTTTCGAGAAAGAGGACGCCCGCGTAAGGAAACTGATGCAGCTGGAGATATCAGCACATAGAATGAGCGTGGAAAGGATTAAAGCTTGCAATGCCATTCAGTGTAACGGTTCAATACCGCGAGATGGTCCGCCACCGTTCCTCATTGCCGAGGATGTGGCCGAGTATTTGGCAGACTTCGAGAATGTCTGCAGAAGTAAACGTCTCGAGCGAGATAGTTGGGCGAAGAAGTTGGTAGCTCTTCTCTCCGCTGAAGCGTCGGAAGAAATCAAGCGATTGGTTGGCGACCGCTTGAAAAATTACGATGAACTAAAAGAGTCATTGCTGATACGATATCAGATAACGCCTCAGGATCTTCGGAAGAGATATGAGAGCGAGAAACATTGTAACGAGGCATACTTTGATTTGGCCTATCAGTTGAAAGCCGCTGTAAGCGAATGGCTAGACAGTGCGGAAGTTCCGGAGCAAATGGAACTTGCACCGGAGAGTGAGAAACAGCTTGGGAAAGCGGCCGAGCAATGTGACCGCAGTAGTGAGCCGACCGATTCTCGAACAGAAGAGTATTGTGTTACCTTGGTCGAGCCACTAGCTGAGACGGTTAGCACAGGCTTAATCGGCGAGAAGTCCGAAGTGACGCCGTTAAGCGAGGTGAACTGCATGCCGACCCAAGTAGCTGTAGGGGATACAGTTCCATCACATGAGAGTGGGGAACTGGTAATAACTGAACCGCCTCTCAATGCAGAAGCTGGTCTAGAGCGTGGCGGAGATGGAAATCAGCTAGGAAATGAGAAAATCAGCTGTGTCGTAGAGCAGGGCACGCAGAAAAACGAAGTGCCGATCAGGGAAACTGCGCAGTCCGCGAGTTGCGATCACCCAGGGCAGACCGACGAGGAGTGCGCGTCCGCTGTAGAGAGCGAGATTTGCGAAGGCGACAGCGAACGACCAGAGCAGAGTCAGAATAGTTCGTGCTCCGAAACCACGCTAAGTTGTATTCGCGAAAGCAACCCCAGTGCGAACGCGGACGTGGCACACATGACCCTCACGCAATCCGAAGCGCGCCAGCTGTCGAAGGAGCTTGATCGTGCTCCGGTTAACGCTGAGCAATGCGGCTCATCGGAGGACCCGTGTAACGTGAGTGGCGAGCCAGAGGAAATGCCTAGCTTGAGGGCTGGCATAAGCGGTTGTTCGGATTTGACTAAAAGTGAGTCATGCGATGCAGCCGCGGCGCCGCCAGAGGAAATGCCTAGCTTGAGGGCTGGCGTGAGCAGTTGTCGTTCGGACTTGACGGAAAGTGAGTCATGCGCTGCTGGCCGCGATGCAGACGCGGCGCCGCACTTTGACTGCTTTGACCACTCAGACGACACCGGTGTCCTACTAGCTCCGGTTACCGCTAGAACGTTGACCGCTACCTTGCCGGAGCTCGCGCCGAAAGAAAGTAGGACTAGAGTATTCAAGTGCTGCCACCGAAAAACGCGGAAAGGCAGGCGCGATAAAGAATGCTGCCATCGTAAGGAGAGGACACGCAAACGATTGCGAAAAGAAAGCAAAACGCCTGTGTTTCAGTGCTGCCGCAGAAAAAAGCGGAAAGGCAGGCGCGAGAAAGAATGGAGCAAGTTGAGGCTATCCCGAAAAGGAAAGCGACTATCCCGAAGGCACAAATGCTCCCGTACCGAGAAAATGCGTGACTGGTGCGCCAAGCGTAAAGAGAGGGATAGGTTGTTTAGAAAAGCGAGTGACTCGTGCTCGTCTGTTTCTTGGTACAGAAACAGGAAGGTACGGTTGTTCCGTGAAACGGACAACCGAAGTTTTAGTGAAAAGTGTGATCTCAACGGTAATGCCGATGGCTTAAGTCGAAGCCCATAACGTGAGAAGAAGCCTGTATTCACTAGTTGGTGTTTTTCTTCCTGACTCAGGATTTTGAACAGATTGCATTGTATTATTTTTGTTTGAGAATAACGTTTTTGAAAGCGCGATTTTCAAATTTGTGGACGCGTTCCAAGTGCTGCTAAGCTGCCCTTTAATGTAGATGGGGGCATAAGAGGGAAATAGTCTGGCATAACTTAGTGAAGTTTGTGCCGTGCTTGCTGGCTGAACGGTTGAGTTTTTAGCGTGGTTGTGATGCTGTAGGTTGCCAGAAATCTCTCCTGAAGACAAGTTGCAGAGTGCCTTGGAAACCGGACTTGCCAAGGACTTCTTCAGGTTGTTTGAGCTCAAGAGAAGCTGAGTCGGACGACCCCGACTAGCAGCAACATCCCGATCCCTCCGGACAGCGGATGCAGTCCCCTGCCCTTCGGGATCTCCCTTCCCCGGCGGGGCAGTCTGTTACGTTTCTCCACCGAGAAGTGGGACAGCTGACGCGGCCACCGCATAGCAACAGGCAGAACCGCGAGCGGATCGGCCATTTCGACGCCGTTCATCGGCCGCGCAACGCTTCCTCCCGCCGACAAGTCTCAGCGTGTTCCTGCCACGCGCCAAATGTATGTGCGTGCGTGTGTGTGCAAAAGCTGGCCAAGCCTGGAGCTCGAGGGAAAGTGCGTCGCCCTCTCCTGTCTGCAGGAGGTGGAGGAGATGAGGTCGGAACACCTGCGATTGAGTCATTCGTCGTGAACCAACATGTTTGGCTCTCCCTTTCCTGTGAGGGTTTACCCTTTCCCTGTGAACGGGAAAACCTATAAAAAGCAGCGGCCGACTCCGCTGGGACAGAGACTACTTTGACGCGCCGTTGGCACGACGCTAGACACCAGCTGTGTGAGAGTGTCTGTAATCTCTCCGGGTCAGCTTCACTGCCCGTTTCTTCCTGATGTTGCAGTAAAGGTTGTTTCGTTAAAAGACGCCTCGTCTTTGCTGGCACCTTTGATGCCGTCCGCCGTCCACGGAGCCGCCAGGCAAACGCTACCGAGGGGCCGCGCGGCGCACGTAATAACTGCTGGCAGCGGTACGCTACCCAGGCGCTCGCGACCTCAAACGTAACAGTGTCAAGGGATGGGAACAGAAAAGTCAGATTAGGAAGCCTGCACTGGCAATATCAGAATTTTCGTGGTCTATCTTATCCACGGCTAAGAACATCTCTAGTTCTTAGCCGTGGATGAGATAGACCACGAAAATTCTGATATTGCCAGTGCAGGCTTCCTAATAAGATAGACCACGAAAAATAGGCCAGCAAAAGAAAGCGTACTAAATGACCGCTGTGTTCAGTATATTTAACTCAAGTTCTGGATGAAAACCGCTGTTTGAATCCTGCTCGCCACGCTTCGGTAGTATTAACTCACTCGCAGACATGAAACTCTCAAGCCTTCGAGCAGGCAAGTTCGCAACTCAAAGCGAAAGCAAGTGGCTGCTTCTTCAGTGTGGATAATATACCAAACATCCATCCAGCTAAACTGAAACCTTCTTTTCTCTCGCTAGAGCGCTGCAATGTTAAGCCACACTGCCGCCCACTTTCTACGCTATGTGCGACAACGATATGGCCTGGAAACTGCTTTATGCGCTATCCGTCGCCCCGACCGTTTGCAGCATGTTAGTCGGAATCCTCACTAGCCATTTACGAAGCTTAATGAGGGAGCTTTGACTGCGGGGGACAATTTGATAGTGACTCAGGGTACATTTCACGAGCACATGACTTTGCACGAGACAGCAAGGCCGTGGTTTGGTTTCACGGCCACTGGTTCTGTCTGGTCCTACGTCAATTAGTGCCAATTCCTACAGCTCATTAGGTATTGACCCCGACTCACCTCGACAAATCTTTCTTTAATTTCTTGCCTCTGATAAGCACCGCCAGACCCTGTACACAGATGTTGGAATGTATGATTGTGCACTCAAAAATATATCCCAATCTTCTTTCCCAGAAAACTCATACAGCGAACCAGCAAGCATGTGCTGGAAGTCTCAAATGCTGCTTGAGGATTTAACAAGCAATTGTCCATTCTCCAGCGTGTCTTCTGTAAGCATCATCGGCTGCCTGGCCACCAAGGGCTTTGTCAAATACTTTTGACGCTGTGTGCGCACCCTTACCATATGCGACCCACCCCCCTCTCCCGCTCTGACAATCTACGGCCCCTGTGCCGATTTGTGCAGCACTGATTCTTCTAGGGACGATAGAAAATGACACATTTAGCCAAATCCAACAATTCAGGAACTCGTTTGCCCAAATTGGGTCACATTAGCGCATATTCCAAGCACGCCTTCAGAAACTTTCTTTGAAAACGCTGTGGCAAAGCACGTGGCCGCGTTCTGCATATTTGTGTTAGTATTGCATTGAGGAACCCCCGATGGCTCTAGTGCAGCCTACTCTGGGGCCTTTGCGTGTTTCTGTTATCACAACGGTAGGGTCCTCTGAGCAGTGTCACGTGGCAAAACTAGTGGAAATATCAACAAAACGTATAACAGCGAATTTAAAGCCTGCCACGTCCGTCGCTTCTGTGGCACAATGGATTGATGCGACGCATCTAAGCGCTTAAACAAAAATGTGTGAATCCTCTGAGGGTAACATGCGCCCGGTACACTGGTTACTGGAGAGACGCTGAGGAAAAACTACTTTTGGGCATGTGCTGCTGCTCTGATTAGAGAGCACCCCAGATCCCTCCACACTTAGACTGAGTCACCACTGATCTTTTTAACATTACGTTGACGGCATCGCCTCGGTGGCCTCTATGGTGGTTACTTTATCACTAGATGAAATGTTCTCAGTTTCGCCATAGCCGTCTGCAGCACCAGTTTTGAGCGCCTCATGCTGATCGCTGGTCTGGCTACCTTGAAAAAATAGTAAGAGCGGCAAAGACTGAATATGAGTGCTCGGTGGCTCTGCTGTGGAAGTGATGTCAAGAGATGCTGCCTTGTAGCCCGAATATGAATTGTGTCTTCGCACGACGCCTTTGTCTGTGCTGACAAGCCAAGACATACGACCATCCTGATTGTTGCTTTCATCCACATCAGAAGTAAATTACATAAACAATTTGGTCGTTATGAATACGTAGACCGTGATCTCTTTCGCGCTACATTGGCTTGGATTTTGTAGACACATTGCATGTCAATGCAGTAAGAATTTCGCGGGCAAACAACATCTTGGCGTGTGCTCTCTTTGCGCCAGATTGCACTGTTGTGTGCTGCTTTACAAGAAATCGAGAAAGTGAGCAAGAGACAGGGATGTCTTTCTTGTTAATGAATGCCTGCTTCAGTTCACAGACCATTCATTACACTTGACCGTTCATGCAGGATGAAATAGAGAGCTTGTCAGATGCTTCACAACAAGGTTTTTGAAACATTATTCAGTTTCCGCTGAGGCAAACGACGGTCCATTGTCAGTAACTATTCTTCTTTGCACCCTAAAAGGTTGCAAAAAGGGTTCTGCGCTCAATAATTAGTGTTTTCACTGAATTCTCGCCATTTCTTTCATTTGACGAATGCCATTTGCTGAATGAGTTGATGACATGCAAGAACATGCATCCATCGATGGGTACTGCAAAACACATGTTAATTATCTCCAACGGTTGCGTTGTTCTTGGCAATTCTAGAAGGAGCACCTTCGCTGGTACTCTTTGGTTTTACTGACATGGTCTGCATTCCTGAACAACCTGCTTTTAATATCCGTGCTCAAACTCGGCCAGGCCTACGTGTCCTGAGGGAATGATCTTCAGAGCCTCGGTGCGTGCTGCAAGCGGAATTTTCAATCTGGAAAATCAAAGCAAGCGTTCGTGGACCGTTGACAACTTGCGAGTTGCATCACTTAAGGTCCGAAATGACCGCCTTCAAGTGCTCGCAATTTCAATATTGGGCTGCTTCAAAAAAACAGATAGAATCTTGTCCTCGCGTGTTAGCTCTGCAATGCAATGCGGCAATAGAGTTGGGGATTAATGGCAGATTATAACATCAGCACGTCACCAGGAGGGAATGGCTAGTCGTTATCTCCTTACTGGGGCAGTCTGCTCCACGTGCATGCGTTCTGGTTGCGCATGTATTGTCGGAAAACAGGGCCTTATTCATAAGCGGAAAGCTTCAGGCACCATCACGTCATGCTTCGCATGAGGTGATGGTGCCTGAACTTGTGGAAGAACTTGCGGAAGCGGCTTTCTCGAGCTTATAGTGTTGAGTAATGGCTCGTGATCAGTGATGATTGTCACATGTCTTCCTATTATATATCTCTGTAAATGATGAGCAGCGAATATTGCCTCAAGTCCGTCTCGATTTAGTTGTGCATAATTTTTGTGTTTTGCCCAGCGCTAAGGACATGTAAGCAATGGGCACTTCTCCGCTCTCCTCAGCCTGTCATAACAAGGCACGCGATAAAAGGAGTGGCTTCCGTTCGTCGTAATGAGGAAGCACAGTAGAGTCGTGAATGAGTTGCATTAGCTCTTTGAATGCGTCTTGGTTCTCATTTCCCCATCTACACTGAGTTTTTTATGCAAACGCGTGTACATTCGAGAGACCATTGTAGCCCTGAACCTGAGAAAGTGTTCGTAGAAAGCAAGCAACCCTAAGAGTGCTTGGAGCTCAACTTTAGTTTTCGGTGCTGGCGCATCCATGATGGCCTTAACCTTCGCTTCAATTGGAGTTCGCACGTTTGTCATCAATGCATGTCCTAGGAACTCCACACTACACAACAAAAACTGATATTGGTCTTTTTGAAGGCGCGAGACCCATACTGTACAGCCTTAACAGTAGTTGATCAAGCAGTTCATTGTGCTGCAGTGGTGTTTCTCCAAGGATAATTATGTCATCTAGGTACGCTCTGGTGGCCTGAATACAGAAACAATAGTCTCCATTATTAGCTGTAATATCACCAGTGCTCCAGAGATCTCGTATGGAAGACGTTTTACTGCGTAGAGTTTATTTATGGCGTTCACCGTCAGTACTTTTGGCATGCTTCAGGGACTGGGAGATGCTGAGAGGCTTGAAAGAGATCAAACGCTGAGAACATTTTCCACCCCTGAGAATAGCCAGTACCTGTTCTGTGGTTTACAGCGATTAAGCCGCGTTAATGGAGGCTGCATTTACAAGCAAGCCACAGAGCCTTAGCTACCTACTTTTTCCAAACCAGAAGCAAGGGTGCCGCCCAGTCGGACTCTTCAACTAGTTGAAAAATGCCTTGTTTCTCTTGGCGATGCAGGTCTTCCTTGACAGCTGGTCTAAGACTATGGGGAACCGGTCGAATTTTGCAAAAGCGTGTTCGAACGTTTTAGTCTAACTCAAAGTTAACTAGGGGTCCCGCGTAGCTAAAGATGTCCCCATCAAAAACTCGTGCATGCTCTTCAGGCAGACGGCATAGCACCGCGCGTTCCGTTCGCAATGTGTCTTGTGTTCGGTTTACGCCTTGCAGACGGATGTTCAGCACGTTGAACTAGTTACGGTCTAGACGTTTCCATCCGCTGCCTTCCTTGATATACAGAGAAATGGCGTAATCCCTTCACTTATGCCGAACTTGCACTTCAATAATGCCAACGACGCTCAAATGGTCTCCTGACCACGTGTGAAGGTTTAAGTATGATTTCACCAGAATTAGAGATTTTGTAGGTGAGTTCCCATCGTCGGTTTCCTGGCTGATGAACGAAAATGCTGCGGCAGAGTCAGCCTCAAACTCCCGCATCTTCCAATGGACGAGTAATAGCAGCATGAAGTTTGGGCATGCTTGCAGGCTCTAGACAATACTAAGGTTCTTTAGCGATAGTATCATGCTTAGATTCCTGGCTTCCCGGCTTATTTTATTTTTTTATGCTTCCAAGCGTGGAGGCAATATAGAGGGCATTTGGGAAACAAAAACAAAGAAAAAATGCAGAACAGTCCTTAAGTATCTCCATTTAACCTATGCGGAAATTACAAATAATCATGAAGGTAATATGTAAAACAGACAAACTGCTCTAAACAAACGAAAATCCAATACAAGAATAGCTAGCACGTGGCATTGCATAAAATGAGCATCATTAGCGACAGATGATAATGAGCACGCTCTATTATGTCAGCCACTGCGGAGAAAGGCGGTTCCAATCTTTTGATGTGCGAGGAATAAACATGGTGTTTCGCATGAGCTCGGCAGGATGTGTTGCAGTTTTGCGCTGTTTTTTCTTTGTAATGTAAACGCTTTCGTTGTGTCTGATTTTCTTGCAAAAATTACTTGCTGCATTGCGAAACCTGCACTCAGCCGGGTTGTGCGAGCCGTCGCATCTCTAGCAGCGCTCCTTGCGCGGAGTGCGTTGCTATCCTTATGCGTTCTAAGTTCCCTGTTTGCAACTGTATGCTATTTTGCTGCAGAGCAGCGCTTTCCACCCTCCCGGTGAGCTCGAAGACATTCTGGAATGTGAGCTCTCTTTCGTTGAACAAACGCTGTTGAACAAGTTCGTTGCGGATGCCGCAGACGAAACGGTCGCCTAACATATCCAGTGGGAGCGCGCTCCTTACGGCGGCGGTCGGTGGTCCTACGCCGAAGATAAAATCCGCGGCCAGGTTCCGTAAAGCAGCGTAAGCAGCAATGGATCCGCGTGCTTGTTGATCCCTTCTCTGAAATTTGAAGCGAAAATACAGCTCGGATGGGTATGCGTCATATTGCATAGAGCAGGTTTCGAAGATCTCGTCAGTATTGCACTTCCGGGCTCTTGGCTGCGGCCATTACGCGGACGGTTTCAAAAGTCTCTAACCGACACAGAGTCAGGAGTAATGCCCGACTTTTGTCGTCGGCTGTGATGGAATTTCTACGAAGTAGAATCCAAGGCACTGGTCCCATGACGTCCAGGACTTCCCCGAGAAATTATCTATGGAGGATTGTGAGAACGCGATCATCTGTTCACCACACCCGTTTTTTCTGTGGGCTCTCGCTTTCCTGGTCGCCAATGTTGCTTGCGTCTGTGTACGTTCGTTTATTGGGGGCACGCTGAGTTTGTATGCCTGTGATACTCACCGTAAAATTGTGCCTATTAAGTGTCTTCATTATATTCATATTGTACCTACATATATTTATTTTGCACACACTGCGCACAAATGTCACTATTGTTTTTTTTTTCTTTCCTTTCATGTCCTGATCAAGGCTACTGTTGTGGGCCAGCATGCCGCAATATTGTATTTTCGATGCTTACTGATCGTGTAGAAGGGGGCTGAGGCCACGTCAGGCGACCACACCTTTAGCCTCAGCCTCCTTTTAGGCAAACGTCTAAGAAACAAATAAATAAATAAATAAATAAATAAATAAAGAAAGAAAGAAAGAAAGAAAGAAAGAAAGAAAGAAAGAAAGAAAGAAAGAAAGAAAGAAAGAAAGAAAGAAAGAAAGAAAGAAAGAAATACTGGTACGTTCACATGAGAGAAGCCAATGCTGTCGGCGTTTGCGCTACGGCTCACAGCTGCAGTGGTGGGCTCTTGATTGGCTGAAATCGAAACTCGCGCACGTCACTCTTTTTAATTTATTTTTATTTACAACGTACTGATAGCCTCGCTTGAGGCTGTCGCAGGTTTGGCAGATTTATTTTACAAAAGGAACAAGCAAAAAGATGAAACAGAAATTGTAGGTGCCCTTCAGGGACAAAACAAACAAAAAAAAAACATCGAACAATTCGAATCAGTGACTTAAAACTAGTCAATTGCCGGAATGCTAAAATAAAAACACACGTAATGAACATATTGAAGAACACTCACGTCAAGGACAAGATTCACATTAACCGTCCTTATGAATCATAAACAGCACTGTACAACTTAGAGATGAATGAAGAAAGCGTAGTAGACTTGAAAATATCATCAGGCAGAGAATTCCAATCTCGAACCGCTTGGAGAAAAATGAATACCTAAACGTATCATTGTTGAACCTATATTCATTTAAATGTTTGCAATGTTTATTACGTGCATTGCGTGAAGTCAAAGGGTACAAGAAACGACTGTCGTCCATTTTGAGGTAACCATTTAAAAGGAGGAATATAAACTTAATGTGCATGAACTTGACACGAGCACTTATATTTGGAATGCCAGTTTGATTCAAATGTTCGGTTGGTGAATCATCACGTCTATATCTATTGTATACAAATCTTATTGATTTGCGTTGGACATTCTCTAATTTTTGTGTGCAGTGTTTCGTATATGAGAACCAGGCGATTATACTATATTCGAGTATAGGACGAATTAGTGTGGCGTAAGACAGAATTTTTTGTATCTGTTCCTGCAGAGTTGATTGGAGAGCAGAAAAAGCCTTGCCTGTTATAAATGTAATATGTTTCTTCTATTTCAAGTCTGATGGGAGTATCGCTCCTAGGTACTTATATTCACTCGTTTTATTGGTGTGTGCTGTATACTGTAAGGAAAAAAAGCTAGATTCTGCTTTCTGGTTACAGCCATGAAGACAGACTTTTCATTGTTAGTCTTCATTTCCCAGTTCTGACAGTTCAGTTCAGTTCAGTCGTTCAGTCGTGTCCGACTCTTCGTGACCCTATGGACCATGTCACGACACGCTTTCCGGTCTCTCACTATCTTCCTAACATCACATAACTTCATCTGCAGTACATCGAGGATGCCATCTAACCATCGCGTTCGCTGCCTACCCCTTCTCCGGCGACCCTCAACCTTTCCCGACATCAAATCTTTCTCCAGCGACTCCTCTCTTCTCATCAGATGACCAAAGTAGCTGAGCTTTAACTTTAGAATTTGACCCTCCAATGAGCAGTCAGGGTTTATGGTCGACAATATCGACTGATTTGATCTTCCGGCAGTCCAAGGAACTCTCAAGAGTCTTCGCCAGCACCACAATTCAAACGCGTCAATTCTTCGGCGGTCAGCCTTTTTCACAGTCCAACTCTCGCATCCATACATCACAACTGGAAAGACCATAGCACGAATTATACGGATCTTGGTTGGCAGACTAAAGTCGCTGCTCTTTACTAGGCCGTCAAGGCTAATCACTGCTCTCTCACACAGAAGCAGGCGTCTCCTAATTTCATGGCTGCAGTCTCCTTCCGAGGTAATCTTGGAGCCCAAGGAGAGAAAATCTGTCACAGCTTCCACTTCTTGTCCATTGATGCTCCAGGACTTGATAGGGCAAGACGCCATAATCTTTGTCTTTTTAATGTATTGTTTAAGCCCAAACTTCTCACTCTTTTCTTGTACGCGCATCAGAAGTCTCTTGAATTCCACTTCACTTTCTGCCATTAAAGTGGTATCATCCGCATATCTAAGGTTGTTGATACATTTTCCAGCAATCTTCACTCCAGCTGAAGACTCGTCCAGACCGGCCTTCCTCACGATGCACTCTGCATATAGGTTAAATAGGCAGGGCGACCTAGACAGGATTGATGACCTAGACAGGAAAAGTAGAAAGGTAGGCTTGAAAATCAATATGCAGAAGACTAAGGTAATGTTCAACAGCCTCGGGAAGGAACAGCAGTTTACATTAGGTAGCGAAATACTGGAAGTAGTAGGCGAATATGTCTACTTAGGACAGGTAGTAACCACAGATCCGGACCACGAAAAGGAAATAACAAGAAAAATACGATTGGGATGGAGCGCATTTGGCAAGAACTCGCAGATTATGACTAGCAGCTTACCGGTATCGCTCAAAAGGAAAGTATACAACAGTTGCATCTTGCCTGTACTCACCTATGGGGCTGAAACGTGGAGGCTAACCAAGAGAGTTCTACTTAAGTTGAGGACAACCCAGAGGGCTATGGAACGAAAAATGGTAGGGGTAACATTAAGAGATAGAAAGCGTGCAGAGTGGGTCAGAGAAATAACTCAAGTTACCGACATTCTAGTAGAAATTAAGAAGAAGAAATGGACATGGGCAGGACATGTAGTGCAAAGAGAGGATAACCGATGGTCGCTTAGGGTAACAAACTGGATTCCAAGGGAAGGAAAGCGTAGCAGGGGGCGGCAGAAAGTTAGGTGGGCGGATGAGATTAAGAAGTTCGCAGGGGTCAAGTGGATGCAGCTAGCACAGAACCGGGTTAAGTGGAGAAATATGGGAGAGGCCTTCGCCCTGCAGTGGGTATAATCAGGCTGATGATGATGATGAGGCAGGGCGACAGTATGCAGCCTTGCCTCACTCCTTTCTCAATCGGAAACCAATCAGTTCTGACACCAGTCGTCTATTGATGTAAGTGCAGGTAGTAATGCAAGCTGATCTTCATAGGTAATAATTTCTATGTATATGATACAATCATCAGCAAACATTCGAATTGTCACATTAAGGCTGCGTGCTATGTCATTGATATACAGGAGAAAAAAGAATCGGTGCAAGGACTGTGCCTTGCGGTACGCCAGAAAGTACGTCAACTTGATCAGAAGACTGGTTTTCAAAAAATACAAACTGATGACGACCTGAAAGATACGCTTCCAACCATTTGGTAACATTGCAGATGCCGAGAAAGCTGTTGATTTTGTAAAGTAACTTTTTATGGGATAGGCGATCAAAAGCTTCTGATAATTCTAAAAATATCAGATCAATCTGTCCACGTTATCAATTGTGAGGGATAGGTCATGTATGATTTCTATTAGCTGTATTTTCGTTTACAGACCTTTTCTAAATCCTTGCTGGTTCGAGTCGAGTGTAGGACATTGTTTCGTTCAAAAAATGTTACTAAGTGTTTAAGAAAATATGCTCAAGTATCTTACTTGCAGTGCATGTGAGTGAAACAGAGAGGTAGTTTGAGGGATTCGAACTATCGCCTGATTGGGAGATATTAACAACTTTCGCAATTTCCAATCTTTAGGAACTTCAGAAGTTTCAAGAGACGTTTTGTAAATCAATAGTAAGCACCTCAAAATCCAGTATGCATACTGTTTGAGAAACGCATTTGGTAAGCTGTCAGTGCCATTGGACTATTTTTCACAATATTGAGCAGTAAAGAGAAAATACCGGCGTGGGTTAAGGTTAATTGTTTGACTTTATCGTAACTAACATGATCATCAAATGTCAGCTGAGGCGTGATGCTGTTAAAACCTAAACTAAGGAGCAGCACACTTAGTGCAAATGGTTCGCATTTTTTTAGAATAAATAACATTATAATAAATTACTAACACTTTTCTTGGGGTGTGTTCTCCTTTAGGTTGCATTATGTGATGTTTCTGGTTCTTAAAAGCCGCATCACTAGCGTGCAAGCGGTGATAGTATGGCACCGGTTACATTATGAAATCATCCTCACCGTAATCATTTCCGTCCTTCAGTCAGTGTATGTTACCTTTAGGTTACGTTCAGAGGCACCTCTCAAGAACAATCACTGTTTAACTCGCTGAGGGACGACAAATGTGGGGAAAGAAGTTGCAGGACCCTACCTTGGGAGAACAGAATTAAGCGGGACGTTTGGTGAAAATTACGTGGAGCAATTTCAACATTGGCTTATGCATATTCTATAATCCGATTAAACCGCAGATTCTACTTTGCAACTTTTAAAAAGCCCTTAACAATGTATTTTATCAAAACCTCACATATTCTTAAAGTCATAAAATCATTCAAGTACATGATTAGCGCACGAGTGTGGCAAGGCTGATGACAGCATAAACCACCCTTGGTTACTCAGCTAGACTGGGCTGAAGGCTGAAGGTACGCTGAAACAAACACTTCGCAAAACATTATGGCAATGGCAGTTAAATTCACATTTCACTAACGTCAAGTTCCAACCAGGGTGACGTTTATCGGCACTTTCCGATGTTTGCTTAGAGCAGGTTCCATTCACCAAAAAAAGAGAGCTAAAGCAGAGTGTCATCGATAAGGACTCTCAATTTCACGTCCTTGCCTGCATGCTTGCATTTCCAACTGTAAGTATCACAGAGATTTATAAACAATGCGGGAAGAGTCTATGAACACTGCACAAGGTTTTAAATAAACAGAAACTACTTTGATACCATGTGAGCTTTCAATAGAACCTAAAAGCAGCAGACTGGAAAAGCTAGCGGACATCTGTAATTGACCCTGATGAAAATAAACCGATAAAAAGATTGCCTTGAATAAGATCATTTAATTGATTGTGCTTTATTCTGCAGGAGCATCTACACAGCCACCTCGGGCCTTAACGTACGTTGTACGCGAGATGCATTTCCAAATGTTTCCTTTTTCTTAGGTGTTACCTTATTGAATCAAGCGACGTCATGCACAGCCAGTGTTTTCATCAACATTTTATTTAAGTCCGCACCACTGCGAGAGAAATACGACATGCCTGCTGTAAAAATATCAGTCTAATACTCTTTTCACTGGATGCTAAAACCAACATTCGGATGACCGGAAGTGAAAAAGAAGAACTAAGAAAGATTCACTCTTATAGAACGTTTTCCTGCCTTTGGAAAGAAGAAGAAGAGTGAAGAAAGGTCAGGCGTGGTGAAGAAGAGCTCCCAGCTTTCAACCTTGTTTTCTAGTAGGGCCACAGTGAAGTTTCTAAACATAGATTTTTCTCAAAACTGTGCAATTTTTTCAGGTCATGGAAAGGCTTTTGGAATCGGAGTGCACCCTACTTTCGACAGGCCCTGAACGCCGCAACGTTGAGGACGATATTGACTTCCTTGCTTTGCCCGCCTCTTCGTCGACAGCCAGCTACTGCGGAGACAAAGGGCTACCCTCCTCTCAAGGCGAGGACGGAGTGCTCGCCTGCGAAAACTCGGAAAACCCCGAAAGTTCACAGCCACCGGAAAACGTGCCTCCTCGGGGACCTATACCTGAACAGCAACAAGGCAAGTAGATGAAAGCGTGAGCAGTGCCTCTAATATTATGAGCTGTGCAATAGAATCTGGTTTGTGGCCTAGCTGGACCACACGTTCCTCATGAATTCTGCTTATTGGTTTTCTCTGCATTAAGATTGGGCGCCCATTAAACTGAAATTGTGGTTATTGTTTTGAAAAACGTTTATGCCCCTTCTCGATGAAGGAACCGTGTTTTGCCTGTACTTTCAGCGGTGCACTGAGATGTGCAGAAAACCGGAATACACAGATGCTCGTTTAATAACACACAGGGCCCGAAATCCTTTTCTGGGGCCAAAGTGGGGCTCAAGCAAGTTATGATGCCCTCCCTCTGCGCTTCAATTGACTAGCTGTCTTATCTGCTAGTCAGTCCCTTTTCCGAGTTCGATCTGTGTGTCCTTGCGCGTGCAAAAATCATACCCAAGCATTGCGCTTGAAAAACACGCCTACCGTGGAATCGATGCCAAGTGAAGTAATTGTAACAGGCGATGGAGACAGGGTGAAAAGCCATCGAGTCAAGCGTGCAGAAGCGCGGAGCTTTCCCTGGGGTGCCCCGTCTATACAGACCGGGCAGACACGGTGAGCTATCCTGAGTTGTCCTTTCTTTTTGCTCTGCTGACTACATGCCACAATTGTTTGATGACGTCATGTTGTTTATCTATGTACACGCTTTCGTCATGGAGATATCACTGTCGATGGGTTTTGAAAAACTTCTCACTCTGCCTGGCTAGTATTTAAAATGAAATTCAAATATGGTAGCAGCAAAATGAGAGGTTGGGATTACTTAGGGAGCATCTCTTTATAACCGGGAAAACAACCATATTCCTTCCGACGCTTCACAATTGGTGTCTCTACTCCTTTAAAGAAAGTCAGGCCGCTGCTAAGCGGCATACGAGATTGGAAAATCTCAACTCGTCTGGCACCGAGCTTGTCGTCTAGGAATTGGCCGTTGAACGTGGGAAAAAAACGAACAGAGGAAGGCTAGGCGTGCGGCGGAGACACCGGAGCTTAGAAAAGAACGCATAGACGAGAGACATTGTCAGGAAGCGGAGCGGCCTGACCTGGCCTCGCGGCGGGTCGAAAATGATACGCGCCCGGAAAACGTAAAGAAACACAAACAGAAGAACGCCTTGCAAGCGACGCCGCAAAGATGCAGAACGCAATAAAAATAATAATAACAAAGTGGTTCACAAGAAAGGAAAAATGCAATATGTTACACGCTCTGTGCACAACTGACCTGCGTTGTAATGAAAAGGAGGAAGGTGGGAGAGAGTGAAAGGAGAGAAAGAGAAGCCATAGTGGAGGTCCACTGAGTAACTTAAACCACCTGGGGATCTAACGTGCACTGACATCTCATAACACACAGATGTCTTTCCGTTTCGCCTCCACCGAAAGGCAGCCGTCGGCAGAGCGTCAAAAGCTGCGCGCCCCGCCGGGGTGGTGGAGTGGTAAGACGCCCGACTACTGTGCCAGAGTACCTGGGTTCGAACCCGACCATGGCGGCTGCGCCTCGATGAAGGCGAAACGAAGAAGCGTCCGTGTGCTGTGCGATGTCAGCGCACGTTTAAGATCCCCAGGCGGTCGAAATTACTCCGTAGCGCTCCACTACGGCTCCTCTTTCTATCTTTCCACTTTCACTCCCAACTTCCTCCCTTCCCTTACAGCGCGGTTGAGGTGTCCACAGAAAACAAGTGAGACAGTTACCGCGCCTTCCTTTCCCATAAATAAAAAAAAATCAAAAGCGTCGCATAGCAGCAGCAAAGCGGGAATGAGAGTAAGAAGGCAAAGAGAGAAGCGGAGATGCCCGAGCAGAGAGAGAAACGGCTTGCCAAACAGTGAGGCCAAACTGCCATGCGTAACAGACGGAGCATAGCTGCCGAAATGGGGCCTATGCAAGCGTTCAGTCAATGGGAACTAACAAAAGAGGAGCTGACGCTTATTGCTAAACATAGATGACCACCACAAGCTCAGCCACGTATATCCTGGCTACGTATATCCTGGCATAGCTGAGCTTCGCTCAGAATGCCAACGCCGTCCAGGGCGCAGGCTATTCGGTGAACAAAACCGTTAACGCTCTCGCGTTGAAATAACAACATATAGATGTGAATCACCAGGTTAAAGTATTGAATACAAATAAAATATTGAGCTTTTGAGCACAACTAAATCCCACAAACAACAACACACCATGTTCCCCCGAAACTCATTGCTGCTGGGTTGGAAGGCAACTGTGGTACGAGAGCTGCGTCTTGATTAGTTAAAATAGCTAAGCGTTATAAATTAACTATTGCATATTGCATGTTTCAGATTAATGTGCTGAAGTGTTCTTACCTCTTCTTCCGCAGAGGCAGTAGCTACAGTCCCGGCGGCTAGACCAACCCTTCCAGTGATCATCTTGCAGCGCTTAGCCAGTCTCTCGCCGACACTCTTGCTGGTGACGTTGCTCACCTTAACACTGCTGCACCTGGTGCTACTGATGGAAGTGTGGCGTATCAAGACTCTCGTGGAAGAGCGCAGACACTGACTGATGAAAGGCGGCCGCTTTGCGGATCGCTCTTCGATGTCGTGTGCGAGCGAGTGCGAACTCCTCGCAACATATTTTTCGTTTTTTTTTTATTCGCCGAAAACACAGCATAACATTTCTGCCGCTGTGCTGCGCCTCATAGACAGGCGCCCTAGAGACAGTGCCAGTCGGTTTAGCAGTATTAAAATACTTTGACCCCATTTGCACAGGGAAATGCCTTCACTGTGAGGAAACGTTCTCGGACATTTTCCCCATGGTAAAGGCATGTAAAAAATCCCAGTCTACCCCCTACACAACAATTTGCAGGAGGACTAGAAGGCAGCACTGCTCGACTGTTCTCACCTGACGTCGCGAAGAGCCTTGGCTCAGAATGCGACCGACACCAATGGGCTTCCTGAGAAGAAGCTCACCTAGTAATTGTAAGGGGCGGTCCCTTAAGGAGCGCTGTCGTACCCACTCTGTATATCATCGTCACCAGCCGGACTATGCTCACTGCAGGTCGAAGGCCTGTCTAATTATCTTCCATCTAACTTTGTCCTGCGTTAGCTGCATTCACTTGACCCTTGCGAATTTCTTGATCTCATCCACCCACCTATTTTTCTGCTGCCTACGGCTACGCTTACCTTCGCTCGCAATTCGATTGGCTACTCTTAGAGACCATTGTTTATCCTCTCTTCGAACTACATGCCCTGCTTATGCCCATTTCTTGTTCATAATTTCGGCTAGAATATCAGTAACTTCAGTTATTTCCTTGACCCACAATGAACGCTTCCTATCTCTTAACGTTATACCTACCATTTTTTGTTCCATGGCCCTTTTCGCTGTCCTCAACTTGAGTAGAACCCTTTTCGTTAATCTCCATGTTTTAGCTCCATAGGTCAGTACCGGTACGATGCAACTGTTATACACTTTCCTATTGAGTGATACCGGTAAGCTGTTTGTCATATTGCTTGACTATCTTCCAAATGCGCTCCATCCAAATTTTATTCTAGTTATTTCCCTTTTGTGATCCGGATCTGCGGTCACTACCCGTCTCAAGAAGATATGTTCTTTTGCCACTTCTACCGCTTCGCTACCTATTTTAAACTGCTGTTCCTTTGCCAGGCTGTTGAGCATTACCTTAGTCTGGTGCATAATCTTTAGGTCTACCTTTCTGCTTCTCCTGTCTAGATCATTTTTCATTTGCTGCAGTTGGTCCCCTGCGTTCCTTAGCAAGGCACTGTCATCAGCGAATCGCAGGTTACTGAGATTCTCCATTGATCCTGATGCCTAACTGCTCCTAGTCCATGTCTAGAATATACCTTCTAAGTAAACTGTAAATAGCAGTTGGGAGATCGTGTCTCCTTGCCTAACACCTTTATAATTGGAATTTTATTCCTTTCTTTATGTAGAGCTGTGGCTGCTGTGCAGCCGCTATAGATGTTTTCAAATACTTGCACATATAGCTCACCTACCCCCTGATTTCGCAATGCCTGCATCACCGCCGAGGTTTCAACTGAGTCAAATGCTTTTTCGTAATCAATGAATGGTATGTATAAGGGCTGGTTATATTCCGTGCATTTTTTTGTCTCCTGGTTGATGGTATGGATATGATCGATAGTAGAGTACCGTTTCCGAAATTTTGCTTGATCCTTGTAGAATAAAGTTTAAGGTTATCCTGATCCTATAGCGATTACATTGGTAAATACCTTGTACGTAACTGATAGTAAGCTGATTGCTGTATATTTTTTAGGTCCTTATCGTTCCCTTTCTTATAAATTAAGATAATGTTAGCGTTCTTTAGTGATTCCGGTACATTCAATGTCTTCAGGCATTGCGTATGCAGGGTGGCCAGTTTTCTAGCACAATTTCCCCTCCGCCCTTCAACAAATTTGTGGTTACCGGATCCTCCCCAGCTGCTTTCTCTAGTTTCATAGCTGCTAAGGCTTTCCTAACCTCGTCCTTCGTTACTGGCGGAACGTTAGATTGCTCCTCATTGCAGTCAATTTCATTCTTGGCTACTGCAATTCAATGGCTACTGCAGAGGTCAATATAGAACTCCTTGGCTACCTTGACTATCTTGTCCAGGCTGGTAATGACCCTGACCGGCTTGTCCCTCAGTACATACACTGATTACTGTCTATGCTTATGTCCTCTTTACCGCTTTCAGGCTACTAGCGTTTTTTAAAGAATGCTCAATTCTCCTCATGGTATACTTCCTTATGTCCGCAACCTTGCGCCTATTGAATTACTTTGATATCTCTGCGAGTTGTATCCGGTCTGTTGAGCTTTCATACTTTGGCGCTTCTTAATCAAATTTTTCGCCTCCTTAGACCGTTTACCGGTATCCTCTCTAAAGATTCTACCGCCTACTTCTACCACTCACTCAGTAATGACATCTCTGAAATTATTGTTTATTGCTTCAAGGCTAAGGTCGGCTTCCTCGGTTAGCACTGAGTATCTATTCTGGAGCGAGAGCCTGAATCCTTCTACATTTCCCATTACCGCTAAATCGTTGCTGGACTTCTTACTCACTAATATGTTTTGCTCCCTCTTCAAATCTACATTAATTCGAGATCTAACGATCCGGTGGTCACTGCTTCGCACCTTTCCGATTACGTGTACATCATGCATAATGCGGGCTCAGAACACAGTATGAAATCAATTTCAATTTTAGTTTCCACGTTAGGGCTTCTCCATGTCCACTTCAGGTTTTTCCGTTAACTGAAGAAGGTATTCGTGATTCGTAAATTATTGCATGCAGCAAACTCAACTAGTAACTCCCCCCTGCTATTTTTCATCCAACAGTATATTTGCCCACTTAGTGATCTCTAGCTTGCTCTCTACCTACCTTGTCATTGAAGGCACCCATCAGTGCAATAAAGTGGGTTTTTGCTAACCTCGGCAATGGGTAACCACTGCGATTCTACATTTTCGTAGAAGCTTTCCACTGCCTGGTCATCATAACTACATGTAGATGCGTATGCTTATACAACCTTCAGCTTTTACCGCTTATTTACCTTGATGCCGGCTACCCCCTCATATATAAAAAATAAGCGTTTTCTATTATCATTACTATCATCATCATCATCACCCAGGGCACTAACACCAACCGGCTTGAACTTCGAACGCGGTGTATAAGAAACCCAAAACTTTGCGTACGTCGATATAAGGTTGCAATCTAAGGTATTATATCAGGTATTATGGTAGGGCCAAACGTTTGCCTTGTAACCGAAAAAAATTATCTCAGAAAGCTGTTCCAATGATGATATCCAACAATATTAGTCCACGCCAAAGTTCGAAAGTACCATCTAAACTTCATTCGAATACCCAAAAAGTGCAGTCTGCCAGGTCGTACTATTGGTATAAAGATATAATGGACTGGACAAGTTCTACGTTAGCATCCAAAATACACTCGGACCGTGCATAAAGCTTTGTCCGGGTTGCACGAAAACTGGTGAGCCCTTATCTATCTATTAAACCATGCTTTCTAGCTAGTTAGCGGAGTAATCATGTTCGAACAATCATTTGTTTCACTAGCATTTCACGCCTAACGTACAGGCCACCACGTCAAGGAAAACCTCGATTTATTACAAAACCGGTGCATACTCGGCAGCACTAAAGGCGCGTATAAATTTCGACGTGTTCTGTGCGCGCGCAAGCCTCGCTCGCGGTCAGTCACGCTACGCCGGTTTCGCTACGCCAGACGAAATGTATCCCCTTTATACTTCGGCGCTGCGCGCCGTTAGTGACTCTCTTCGGAGCATGCGCAGAAAGATCGCCGACTCGTGGGACACCTGTATCCCGTTCGCAGCCTCAACCGCTCGAGGGTAAAGTGATCTCGGAGCTTCTTCCGCAACTTGTGGCATTCTTCAACTACAGATGGAAACGAGAGACAAAAAAAAAAGATCAAAAGTTACGGTGCGAGTAGCAAACGGTAAACTCACTTCTGCCGGCAAGCCTACAAATGAAACCGAACACAGCAGCAATGAACATCTCACCTGTCAAGAGACCGCAGCTCCGCCTTATCTGTTTACACGCGTTCTATTCGCGCTGCTGGTCTCTGAGGTCGAGTCGAGTCGAGGCGAACACGCTAGGATGTTGTTTAATGGCTTCGATAAACCTCTCCAACAAGCTGTCCGACGCGAGTTTAATCTTTGTGCCGCTCGTGCCACTCATTTTGTTTATGCAGCCGCCCACCATCTTTTTTCTGCGCGATGCAGTGTGGGTCTCGGCGCCGTTACTCGAATGGAACGGGAGCCATCTCTACGCGGGACCCGTCTGTACGCGCTGGTCGCCGCCGGTTACGTTGCGCGCTGGAGCTTGCGCAACCATAGACGGAGTGTTTTCGCCGACGTAAAGCAGCGTGTGTGAGCGCGAGCGCGCCAGTGCGTTGCGTCGGACTATATTCGCGCCTTAACGATCGAACCTGGCGCGACTGGAGTGCGAGAGACCTTCTGTGACCCTATAGGCCACCGGTCCGGCACTCTCCTTGCCTGAGTACTACTGACTGGCTTCTTCAATTGTTGCAATCCACGGAGCAGCCCGCTGCTCAGCATTCTAGGGCGCATAGTTTGGGTTACAAAACTGTGTTTTCAAACCTCGCCGCTTTCAGCAATCCTTGAATGACCCTCGTGCCTCATGTGTGCTTGTGTTCTAACTTGTCCGCAAAATATCTAGCTTAACGATCACTTCGGCTCGGACAAGAGGAATCTGAGTGGTTTTATTAGTGAATCCAATACAGCGTGATTTTGTTGCATACAATGACATTTGTTGTTGGCAACCACGCACATGTAGTGAGCCACCGTATTCTTTGCGCACAACTCAGCCGATATTTATCTTGAAAGAGTACTGGAAACCGCCAGGGCGGTCACATTTTTCCCGTTTGTTTCAGTACCCTTGGTCGCTATGTTTATGTTTCTTCGCCGACTTTCATTTCAATATCAGCAATTACAATGGGCATTCTCAGTTTGACGATCGCCCTGCACGCTTGCTATTATCGCCAGCGCCAGTAATGCAGTCTTTTGTGGGCGCAAGCCAGCCACCTCTGCGTTTGGTATTGCCACCAGCACGTGGCGCGACGACACAGGAGCACTGCAAAATATTCTTAGAAAAGTTGTGGAGAGGTAACCATAATGAAAATAGGTGGATTTGATTAATCTGTTGCACATTGGTGAATGATGGTTTCGGTTAACGGATATACTTGTAATCTAGAGAAAACATGCTAGAAAGATTTGTTGACTCGTGACAAAGTTTGCAATTAAGCCGTGTATTTGCACTTTCAATACTAATACAAATGCAGATGCTGCAGTGTGACTAAATCTGGGATACACGCAAAGGGAGAATGAAAAAAAAAGTCTATTCTGTTTGCCTTACATACTATATATAAATGCGGACAAAGCTAGACGGCAGGTCGAACTGATGTCATTACGGCAAATAATTTGCCCTTTAGTGTAGGACAGTGGTATCTGGATTACTTTTCTACAGGTGTTAACAAAGAGGCTAATACGCCAGAAATAAGCGCAGAGAGTCCGTTGTTCTCCTCGAGTGCTAGCATCAGAAGGCAGAGAAGAGCTGCGCCAGACAGTAGGACAACAAAGGTGATAAGGCAGGCACCCCATGTTTCCGCGTGCCACAGGGAGTAAGCATGCTCCCATTCTGCTTGGACGGCTGCGTTGCGACCTGGGAATTAAAGTAAGGGTTATCTTAATAAAGTGTCATATCTTTTTGACTACCCACTGGGCTAGTAACTTCTCAGTGTTACTTGGGATCATGACCGGGATCATTCTCCACCACAAAGTTTGTTCAACATCACAGATTAGCACAAAATTAAAACATATTTGCCATGCGGAGGGGATTTTTTAGCGGTTCCAGAGCTCACGCTAAACAACGAGATGGCAGGCTCGAGTGGATCACTTGCAACAAACTGCAATGGCAAGGGGCGATAATGATGTAGGCAAAAGCTATCCTATTCTTAGTACCACATCTCAGAATGTAGGACTAGAACACGCCGGTAATACGTGGTATTGAATGGCCTAATAGGTTTCTCAAATTTTGAGCCGGCTACGATGCCTCTCAGATACAGAACAGTTTGGGACTTGGAAGCGTTTTGCGGATTGTAAATTCTGAGAGGGCTATGTTAGCGGTCCATTGCAGAACAGACGATTCTGTAAGAAGATCTGAGAAGGGAGTAATGTTTTCACGGGTGAATAGAATAAGACACATGAAGAAGCAGGTAACCTCCATAGTAAAGCTTTATTTACTACTGCAGCTGTCTTCTAGGTTCCTCTGTACATTTGTTGAAAGGATTGTGGGGCTTTATCGTATTTTTCTTAGTTAAGCGCAATCCGACCATATAAGGAATGCTTTTCACTCAACCGAAAATTCGTGGCTTTCAGAATTAAGAGCATTAACTAGGATAACATATCACCCCGAAGAGTAAGAAATGTCTTGTCTCCAAAGCAGATGCGCACCACAAGTTATGTTTCAATGTTTCACTTTTTACAGTGCTAGGTTTGGCGCAAGCATCATTTTGAGGCAGAATACACTTCTGGGATGGCATATTACTCGTGTTCGAACGAGTCATGCCAGAAAGATTCGCTCAAGATTGACAGGCAGATAAAAAAACCTATTCCTTGTTCAGGGGGCAAAAGAAAGGCGTCCGTCCTTTATGGTCCTTATGAATAATTGAACGATCTTATTAACAAAAAATAATCAATGACGTTTCACTTGCCTTCTTCAGCTTCACTCGTCTCAGGCGGCAATACTGTGTCCACACTATATGGAACGGAACTGTTGCCGGCGCCTTCTTGAGTTTCAAGATGAAGCGTCCTGTTAAACTCGATGACGCTAGAACATCGCGTTAGGGTCTTCAGCGGAGCTAGTTCAGCTTCCTCAGGATTCAGACTCATGTAGGGCACATAGAATTGCCTGCAGGAGATGCTCTTGAGAAGAACTGTTCTTCTCGGAAGGCTAATAGGTCATACCCGCGCCAAACCAGTCGTACGGCGAATTATTGAAGCAGTTTCATTCTTCTCGCTTCTTTCTGAAGTGTATATCTTGTTTTTCTTCGGAAGGCCCGACTTTAGCTACATGCTTTATAATTTATATATTGTAAAATTAGGGTCAGGGACACGTATTAAATTTCTACCCATGCAACGAACTCTGTCCGATCCCGCACTGTGGGTATGTGCCACATAAACACAGGCGAGAAAAAGAAGAAGCTTCCGTTCCTTCTTACACTTACAAACTTCCAAATTTTTTCTTCGTATTTTTCCTCTCAACCTATTTTGCGAACTTAAATCTTATGTTTTTGTTTAGTTGACAATTACTTTAATGCACTAATTCAGTTTGTGTAGGAAATTTGGCAGTCCCCATTGAAGTGGCCAATCCCCCTTTCGTGGGTATGCACCATGTATCAAGGCAGAAGAAGAAGAAGAAGGCTCCTAAAGCGATGATGAAGAGCTTCATGAATTCCGACAGCGCCCTTCTTTCAAAATGCTCGGAGCTACTCGAGGCCGAAATTGGCATTGATGATTTCAGAACGACGCCCATTACATCAGTAGACACCATAGAGATTCCAGGGAGTGGCAATCTAGCGTCATGCTCCCTTGGCGCAGATGGTGCACCAAGCTCCGCTCATGAGGACCCTGGCAGGAGTTACTCGGCAGGGCACTCGGAAAGTGAGCCAGCTCAGGAACCTACGACTGATCAGCAGCAAGGCAAGAAATATCGCTCCCCCGACTTTTGGATTCGAATGCCACCAAGGTTTCTAGTGGATGTCAACCTTGATATAAATGCTGGTACTTAGATGGACGCAAATATGGTTCACATTGCTTTCTTCTAACCAAAACGCTCTTCCACAATTTGTGATAATGGCACTGTCGAATAGTGGCCACAGCCTCTGAAACCTGGTGAGCACAATTAACGAGTGTCTTAACGAATTAACGAAACAACATGCAAACATACCTTCACTACCGTCATAATAAAAGTAGTAATACTAAGGCACACACTGTTATTAACGCGATAAACATTTGGTGCGAGATGTTGTTAGTATCATCGCTCTTTTTTGGGAGGACGGTAGCTAAGTGCCTGTCCGCCAGCGCGGCAAGTTTAGCTACTTCATTGCATCGGTACACGCATATGGACGTATTGTTTTCTATAAGTTCCAATTACAAGAGTGTTCTAATGAAAGCCAAACGTCTGTAACTTACGTTTCAAACAATGCGCTGAAAGCCGCCCGAAGCACATCTTGAAAGGCATCATAAATGAACCGAGAAAGCGTATTTAGAAATGGCCCCCACGTTCCACCTAAAGCTGGTGATGCTCCTCATGAGCACTGCTTTTTAGCCTGTTTTCATGAATGACCATTTTAAAGTTATAACAATACTGAATAGATAATATAAGCACTTCTTGAAAGCACGCGATCAGCAAAGCCGTCTACAGCCACGTAATAGGCGTCTATACAAGGTCCTAAGTATTAACGTATGTGCACTGATGTCAGAACGTCACATTTTTGCTAAGGATTGTAGTAATCTTTTTAAGGAATCTCCAGAGATTCTCACCTTCATTCGGATTAACGGCCCATAAATGAAGTTTTAAGAATAATAATAAATCTGAGTTACGGCAGTTTCCTGTTTGTTTTTGTAACCGTGTCAGCCTTATTTAGACGGATATAAAGTTTGTTTTGGTTTGGGTTTTGGTTTAACGTTCCAGAGTGACTCAAGCTATGAGAGACGCCATAGTGAATTGCTCAGGAAATTTCGACCGCCTGATGTTCTTTACTGTGCACTGATATTTCACAGCACACGGGAGTTAGCTTTGCGCCTCTACCGAAGAGCAGAAGTCGAGGCCGGCATTCGATCCCGCATTCTTGGGCGCAGTAGTCGGGCGATGTAAGCACAATGCAACCGCGGCGCGGTATGAAAGAGAAATTTGGTGTGAAACCTAGGAATTTTACTGAATAGAGCTCAAATTATAAAAACTTTTCTTTCCTACAAAATGACTGTGCATGACTGAAGTTCTAAGAATAATATTACTTCTTACAGTTACTGTAGCTTCACAGTTGTTTGCAGCAGAGATACCTTTCTTCAGATACTTACGAGAGAAACTTAAAATTTGCTCTCGAGTATAGATGTTTCATTTACAGTAATCTCTCATTCTTAAAATCCTTCTAAATAACGAAACATGTATTTTGTACATGTTTTGTACAAAAGGTACTTTGTTTTATCTTTTTTGATTGTATCTTTGCTCACCCCTGCTTGGAGTCAAACGACTCCACAGTATTACTAAATAAATAAATAAAAATGACTGAAGTGTGACGACTAATAATAATGATAATCGAGTACCGTAGTTTAATGATTCTGTGCAACACAGAACCCTATAAAGACCCCAACCTAGTGTTGACCATAAGCAGATAGAATATATCGCGCGGACCTGAAAGGGTGCTAGATGTGCCAGTGTACTGCAGGCGGCGATTTTATTTCTAGGCGATGTTAGGAAAAAATACGCCAATAATTATGTTCTTTCATCAGACTATAGTTCCCAACCCTTAATATTCCTTAGCGTGAAAGAACGAAGCGCTAAAACACAAGCACTGACATTCACTCAACAGTTTCATGTGGGAGTGATGAGGTTTATAAAGAAGGAGGGTGTGAGAAGGAAAACGCTTGGTTCATAATGCGATAGATGGCAGCAAAGGAAAGTACCTCTTGTGAATAGAATTTTTCGCGTATCCTTAAAGTTTCGCTTCGCTTTTTTCTGTACTTTTTTGACAGAGAAACCAGAAAGGTGCGCCTAAAAATAATATTTAGTAGACTAAGGTATTGTTAAACAGCCTCAGGCGTGAACACCAGTTACAATAGGGTGTGACGCACAGAAAGTGGTTGAAGTTCTATATTTAGCTCACGTGGTAACCGCAGATCCGGAGCATGGAAAGGATATAACCAGCAGAGTAAGTTTGAGATGGAGCACATTTAGCAAGTATTTGTAGATTATGACTAGCAGCTTACCGGTAGCGCACATGATGAAAGTATATAACATTTGCAGCGTACCTGTACTCAGCTATGGGCCGCAACTTGGAGGATAACAAAAAAGGTTCTACTTAAGCTCAGGAAAATGCAGAGATCTATAGAACGAAACGTCGTAGGTGTAACTTTGAGAGATACTAAGCGTGCGGAGTGGGTTAGAGAAATAACTCGAATAAATGACATTCTAGTGGAAATCAAGAACTGGGAATTGGTAGTGAATGTAGTGCGAAAAGAGTATAACCGATGGTCGCTAAGGGAAGGAAAGCGTAACTTGAGGAGGATGAAAGTTAGGTGGGTGGATGATGGTAGAGTTCGTAGGGGTCAAAGTGTGCAGCTAACACAAAACTAGGCCAGGTGGAGTAATATGGGAGTGCATATGTCCTTTCAAAGTGTATAATCCAGCTGATGATGATTATGTGAAATTTGACAAACTGCAACTGACGTGTGTCGAGTATAGTGCGAAAAATAGTATTGAATGCGTCTATATAAACTCCGTTGTATTTATGGTCCCTCCCCTTCGAATCAAAACTGTTAGTACCTGCGGTATTTCGTAGCCTTTTATTGCCAACTGTTGTTTACTATTAACAAAAGTTACAACGTTGTGCACCATATTTTGGGTGGCAGGCCGCAGCAGGTACGTCTAACCTTCTAACGCTCTGGTTATGCGCAGATGGACCAGTTCGGGCTCGGCGAGGAGGAGGATCTGCATTAATTGATGCCCTCCGCCTCCTCTCTAGTCTCGCACCAGTTCTCGTGCTACTGGCGCTGCTGATGCTGACGATGCTCCATCTGTTGATGCAAATGTGGCGTGTTAAGACTTCCTTCCAAGACGTCCCGCGCTGACTGATGGATGGAAGGCCGCCTGTGATCACTTGTCTCATCGCTGCCCATACTTCAAGCGATTGAAACAGATTTTTTTCACAATGCTTGGCGATTACTGCAAGCTTGCGTTGGCAGCTGTTCACTCGTCAGTGTCGCTTCTCCTGTTTAACATTGCAGCAAGCGTTTTCGTGCTCATAATCTACATAATCCAATTCAGCTTGTATTCGCTGTTGCATTGGAACATCCGCAAGCTGTAATTTTTATGATTATACAAATTTTGGAAGGATCACAAAAGTAACATTACCGTGCTTAGATTAAAGATAATATTATTACAGCATTTCGTTTTGTAATGATTTCCTGAGAAAAATTTGTCTATGTAACACGTACAAAATATCTAACATACTCTTTGCTTTGCACTAGCTAATTCATCTGGGGTGAAGGATGCAGCCGCTAATAATTGCATGAAATGATATATTCTTTACAAAGAGCAAGAACCTCTTTTTTGAACATCCTGCGCAATCATATGTTGAGGTATTGTGAAGACCAGTAGTGAAAATAGAGCCCCGTTGCTTTTTATATCATCTACTTCACACAGTGGCCACTTTCAGTGTCACATGATAGCTATGTAGAGAACAGTATTGGTAGGAGAGCGACAAGGAAAGTGGTAGGTTTGTTCGATAGGATATGCCGGAGCTTCATGTAGTGAACGTTACAGTCTTGACTGCATTTGTCATTGCCGAAACGAATGCATGTGTTTAATGGGCATGTTGTGACTCCAAACGTGAAATTTATCTTGTTAAGGATACATAAACTGTTATTGGGTTGAACTATTAGTGAATGAGGAACGACAGGTTGCTGCCAAAAGCGGGCCTGTAAAAGTGGCGTTCCATAGCAATCCAGCCCCTGTGACTTCATTAGGAGAAGGCGGTGAGTGAGACGCAGAGCCGCGACATTAAATTCCGTTAGTAAGAAAAACCTCAAATGCTTACTTATAGAACCATAGCTGAATTCCACATGTGTAGACACACGCACGCACGCTCACAAAAAAAAAACGTGGTGAAAAATAGCTTGGATGCACTTGCTTCGGGTATTGAATTGATTATGATCATAAATTATGGCTAAGTGTCGAGCTGAAAAGATCATAAGTCAAACTTCTAAAATATGCTTGCTCTGACGAACAGCATACGTGTCAGGCGTCACAACGAAAGCAATCGCTCAATCGGATTTATTTTTATTTCTTTTTAAGGATGGTGAAAGAGCAATTGGGGCTTGCTGTGAAATTGTTAGTGTTCACCACGTTGCTGCAGCTCAGAACAGTAAGGGAAGGCGAGCATTCGTTAAGATAGAAGATTTTTGTCACCAGTGGAGGAACACGCTACGCAGGACGGATGCAATGTGGACCCTCGTAAGCAGCTTTCGTGGATTGGATCGAGTTTGGATTTCAAGTAACTCCAGCGGGCACAAACGGCGACCACCTATCAACCAGCCGCTATAACGTGAAGTCTGGAAATACAGAATGTACCAAACTGAGCTTTAGGGTGAGCTGAAACATGCTTTGCTCTCGAAACAGTGTCCGAGTTTTCATCCTCCTTGTCTGCCTCTCAGTGTTTTCCACGTTGTTCCTGCACGTAAAGCACAGCATTTCCTTAAGCCTTTGCCAACACTACATGGAAGCTGCTAAGAACGGCACACGTGTGAAGCAGGTGTTGACGAAGCAGTTTCCGGAACTTGATATCATCGCTGCTTGCAGCCAACCAAATCTTAGCATCCTCTATTTTGTGCATACGGCTTTAAACAATGCGGAAAAGCGCAAATGGCTTCGCAGCACCATAGGCAGCACGGAAATAGCGGCGGCTCTGAATGCAACGATTGTGTTTTTTGTTGGATTATCACGAAATGCCACCGACCAACAAGCAGTTGAAGAAGAAGCCGAGCAAGAGAGAGATATCGTCTTTCTTAACGTCACGGACAGCTATAGAAACCTGACGTACAAGTTTGTTCAGGGTATGCGCCGGGTCTTGCACAACTGCCGTATGAGCTCGACTGTGACAATCGTAAAGATAGATGACGACATACTTGTGAATGTGTTTGCCTTGTCCTCGTATGTGTCTAACCTTTACATGCCACAGACTACTGTGCACTGCTCCGTTCACACTGGTGTACGACCTCTGAGAAACGAGAGCTCCAAGTGGTACGTGAGTAAAGACGAGTACGGATCGGACGTTTTTTTTTTTTTTTTTTTTTTTAAGTCGATATTTATTGCCTCAGGGCATCAGTAGGTTATGAGATGAAGGATGAATAAATGATTAAATGAATGGAAAAAGGTTGGCTGATTTTATGAAGTCCAGAAGTGAGCGATGATGAGGTCCCTGCGTCCAAGTGACGTATGATTCAGGATTGGTTGCTGAAAGGCCAGCTATTCTCAGGTGCCGGAATCGTGTTGGCTTGAGTGCTGGGCAGTCCCACAGCAAGTGGTGGATGTCGGCCTCGACATCTTCGTTGTTACAGATCGGGCATCCTGGGCGAGGATATAAGTGTTGGAAGTATGACCACGTCCTAGTTACAGCTGGTGTAAGGGCAACACCGACCCGGATCCTCCTAAGCGCAACCTCCTCTGCACGGGTGAGACCGCGGGGAAGGGATATCGCACACGGAGGGATAAGTGCACGTGTGCGGCGCCGGAGGTGCTCCTTTCTTGACAAAAGGAGGGTAGCGTCGTCGACTTCGAGAAGCTGTGGGATTGATGCGTCTTGGTTCACGAGGCGGGTTGCAAAATCAGCTTGACTTTGGGAAGGCAGCAGATCCCGTGGGACCCACTCAATGCGTATTGACTGTGGCATGCGCGCCGCAAGCTGGTGGATGTCCTGGCAAATTTTAGGGCAGCGGCTGACACGTCGGAGCAGACGTACTGCTTGAAGTGCGTCAGTGCGGATTACAATGTGGGCTGTAGGGAGCATGGTTATAGAAGTCACGGAGCAGAGTGCCTCTTGAACTGCCACAAGCTCAACGCAGAAAGATGTAAGTGGTTCCGAAAGCTGAAACGTAGTTGTCTGATTCAGGCTAGGCCTCCGTGGACAGTGGATTGCCGTTTTGGCTTCACAGCCTTGCAGGCTTCCATCTACGTACACTACTACGGAATCCTGAGGCAGGTTAGCATCTTGCTCTTCAAATCTCTGGCGTAGCAACGATGCAGAGTTGGCAGACGTCGGTCTGCGGATGTCAGTTGGCTTGTTGTCTCCTAACTGTATAAATTTCCAGGGAGGGAGAACTGGCGTAGGTGGCTGAAGAATAATGTGTGACGTTGCATACGCCCTCAGTGCTTGCGTGGAATGTGACAAAGTGGCCTTGAGTCTGCGAGCATCTCGGCGCTGCTGCACCAATTCATCGATGGTGTTGAGCTGCGCATTCTCCTGTAACGCTACGACCGGTGTGATTCGTGGAAGGCATGTTATGGTCCTCATAGCTTCTCGATTTAAGGCTTCAAGGCGATCCCATTGTGCCCTTGTAAGATGCTGGAACTGGGCCTGATAAACAATACGGGGCTGCAGAACCGCCCTCACTAACTGGCGTGCAACAGACGAGCCAGCGCCACCCGTTTTAGGTGCAATTCTTCTTATTAAACTTATAGTTTGAAGTGCTTGCTTTTTTGCCTGAGAGAGCCAAGCAGTCGCTGATCCTGATTGGTGAATTGTTAAGCCCAGAATTTTCAGGCTCGAACTTTCTTGTATTGGGGTGCCTGATAGAGAGAGACGAATTGGATTTGAGGCAAGTTTACGGCGTCCCCAGCGGTTGGCGACTGACGTGTATGACGTTTTACACACAGAAAGTTGAAGGCCAATGGAGGAGGCGTAATCAGAGGTTACGTCTAATGCTGACTGAAGGGCGGCCTCTTGAGTGAGAAGATCATGGTGAGTGCTCCATACCGTGATATCATCTGCGTACTGCAAAAACTTGATTTCAGGGATATCATGTAAGCGCCACGCCAATGGGATGAAAGTAATATTGAATAACGTCGGAGACAATACTGATCCCTGGGGCACGCCACGTAGTGAAACGAATGAACCAACAGTGTCACCGCTGAGACGTATTGCAAATTTTCGTCCATCCAAAAATGATGCGACAAAAGTGCGTACTCTCGGAGGGAGATGGAGCATGTCAATGGCATTCAGGATTGCAGCATGACTGATGTTGTCATATGCCTTTTCAACATCCATTGCTAATATGGTACGTACATCGCGGCTGCGGGTAGATGACAGAACTGCTGAGGCCAAGACAGCCAACCCGTCCTCTGTACCTATGTATGGACGAAATCCAATTTGAGCAGGGTGATAAAAACCGTGCTGTTCAAGCCACCAAGAAAGTCGTGTGGCTAGCATTTTCTCTGCAAGCTTGCAAAGCGTTGATGTTAAGGAGATTGGTCTCAAGTTGGCGAGGTCCGTTGGAGGCTTCCCAGGTTTGGGAATAGGGATCACGACAGCGGTTTTCCAGCTCTCGGGTACGACACCATCAAGCCACACTTTGTTTATGGTGTCTAGTAGTTGAGGAAGTGCAGCAGTACTGAGGTTCTTGTAAACCTCATACTGAATTTTGTCTAGGCCGGGCGCTGTTTTCCGTTTCGCATCGTCAATTGCAGCCAGCAGCTCGCACATCGAAAAGGGGCTCGCAATTCCATCTGCGTCGGCAGCAGATGGTAATTTCCATGCGTCTGCAGGGATACCTGCCAAATTAAGGTTTACAGCTGAAGGAGGCAGTATATCGTATTTTGGGAAAAATTTTCGAGCAGCTTCTTTGGCGAAATCACCCGGCGACAGATTAGCCGCAAAGCATGCTGTTGCTGCTGCGTCAGTAGAACGACGACCATGTTCCATTGCACGAAACGTTCGCCATAGTGAGGCATTCGATGATTTATCAGAAAATTGTTCACACCATGCATGCCACTGGCGTCGCGATAGATCGCGTTCATATCTCCGAGCCTTCGCGGTGAGATAATTCAGTCGTGTACGTGCCTGCCCCGAAGTAGGGTCTCGTGTAGCAGCCAGCTCAGCTTGACGGCGGGCTGCCCACAGGTTAAGCAGGCCGAGATCTGGTGCCGGTCGACCTACATCAATCCAGGTAGTAGTCGTAGCGCTGTTTAGTGCTCTTTGTATACGGTCAACAAGGAGTGACGGCGAATCTGAAGACATACTGTCGAGACATGAGCGAAAGCTGTCCCAGTTTATCACAGAACATTTGCGGCGTAAAGGGCGGAGGCGGGAGGGATGGAGACCGATGAGGATAGGGTGGTGATCACTTCCCCAGCAGTCCGGCTCCATGTGCCATGAGGGAGTTCCTGCGCCCAACCACCACGTCAAGTCTGGAGCATAAGCAGCACTATGTATGTGACGCACAGGCCGTGTTGCTGTCCCAGGGTGATTAAGCAGAACAAACAGGGCATCAGTGAAGGCGTCCCGCACACGCCTACCACGAGGGCTTGCAGTCGGATACCCCCAATCTGGGTGAGGGGCGTTAAAGTCGCCTCCGACTAAAATTGGACACCCGGGGTATTGCTGACGAACACTTAATAACCAGCCAAGATTAATACGGGAAGAGGCGCCTCCAGCTGGTCGAACGTAGTAAGAAACAAGAACAACTGTTCCTTTCAGAAATTTCGCAGCAACTGCTACTACCTCTTGGTATGATGTGCACCAGTTTTCGAGAGAAAGGCGTACATGAGGAATACTCGTTTCGACATATATCGCCGCCTTTCCCGGGGGAGAAGCAGTCTGCACGCGACGGTCGGTCATTGAAGGGGACACGTAGCCGCTGAAGCCAGGAATAGATGGCAAGGCGTTCGTTTCCTGAAGTAACATAGCCCACACCCGAAGCTTGTTAAATCGCAGTCGGGTCCTGAGCTCGGCAACCTTCGTGGAAATGCCTCTACAGTTCCACTGTAGTACACCAGGACGACCGGATTTCGCCATTTTTGTGTGCTAGTCCAAGCGCTGTAGTATCACAGATGTCAGGTTGGATAACTGGTTGACCATATAGCGGAGCAGCGATGTTGCAGAGTTATCATTGGGCGTTGTGCTACACTGGGAAGAGGCAGCAAATGGCCCTGTTGCGCGGAATGAAGGCGGTTGTGTTGGGCAATAACTAGATTTGGCGGTTACTTCTGCAACTCGCCGACGTCGAGCAAGCATTTCGCGGTGTTGTCGGAGCTTAGAGACCTCTGCTAAGAGACGATTGATTTGCTCATCCACTACAGCCATATCGTCGTCTGGTAGATCAGTACACTGCTGTATTGGCTGTTGTCGACGGCGTTTCTTGAGCACCGTATCATTAGACTTTGTCTTAGCTGGAGGTGCATTCGAAGCGGGCTCAGGAAGCTCTGGCCACTCGTCATCATTCCACTGAAGAGCTGCAAAGCGATTGGATGTCTGCACCGGCGTCATGTCCTCTATTGGCCAACGCTTAGTGTTCCGAAGACGAGCCTTCTGCGTTGCCTTTTGCTTTGTCGGACAACTTGGAGATGTTATCTCGTGGTCGTCCGATTTGCAGAGGCCGCATCGGTACGTAACTTTTCCTTCAGACGCACCTTCATCGGCAGTAGCAAAGGGGCAAGATTTGCGCATGTGCCCTGCCCGAAAACAGTTATAACAGTAAACCACACTCGGTTTATACGGCCGTGGCCTTAATATGCAGCCGTAGTAGTACAGACAAGCTGGGAGTGTCGGAGGGCCTTGCAAGGTGATCATGCAGGAACGCCCCTTTCCTATGTGTCGGGCCTGTATGACTCGGTGCGTTGGGCAGTACAGCTCACGTTGAAGGGTGGTTTGATCTTCGTTTATGTCGACGTTGTAAACAACGCAACGCTGCAAGTCGGAGCCTTCAACTAGATACACTTGCACAGGCACTGAGATCTCACTTGTGACTGAAATATAACTAAGCGCTTAGACACGTTCCACCGCAGTAAGTGTCGGGAGCCACACAGCTATAGTGTTTGACTTCTTCCTTGCCGTGAAGCCCCGAAAACCTCTGGTTCCGAGACACGCGTCCAAGTTGGCCTGAATGATCCTGTTTGGTATATCGGTGAGGCTTTTTGTTGGCTAGAGATTTAATCGCCACCTTATAAGATGACGATCCCGGTGTAGGTGCAACCTGGTTTTCGATAGTTAAACAGGAGCGCTTTCCTTGATAGCCACCACTTGCCGAGGACGAATTCGGTTGATTATCTTCCGAAGGACGCTTGTGAGGCGCACGGGTGCTCGTTGATACGGATGGTGGAGCCGATAGGTCCATTGAAGAGCTTGTCTCCTCAGGACGCACTGTTGGATGTGCATCTCGTCGTGTTAGCTGAGTGGCCATAGCCGTGCTCCGCCCAGAGAACAGTTCACTTACGGGCTGTTGTCCATTTTGGGAAGGCTGAATGGACGCTGGTGCTGAAGAACCGGGAGCACCAAGCTGGACCTGAGGCCGATGGTCAGGTTGAGGTGTCGACGGCAGGGCAGGAGTTGCAGCGAGCAACTCCGGCGAAGCTGCCTCTGCCAGCGTGGCAGCGGCAGCACTAGGCCTAGCCTCCGTGCCGACCTGAGCTGCAATCATGCATGAGTAGCATGCGCCGGAGGTCTCGCAACCTGACGCGGAGAGGACGTCTGGAGCTTCCTCGGAAATAGAAGATCTACTTCTTTGGAGACAGGACAGGTGCTTACAGGAACGGCAAGAATTTTCAGAGGAGCGATGAAGCCACCTTAGCAGGAAGATACTTCTTCTTCTTCAACCGGATCGGACGTTTATCCCGACTACTGTGCCGGTGCCGCTGTTCTGATGAGGCCTGCTGTCATGCGGAAGCTCTACAAAGCAACGACTCACGTCCCATTCTTCTGGATTGATGACATGTACGTAACAGGCATCACAGCAGCGCTAATCAGGATTTCATTGGTGGACATCAGGAAGTACTTTCCTCTGCTCTTTTCGAGGAATAGGACAGCCGTGCCGAAATCAACTCTGTTCGTTAACACAGGCAGACCTAACTAAATCAAAGAAAAACTGGGTGAGCTCTGGGAAAGTGTGATAAAAGGCAGGGTGTACAAGAATAGAGGCTACAACTTAAAGCCTAAAATTCGTTCTCGGAAACGATTGCCTTGGTTAATTCGCTGGATAAAGCACCGTCCATAATATTATTACAGCTTACTCGTTTGATCCAAATTAAGCTCAATGACTGCCCCAAGCGGGCATTGCAGTCCATGTTGTGGTAACGGATACTGTAGTAAGTCAGGGCAATAATAAATAGGTGGCTGCCATTTTGTCTGCTTCAGTCTGAAAATTTTCACATGGTAGGAAACAAAATGAGATAGAGCAGTAATCTACAGACGGCCGTGGCTCGCATGATGCTGTGGTATTGCCCAACCGACTACAACTGTGAATGAAATGAAATTCATATATTCAACTGTATTAAGGAAGTGAGTGTCATTCAATTTCTTGCACTTGAAAATTCAACTTGAGTAGATGGCTTTGTTGAGGTAGCAATAAAGGAGCTAATTAGAGAGACTATGTTTGCTAACCACTTTGATATATGTTTTTTTTTTTGCTTCTGCCGACCACGGATGGCTTGCCACTTCTGTTTCTAGCACCAAGGCGGACCTTGTTCTCTGATTTTTCGCGCTCAGTGACGCCGCGGTCTTGTTTTGACAGTTCGGTTGGAGCTCAAGACCAGACGAGATTTGTCTTGAAAAAATGCACAAAGCGCATTGCTTCCTGATTGTTCTATACAGTTCTGACTTTTTTTGGCCGGTTTATCCAGGAACGTCCTCGCCAATAATAAATTCAGTGTTGCCGAATGCAGAGGGGATCCGTAGTTCGTGACCGCCGAGCGCGTTTGTGCTATCTTCTCAGCTATATTGCGTAATTTGGTTGCTGGCGCAAGTCAACCTATTAAGAAATCAAATCAAGTGCAACACCACTCTCCTCGATTGCTGCCTTCGGCAGCAGACATATTCTGTTGCGAACATTTACGCACTGAAATCTTGGTGTACTGAGTGGCATCCGCTAGTGGTTGAGTGTTTTAGGGAAGTGTTGTGAAATATTTATTACCAGGTAAGTCTGACCTGTGCTCTTACCTATACTCACCTATCGGGCTGAAACATGGGGGCTAACGAAAAGGCTTCTACTTAAGCTGAGGACAACTGAGAGGGCTATAGAGCGCACAATGGTAGGTCTAATGTTAAGAGGTATGAAGCGTGCACATTGGGTCAGATAAATAACTGTAGTTTTTATTATTGTACTGGAAATCAAGAAAACGAAATGGATATGGGCAGGGAATGTAGTGCGAAGAGAGGAAAATCGATTGTCGTTTAGGGTAACAAATTGGATTCCAGGGGAAATAAAGCGTAGCATTGGGCGACAGAAAGTTTGGTGGGCCGGTGAGGTTGAGAAGTTCGCAGGGAGTCAAGTGGATGCAGCTAGCACAGGACACGGCTAATGGGGGAAATATGACAGAGGCCTTCGCCCTGCAGTGGGTATAGTCCGGCTGATGATGCTGTTCATGATGAAGAAGTTTAACCTCGCTGAAAGTACGGGAACCATATATATTTTCAAAATAAATAATTTTGCAATTCGGACACGTTATTGCCAATATTAGTTTAGTTTAGTGTACGGGGTTTAAAGGTCCTAAAGCAACTCCGGCTATGATGTACGCCGCAGTGGAGAGCTACGGAAATTTCGATTAACTTTGTTATTTAACGTTCGTTCACGTCGCAAATCACACGTGCGCCTTCCTTTTCACCGCCATCGGTAAGCTGCCACCACGGGCAGGATTCGATCCCATATCCTTGGCCACAAAAGTCGAGCGTTCTAAGCCCTGCAACACCGCGGCACAGTTATTTCATATATCTGCACAATTAAACATTACGCTTTGTTGTTGTAGGAGTGTTTTGTATTGTGAAGCATCCTAAAACAATATATAAAGACGATCTTACGCTCATCATTATACAAGGTTAAAGTACTCTTAGCGGGCACGTAAGTTCATCTCTTTGCACATTTTCAAATTTTAAATACAATATGTTCTGTCATTTCTGCGCCATTCTCAACCAAACAATACGCTTGTATAGCCCGTCCTCTTCCCCGTTTTTCACGCTGTTTCTCAACCAATTTTTATCTTGAAGATAAATGGATTACTAGATCTTCAAGTGTAAGTTTGTGACATCAGCAGGAGTTGACCTTACCATGCACTCTCGTCTGGTCAATGGACAGAAACTCGTTCCGCGCTCGTTGGGAGCTAAACCTATCAGTGGGTAATACCGCACCTTCAGGTAAAAGTTCTTGGCTTTTACTGTATTTTGAGGAGCTGATTTTTTGGAATCAAGGAAACAATATAATGTCGTGGCGTGTCCCATGAAAGCTGTTTCCAATTCTTTACTCTATGGCATTCTTGATTGTTTTGGCACCTGCAAGGAACATTGTGCTATGTTCTGCGACTAGTTTTGAGGTACTGGTGTGTGTCTTGCAGCTGCTGTTAGGTATACGTTGAGAAGGCCATTGTCGCTCTTGCTCACACTAATCATGGACAATTTAATTAACTCTTTGATTCCTAGATGTGATACATACTTAACCACTTTTTGGGGTCACCAAAAAAAAAGGGTGTTGAAGATACGAGAGTGAGGGAGCAGCGCGAGGAAGCCGCTTGTTCGAGATACCACGGCCTTATAATGTGGCAGCATCACATCGCGCCAAGAAAGCATCACAAGGGTCGTTTAAGATATATGTCTGGGAAAACACTTCTTGGAACCAACCAATAGGTGGATTTTCAATGCTGAAATATATTAGCTTTGGGCTAAGCTTTAACGTTTCAAGGTGACATTGCGGCGTAGTAAGAGGTTTAGAAACCTTGAGCGTATTATTTACCTCATTGCTCATGCTGGAGGGTTGTTCCCGGAGACGTAATGCCGTAAAGGCGAGTTTGCCATGAGTTATGAATCATCTTGGCATGTGTCAAGTAGAAAACTCAGATCGAAAAATTAAATAGTTGGTCCGGTGTGCCAATGGTTGTTGTTGTTGAGACTGTTGTCTGAATTCAAGAATTCCGACCGCTTACCTTGGCGAACAATAAAGGCAAATGTTCTTAAATGCAGGCGCTGAAAGCACTAGCATAAAATATATGCTTTCGCCGGCATAACTACAGCAGAGGTCGTACTAGCCTTTCAGAACGATCTCATGAGCGATCCCATATAGAACGGTGCGTAATTCTGCCTGGGTGTAGCTCTCGCTTCGAAATCCTTTGAACTAAACATGGCTGAAATACTTTTCTGCGTTTCGTTCAATAAGGAAATGACAGAGCAGCTTTCATGGCAGGGAAGCTTTCATGACGATATAGTTTTAGATAGTTTAGATATGGAACTCTATACAAAAAGCGGCTCACTAAGAAGGCGTAGATGAGGCGGCAAGATGAGGCGGCAAGAGGCTAATGACGACGATGAAGGATGGTGATGGTGGGACAGAAGAAGAAGAGTTGGTGCCTGGGGCTAGTAGGCTCCTGTATCACCTTCTTCTGTAGCATGTCCTACACTTGCTCATGAATGACTTTGCGCTCAGATGGGGACACGCGATATGGTTTTTGACGAATGGGACGAGCCGAACCAGTGTCGATGCTATGATGGGTCCGATGTGCAGGGCGAGAGGTTGGTCCATCTGTTTCAGAAAAGTCAAACATAGGCGAAAAAGGTAGAAGAATATCAACAAGAGTACGGCGTTGAGGTGAGCTGAGATCGGCGCTGATCATGCGGAGGATCGAAGTTTCATCAGCAGGCAGAGGTACGGTGGCACTCGTAGCATCTGTGACCAAAGCAACGACGTGGGGCGCATCGGGTCCACAGGAGGCAAGCTTCAATCCCGTTGGTAAAACTGCGGGCTCGGACGATGGATTGATGGTTCATAACGAGGCACTACCATGATGCACGGATATCATACAGTGAGGGATAATTACATTTTTCTTCAGGCATGCTGAGTGAACTGGGTGGACCATGGCCTGGAATGAAACCTTCTCAAGAAGTGGAACGGGCACAGGGACGAACATGGCAGACAAGGGTGGAACTACTGTGTCTTCGGTAATAATAAAAACTGTTTCTTCATCACGGCCACTTTCAAAAAGTGTCGGCAGATGCGAGCCATCAAAATGAACATCTTGACTTCGGCAGTCCACGGTAGCGCCACAAAACTTCAAGAAGTCCATTCCTAAAATGATGTCATGCGTAGAGTGGGGTAAGACTACGAATTCGGCTTGAAAAATTGCACCACCCACAGACACTTGCGCACTACACACACCCAGTGGCCGCAACGCCTCTCCACTCACACCACAAAACGTTGAAGCACGGTCATATTCAAACATCACTTTGCGTCCCAACAAGCGCCTAAACTGATTACTCATCACAGACACAGTCGCACCCGTATCCACCAAAGCTAATGTATACACACCATCAATAAACACACGAATTTTGTTTTTGAGCATTATAGTTGGAGGGATGTTGGCACACAGCACATTTCCAGCGGCCTCACCCCCATTGGTCGCGCTGGTTAGTTTTCCTGCTGAGGATGCTGAGGCGACATGGAGCGCCGTCCTGGTGATGGAGAACGACGCGCACGGAAGGCGGGTGGTGGAGTAACACTTCTATCAGATGCAGGGGAGTGGTCGCGGATTTTCTGGTTATGGATGTTGCGGTAATACCCACGCTGAGTGTTTGATTGTTGAAAAACGGGATTGTATTGCCGACTGTTGGGTACTGTTGGAAGCGCCGGACGGTTATAGCGAGGTGGGAACCTACTGCGGCAGTATCTGGCGATGTGACCTTCGACGCCGCAGCGGTAGCATATCGGCGGGGAAGGTAGAAAATGCTGTTCCGAATAAGAGCAGGGAACAGCTGGGTGCGTCGTAGGTCTGGCTGAATGCTCATACTGCTCAGGAATCCTGGTACATCGAATGGAAGATCTATGTGCACTTGAGGCGACATCATACCTTGGGGCGTCAGGCACCGACGCATTCCGGTTGGCGGAATGCATAGGAGGATAGTCAATGGAAGCTGCAACTTCAGGAGCTTGTGGGAAAGGCTGAACGGTAATTGCTTGTGGTGGCGAAGCCGGCCGTCTAGATACCCTCTGGACAGAGACCTCAGCAGATTCGTGCAGGGGAAGTGGGTTGAGCCGCAGGAGTTCTTCCCGCACGATTTGCCGGATCGTCGACGGAAGATCTAGTTGGGCGTGGTCATCAAGGCTGGCCACGGTAGGCACGTTGGCCAGCCGCCCAAATTTTGGCACAATACGACGCGTTTTCAGAGCTTGAAAAGCGCGGATGTGTTTAATGACATCGGAGACGGTTTCAAGGCTGTATTTGGCGATTAAAAATTTGTACACGTCAGCCGCGATACCCTTCATAATGTGGCCGACTCTGTCTTCTTCGGGCATGTTGGAATTGACACATCTGCACAATCTGAGGATCTCTTCTGTATAAGTGGTACAAGTTTCATCCGGCAATTGAGCTCTTTGGGCAAGGGTCTGCTCAGCCCGCTTTTTGCTCGGTACAGAGTCACCAAAACGCTGTTTGATCTCGGTGGCAAACCGTTCCCAAGTTGTCATATTGTCCTCGTTATTCTCGAACCATGTCATCGCCGTGTGAGTTAGAAAGAAGACGACATTTGTGAGCATGGTGATAGGGTCCCACCGGTTGTACCGACTAACTCGTTCATAATGAAGTAGCCACTTCTCAACGTCCTCACCTTTCTCTCCTGCAAACGGTCGTGGTTCCCGGTAAGGCTGGCAGGGAATAGAGCTGGAGGGGGCAGGCCTGTCACCAGCCTGGCTTGCAGCGTCGCGGCTGGCACGGTTAGAATCGGTGTGGTCCATGATGTTTAGAAGCGGTGGCGGTCCAGCAAGGCGGCGACTACGTCGAAACTCCAGTTGTTCTTGCTGCGCCGTACTTGGGGATCGAACGGAGCACCTTCCACCAAGTTGTTACGATGAAATAGCAAAGGGGTGTTTATTTACAGTGATATGGCAGGGGGTTGTTGTTGTTGTTGTTGTCCAAATAGCTTATGGCACATACCCACAGAGGGGGATCGGCCAAGAATTGGGTAGCAAAGAATTTTTAATATTATTATTTTATTTTAATATACTTGCATAAAAAAAAAAGAAAATGATTTGAGGGGTAGAGCAAAGGAAACAAAACGGGAAATAAGTGAAATATAAAATGAAAAGTGGTAACACTCACGGGAGATTGACACTACAATTTTAGAACAAGTGATGTTTAAATATTTAGCAAGGCAAACGATTTGAGTCCAGTAAAAAATTTTGCATGGCGGTAAACACAGACCTGTGACTGTGCCCAAGGATTGTGGCGCCAAATGATAACAATGTCGGGCTGCTTAAACTAAGGCCAAGCTGTTGCAATGGCCTCTCCATCAACTGCTTTCTCAGCGTAGTAAAGCGGCGGCAAAACAATAAAAAGTGATCTAATGTTTCTTGTTCACCGCAAAATGCGCAGACGGGAGACAGTGCCAAACCAGACCTGTAAAGATAGAAATTTAAAGGTGGGATACGGCATCGCAGCCTTGTTAGTGAAATCTCAAGTTGCCGTGAATGACATAATTTTCTATTCCAAGAATAATTTAGATGCAGGTAGTCATCAGATCTTAAAAGATGTCCATTTTTCATATTTAATAGGACGTTTCTTCGAAACCTCGCTGCGGTGATGTACGCGGTCGCCGGAAGGATAGATAATACGGGGCCATTAAGGGACTCTTTTGCCAAATTGTCAGCATATTCATTTAAAGTCACATTGCTGTGGCCTGGAACCCATACCATATGTACAATTTTCAAATGTCTAGGGATCAGGGAGACAAAGTTTTTTACTATTGCAGAATCCACCGACGAAGAGAGAGATGAACACAAGGATAGAGAGTCGGAAATTACTGCCACTTTAGAAAAAGAGGAGTCTAATTTTCGTAAAGCGAGTACCACCGCCAGAAACTCTGCCTCAAAAATTGGGGTGAAGTCCGGAAGCCGGACAGAAAAAGACCAGTCTAAATGTGGACAATATATACCCACACCCGCCTTTTCATTACTTTGAGATGCGTCAGTAGCTACAACTAAACTAGCAGAAAGATTTCTTAAATGGTCTTCTAATAATCCGTTTAGAATAACGGATGATAAGTTTTTAGCATTATTCGGGAATATGTCGTCAAAGACAATTTTAATAGATGAACCGATGGTTTGTATGGGTAGAATACTAGGAAGGGAAACATTTAAAGGGTCCAGCAAATTTTTGACCATAACAACCTGCGGGGTGTGAAATTTAGACCAATGGACACCGAAAAAGGAGGTCGGTTGACAGCAAAAAATAGACATAGAGCGGTGAAACTCTGATTCATATATCCTTAAGTAGGGGGATAAGGTGAAGCCTACTAGCCCCAGGCACCAACGCTTCTTCTTCTTCTTCTGTCCCACCATCACCATCCTTCATCGTCGTCATTAGCGTGACAATATTTTTAAGCTCATAGTGTTTGGGGGAGACGGGCTGGTAGAGATGTGCCAGTGCAGTTGCTTTTAAGCTTCTTGGTAGTGAAACTAATGTGTCCAGTGTTTTTCAAGGGTAGCCCAAGGATACGTATCGTGTTTACCTCTGGTATTGGCTGGCCCTTCAGAGTTATGATGATGGATCTTTTAGGGAGGGTACGAGATTTTGGGTGTATGATTAGGAGTTCTGATTTAGTTGGGGAGCAAGTGAGGCCAATAGAGCGAGCGTATTGTTGTATATGGGTGGTTGCGTGCTGGAGAGTGTCGTCTATTTTTGAATCATTTCCTGTGGTGGTCCATACAGCGACGTACTCGGCGTATAGTGTGTGTTGTAGATGTGGTATGTGGTTGAGAGAAGCAGCGAGTAGGTGTAGGGCGGCTTTGACTAGGAATGGCGATAGTACAGAGCCTTGCGGCGTACCCACTCCTTGAAGGGTGCAGGAGGAGGGGGAGTGAGGGTCTATATGAACCTCCGCAGTACGGTTGGTAAGGAGAGCGCAGATGTAATAATACATTTTATGTCCAATATGTAACGTGTAACGTCATAGTGGCGGTGTGGTAGATGTCAAAAACATTGGAGAGGTCTAAGGCGAGTATAGCTTTAGTGTGGTCGAGGACGTTGTGCGTGATATGCAGCATGGCATCTTGTGCGTTTAGATGGGGACGGAAGCCGAACATGGTGAGAGGTTGCACAAGGTCATGTGATCTTTAATTCGGCCCAGAGCTACCAGTTGCAGAAGTTTACCGAGGCAAAAGGTGAGGGAGATGGGTCTAAGGTTTGCCACTCGGACAGGTTTGTTAGGTTCGGGGATGAAAATAATTTTAGCGTGCCACCATGGTTAGGTAGAGTGTTCGTCTGTCAGCAATCATTGAAATATTTTGTAAACTGTGTAATGAATACATCTTCTGTTGCCTATCATTGTTTTAGGGATTTTGCCGGCACTCAGTGTCGAGGATGTGTGAGGGATTGTATAGCGGAGCGAACCTCCTGTTCAGTGATATCTGCGTCGAAGTCCTGGTTATGTGTATCTGTATATGCAGGAAGGGGTTGTTAGTACTCGGTGTAGTATGTGTAGTTTTGATTTGATCGATTAAGTCTGCGGGTGCGAGTAGTGTGTTGTGAATGAGCCGAGTGATGTGTTGCTGAGTGGCTATCCTGCATTTTCTAGGGTCGAGGATGTGGTGGAAGAGCTACCAAGGCTTTTCTGCTAGCTTACCAGCCAGTCTGTTCCCAATCTGTCCCCATATTTCGAGGTTAACAGAATTGGCGTGAGCGTTGCGTTGAGCTTGAAATGCCGCGAGGCGTTTGCGCAGTTTCTGATTGTGTTTCTGTCTCTTCCACCTGGCTTGGGGACTGTTCATGCCCCCCAGAGGCGTGCCAGCCGACAATCTATTTTGTGTATCTACTGAGCTGCGTCTATGTGCAGTGTATGTGTATCGACATCATTAAGGAGGGTCAGAACCCATCCGTCGACGTCCTGTATTGGCATGTTGGGGAGGTTCCCTTGCGTGATGCGAAGGTCATCCCATTTGATGTGTGAATAATTACGGGTGATTTTCTGCGGTGCGTGAGGCGGAAGTGTGATCAGACGTTGGTAGTGATCACTTTGCATGGTTTGTGTTGAATGTTCCTATGTTACGTTTCGAAAAGTATGGTGAAGTGTGACGTCAGGACTGGTGTCCAGTTGCACACTGGTACCGATGCGCGTGGAAAAATGAGGGTGTGTATGTATTCTGATGGGGTGGGATAAATATTAGAGATGTAGAGGGGCTGTTGCTGGTGTGCGCGGGGCATGAGTAGTGTTAATATACACGGTAGTAAAGAGGTGAAGGGAATATGCTATACTGTGACTGTTCTGTGCACGAGTGTTGTGATGCGTGAATTGTCCTTATTTTTGGAGTGTTGGGCGTTGTAGTTGGGGAGGTTGGCTTAGCACTGCGTATCCTGGATGAGGATAATGGGGCGGGGGTGTTAGGGTGGGTAAGAATTGCTTCAGCTGCGCTCGCTTACCCCTGAAGCTGCAGCTATTCCATTGTAATGGCGGGAGATTGGTGTGATATTGCCCCGTCCTGCCATATTGGAGCGTTGGTGGGTTGAGGATAAGAGGTGCAGTAGTTTGAGGGCTACTGGGAATATTGTGAAGGTGAAGGATGGTATATGATGGAGCAAGGCAGGGATGAGGGCCTCCTGTGTTTGTTCCATGCGCTGGAGGCGGAGATCAAGCTGTGTGACTTTAGTTCCCAGAGAGCTCATGATTCTACTGAAGATGGACTTCATTTGAGCCTCGAGGCGCGTCACCGTGGTTTCTGCGAATTTGGCAAGGTTGGCTTCAATCCGCAACTCGACTTCGACTAGCTTAGCCTTCAATTGAGCCTCGAATTTGGCATCGAGTTTTGTTTCCAGCGCTGGGAGGTCATCAGAGGTAACACAGGAGAATTGCATGAGGCGTTTCTTTTAGGAAGGGGGTCCTCAGTGGTGGTAGTAGAAGCAGTGGATGGGAGGGTAGAGGGAGGGTGGGTCGGAGTGGTAGTAGGTGATGTGAGTGGGGGAGATGTTGTGATGGTGGTGAGCCGACTTACCTCCTCTAAGGACCCGAAGCTCCACGTCCCTAGGGTCTGGCTCCCTGACTCGGTCCGCCCATATAAGGTTGATGGCTCGTTTTTCAGCAGCATGGCAGTTTCTGTATCTGCTTGGCGACCAGTCTCGCCTGTCAGATGTCTCCTTGGTAGGCTTGCGCGAAGTGCGGCCGTCTATTTTTGTTGGTTGTCGGCTGATATAGCGGTAATGCAGGCTCGGTCCCCTATTGGGTGAAGGCCATTGCAGATGATGCATGAGGATATCGAAGCTTGCAAGGCGTCCTTGAGGTGTTGGATGCCGCATTTCGGGCATCGGTGAGTTATAGCTTTAGTGCAAACATCAGTTCCGACCGACCTTCCTACAGTCGGTGCATATGTGTAAAGTTTGGGCTTACGCGAGATGAAAGTGCGGAGTCCACCTCCATAAACCATCTAATCTGGGACCTGTGGTGGCCGAAGGTGATGGCGACTGACCTGGAGATGCCCACTAGTCGTGCGTCGATGACGTTGGCTTGTGCATTTCGGTGGGCGAGATTGGCAATGATATCTTGTTGCGCTTCATTCTAGAAGGCGCTCTTGATGACTCCCCAAAATTACCCGTCCGGCGCTGGAGCGATGTATGCTGCCATTACGCACGCGCCTTTTGCTTGTGCGTAATGCTTGTGATCTGCACCAGCCAGAGAGCAAGTTCTTGATTTTCCGTGAAGACGGTGCACTTATTGTTGTTAGGGTGTGTTCAGAGTAGTAAGTGATTTCGGTACAGATCAGTAATTCCTGCGGCCTGGGTGATGGCTGTGAGAAGCTGCGACGGTATCGTCTGCGGTAGAAAGAGTCCAACTCGGGATCGAAAGACCACCTTATACCCTCCTGGCGGTAACGCTGGAACTTTGTTTATTCGGAAACTTTTCCACAAGGCATAGTTTGAGAAAGGGGGAATGGGATGCAGGAGATAGAAAGTTAAAAGAAGGATTGAAGTCCATTTTCACTAAGGTAGCCGCAGAAGTTGGCGGTGTTGTGGCTGTCCATTGTACACTTCTAGTAATCACAACCGTGGTTCCGCCGCAGGCCCACTTTCATGCGTAGCCATTGTCTAACTGGAGCTGTTGCTGGGCACGCCCACAACACGTAACACACATCACAAGTCGCAGGTGCAGTGTCACAGTGAGGCCACCTGTCAGTCACTGGCAGATATTTTTCACGCTACCGATAACTTACAGATGGGGTCAAAGCCGCCCCTGCCCGAATTCAGGGCACTGATAACTCCTGCTGCGAGTAAGACTTTGGGGGAGATGGTGCAAACACGGAGTAATGAGAAGGTGTGTTTGCTGGCGTACGACTTGAGAATCGGAAACGTGGGACAGGGAAGTATCTTGGGAAAGCTGGAGAATGTGGTGGGTCGCCTGATGTGTTAATGTGCGTAATAGCATCGCCTTGAACGTTATGTGGATCGCGAGCATGACCGCGATTCCAGTGTATGCGCACCGGACATGGGCACTTTGAACAGAACAACTAAATGGACTGTGTTATTGGGAATGTTCATCGAATGGCTTTAAGCTGTTTAGGGGCAGTGAGAGAGTCGGTTTAAATGTGAACTGCATTGAATGTAGCAACGGGCGGAAAGGAATGAATGTCATTTTAAATGGCTTGAATTTCCAGTGCCAGAGGGGTGCACGTATCCGCGGTATATGTCATGTGAGAGTTCAGTTGCGGGTGAACGGAACTATACAGAGAAGTAACTCCTCTCTCTGCAGTATGTGATGCATCGGTATATAATATGCACCCTTCAGGCAGATGTGCGGATGATACCGACGGGAAAGCAGTGGGGCGATTGTCCATGAGCTGGCAGTACAACCATGGAGGTAGTGTCTTTACACTACGGAGTTATAAAGACCGTGAGCTCTGTTTGCCATCCGCTGATCAATGAGTTTACTTAGCATATGTATCTTGGCATACTGAAGTACTGGTATGGGTGTTAGAAGTGGGAGACAAATAATGGCACACATAGCTTCACGATTGAGATCCTCAAGGGAGTCCCACTGTCTGCGGGTGAGAGGTTGAAACTGTACCTGGTAGATTATACGCTGCTGGAGGACAGAGCGAACAAACTGGCGGGCCGTGCGAGCAGTGCGCCGCTGAGCGCATTGCTATGCGACGAATCAGACCTAGAGTAGTGTGAGCGGACTTGTGGATGGCTGTCAGCCACGCGGTGCTAGTCCGACAGGAATGAAGTAGAAGACTAAGAATGCGGACAGTGTGCCTGGGGTTTGGGGAATCATCGATCATAAAATTTATAGTGGGTGCTTTCCGTAAGCCAGCTTCATTTCCAATGCGAATGAAACAGGATTTAGTATGCGAGAGAGTTACACCCGAATTGGGGAGGCGAAATGTCAAGACATCCAGCGTATGCTGGAGGGCGGCCTGATGGACAGACGTATTTTCGTGGCAGCACCATAAGGTTATATCATCGGCGTTCGCAAGCACGCGGACAGAAGGAATGGTCTCTAGGACTTGAACAAGTGGAATAAAGGCCACATTAAATAATGTAGAGGCGCGAACAAAGCCCTGGGGCACTCCCCTGTTTGAGAAGAATCGACCGAAGGCTTTTCATACACACGCACACTGAACTTTCGTTTTGTTAGGAAGGTGTAAATGAAGAGGAGAAACCTTTTAGCCAGACCAATAGTTTGAAGGGAGGCAAGAATGGCTGAGTGAAGGAATTTTTTTTTTTCATTTTTCGCTAGAATTTTGTCGGATCGTGTAGGCAGGTGCACGAAGTTCTTGTAGGTGTGAGGTTGTCGTTTAAGGAACCCAGGCATTGGCTTGCAACGCATTGGCTGTCGCCAGCGTCTGCGACACATGCCTTCTGATGGTGGCCTGTGTGCGGCATTCCGTGAACATCGTGGCGGCGGTCAGGTTGCAGATGTTGAGCCAGCGTCCGCCGACATGGTTCTTGTTTTGCAATGACGTGAGTCCAGTCCCTGTTTTTTCCGGGCACCGTTACCACTACAGTCATTTATGCGAGGCGGAAGCTCTGCGCAGGCCTAGCCCCAGATGGCGCGAGGCTATAGCACTGCGGTGGCTCTGCGGGGTTGAGTTTTAGGTCCACGTTGCCGTATCATGGGCTGTTCTGGCTCGAAAGTGACCTTGAGATGAAGCGCTCAAGAATTTTCGCTCTATGATATACACAGATACGCTTGTCCTGCTTTCTTGTGTATCTGTGTATATCGTAGCGCGAAAATTCTTAAACTGGTAAACAAACTAGCTCCCCTTGCTGCTTTGCTTTAAATTACCGGGTTCGGCGATGGTGATTTCGGAGCTCTGGAGACTGGCGATCGACATGAAATGTAGCCTTGGTGAGAAGCCGATGTGAAGCACGTCAGTACTCCTCGGCCCCCTAGCAATTGATCCCCTTATGTTATGTTGCGAAATGTAGAGCCTTACGAGGGTAGTTTTTGCTGACAAGCCTTCCGCCAGTGCGGTGCCCGTGTTCTTGCTACACTAGCTCCGCTCTTTAGGCGTCGCCGAAAATAAGAATTTCTTCAATTTCAAAACAATGAGGCTGAGAAGATATTTATTTAATTGAATTGTTATAGTACCAAAATTCCTCGCTGATTACCTGCAAAGTGCCGTCCGCGGTGGCTTGGATGCTAAGCAATGTAGGCCGATCGACGATTTGAGAGAAGCAGACGGCCAGAGCGCCGTCGTCCACCACGCTCGCGGGCGGCACCATTGCTGTAAGCTTGCAGCATACTGTGCTGTAAGCCTCATGAGCTAATATAGTTTACTTTCATACCACGGTTTTGGTCAAACTTGGGCCTGCCAACATGCAGTGTAAACAATGCTGCTAAGACGGGACGGCGTATTGAGTACCTTGTTGCGCTGCGAACCTTATACACTACGCTGCTGCGCTGACGGGTGGTACTCTAAGATTGTATAAAACCGCCGTCGGACGGTTCTCTATGCTCATTTATGGGTTGCTTTTGAGAAGTGTTTCAGTGTACAGTGTGTGCGTTGTTCGAGTGGGCCAGCTCATACGGCTTTAGTGACTGGGCGCCAACGCGCTCCTCTCACTCACAGGCGCTGCGCAATTGCCTATGTTAAAGGCGCTAACAGAGATCGAAAAGCAGTTTGCGGTAACTGCGGTTAGCGGCATGAGTTTTTTTATTGGCCACATCTGCTTCGCGGTTAACGCTGCTCGTACAGAACATGCAGCATACGGTGCAGCGTCAGTTTATGTCGTAACCGGCTACGCCGGTGGCCAGATCAGCAAGCTGTTCACCAAGAAACAAAAATATTAAAACTAATATTGTTGTTTCTTGTTTGTTTTGTTTAAAAATATCTGCAGCTCTAATAAAGCTGAACTTTTGACTTTTAGCTGCTTAGCCGATTGGGAACAAGATTTAATAAAAACTTTATATTCGAAAATTGGTGTCATGACCCGTTTAAGCCTTTCTTCTATGGGTAATATTAGCATACAGTAAACATTGCTTCCATCAAATGATTATCTATAGCAGAATAAACAGGAGGCACGGGGCTGATTCTAATGACCGAAAAAGAAAAAGAAAATGTGGAATGTAGTATGGAAGCACATTTATCCCCACCAAGAGCTTCAGCGTTGACCGAACGTTGGAAAAACCCTACTAAGAAGACATCTCAAAAAAGGCATAACTCTTTATTAATTGCGACAAAATGTGGATATGTAATTATACCATAGGCGCCTTAGTTGTTTATCGTGAGTAGGAACCGAAGTATTTAGTTCAAAATAGAACAGTGAGTGATAACATGAACTGGGAAGATGTGAAATGCAAGTGATTAGTTCGGACGAGTAGGTTAACACTCGATCTAACACTCTCGATGATTATGACAGAGTCCAGGTTAAAGCCCTGCACAAGGTGTACGGCAACAGTTCCGAAGTAGCCTACGGGGACCTGGCAGAGTACTCGTCGGGCTCACGCATGGTACTTGCCGTGGCTAACAATCAGTACCGCGATTACTCGCATCAGGCTCCATCACCACAGACACCTCCGAAATTGCAGAGCAGGCACTGATTGCGCTCGCTCTCATCTCCACCTCTGCAACCAAAATGCTCTCCGACTCAATATCAGCAATATAAATTTCGCCTATGGCCTAGTGTCCCGCACCGTGGCTCGGCTTCTATGCTTCTGTCATCGCACACACCGTATAACCCTCAACTGGACCCCAGCCCACGCTGGCCTCCCGGGTAAGGAGGAGGTCCACTACCTCGCCTGAGGTCACTTTCTGGGCAAGAGTCTGATCGCCTACGCCAGCCCAGGAGCGTCTACTTGCCTTCAGTGATATCCTTACCTAGTACGGAGATATTCGGCGTGTTTTCACACCGCCAGCTTCATCCCTAACCCCTGCGGAGGCATTCCATGACTCTAGACACGTACTGCTCCCTATTTTCCTTCATGCCCGATACGCTGATCAGTTCCTGTCCCCCTGTAAGCTCTGCCGGAGCCCGGGAGACTTTCTTCTCGTCCATCTCACATGCCCTACCTTCTCACAACCTCCATCCTCAACCCCAGTGGAGTTATAGTGGTAGACTCTTCTGGCCGGCTCCACTGCTACAGAGCAGCGCTGGGTCATCACCAAAGCCCTGAATCAAATAGCCCTCCAAGGGCTATCTTTTACTCTAAAAGGGCGGCCCCCTAGCGCTACCTCGTGCCATGTAAAGGAGCGGAGTTTTTTTTGGCAGTAAAAGTTTTAACCGCCACCAGTCCGGGTTGGTTCAGTGATAAATGCGACAGTTTAAAATTGACACCCATATGAAGACAGTTACTGCATTCTGCCGAGAAAAGGCTAGGATAAGGGGACAAGTTGAACACACAATAGATGTGTAGTTGAAATCGCCGACTAAAATGACGGGCATGTCCGGAAAGTACACAGCAGTCACATTGGCAGAATTGGGTAGCTAATGAACAAAATAAACTGCCAACGATGGTAGTCGGTAGCAAATACCCAAAACTAATCTCTTTAAATACACACGAATTTTGACCCATAACAGTTCAAATTCGGTTACTATATGTTCATGACAAAAGAAGTGTTGTTTATAACACCTCCACCACATCGTTGCCTTTTATCGACCCGCTATATCTGAAGCCTTTTCTCGCAAATCAGACCTTTACTGTTATCTACCTCTTAAAAAGCTAGTTTTCAGTTAACAATACTATACCGGCTACAAATGAATCAGCAACAGAGTTCAATTCGTCACGCTTCGGTAAAACAGCACGTATGTTCTTGAAGAGTACCAAAATTGGATGCGCAACCACAGTTATTCTCTTACCGCTCGCATGTTTCTGTGGAACATCGCCTTCTGGCGTCATAGCCTGACCTTTGGCAAACTGATTTTAAAATGATCGTCGGTAGGAGCTAATATTTTCAATGACCCACGACTTGCAAAAACGTATACGTAATACTTTCTATCTATATACTGTATTTGTACCAAAGCTTGAACCTTGCGTCGATGACGAAAATGCCAGCTATTCTAGCATTTAAAGAGTTGTGCTGAAATTTTGCGTTACAGAATATAGTGGTCGCACCTTATTTTCATTGAGTGCGTATTTAAGGTACTGCCGTTGGTTGGTTTGTGGGGTTTAACGTCCCAAAGCGACTCAGGCTAAGGTACAGCCGTAAACCAAAATTCACAAAAATTTATAGACAAACATGTACTCGCGTGATATTGTGTAAATACTGTCGCAACCAATATTTGTGCAGCAATCAGGCTGGTGTCACACCATTTCGTTTCTTATTTAGCATCTATCTTCAAGTCGATATTCTAGCCGACTATAGACGTACCTTCCATTCTATGACGTTAATTGTAAGTGCAGGCGTCCACTGAGTGATACAGATACCGAGCCTTACCTTCCACAAAAACCAAAACAACTAAACACATTTAACATTTTGCCAAACTTGTACGCCCAGCTCTGGCTGCTCATTGGTTAAGACGTCCGGCTACTGAACTGGAGTACCCGGGTTCAAACCGAACCGCTGGCGGCTGAGCTTCAGTAGAGGCAAAACGGAGAGGAGGGGTTAGTGTGCTATGTGATATCAGAGCACGTTAAAGATAACTCAGGTGGTCGAAATTAATCCCCAGCCCTCCGCTAGGAACCTCTTAGTCTATTTCCGCTTCCGCGTTTTCTTTTTGGTGCGGTTCCGGTGTTCACGGAGAAGTGGTCCAGATACTGCGCCTATCATTTTCTATAAACCAATCACAATTTATTGCGCGAGTTCTGTGCCAATCTCTGAATGCCAGAAAGTAAAGCAGAGCCAAGCCAAATTTGTAAAGCAGTGCTTTCGCGCGCCTCAATCGGTGCTGCTATTATTACGTGGTATGGGTTAAAGCTTGTTCATCCGAAATCCCACTATTCCGAAATCCCCTCGAACGGCACTGAATGTCGGCAAGCGTCTGCCAAAAACAAGCACGCTATCGCGTCAGCATTTAGACGGCGCCTAAGATTCATTCAAGATATGATTTCTTTTCCGTATTCATGTTTCTTTTAACCTGCGCTCGTCTGGCATACAGCATACCCCACCACCCATTCTCGACAGAGAAAAACCAGGGTCATGTGGGCTGTACAGGAGCTCACATTTATAAAAACGTCGACTGCCTGACATTTACCAAGAACCAAAAGCCGGCGATTGGGTCCTTCCGTTCTGAACGTACTGCACATTGATTCTTTTATCTGTAGTAGAAGCACCACCATGGTGGCATGGCGCATATGGTGTGACCCTTGAAAAGCACGGGGGCTATCATGTGCAGTAAACTCCTGTCCTCTCAGCTTGCGGTGAACGTATCTGCCGAATTCCCTGCCCACAATCTCTTTACGTGTTCATTCTTTGGCGCGAAGCATTTCTGCTGTGAACCACTTTTCCTCCCTTAAGACTCAGACATATCTTTCAAGAAACATTCCACACATTATTCATTACTTAAGCTTTCTTTGAACGCATTAGGGGTTAGAATCTTGACAGCAATGGATAGTGACTGTGATACCTCTCACAGCGCTTGACATCCCAGAGTCTCCGTACCTTGGTCCATTCCAGCTCAAGACATTCATTCTTGAGCATCATTGTATGATCTTCACAAAGCCTTATCATACGCAAAAATTTCAAACAGATGTCAAGTACAGGTACGCCTCCAAGAAAACGACGAATCGTGTAATAAATTTCCAGTGGCATGTAACACTTCCGACACCACGATCTGGGCTCGATGCAGCTGTTGCAACTAAGAGATGCTTCTCTACATGACAGTAGAATCAATCAGAGCTAAACCTAGGCGCAACTCATATTATAAAAAGTGTAAATTATTCAACAAGACAATAATAATTAGTCTTCTGCCTCATACTGGAAGCATTTCCAAGCCTCTATATGTTACTTAAAAGCACATGCGAGTTCCTCACATTTTTCTCAGCGAAAATACCAGAAACGTTGCGTGCAAAATACTTGTACCTGCTAAACGAGAAATTTTGTATTATTGACACGAATGTACTTTCTTTGCAATTATATATTCGCGGATCATAAAATATTACCGCTTGCAGACGTGCACACAGAGAGGACACGCAATGCGGCTCTGAATTATCAACTTTATTTTCAACGCGTTCTTATCCACCACGCCCTATATTTTAGAGAAAGATATTGCCACGCAAGCTCACATTTTTCCGTTTTATGACCAGGAAGTTTGGTAGCAGCCACTCGTAACAAGAGAATCCTGAAGTGCACAACCACAAGAAAAAAAAAAGACATGAAAAAAGATCTTGAGAAGAAAGGGCCAAGGTCTGCCAAGAAATGCCAATGACCAACACGGAAAATGTATTAAAGCTGAAAACTAGGCGTACAAAGATACAAAAATGGTGATAATGATTAGGCACCAATTTGGAACGCACACATAGAAGTTGTAAAAGAATATGGGGGGGTAAAACTTAACGAAGAAAAAATTAAACAGCTGCTGAAAGCAATTAACAATGGCACATGAAACACAGCAATTAACAAGCAGATTGTTATATGATAGGAACTGAAAGAGTGATGTAAAGGGCACAACATAGCTTGGACTGCCAAATAATCATAATTACCCAGAGAAGAATGCGATGTCTTTTTCTAGGAAGGCTACTGTTGGCACTGTACCGCAGCCTTCTTTCATGTGATGGTTGCCTGAATTATTTTTGGAATGCACTGGTGTATGCTCTTACCTATACTCGCCGGTGGGGCTGAAACGTGGAGGCTAACCAAGAGGGCTCTACTGAAGTTGAGGACAACGCAGATTGCTATGGAACGAAAAAGGGTAGGGGTAACATTAAAAGATAGGAAGCGTGCAGAGTGTGTCAGAGAAATAACTCAAGTTACTATCATTCTAGTGTAAATCAAGAAGAAGAAATGGGCATGGACAGAACATGTAGTGCGAAGAAAGGATAACCGATGGTCGCTTTGGGCAACAAACTAGATTTTAAGGGAAGGAAAGTGTAGCAGGGGCGGCAGAAGTTAGGTGGGTGGATGAGGTTAAGAAGTTCGCAGGGGTCATGTGGAGGCAGCTAGCACAGAACCGGGTTAATTGGAGAAATATGAGAGAGGCCTTCGCCGTGCAGTGAGTATAGTCAGGTTGATGATGATGATGATGATGGTTTATGCTCTTGCCAGCATTCGTGTGTACGTGGTATAGAGGGCGGCGTTTTCCCAATAACTGATCTCGAGAGTGGATAGTCAAATTCCAAGATGTTCAAATTCTCTCATGTTTAAAATATGTCTTCGCTGTCTTTTGTTCGCGTAGCAACCTATCTCATGACCGCATTATTCGGCCAAGACTGAGAGATAAAATATACCGCTCCCGTGACGCATCAGACTGGCAGGTATTTAGGCCTGATTTAACATTGCTCGCATGCCTTGTTGAGCCTCTTAAAGTCTAGAAAGGCGGTAAGGAGCACAAAGGCAATCTGAACTACTGAGTTTTCTTGCCATTGTTCTTAAATTACGACAAACACGGTGGACGTAAGGTATTGTGGGCAGTTCTTTTTTCCAACTCTCGTTTATTTGACGATGCAGGCTTGTCGCTTTGCATTGCGTTTAGCATTAGTTGGGCTTCATTTTGAAAGCTCGTATTTGGAGAAAGCTCCCAGTTTTTCATTAGCGCAGTAATGAAGGTGGGCTTAAAAAATACACGTCTTTTCATAAGCTTTGACAGCACAAAGGCGTGGGGTTTATATGCTTCGATTTTACATTGTTACGCTTCTGGCCTGTCGGCCAGTGGTATATTTTCACACCCACATCGGTCATTTTTGGGATTGTTATTTTTCTCCTGGTTTTTCTCGCGGTACCCTCTGGAATATTCCTCTTCATATACGTGTTCGTTTTTAGCTTGCGCGTCAATATAGTGAATAATGCAGCACACATCAAATCACTTCGAATAACGTTGAACGTGCAGCGCAATTTTTCCCAAGGCTCAGCTTTGTGAGCTTTGTGTCCTCAACTACAAGTACTCAGAATTAACGACGACTGAATGTGATCAGCAAACCAAAAGATTACTCAGTTCCAACAATTATCGGTAGAATTTCAAGCCCGAGTTTTAATATTTACTCATGTTTTTTTGAAAATCAGCGACAGAAGGCCAATAAGAATCGCTATTCCAGGATTAGGTAAAAAATAAAGAAACGAAAAGAAAGTTACCAACCGCTCTGGAATATGGTGAAGAAGGAACCAGTGCACAAATTAAGTGCGGGGTGTTGAAGCGAAACTTAACACTAGGACCTCTATCCATGTAGGTTGTCCTCCTCTCCTCAAGCGACACAGCTTGCACGGACCGCGCACACGCGGAGAGGCTTTGTGGGCCACTGAGGAACATAATCCTAGGGCAATATAAAGTAACGCTCCCACTGAAAGCCTATAAGGTGCTGCTTTGCGCAGTGTAATAGTGATGTAAATCCTCCCTGTAATGAAAAACACCAGGCTTATTGGCTTTAAGGAAATTACTATTGTCGTGCCAATTTTTGGTGGTAGCGTTCATGAGTTTCAAGCTCTCACTTGTCGGCGATCTTCTTCCAAGTTGATGATCTACAGTGTGAGTATCACAGGAAACGAGCTTAGAAGCGCTTTGCAATGAGAATATTGAAGAAGTGTAGCGTAATGACCTAGTTGACGCAAAAGGCCGCTACTACTGCAATAAGAGTCGATGAAACGACAATGCGCATCCTAAAAGCATAAAGTTAAACATTTTTCGCCTTAGTGAGAAAACAAAACTCACGCTCATAGTATTACTCAGAGGATTCACTTAACTGCGTTAATAACAGTTAACGGTTCCCAGGAATTCCTTTAAGACACACTCGAATCACATGCAGAACGCCTTTTCTGCAAGCAAGCCACGTTATTTGCACTCACCAGCTTCTAAGGAAGGGATGAATGACATATTCGTAGGCGTTAAAGGTCAACATGTTTGTGCCGCTCTACCACGTCAACTTTTTCTTTGACGGCATAATGGGGTTTTGTTTTGTTACGAACCATTCACGACTCGTCCTATTGTGTGGGCCTGAAGCTGACTACATCCCTAAGTGCACTTCTGACGCGCAAAAACACCGGATGCAAAAGTTGAGGCTCCTAAAATGACGCCGACTGTCTAAGATCAGAGCGCCGTAGGACCTCGCAGTGCCGTGACAATGACAAATGACTGTGACGTAAATAAACTATTTACACCGCATCTGGTTCACCAACAATATATTCGCATAAACGGGATTGCTTTTCTTCATTTATATTTTTTTTATGGAATAAACTTGGAAGCTCAATAAAGTATAGAACGCTTTCCGTCTTCCAGATGTCGTTTAGCCGAAACTGAATGTTGTTTCCGCATAAGAACGCTGAAGTGTGTTCTAGGTTAGCCTATAAAAGCTATATTTCTGAAATAAAATTATTCAGTACGCCGCTGAAACCTAGCGACCCTTGTCCATTCTGCGTCTTCATCACTGCACCTGACCACAGCACAGGCTACACGCTTGGCTGGGCGTGTAGCAAAAAAAAAATGCATATTGTAACGCTACTTATGAAGACGAGGAATTGTGTGGCAGAAGAGAAGGAAGAAGCGGTGGTGTGCGCCTTTGTTTACGTCTGTCCAAATCAGTGGCCAATGCATTGCTATACTTGGAAGCTCGGATACCTAATCTAAATTCGCGGTGTCAGCTTTTAACTGTGCAAGCATATTTAGGGTCTTTGGAGCCGGTCCCTAGAGTGGCTAACCCCATATTTACTTCGATCCCATCATACTTTGATAATATTTGGCCTAAGTATAAGCTCCCTCAAGTTGTGTTTACTAATTCCCTGCGGTCCAAACTTCCAGTATCAGTAACCTATTTAGTACAAGTTGACCACCGGCGGCCTGATACTATGATTTCATTTGATAACACCCTCCCAAGGAATGCTAAGCATTTGCCTGCCAGTGTATTAAATGCCCTTATAGAGGATTACCTAGACAATTTTCCGAGCCATATTGCCATTTTTAAAGATGCGTCTCAGCAGGATGAAAAAGCAGCTATTGGCATATACTCTCAGGCTCTTGTCTGGAGTTATTCATTTCGGGTCCCAGACTATACGCCAATTTTCGCTGCTGAATTTCTGGCCATTAAGTTGGCCTTGAATAAAATTCCTAGTAATATTTCTAAGGTTATTTTTCTTTCTGAAAGCCTATCCATGCTGTTATCGCTCGAAAATTCGAAGGACACTCTGCTTTGCCGTTGAGTTTATTTTTTCCTTCCGCCTCACATTTCAGATTTGCGTTTTCAATGGGTCCCAGGCCACTGTGGTATTACATATAATGAAAGAGCAGATTTTTTAGAATAATCCGCTCTTAGTGGACCTTTTGTTCCATTCATACCTAATACCATTTACTTAACTTTAGCACGATTTCGAAATTTCCAATGTCTCCATCACCTCAGTAACGAGCCTCTCCTTTCTGCACCAGATTACCAACACCTCAGATGGCCTTGGCGTGGACGCATGTGTGTTTCAAAGATATGTGAAGTGTCTATGACTCTCTTGCACTGCAGATTACCGAAACTAAATCTGTATTTATGTCGTTCGGGGCTATCCGCTACTAACCTCTGTGAGTCTTGCAAAGAAATTGAATCCATCGATCATTCTTTTCTCTTCTGCCAGAGGTTCGCATCTCTCCGCAAAATTTACTTAGCAACTCCCCTTTCGAGATTAGGCCTTCCACTAACCATTCCAGTTCTCCTCTCCTTTGGAGCAAGCGTCAAGGGATATGCCTTAAAACCAGTTTGCGATTTCATTCATGATTACATAATTTCAACAGGTAGATTCCTATGCTAGGTACAATTTCATCTTTTCTTTTCCTTTTTTGTTTTTTTCAAAATTCTAGTTAGAGATCCATATTTATCTGAATACTCCAGTCCTTGAACATAATTATTTACGAACTGCAATGCACCCTGGCCAATCCCCCGCAGTAGGTATGTGCCATTTCCTCTCAGGTCGTCATCATCATCATAATTATGGGACTAGTAGGCCTCACCTTGTTCAACTCTCATCTGCATTGTAAATAAAAACCGCTTTGCTCTTCCATCGTAACAACTTGGTATTCCATCGTTGCTTCGGTCACAAATGCTACGACTGCCCCGTACCTTCCGTCGCTGACGAATCTTCACTTTTCAACACGATAATTGCCGATCTGAGCTCACATCAATGCCGTACTCTTGTCGATGTTCTCCTACCCTTCCCGCCTACGTTGGACTTTTCTGAAAACAATGGACCAAAAATTAACCTATAGTCCTCGTCTCGGAATATGACAGGAATACGACTTCACCGTGGAATACAAAAACGGCAGGCGTCATTCAGACGCAAAATGTCTTTCTAGGATGCCACTGGCCACGACCGAATCCGACGCCAATAATTTCGACAATTATACGTACATCGGCCCTCGAGACGGCGTAAAATTTTTTAAAGCTGAACAGCAAAGGGACAACGGCCTGCAGCCCCTCTTTGCAGTAGCCCAAGTTAGCGGAGCTACAATCCGTTTTTGTGTGCGTGATGTGGCCTCCTGGGGAAAAACAGTTACTCCCCTGTCAGCCAGCGATACCTACTCGTGGTTCCCAAGGCGCTTTGCATATCGCGTTTCATGCATGATGATCCGACTTTTGGGCACCCAGATTCGGTTCGACCACTTCACCATGCTCAATACAGATTATACTGGGCCAGAATGCGCTCGACGGCTGAACATTATGGCGCGAGTTGCGAACAGTGTCATTACCACCACAGCCCCACCCGGCTTGCTACATCCTGTGAAAACCAAGACAACTTCGTTCGATTAAGTAGACATTCACCTCGTATGTACGTTTCCGAAGTCCTTGGATGGAAAGCGCTGGATTGTATTATGCGTGGATCGACTACCTCACACTTTATTGTGAAACCGCCGCTATTCCATATTCTACGGCGCATCAAGTGTGGCTTTTCCTGCTGAAATCAGTAAACTTACGACACGGGCGGCCACGAATTGTCATCACTGATCGATGCCATCAATTCACCGCTGATGTCGTTGAAGAGCTCATGCGCTTGAATGCCGTAACTTCCCAACACTCAACGCCATACCATGCCCAGACAAATTACCTGACGGAGCGCGTTAAAATGCTTACCAACCATATGCTAGCCATGTATGTGGATGCAGAGCACAAGAACTGAGACACCATGCTACCCTTCATTACATATGCATTTATTACCCCCACGCATGAGAGGACTCCTTCTTGTTGTATGCCAGGCCGCGACGCTACTCCCTGCATTCCAGCTTGCCTTTCTCAAGCTGTGAAGATCCCTGCTTGGCTGAGACCCTCTGCCTCACCGAAAAAGCTCGAAGAATCGCCCACTTACGGTCTGGTGCTTCACATAACTCTACAAAGCACGATGTGATGCCAGTCATCGGCGTGTCACATACTCTATAGGTGTTTTCGTCTGGCTGTAGCGTCTTATCTTGGCCCACTATGACGGGCAATATATGGTAGTCAAACAGATAAGTGATTTAACTAATGAAATAGCCCGACTGACCGCATTGGGTCGTCAGTCTGCGAAAACCGAACTGTGCTACGTCGCCCGTTTAAAGCCGTATCAGCCTCGCGCAACTTATGAACACGCCCAGTGGGCTACGGCTGATTAAGGGGGGAAATGTAGCGCTACTGACGAAGATGAGGTGTGGAACAAGAGAAGAAAGAAGAGTGTTTTGGACCTAGTAGGCCTCACGTTGTTCCGCTCGCATCTGCATTTTAGACTAACCCCCCTTTACTACTCCATCGTAACGATATTATTGAAGTTGAACTTGAAAGTTTATTTTCGAATAAAAAAACAACGCACACGAATATACATCGAGAGGTCCCATTGTACAAGACCGCAGGTGGGACCTCCCATGGTAATAGATTTCGATAGGCAACATAAAGAATAATATTATTGTAAGAAACATTATGAAGCAACACTGAAAATAAATAACGAAATTCTCAGCAAAGAGGGCATTGCCGACAGATTGAGATACAAAAATAGAATACAGAAAAAAGTACAAAAACACTTAGGAATTCCGCGACACATAAAATAAATGAAAAAATCACAAAATTAAGAAACTTTTTATATTTCTATGCACTTACCTTTCCTTACCAATGTGCTCTTACCTTTCCTGAGATGTGATATTGTTGTTAGGCCTCAAGAAACGAATATTTTCTAGCGGCTTTATATGCAGTAAGTCTAAAATATTCCGGTAAAAAAGAGTAGGGTCGAGAACCAACATTACACACTGAAATAAAGTATGCACCTTCTATTCCCGCAAGTATATTTCTAGGCGTGCATCTATTAAACAAAACGGCATTTTTAGTGCAGAAGAACTCCACTCATCTTGAAAATGAAAAAAGGTGCATATTAGGGAGGAAGCCTTTCTAGGCTAAGCGTCTGCTTAGAAAGTATGCATCCGTGCGATGTGTCCGCCAAGCTAACGCCTGAGCGAATCAAGATAGGTAGAATGGAATAATAGTATGAAATAGAGGAAGCAAAAGGAACATGTTAGCCACGTTTGATGACCGTAGAGTAATTAGTTATATATATATATATAGCCATAGATCACAAATTTGTGTCGAATACAGTGCCGCTCATCAATATATAGTCGGATGCCGTGAAAACAACTCGGACATCGGAATAGTACAAAAAACGATAAAATTAGGTTATAAAAGTCGAATTTTGTCGAATTAGATTAAGAACGTGTTATTAAAAGTACTGAATGCATAAGAAGACCGAAGGAACTATAATTTCGTCAAGAAAATGGAGAAACTTTAATGATAATGTCACATCCGGTGAAAAGGCGTCTCGGCAGAGTGAGATCTCAAAAATGAGTAAACAACGTCGGATTTGTGTCGAATTGGTAAAAAATATTCAATTATGCATAATTAAACCTTAAGATTACCAAAATACTTATAATTGGGGTGAATTTGTGTCGACGTAGAGGTAAAGTGTCACAAAAAAGAAAATAAGCACAAATGAAATGTACGTACGCAAACAAAAAGGAAGCAAATTTGTCCAAAAGAAACCAATGAGGTCAAACGCTGCGAACGAGTACAAAGAGTCGCATAAGGGCTGTCGCTGAAAGAGGTATAAATAATTGCCTTCAACTATGTTTTTCTATTATGGCCACTTGTTTGGCCGAATAAAGAAATGAAACACATCTTCGCTGCCTGCAGGTCTCGACCAATGCTGGGGCGCTGTCAAACGCAATAGCATCGCTGGCTATTGCGTTTCACAGTACGTCTTCCAGATAGCCAGTATCTTTTGCTAGGTACAGAGTCTGTCATTCCCGCGACTTTTCTGATGTCGCCTTTCATCGACTTCGTCTCCCCTCATAATAAGAGTGGGTGGTATTCAATTTCAATGCGTTCTTCCCTCGATCGGTTTGTCCACCCGTTCGTCAGTTCGGAGCATTAGAGAATGAATGTCTGACAAGTGTCCGGACTCTGCTCCTTTTTCACTGTTATCAATAGGGCTGTATCTTTACGATCGTAACAGACTGCAGGCCATTAACATCATAAGTCTAAGAAACCTATTTATAGGCTGGTTAATTGTTAAAATCTACACCGACATGGGTACTATCTTGAGGTCATTTATCACGTAGGTGAGATGAACCAAATTCTCTTGCCCTCCGCTGGGCTGTATACGTGCCATGCTCGATTTATATCCCTAAATTCTAGATGCTACAGTGCAGAATAAACAGAAAAAAGAGCAGTTTTTATGCAAAAATTTGTAATGAATGCGTTAGCTCTCTGGATAATACAACCTACAGGTATTGCCAAAAGTTCGCAAGGCGCTCCGAATAGACGGGTAGCCTCTGTGCTTCGCAGTACACGTCGCTATAAGATGCGCTCCTCACGAAGAGCTGGCGTCGAGGTACGCGCTGAGAGAGGGTCCGTGCCTTCGTTCTCATTCTGCTTCTTGAGAAAGCAAGGAAAATATAGTGTTACGTGCGCCTTCTCTCACCGAGTTGCACTGAGATGATGCTGGTGATTGGAAGACCACCGATGGTGCGAGTGAAGCGTAAGGTATAGTTGAGCTCCGTGTGCTTCTGCGTTCTTTTCAGCTTCTTGGCATATTATATCACACGTTTGCGTTGACATAAGCTCTTTCGCAGCTCGCGAGGCCATCACAGTGCCATTTCACTAACCACATACCTCGAATAGTTTGATTTGCTTCTGGCTCACACATTGGCATCGGAACAGGGCACACATTGTCTGCTTATATTTCTAAACGGACTTGGTTGCTGCGTTACCGCACGTTCGCTCAGTCAAGCGTTAATCTGGAATGCGCTTCGTGTATACACGCTGCTAAAGAACGTGAAAGTTATGTTGAAGTACTAGCACATGTTGCTGACGCTGAATCAGAGCAAAAGTAGAACAGATCGGATCAGTGGCTGAATTCTTGCACCACCAGCAACTAACATTAGCTCCTACGTACAAACGTAATCGTATATCACCACTACTATTAACAGCACAGCGGCGTACACTGTTTTGCATGAGCTATGGTCAAAGCATTACAGAAAATTTTGTTTTATTCTTCCGCCACTGTGTGTTCCCCTCTGCTACATTAACTTTTTAACTCTTCTCCATTATTCTCGAAACCATCTAGTATCAGGATAATACAATTTGCCGAGTTCACTTGCTCTTTATTTCAACAAGGATAACGTTTACCCATGTCTGCTTCCGAACCCACAGTGCTCTCTTATTTTCATAAGTTATCACAACAAGGTCCCTTTTAGTAGCTTAGGAAGCCGTTTTTACTTTCACGTGGTTTTATTGTTTATTTAGAAGGCCGTCTTCCTCTATTCATCTGAAGCAAGCCGTGGCCGGAGATCCTAAATTCGACAGCACTTTTCATATGGCTATAGATGGCTGTGAGACCATGAGATCTGAGTCAAATCGGCTGCTACTACGCCACGTAGACATGTTCATAACGGTTAGTTTACACCATGGGTTCGTTAAGCGGGGCTTTATATCTATGTTAGGAGGTAGATTACGACAGTGTGGTGCTGGTTATGTGGACCAGAATCGCCAGTCTGAAGTGAGCAGCGAAACAACTAGCATGAACTAACAAATTTGTCAGCACGTTTGAGATGGAAATAAAATCCATTGGGACGTCTTGATCTAGTCAGGTAATTTCCTTCTGCAGGTGTATTCGTACACCATAAATTAGAGCTTTATTATTAATGAAAAGCATTTATATAGCTCGTGAGTAACATGAGCATAATGTGTGTACAGAATCTCCCCAAGAACGAGAAAGAATAATCACCATTATGCAAGAATTGTAACGAGAAAAGAATGTGGAGCTGTCAAAACGGATGATGGATGTCCATAGAACCATGAATAGAGAGAAAAGGAACTTAGAAAGAGAGGGAAATATCTGTGGAGTGTGATAAAGCGTCAATTTACACATAGACGCCGCCCGCAGATGGAAGCGCAATTGAACAAAATAAATCCGGCATCCACTACCACGGTATCACAATACGAACCAACGTTCTCGTTGCTCCAGTATCACCAGAATCACAGAACATGCGGCATATAAGAAACACTGCAATCAAACTTGAAAAGCGGGAAGCAGAAGAGGGAATAGTTTCGTTATCGTCAAATTTAATAAAAGAAAATGCTCAAGAATAGCGGCAAAGGAGCAAGAAGATCGAAAGTAATGTTTACGCTTTCACAGCCTATATAGGAAGCTGAAGCATCCCCGGTGGTTTAAAAGGGAACGCTTTACTACTTCCTTCGATAGCTTCTTGAAAAATCGTGTCCTCATGGTCCTGAAGAAACGGAGTTTCAATGTCGCAGTCACGGGATTCCTACGTCACTCAGCCGCACCTGTGCCGGTGCTTGCTCCACCGCTGTAGCGCAGACCGCCACCTTGCGGAGTGTGTCACGTGATTGCAACATCATTCTTAGCTCATGGGCTGTTTAACCATAACCAAAGAAACGTACTAAACCGTGAATTGGACTCCTGCCCTTCCGAATACCAGCCGAGAGCGCTAACCAACTACACCACGCCGAACACCTGAGGAATATATCTCAAATCTCCCTCCTTAGTGTTCCTGCCGTCTCCGTGGCAACATAGGGGCGCGCCGCCGACGGCTTCACCAAAGTCACTGGAAATTAGAGTACCGCGTTCCTTTTCCGTGCGCCGCCAGCTCCTCTACTGACGCGTGCCACGTGATTTTGCGTCGCCACATCCCTTGTAAGCGTTGACGCGGACTACATGTCTCCCGCGTGGTATCGTAGTGGAAAAACATTAATCCCCAACAGACACAGGATAGGCGCCAACCTATCCGCCTAGGCAGCGGCCTGGAGTCCTTGGACCATGGCGGCATGTTCCGCCAGTCGGATTACACCTAGCTTAGTTTCAGGCCGTGAGCTCAATAGTGAAATTTCCCAACATGTTTCTGTTTTTGTCTCTTTATTTATATTTTCCATTTCTGGACACGTCTATATCAAATGTATCAGAGTCACAGTTCTTTTTTTATTATTCGCGCAGTGTACACGAGAAAACTTCTGATGTGCCTCTGGGAGCGGCAACAGGTCTGATGCAAGAGTGGCGTCTTCTCTGTTCTTGAAGGAAAACGTTATCTGCAACAGTGATCAGTGCGGCTTCAGAATCGTTTAGGCCATAAATGATTGCGCTCTTATGTGAGATACGCTGGTTCAATGGTTTTAGGTTTTATTCGTTTAGGCGTAAGACAAGTGCAGGAAATACTTAGCATGTGCGCACTGCGCCCGATCGCGACGGGTGTTCACAAAGCAATGGAGTTTGCCTCACGCGCGCAGGACCATGTAGCGTCACTTTTGTATGATCTCAATGTAGTTTTGATCTTCGATGGCAGATAATGAATGAGGTTCTAGCCAGTTGGCGATGGGCGGAATAGAAGTATGACGGTAAAACAACATCAGCGATATCATCATACAAATGAAAATTACAATATTCATAAACGCACAATGAAAATTAATGAAATAGATTATATAATACATCATGCTTTCCTTATTTCACAATAAAGGGGAATAAGACCGATGTGTTACTTACCCTTCCCTTAATGCCGGCACTGCAGAAAAAGTAAGTTTCCGCAAACAGCTGCTAAAAATACGGTTCGGCGCTCTTGGCGCAGAGACGGCGTTGTAAATACACAAATTGGCCTCGATATCGAGCACAATCACCACCCTGCGGCACAGCGGTGAACCCTAACCAGTGTGGATGCATATTCGTGTCGCGTGCCAGCCCACAGTCATTTACGTGTAGGCGTGCGCCGTCTACAAAAGTGCTTTTTTTTTGTTTCACGGTTCCTGTGCGCTTTCACATACTTATTTGCCTCTTTCAGAAGAAATATGAACAGGCTATTACCCCACGCTCCATCAAAAAAAAAAAAAGATACATGTCCATATCGAGTATGCCACGCTTGAAAGGGCTGGCATATTCCTCCGTGCGTATTGATTAATATTGTTTGTTTCCTCTTTTTTTTTTCTTTGTGTGTGCTTATTACGGCTGCCTGGTCGGGTTTATTCTGTACAGCACCGTCTATTAGCCCCGCGGCTATCGGTCCAAATATTCTTTATATATTTATTTTGCGTAGAACTAAAGATCGCTTTGATTGATTGATTGATTGATTAATTGATTGATTGATTGATTGATATTATCAGTAGCGGTCTTCGGCACTTGATATTCTTTGACAAGCGGTGTCACAAGAAGCGCTTCTGTCGTCAGGCGCTGTGTCAAAGGAAAACTGGTTGCTGCCGTGAATAGAACTTAATGCAAACGCTCAAAAATCGTATATACCTGTTTCTGTTTGGAATACCGCAACTACTAAAGCATGCGATCGGAGAGTGTTGCATAGCAAAATCCACTTTGAACAAGCCACTCCGTGCTTTCTGTGTCCACGATAGAATTGTCTGAGTACCTTTTTTTAAACCTCTGTCGCGGTGTCTCAGTGGTAGGGGGCTCAACTGCTGATTTCGAGAACGGGGGGTTCGATCGCGGACGTTCTGAAAGGCGCTCCTCTGCTGAGCAATTTGACTGCACGCTAAACAATCCCAAGTGGTCAACGACACCGAGGCCCGCTCCTACATCATCCGTCGTATAGCCGATGTCGCATGGCATGTTAAACCCCTATATGCATTTCATTTCTTCTTTTTTTCTGTCCAAGGATTCTGCGCATCCGTAAAAGTTGCAATGAGCACATTTCGCTTTAGAGAAATGCTCGAACGTTTCAAAAACAAATCTTCCCAGCACTTGTTACACTAAATATTACATAGTACACATAGACCAATTTAGCCTTCAAAATTCCTTGCCACAACATGACAGAGACCAAGTGCAATTTTTACTATGTCTTCGCAGCTACTGATTCGTGGCTTGCACTTTACGTTACTGAGCATTAATCGCTTATAGTCCTAAATTTTCACAAATGTGCAAAAGTTCTGTCACGTGGTGAAATTTATTGTCATTGAAAAACAAATTACACAACTAATTTACCATTTATAAACATCACATATCGAAAATTCCTTATATTCCCTCGTTTTTAGGAAATCATTTAAAGTCATTTCAGAGTGCAACATCAGATAATCTGCTGCATGAAGCATCCGCTTTGTTATGAGCTCGACAAACTCGATGCACTCACCGCTCTACACGTGGCCAGTCATCTTTTCTGTGCGGCGAGGTTTCCTCTACAGTGTCGGCGTAATCTCATTTTTGTGGAATATTGTGCCTGGTTGTCTAGCCAGAGTAGATGTCCACTCAGTCTACAGGAACCCGCCGGGAAGTACCCTGTCCGTTCTGCATTATGACCTGCTTAATCCTCGAGTCAAGTACAAGTACGATATAATGAACTAGGCTGCCTCGATTCATTCTAAAGTACTGCAAGTCAGAGCACGAACCTTGATCTCGTGGGCTTGACACTAAATTTTCCTGCTTACTCGTATAAGAAACATGCACGCTTTTGAAAAGACGATAAGATGCCACGCTAGTCCGAAGTATCAGGCCTGTGAGCGCTGAGTAACGAAAAAAGCGTGAAGAGCGATGCAGTAAATATAAAAGACGGCTAGTTGCGTGCCTTTGTTTTTCTAATATTCGGACATTTTTTTTGCTGCATTGGCGAAATCCACGAATTTGTTCCTGATTTTGCAATATTGGAACACGCAAAATAGTAAATCGTTAATGCATTGCATAAGGCACGTTTTCATCGCCACTAAACCCGTAGAAAACGGAAGCAGACATACGCCGCGCGCGTTTCTGCGAGCGCCGCCGGCTGCCAGTCCCACTATCGGAGCGATGGTGGCACCACCTCTAGGTCAATCTCGCGACGAATACCGTACACATTAACAGCTTGAGAGGCAAGTTGGTTCTGCATAGTACCCAGAAATGTGGTGCAATAAACACAATCACATGAAAAGAAACACAACATAGGCGCACACTACCAACTATAATATGGATCTGAACAGAAACTTCCTCTTCACCACTCATCCTCTTCTACACCCAAGTGCATCTGTTTCACACACCTCTTCTTTGCCAAAAAGATAGTCGCCCTTTCTTCCCCGCAGAACTCAAACATCGTCCAAACATGGCAGTCACAAATTATACACTCAATTACATCTCCACACACCTCTTCTTCGCCCAGCCACTATTATCACAGTCGTACCAATGTAACACAACCATCATCCAAGCAGGACAGTCACAACGTCCACCACATAGACACACACTAGCAAACAATCGCCAAACATGTGCAGTAAGATATGTTCATCCAAAACACTTCACTTGTGAAGTCCCTATGTAAACAAAAGGAACTGTAATTTGCCCAGAATGTCGAATAAGCAATGCGAGCATTGAGCACATGTACTTGAGGGAAAGTAGGATCAAAAAACGAACATGGCCACAATACACCAAAGGTGTCTAAGAATAACAGCTTTAGGGCCGACAATAAACATAATTCTTCCCATTACTCACGAAGATTCCTCAATAAAAGTAAATTCTTTCCTGCGTAAACAGAGCGAAGCTTCACTAACACATACGTATTCTTTCTTTTGCATCCAGAACGCCTCTAAACATTTGCGGGGCATCTTGTCCCGACTCTTCCCTAAAATATTAGACCTGGTAAACAATGGCATGCACTTGCCCTTCTGACAGTGCAGGAGTAAATTTGACCCCTTCCAATATTCTCTTATTCTATCATTGATACATCCTCCAGTATGCCCTATATATACTTTACCGCATGTCAGTGGAATCTCGTAAATCCCTCCAACCACACAGCCAATAAAACTCTTTGCATGCTTCTTACCGCATCGTGCCTTCTCTCCCCTCCCTATTATCGCACAGAAATCACCCAGTCTATTTGGCGCAGAAAACACAACTGGCACTTCATACCTGCCTGCCACCTTTTTCAGGCAGTGCGCCACTCTATGAATATAAGGTATTACTCGCGGGCGTTTATTTGTCAACTTATATGCAATCCTTCTTTTCCCTTTCATTTTCTGAAGCACAGTCTCTGCCACGCCACAAATAATCGTAACAGGAAATCCAGCCACCTCAAGCCTTTGTAATTGGTTATTGAAGCTATCCTCAGCCACGCATTCACATTATATTAACAGGGCTCACTCCAAACAAAGGGAAGCTATCGCTCTTTTAAGAGTTTTTCAATAAGCTGACCCATATGGAAGTAGCTCTTTTTTAGCCCTGGGAAAATACTTCCAACACACATTCCCTTCACAAATTTTTATATTTAAATCTAGAAACTGCAACTTGTTGTCCACAGGTAGTATATGCGTAAAAGTAAGTCATTTTGCTTGTATCCTAAAAATAGAAAGAACGCGTTCCACACTTTGAATCACTGCAGAGCCCTTATCTAAACTGACTAAGAAATCATCAACATACCTCAATATTTTAAGACCTGAAATATTAAAGGATGCATAAATTGCTCTGTCAACAGAAGATAAAAAGATGTTACATAGGACTGTGACAACGCATGTATCAATGCAAATGTCCCTTCTCTGCACATACATATCTGTCCCTTACGGAAATCCCATATCTGCTTCAGATATGGAACATATGCTGCCAGATACAAATATATAAGGCAACAAATAAGTCCTTATCTGGGCCAGATAAGGTCATATATGTGCGAAATGTTGCCCTTATATGGCTCAGATTTGGCCATATCATGCAACATATAATCCATATCCGAACGGCTAACGGGACCTCATATGGCTTGATCAGGGGCATATATGGTATCCTCGCGACCTTATGTGGCCCGATAAAGGGCATATATGGCATCGTCATGACCTTATATAGACAGACCAGGGCCGCCTGGCATCAACAGGACTTTATATAACCTCATCGGGGCCTTAATTATGTAGGCGCCATAGTTATTGTATATTAGCAATATATGGCCTTCGTGTATCTTCTGCAAATATCCAATATTGGCATCATGTAGTCGAGCTTCAATTTTTCTACACTCAGCATGGCCTGCGTGTTAACTGTATCCAATTTAGAAAATAGCTACTACTCATATTTCAAATATTCTGTAGATTTCGCTGCACTATAATTATTACACCATGTGTTCCTTAATCCAGGAGGGCGCTGGGTTATAGCTACATGCTCCTCTTTCCGCCTACTAACCCGCATTTTCATTTAAAATGCGGCCGCAGTCCGGTGCACAAAAGCATGGTCGGTTAAGTTGAGCGATTCAAAATATCAAGAAAATGATGGCAGTTCAGTATACGGCCCCATCCGCGCTGTCAGACGGTGACTCACCCTCAGAGACAGCTGGCGGTTGCTTCGTCGAGGGCCGCAGTGGCCAGGCAGTGACTCCTCCTCTCCCACGTTCCCCTCTTTCCTCTCAGACAGCGGCGGCCCCTGCGTCGCTGGCTCGCATTTTTCTCCTCGCTGCCACCCTCTATACCGCGTAGGCCTCGCGCTCTCCATTTTGTGTGTGCTTGCTTCTTTCCCCTCCCCCTTTCAACTCCGTGCGCCTAAGCACTTGGTATCTCGTTCCTTTTCGGTGGCAGACATCGGAGTTCGGTGCGGCTGGCGGGCGTGCTGCATGTTGTGTATGCTGGTGTGTGTGCGTGTGCCAGCGCATGTTCGCTATTAGCTGTGTGCATGTAACAAAAATACGACAGCAAACCTACAAGAGCTTCAGTCTGACCGTTGGCACAGAGGAAATTACTGTGTCCCACTGCGGGTGGAAGCTGCCTCTCCAGCCTTGGCAGCGAACCTGATGGTCGATTGAGCTTTTCGGGGATTCTGCACTGGGTGGCCCGGCCAAATCTTCACCATTGTCGGATCGCACCCTCATCGTGCCGCCTCATCTTCACGCCCGATCACCAAAACCGTGAGCGTGAGACTTCTTGTCGGGAACTAGCACTTGCCAGCCTCAGGATATTGTTCACTTTATTATTTTGATGGAAAATTAATTTTCCAATCAGTAAATTGGATGGTAATTGCCAGTATGTGATATTTTTCCGTACATCTCGTTGCTAATTTGTCTTTCGCATGGCAATTTGGACAAATTTCAGTGAGTGGATAGGGTCCTTCGTTGTTTATTATTATTATTATTATTATTATTATTATTATTTGCACTACCTAAGTAGCTTCATGCTTGATATGGTTTAGGGGCAGTTTGTCGCTGTCATAACAAATGCCATCGGACGTGCTTTTTTTGTTTTCTCTCCTAATTTGAAAAGGAACCACGAGTTAGGCGCCTTCGCTCATTTTGCACTGCAGTCTCTGCTTAAGGTAACACCAGTACTTCCTGACAGCCTATATGTACTTTGCTAAGGTTTAGGTATTATCAGCAGCCCCAGCAGCGTGTGTCTTATCGCCCTACGGTTTAGCGGTACCTTTTCCGGGTGTCGATAAACCTTTAAATTTCATTTTAATAGTCTAGTTGGATTAATAGCCGTTTATTTTATTTAGCTTCGCAAGTAAACTAGCTCAAACTAAAAGCATTTACTGGTTAAAGCTCTGTGTGTAAAAGAGCAGAATAAAAATGTAATATCTAATTTAATAGGTTAATGTATTTCACTTTAGCTTCTCGTGTAGACATTATTCTGTTAAGATATCTCATTAGTTTGTTATAGTATCGCACGTAAATGACTAGAATCTCAATATTTACTAACGGATGAGCATGTATTTGACCCTCGGTATACACACGTAATTCAGGACCGTCTTTGAGCGATTCCATATAGGCAGGGAAAAAAGAAAACCTGCGGTTTCAAAGCTATTTTCCTGTAAGGTTTGAAATAAAAGGGGAAATTCAGGTTTTCCCTGGCAAACTTGATTGAGCGTGCGTTTAGCTGGAATACTGAAATTGTTTTGTGCGTGTTGTAATAAAGTGCTATGTTGATATGCAGATATATAGATCTATAGTTCAAAACCTACCTGCCATGCGGGCTAGATCTTTAAATCAGGAATTGGGTATATAAGGCATATCTGACCAGATATGCCTTATCTGGTACTCGAAATCAGGAATTGGGCAGATCAGGCATATACAACCAGATATGCCTTATCTGCTACTCGAAATCAGGAATTGGGCAGATATGCCTTATCTGGCCCAGATCTGTTTTAATATACCATATCTGCCCAATTCCTGATATACCTGATCTGGATTTTTTTTATAAGTCCAGATATGGCATTTCCGTAAGGGGTCCCAAACGACACAACAGTAGACTTAAGGTAAAACTCGAGTAGGGAAACAAAATTGCTAACATTTCCACCAGCAGAGTTCTGAAAATCTACAGTGCAATTACGTTCAATACATCTGCTCACCCATTCAAACAATTGTAAATGCAGCACGGAATATGTTCTGCAGACAGAGCAATTTATGCATTCCTTAATGGTCCAGGCTTTAAATTATTTATGTTGATGATTTCTTAGTGATTTTGGATAAGGGCTCTGCAGTGATTCAAACTGTGGAACGCTTCCTTTCTATTTTTAGGATACAAGGAAAAGGACTTACTTTTAAACATGAACTGCCTCCGGACAACAAGTTGCAGTTTCTAGATTTAAATATAAAAATTTGTTTTGGGAAAGTGTATTGGAAGTATTTTCTCAGGGCTAAAAAAGAGCTACTTCCATATGGGTCCGCCCATTCAAAATCTGTTAAAAGAGCGATAGCTTCTTTTTGTTTCGAGTCAGCCCTGTTAAAATCATGTGAAATCATGTGAACATATGCCTAAGGATAGCTTCAATAACCAATTACAAAGGCTTGAGATGGCCGGTTTCCCGGTTACGATTATTTGTGGGGTGGCAGAGACTGATTCAAAAAAATGAAAGGGAAAAGAAAGATTGCAGATAATTTGAGAAATAAACGCCCACAAGCAATAGGTACCTTATATTCATAGAGTGGTGCACTGCCTGAAAAATATTGCAGGGAGGTATGAGGTGCCCGTTGTATTTTATGCGCCCAAAAAACTGAGTGGTTTGCGTGCAATAATAGAGAGGAGAAAGAAAGCACAATGCGATACAAAGCCTGTAAATAGTTTTATTGGCTGTGTGGTGGGAGCGATTTACGGGATTCCGCTGACATGCGGTAAAGTATATACAGGGCAGACTGGAAGATGTATCAATGATAGAATAAAGGAACAGGTGAAGTCCATAAGAAATGGGAATGGGTCAAATTTACCCCTGCAAGGTCGAGCCATTCTTTACCTGGCCTCATAATTTAGGGAAGAGTCCGGACAAGATGGCCCGCGAAATTGGTTGTTTTCTTTGTGGGGTTTAACGTCCCAACGCGACTGAGGATATGAGAGACGCCGTAGTTGAGGACTCCGGAAATTGTGGAACACCTGGGGTTCATTGAGTGCACTGACATCGCACGTAGAGGCGTTCTGGATGCAGAAGAAAGAAGACAAGCCTCGCTGTGCTTGCGCAGGAATGAATTTACTTCTACTGAGGAATCTTCCTGTGTAATGGAAAGAATTGGTTTTATTATCGGCCCTAAAGCTATTATTCTTAAACACCTTTCGTGTATTCTGTCGATGTTTGTTTTTTTATCCTACTTTCCCTTAAGTACATGTGCTCAATGCTCGCATTGCTTCTTAGACATGCTGGGCAAGTTAAATTTCCTTTTGTTTAAATAAGGACTTCACAAGTACAGTGTTTTGGATGGACATGTCTTACTGCACATGTGTGATGGTTGTTTGCTAGTGTGTCTATGTGGGGGACTTTGTGACTCTCCGGCTTGGATGATGGTTGAGTTACACTGAGAGGATTGTTGTAATAGCTGCTGGGTAAAGAAGAGGTTTGTGGAGATGTAATTGAGGGTAAAATTTGTGACTGCCATGCTTGGACGATGTTTGAGTTCTGTGTGGAAGAACATGCTACTATCTCCTTGGCAAAGAGGAGGTGTGTGAAGTAGATGTACTAGGGTGTAGAAGAGGATGAGTGGTGAAGAGGAAGTGTGTGTTCAGATCTATATTATAGTTGGTAGTGTGCGTCTGTGTTGTGTTTCTTCTCATGTGATTGTGTTTGTTGCGCCACATTTCTGGGTACCGTACACACTGCATGATAATTTCTTTACTCTGTCTCTGCAAAACCAGATACTTCTCTTTCTGTCGCTTTACAAAGCGATTCATCGTTCCAGAGCACAATAAAGCTCTGCACCCCGACCTTCGTGCACTGCACAGCGGCGCTAATGTACGGAATTTGCAACAGCTTAACAGTGCGCACAAATTTTTGCGATCTTCGCAGACCTGCTAGTTCACAGCTGGTGCCTAATATTCTTGTAACGCCACTGCACTGCGCGTAAAGCATGCTGCATACGGCCGGGGATTTGCGAGCGCAGGCGACCTAAAGCGCTCGCCGATTGACCCACACACTTTATCTTTTTCCACAAATTGCGGACTACAGTAATGACTTTAGCAACCGCACAACCTCTGCTAGTACTAATCGGAATAAACATGTCAAAGTCGTCTAGACTTGCAGAGCTCAAAAACATGTTCCACACATAAGAAGGCGGTCATTTGTCGTGCAGTCGACGGCCGCGTGTGACGATGTCGAAGAAAAATTGCAGTCGTGTGCACCTTTGCGGACCTCTGAAACCTTTCCAGGGACCCTAGGCATCACCCCTGTCTAGAAGCGTGGCTATCCTCATCAGTGCGTCGAATAGTATCACTTGAACATTTTTCATTATTATCGCACCGAATTGAGTTACCATATAGGCATTGGCAGAGTTTCGCTCTTTTTTGTTTTGCCGCCAAGAAATCCTTTACCACCGTGAAGCCAATCCGGAGTGCACTCCGGCTGCATTACACCGTCCTTCGTGGGGATGGCGTTCCGCTTTATGCGTGAGCTGCAGCTAGGGTGCCTTATTTCGATTAGGATAGCCAAATTAACCACTTCTCGACTGCTTTTCCAGTAGAGCTGCTAGACTCTTGCAAATAAAATGTATCAATTCTCTGCACAGCATGGTTGCTTATCTGCACCTTCGTGCAGCTCTGGCAAATCCTATAAGTAACTCTAACGTCCAGCACCTCCGCACGCCACCTGCCGGCAATTCTGAAGACCAAGCGGCGCCACAAGTGCGAGCCATCGCCCCTGAGTTCAGGTACTGACATCTAATCCGGCACCGAAGCCGCTCTCCTGCCTTGTGTACTCAACGCGGTTCTGCCAAATAAACAGTGCAGTACAACAACCCCGAAAGTATTTCGCCTTATTGCTCTTCAAGTGTCTTAAGTGCCTCCTAGAATGTTTTCAATGCTCGAGATGGTGTTGACTATGATTGAATGGTGCTGAATATGTGCGACATAGAATAGTCTGTCTGAATCCGGCGGTGAAGTTGCTAGCAGGAGCTGCCAACGATGGCATCACGTTTCAGATGGGGATCGAACCCGCACAAATATTTGAATACAATTAAAAACGCAGCTCCTAGCTAGGCTTGGATAAACAGGTCTTTCGCAGGTCTGTTAGAACTAAGTCGGGTTATCCGTATGCCGATTATTTTTTCTTTTCTTTTCCTCTCTAAGGAAGCACTCAGCAACTGATACCTGCATATGATTTGGGCAACCTGCAGCCGTGAGTCTGCATGATTGTCGGGCGACGCTGTAATCTGGTAGGTGCTCACAGGTTTTGTTAAGGGCATTCTTGAAACAAATTGACTATGGCTCTGTTAACGTGTATGGAATGCGCCGAATGAATTTGCAATAATGGCTACGAGAACATTGTTCATAAGCCCACCACACATGCTCGCCAGAGAAAACAATCTTTAGGTCTAAACATTTGATTGCTCCATCTTTTTGGAACTTCGTGCATCAAAGTTAGTGGGTTAAGACTTTCACGAAAAAGTGTGAGTGTTTTAAAATCATCATGCTCATATAATCTAGAGCTGATCCCTAAAATCAGTAAAGAATAGCCTACAAACAAAATTTTTAAAAGGACACCAAATCCCTCTAGAAGGTCACGCAGTAGCCAGTCGTATTTAAGGAAATATATATGGCTAACAGTAGGAGCAGTGTCCGAGACAATGCAAATGCCGTCTTTTTGGAGACAAAAGCTGTCCTTCCATTTAGCAAAAGTTGAATTAAGATAAAAAATTAAAAGTTCAAAAAACTCGCTAACATGCATTCCCGCAGAATTTTGGGAGGCCCCTATTACATGCTCACCGATGCATTCCTCGACACATTGCAACCGCTTAGCTTGCGGTAGAGTGTAATATAGATCTATTTTGTCAATTGACATTGTATTGAGGCAGTTTTCAGAAAATCAAGAATGGCTTCGAACTTTATCACCAGGAAAAGATCATTAAATGCAAAAGAAGAAATCGATTTTTGCCAGGATCCATTCTCCGAGAAAATAACATGCAAAGTGCATTCTGGCTTGTGAGGTATTGCGGAATTAAAATGATCTAAGAGGCTTTAGTTGCTATTTCAATAGACTTCAGATGCTGCAGGTTCAACCTGTCACACAATTTCTTTGCTTTAGATTTGAACTTGCCCAAGTCAATATCACCCCGGGGTTCGAAAACTTCCCAAGTAGCATCCCCAGCTTTGGAATTAAACAAAACAAAAAATAGAACAGCGAATTGCTTCTCTTTTCTAGAAGTCTAACGCATAAGGAATGCTTGTCCAGAAAGTTTACGACACGTTGTACAGAAGGGTGTGACATACCAGGCTTGAACTTAGCCAAAACATCAACGTCTTGAGATATCCGCCGCTGTTTTCTTCATCCGGAAATTTGTCTACAACCTGCCTCAAAAGTGACAGGAGCTTGGGCACTGCTTTTTCCGGCTGAACTGCGAATTTCAGACCAAGGGCTACCTGAGGGACGTACTACGGGAGCTGCAGGCTTTCGTGGTTATGGACATGCCCGCTCACAGTACTGGTCCTGTTGTGGAATGCTTCAATAATTTCTCGACCAAAGATGATTGAAAAAGTAGAAAAAAAAAACAACCGTAGGCTGTCATTAGGCTCAAAGGCCATAACTTCCAAACTTCCTTCCGAGTGCTCTACCAAATATGCAATGGCGACAAATGTTCAATCTTCTCTTTACTTACGCATTTGTGTTGCATGTAACCTCAGCTTGAAAGACTTTACCAATGCCAGCCTTTACCATACAGGCGGAGATTGATTGTTATAAGCCTGACTACCTCTACTCCCATATCCTTCGAAACAAAACAATTCTGTATTAGATAGCACCTCTTATGCCAACATTGTCCATAATCTCATCCGTCCACCTAAATTTCAGCCGCCCCTGCTATGGTTGACTGCTCTTGAAAAACCAGTGTTCAAGCGGCGGACGCAGCACAAAGTCGATCGCAGTTGTCTATAGTACTCGCGCAATTTCATGTGGTGAAAATAAAGTGAAATAGTGAAGCAGCTGCAGAATATTTTACTTCATTTGCTCCAATGCAGATTTCTCGAGCCCTTAAAACAGGCGTGATTAACAGTGTGCTTCCTTAATAACGCGAGTGTTACAAGAAAACCGATCAAACAAGAAGGGCCGGAGTTGTGTGATAACCCTCCTACACTACCTATGTCATAAGAACAGCCAGAACTGACGCCTTCTAGAAACCAAACGACAAACAAGCTTTGGCCTTCGTAAACATAAAACTACCCAGACGACAAAAAGGAGGCAAAGAGACAGCACAAGGCTATGTGAACTGTGTCGTCCCCTCTAGGTCGACTTGTCGTTTCTGCGGTTTCATTTCTGTGATGTTCCACTAAATGGCCTACAATCACACTCGTTTAATTATAGGTCTGTGAGCAGCTCCTTATGAGGTATGTACAAAGGAAGTCAACAGCCACTGATGGCAAACAAAGCGTAGTAATTTTTCGTAGCGCTGATCTTTACACTCACACTCAAGTAATTCTTTTTAGAACCAGAGCGATGCTTGAGATCACCAAGGACACGCATGCGTAGTAAAGAAAACGTGTGCAGGAAACATGATTACATTTCAATCGCGTTCAACAAGGAAACGTACCATGCGTTTCATGCAAGCGGCTTACATGTGTTCATGCATACAGGATTGTTCTTGCGATCTTTCGGTGTAGTGTGCTTCCGTAAACTTCATCGTGTGTTTCCATATTCTGGGGCCAATATGTAGGCAGCAGGCTGCCAGCTGCAATTCGTTGCCAACATCAAGGCTACCACAATGCCAGACCTATACTTGACCATTCGTTTTGAGTGCAGCCAGTACCAAGCTCCACTTAAACTGCTGGAACTGGCGCTGCATGCTCGCGAAGCTGCTGCCAAACTTTTCGGATGAGAAATTGTTCGAACTTCTCGATTTAAACCCAAAATATCGGTAAAGGTATGTTAAATATTCCTTTTTATCAGAAAAGTTTAAGTGTCCTGGGTATGCACGAAATAGCTAGCTCGCTGTTCAGACCAAGTTCTGATCAAATGGGCGATTTATATTGAAGGAAAGACCGAGGCGTGTTGCAACCGTGTTATTACTGGATATGTAAGACAGTTGTGTGGGTTTAAATACTGGTTTGCTACCTTACTTGTCTTTTTAGATGAGGAAGCACCACCTCTTCGTCTCCTGCTATCTATGTACTGAATATTGACTATCACCACCTGGTACGAACTGTTAGTCGGCTACGTAGGTTTATCTGCAGTACAAGCTCCAAACCTTGCATTAGCACCACGAAAATGTATAGACGTATGAGCAGCCCTCATGTGTCGACAGGAAACGTGGAGATCATGTCATGCCACACTTTCTCACTTATATCACAACTATCAACAGGTAAATGATAACATCCCATGATATTTTATGGTAAAGTTCTTATGAAGTTCTTATGATATTGTCTGCAAACTATTTCAATAAAATTGCGTTAGCTTTAAATTGACGATCAGAATTTCTTCTAATTAGTGGTTCAAAGCACCCCTTTTTGTGCGTAGGGTTAGTGATAAACTATTAGCGCTGACAAAAATACCAAGAAAGAACCTTAAGTGATTTTTTACCGCACACAGATTCTACATTAAATTAAGTCATTGCAAATGTCAGTATTGATTCATAAAAATAGTATTTACCAAAAAATAAAACTCTTTCTGAAATAAGTGCCGAAACAAATCTGTCAGATTACTAAGTGGTGAGAAACGAAAACTTCAACACTTGTGTGTAAGGTATACATTTTGCTCACGGGCTTTCATCTGGAAAGAAATCTGCAGCTTCTGAAAAAGCTGCTAGTACCTCAGCCGGTAAATAATTACTCCATATCAAGGCGCTATACATGTCGGTGCTATGCCGTATTGCATATAGAAGAAATGATTATCAAAACTGTTTTGACCAAAGAATATGACAGTCAGCCATGAAGGTACTGTACACTCTAACATGGCAATGATAGTGTCTCTAGTTCACTCCAAATCTTTACATAACCCTAACTTTTTTGTCATCTGAGAACCTCATCTATGTTTGGTTTAGTTTATGGTCATCCCCCGCGGGTTCTTTCACGTGCACTTTCGTTACGCGCCTTGCTTTTCACTTTCATTTTCATTTTTCACCTTTTTAACCTGAGGTGCCGCTAAATATAGCAGTGTCTATTCTGGCTATGTTGAGAAGACCATTCGCTTCCTGACCTCGAAGAGCCTTGGCCTCCCGCTACAAGAGAATGCCAAGTATTAGCGGATCGGCAAGTATACTGTCGGGCCACAGCTCAGAGATGCGCTCAAGAAGCTTCAAAATATCTCGCGACGCATTGCTGGATTCCAATGCACTTACGAGGCCATGAAGCTATCTGCTTAATACTGCAAAGCATTTTTAAATAATGAAAAAAAGTTATCGTACAATGGCCACCGCTCAGTACGCGGTAAGTACTTCTGTTCGTTTAGTCCTGTAGCGGTAGCTATACTACGCAGTGTACAAAACCAGAGACAGCAAGCTCGCCTAAAGGCAAACCGGGACTAAGCCCGCAGGGAGACCCGCCTTGCTTAATATAGTGTTATGATGAATTACGCCCACATTCCGCGTTTTCGTCTTATCGGATGTGTCTCTATTTCCCCGACATCTAGTGATTTGGTTGATTACATAGCCGGAACCGAAAGTGGTAGTTGGCGAGTTAAGGTCGAGGAGATAACGAACTGTCGCCAACGACGCAAACTCGGAATAAGGACTCTCATGCATGACGACGTGACTAACTGATCTTTTATGACTAATTTTTGTGCATTACTATCTAAGCCACAAAACTGACTGCACTATTATAGTCAATGGGACTAAAATAACAATTTACGGTTTATTATCTTCATTAATCGCTGAATAGCTTACGTTGAGTATAACTGCGTTCGAAAAATTGTTGGTCTGATACCTTAATTAGGTAATTGTGATCAAGATATAACTTAAGTTGCTTCATTGTCATACGCCGTTGGACAGATTTTGCTGGGTGTAATTACATTGAACCAATCGCATGTCCTATCAGTTGCAGGTAATTAGTTGTTGTTTTTTTTTAAATCGAACTTCATGCTGCGGCATTCTCCTTTACCGCTGGATGGCTGATGTTGAACAAAATTGTACTAAATTAATTTTAGATAATAAATAATCACTGTTAAGCAGATCATTGTGTATAATAGTTACGTTTAATGCTAGAATATGAAGTTATATATTAGCGCGGCAGCGCCGGAAGAACTTGACGCTGCTCTGTACATTAGAGTAAATTACAGGTCCAAAGAGAAACCAACACAATGAAGGTTTTCTGCCTAACATGATTTATTCCTACCCCAAGTCAGGGTTGCCATGAATAATTTTCCGCTTAGTTCAATAAAATCCACGCGCAGTGACGCTTGAAGACAAACGCGAATTCATGCCCTTAAGCATAACACACTATTCTTAACACAAGAAACCCCATAGGTCCCAGGTTTTTCTTCAGATGTAAATGAACAGGCGAGCTTTTCTCGTATCCGTGAACTTATACGAAGCCATCTGGCCTCTCCATGCCTATAAAGTGTTTTACAAGATTTTATTTCAAACGTAATTTTAAATAACGACTTTTTATTGCATTAACCTACTTTGGACATGGCAGCTACCACGATCATTCAGGACCATTTTCCTCGGTTTATCCCGATAAGACGTTGGCGAAACATGAGAGGTATGGTAATATTGGGGTCGAGGCAACCACCAACCAGCGGGAAGTACCGTATTGCACGGCATACGCAGCCATTCTTGCAGCTGTCAGTAGAGGGCTGACGTGGTCGGCACTGAAAAAAAAGTATAGTTTTTTTTTGTATACATGAGACCATAGCAGTTACCGTATATTTAAATATTGCAGGCACACAATGGCGCCTAGCTTTTTGGCCTGTCAGCGCTTTTAAAATTGAGTTCAGGGCGTCATTCCTCTTTCGTAAATGTACCACTCACAAAAAATGACCACTGGTCTAAATATGCCCGGCAAGAAAAGGCCAGAAAGCGCGAGCGCATAGACAAAACCACAACCTACTTTCTGCATTATGGCAATAAGCCGCCCTTAACCCGGTAGTAAAATCTCTCCTCTGCCTGCCTCAGAGCTGATACACCAATCCTATGAAAAACGAGCTTCAAAACCGAGGTCAATGTACTTAATCCAAATTATGATATGTTTATTTGTTTTTGTCTTGCTGAAAGAGTCGCCAAAGAAGCAATAAAAAAAAAAACCAGGACCAATATGTGCCGCCCATAAAAGCACTTGGCTTCAATAAGTGCAATTTGGCTTCATATAACTTTGGATATCACTATTTCATTTTATGTTTCGAAATGATTTAGATAATGACAGCCACATTTTGGTTGACTACCTATAAATGCATTGTTTTCACATATAATTGCAGGAGTTTGCTGCGGTAACAATAAAAAAAATGTTTTCTGGACATATTATCTAAATTTACTGACCACTGTAATGACGTGGCACTAGGTACGTTTCATTTCGCCAATTCGATAAGACTGGTTGCCGAGAATGCATGTGAATATTTTTTTCCGCAGATAGAAGAACAAGATACAAGCGCTGGATACAAACCTGCTTAAACTCAGAAAATTTGCGGCGTCCAAACAGAACGTACGTTTACGGTCAAGAAACCATTTCAAAACTTTATTTCAGCCAAATGCTGTTTACCGCGGCAAAGAAACAAATTAAAGCATGGTGGATTTCCCCCCAGCGTGAAGGTATTAACGTTTTTACTTCAAATATCGCTAGCACCGCAATAGGTTCTTTCGCGGCTGAATACGTCATCTATGTCATTACACGCGTAACGTAGTGATTAAAAAGTATAGTACTTTCCTGCGCGATGTTTAGAACAACTTGCAATAGCGCCTGAATCTTCGTCGGCACAGGTTTCCTGCTTTACAGAAACCATCACCTATAATAAAAGAGTGCGCTAGTTTCGTATTTTGTGTTGTTAGAGCACGAACGTTGTTAATAATTTAGAAAATTGGAAACGTCTTTAACAGACCAAGCCTCCAATTATCATTTGTATCCCTCCCTAAAAATGTGTGAAAGGTAGGTGGTGCACCTATGCTTAAATATGTGCAAATATACTCACGAATGCGAGGCAAGACCTGTGTTGCCAGATACTGACACTGCATAGAAAACGGAAAGCAAAGGAAGTTTAGTTTATTGTATAAACAGATTAGAGAGGTAGGGGGCGCAGGCAAAGAAATATTACATGTTTTACTTAAGCATTAGAAGAGCTGTGAACCACAACTGGATTATACCAGAGATATTTATTCTCGCCGTCAGGCGTTCATCATGGGTATTTTATATTTGACTCAATTAGTTAGCAGCTATACTAACTTATCCAAGATGCTCAGTGTTCATTTTAGCCCCGAATGAGTTTGAAAAAAAAAATTCTAGAAAGGGATTAGGAAAGAACCAGCCCTCCTTGTTTTGCCAGAGTACCACTTATAAAGTTATTCGTTCCGGCATTTAGGGAAGCCCAGAAAATATGCAAATAACGCGTGACAGCGTGTTTACGCTTCTGTTATTGGCGCCTTGTGAACCGCATTCAGAAACAAACAAGCGTGCACGCCCACCATCGAAACTCTATCTCACATCAGCAGCTCATGTTAATACTACAATTAACATGGCAGAAAACTCGTGGGATATCGACGGTGTTCTGTTGCGTGAACCCAGTAATACATTTTAGCTTTCGAGTTTTCTTCCCGAAGCAGTGTCAGGAGAGATATATTATTGAAAAACAGACGGATGTGTTTCTCTTGTTTCTTGGCACCTACTTGGCGAAATATTGGCGAAATTATGCATCGCTGAATTATGCATCGCATGCTCTCAAGACCTACTCATTTTTTTATTCAGTAACCTAGTGAAACGGGTCATTGTGCAAATGTTTTCCTAGGCCATCTCGTGTCGTTTTCATTGTGTCTGGATGGTTATAAACGAATGTTTATAGCCACCCAATCTCCTATCCAAAAGCTTGACTGTGCTAAGCGAATCCTGGGACGATGTGAGATCTATTCAGTTTTTGTGATGATGAGGAAGCAGAAACCAGATCAGATAATGCAATCGCTTGCAGGAACCGCTGTTCAAATATTTGTAACCAGCCAAAGTGGCAAAATATGCTCTGCTACTAACAGTTATAACTGCGCATTTTCTTCTCAGACCATTATGCAAGCGTATTGATAGTAATGTTAGTTCGTTTAAATACGCAAGCAAAGAAACAATTCTTTCGGCACTTCCGAGCATTGATGCTCTTCAAAAGCGGCTCTCAACATTCTAAGTACTGAACTTCCTTAAGTAGTCAGTCAAATAAAAAATTAAAATCTGAGTGAAAAATATTTGTATAATATGTGCAGTTTGCACAGATCTCTCTCGATTTTCTACTGTTCGCAATTCAGACACCCATCAAGAGCTGGAAGCTTTTTCACCGGCATTATTTAAATGTACCGAACGCTTTTGAGTGGATATATTACTGAACACAGATTATTGCACTCACCGCTACAAGCTGCGTTTTAAGTTCACACGTTTTTCGCAACGCACAAAAAGAACTTCGCATGCGCAAGAGCCTCTTTTATCACTAAAGTTTGAGCAAAGCCTGAGCATCTCACTAACAGGCCAGATGCTCAACTTTCCGGTAAAACTCTCCGCCATTCTATTCAATAATAACATATATCTCTGATGAAGAGTACCGATTGGTTTTGCTCCCAAAACTGTTACTTCTAAAAACTCACAGCGCGTTTATATCTCAGGTTTTACCAAAATTTTAAGTGTATTATTTATTACACGTTATCACTGAAGCAACTGTGAACAATGCCCTGTGGGCTTGCTCCTATGGTATCTTTTATTGAAAAGGTAGGGGTCCAACGACCAGATATTATGACACTACTATCGTCCCCAAAAATGATTCTTGGAAAGGGTTTAAAAGAGCAGCCTGTTTTTAAATACGCCGATCTGAATTGTTGTCCAAATTCTTAGAGAATATTCCTTGAGAAACTTTTTGAAACGCAAAAAAATCGTGATCACTGATTTACTCCTGAATATAACAATGGCATGAGGTTTGAGGTTCCTTCAGTTGTGAGCGACTAAGCAAGGCGATTTAAACACCTACCTCATTGTCAATAAAGAATGCACATACTTGAGTAAAAACAGTACACTCACATAGCATCTGTCACAACGGCGACGGAGAGAATGACGTACAGTAAAATCATGCTGCATGCGATTTCATAAGCCCAACTACAGGAAGCGCTTCTTTGCACATTTCTCGTATTTATGCTCCCATTACGCTGAAGCTGAAGGTGCGAACTCTAGCTTTTGAAATGCCTGTTGTGCGGAAAAGATCGCGCCACTTAGCCGCAACTGTCAGAAGCAGAGATCGCTCTTTCTGTGACGCTCTTTTCTGTTTTTAGTTGTCACTGCACCGGTACGCCATAATAATAGCAGGAGTAGGCATTTTTTATAACCTACCTTTCTGCTGTTGCTCCTGTTTTACTATGGCCAAAATAAAAAGGAATATGCGTCTTGTGCAAAAATAAACAGGTTTACTCCGGTATCATATTACTTAAATTTACTCAAATGTTGTCAAATTCCAAAACAGAAATAAAGAATTGACGACCTCGATGCTATGCGGTTGCTTTTATTGGACGCTCGCAGCTAAACGCAATTCACCTTGGCACGGAAAGCTTTAATTCCAATGAACAGCTTTACAGGTAAAGGGCCGAAAACTTTTCACAATCTCGAACATGCTACAGTCATGTTACAAAGAAGGACCAGGTATTATCACTGCGTTTCAGTCCATGAAGGAACAAGCATTGGGAACATTTGACGCGATAGCTCGTGTGAACATGCTGCAAAACAGTAAAGATTCATATCGTAGGGAATCTTCCATTCTTATAACTTTCCTGAGTGTATGATTCTGGAAGAAGTCCGTAATTATACTGGCCCGATATTTACCGCCAATTTATGTCTCTCACAAACCAACGGTAGTGCTGTAATTCAGAAGTAGCTTAACATGTGAAGCAGCCTTTCTCCCCCTTCTATGGCATATGTTTTTACGGAATTCCTCAGCTTACTATTTTTAACACGATTCAAACTTTTCATGTCTATGTCCCTGCTGTTTTGCTTTCAAACCCTATGAATTCTTTTTTGTCCGCTTCCTGCAACTTTCCCCGACATAATTGCAAAGTAATGTTCCTAATGCGTGCCTTGATATAATTGTTAAGCATTTAAACATTTAACCGACCGCCACTATTTATAAGGGTTTCACGTCCCATAGTGACTCAGGCTATGAGAAACGCCGTAGCTGCGGAAATATCGACCACCTGGGGTTTTTTTTTGTGCACTGATCGCCCAGCACGCAGACACCCTACTTTTCTCCTCCTTCAAAAAGCGGCCGAGGCGGCCGGTATTCGATCCCGCATCTTTCCATCTATTGTAATCTAGTAATTTTAACACGTGTTTGTCTCAAACTGGTGATAACGCCCTGTACTGATATCAAGTGTGCTAGTTTGCATGGTACTCTTAAAACGTCTGATATTGTACAAACGTTTATCCGTAGTAGGGAAATAGAGGCGTTGGTATACGTAGTTTACCCTACACCAACCAAACCAATGCAGTCAAATGCCAAAAGGCCTAATGAAGTTTTACTACTCTAGTGTAGCTAGTGTGGAGAAATCAGTGATCCTAGGGTTCGCTTGCAGTCCTCATGGACAGGTATCAAATCACTGCCGGTGTGACTAGCTTTAGAGAGAGTCGAACATGAAATCTATGTGATTGGTATGATGTCAAAAGAGCTTAATAATTGTTATTGTATAAATTTGTCCTCATCAGCCCTAATACGCCATATCCCGTTGATGGATGTATAGATGGATGGATGGATAGACGGACGGACGGACGGACGGACGGACGGACGGACGGACGGACGGATGGATGGATGGATGGATGGATGGATGGATGGATGGATGGATGGATGGATGGATGGATGGATGGATGGATGGATGGATGGATGGATGGATGGATGGACGGACGGACGGACTGACGGACGGACGGACGGACGGACGGACGGACGGACGGACGGACGGACGGACGGGTGGACGGGTTAGTCGGTGGGTGGTTGGGTGGATGTATTGGCTGGATGAATGGATCAGTCGTTTGCGAGTTCGAATGACGTAGGCGTCACCATTGTGGAGGTAGGCGGTCAGCGGCGACTGCGTCCACGCTTATTATCAAGTAGCTGGAGAAGCAGCAACCTGAGAAGTGGCGGCGGCAGTGACCTGCTGAGACTAAGCGTTCCGGGCACAAATATGTGAGGTGCCTGCTGCAGGCGGAGGGAGCGGCAATGATCACGCAAGGCTTGCAGCTCATGGTCGTCTAGTTGTGCCAGTGCTAGGTGTTTTCGAGTGGACAGCAGAGAGAGAAACGCTAAGGGAGGTCTAACCACTACAGGTAACAGGGATGCTAATGATTTTCTTGACGTTTGCCCTAACTTTGATCTCGTTCAACTAATATGCGAACCAACCCCTGTAACTGATGACTGCGCGATGATTCTTGACCTAGTAATATCTACCAGGTACCAGCGATCACCAAGTCACACATGCCGGCTTCATGATTAAACCATCTTCACGCACAGCATGTAAGCGAACAATCCAAATTTACGATGAAGGGAACTAGGTTGCTATAAATAGTGAACTTCGCCCATTTTTACCAGATTTCCAATTTAACTCTCATCAAATGCCCCGCCGGGGTGGTGCAGTGGTAAGACGCCCGACTACTGTGCCGGAGTTCCCGGGTTCGAACCCGACCGCGGCGGCTGCGTTTCGATGGAGGCGAAACGAAGAGGCGTCGTGTGCTGTGCGATGTCAGCGCACGTTAAAGATCCCCAGGTGGTCGAAATTACTCCGTAGCCCTCCACTACGGCTCCTCTTTCTCTCTTTCCACTTTCATTCCCACCCTCCTCCCTTCCCTTACGGCGCGGTTCGGGTGTCCACAGAGCAAGTGTGACAGTTACTGCGCCTTTCCCTTCCTGTGAACCAATTTATTTATTTATTTAACTCTCATCAAAGATCCGTCCACGAAAACTGGTTTATGTTTAAGAGAAAAATTGAAGATTTGGTCGATAGGTTTATTGCCAACATAAATAGACGAACAAACCCTCAAAACCCTTGGTTCACTAACACACTCAAACGTCCTGAAAATAATACAAACCGTCTCTACCGCTCGGCCAAGTTACGCCCTAGTCAAAACGCTTGGAACACGTATTACGCAGCTGAAAAAACGTATTTACTAAATATTCGAATAGTCAAACACATCTTTTTCCATGCCGATCTGGCCAAAATGTTGACTACTAACCCCCGCCGGCTCTGGCAAGTCATTAACCCCCACCACGCACGCACTATTTCCCTCACCGATGCATCGGGTGTTACCATCTGTGGAACTGAATGCGCCAGCATGTTGAAAGGCGCCTTTTCATCTGTATTTACCAATAAAACAGATCCGATATTACCTCCAAACCAGGCTATTATCCAGGATACCATGCCTTCTCACATTTTCTTCAACAGAAATTTTGTCACTAATAGAAAACATTAAACTTTCATCCTCGGCTGGAATTGACAATATCCATGCCGAAATACTGATTAACACCAAAGATATATGTTCATCCCTGTTGTGCTTGTTATTCACACATTCCTCCTGACAGGTCAACTGCCAAAAGAATGGAAACATGGGAAGGTCGTTCCAGTCTACAAACTAGGTAACAAAAACTCACCACTAAATTACCGACCCCTCTCGCTAACTAGTATCTCTTCCAAAATCATGGAACATGTCGTTTATACACACATCATCACATTTCTTGATTCAAACAATTTTTTCCATCCTGCTCAGCAAGAGTTTCGCTGAGGTTACTCCTGCGAAACCCAACATTCTACATTCGTTCATGACCTGCATGCTAACCTTGATTCTAAACTACAGACTGATGTCATATTTTTAAATTTCACTAAAGCTTTTGATAAAGCACCTCATAAAAGCCTACTGATAAAACTTTCTCGAATAAATTTACAACCCGATATATTGAAGTGGAATGAAGAGTTCTTGACTAATCGTTCTCTGTTAACAATATGAACTCTAGCTAACTCTTAGTAACGTCAGGCTTCCCACAGGGGTATGTGCTTGGCCCGCTATTCTTTCTCATATATATTATTGATTTGCCCTCAAACGTAACATCTAACATACGCATGTTCGCTGATGACTGTGTACTGGAATTCGTGCTGCTCGTGCTATCGTGCTATTCTCACCACCTGCTGACCCATCTTCTCTTCAAAACGATCCTAATGCTGTTAAGGCTTGCTGTAACGAGTGGCTAATGCAACTTGACCCACGTAATGGTTATCTTTTGTCCATTAACCGTCGCCGTAATCCTCTCGTTTTTCCTTACGTAATCTCTGAAGTTCCCCTACAACTAGTTCCATTATGTAAGTATTTAGGCATAACAATTTGCAGCGATCTTTCTTGGACTATGCATGTTACTAACATAATATCGCCAGCAAACAGGACGTTAGGTTTCTTAAAGCGCCATCTTCATCATGCTCCCGAACACGTAAGGTGATTAGCCTACAAATTATTCGTCAGGTCCAAACTAGAATTTGCATCACCCGTTTGGAATCCTCATCAAGCTTACCTCATTAGTGCCCTCGAATCTATTCAAAATCGCGCCGCTCGTTTTATTCATTCATCGTATTCTTATGACATCAGTGTTTCCTCCTTAAAAACAGCATTCATATTATCCCTCTTATCACTCTGTCGTCGCATTGCCAGCCTATCTTTATTTTACGAACTTTTTCACAGCCCTATGAGCATCGCACCTTATTTTCTTCCCCTCGCAAGCCTATCTCATCGTACCAGCCATCAGCTACAAGTTGCCCGTCCACGTTCACGTACCGTCACATTTTTAAATTCCTTTTTTTCCTCGAACATATGCAGACTGGAACGGCCTTCCGGACAGCATTGCTGTCATCACTTGCACAGCACAGTTCATTAAAATGTCAAAACTTTCCTGTTATTGTGATTATGCATTCTTACTCTTGCCACCCTTGATGTAGCACACCTTTTTAGAGACCGTTAAGGTAACAAAATGAAACTTAAATGAAATAAATTTACCATCAGTATTTCTGAGACTTTCCCCCTACCTCTCTCCTCACTGTAGCTAGATATATTAAGAGATCGCCGGTCACCTACATTTTTCAAATCATTCTTCCGTCTCTTATCAGCTCACCATTTTTATTACTCCAGGTCGTTACAGGACCCCGAATATTACGCGAGCCACGCCTCGGCCATTCTTGTGTTCGAATCGGAACATTTATCCATACCTTTCTTTTTTATCAATAGGCTGAAAGAAAGCTTCAAGGTGTGTTTCCGTGACTTCTACTGCGCCAACTTACTGATAAAATTAGACACTGATAATCATTCGATTGATTTACTTCGCTCAATTCTTTCTCAAATTCTTCACTTTTCTACTTCTTTGACTAAAACATTATATTTGTCGAACTTTTCTTCAATGTGCTCCTCAAAGTTCTGCTGTAGCTCCCACCGGATCGCCTCAATATAAAAATAAGTATATGTAAATAATCTCTCATGTATACTTCAGCTGAAGTAGGACTTAGCTTGCGCAAATGGCCGCATTGTAGACAGGCTGGGCAAGGGAGTAAAATACGCAACGTTTTAATTTATGTGCCTTTTTGTCATTCAGACTATATCGCTTTCCCAAATGGCAGGAAGTGTTTTCCTGCCAATGCTCCTGAAAAGTGCCAGTGAAAGTCTTTAGTTGACGATAAAAGGGACTGACTATCCGCCACACCGATGGCCTTAACCACGCCTATAGAAAAAAAAAAAAACGTAATAAGAATTGATTTTTCATTCACATCATACCTCTATATTTAACTGAAACTCCGAAAACCGCGGCTTGCAGCAGATCTCGCCGATAGATAACTCCTCTGAGCCCCAAACAGCATTGTAATAATTCGATACTGCGCTAGCCAATTAAAAAAAAAATATTTCCTGCAGCATTTGATTTTTTTCCACTGCATTCAAGTTTGAAATGAACATTTCCGGACATAAAGAAAAAAATAGTTTGGTTTGCGAGCTTCTACTTGCTTGTGCAAAAGTATGACATAGCGATGGCATTGTTTTAGCTCTCGTCTTAACATTTTTAGTGAGCAAAGGTGCTGATTCCCTCTTTGTAAAAGGCTAAATATATTTATGAATGCCAAGAAAAGTTCCCCACAAAGCATGTAGGATCTATTCATAGGCAAAACAAAGGTCACGCAGAAGCGATATATGAAGAGGACCGGCTCACCCTCTGTACATGCGAGGTTATGCCGCACTACAGTAAATTGTCTGCCAGTTCTCGTCTAAAAATGAAAGGCGCGAAAACATGCACCATCTTCATGCATATAAAGACTCATTGCTAAGAGTTCTGTAAGGCTCGCAGAATGATAAACACTATCAAAGCATTTAAAATGGCTAAATGAGCACCTCTTGCACGTGAGTACAAGGAGATATGCCCTCTCATTGCAAAGCTATAGCACAGAGGCAACGAGCGCCCTTGGTAAGCGCATAAGGGCTAGAAAACGTCGTAGGGCCACCCCCCGCTTTTGGCGGCGGCTTTCGTCCGATCGGCGGCTGGACAGAGTAGGTTGTACCCTCTGCGAGTGAAGCGTGGCGCCTTGCGAGCCGGATCCCCAAAAAAGAACGGGTTCGCATGCTTTTGCCGCAGTACGGCCACGGTGGCGCACTTACAGAGCGCAGATTACATAGCATCTCCTCTCGCACAATCCGACAATTCAGGTCATCCATGGAATCATGTGCGACACTCACGGCGGAAGGGGCGTCGGCTGGTCGCACAAGTTTAGAGATTAGATGCAGCAGTATCTAATCACGTAAGCAATGGAGTTCAAATTATAGCTGCTGGTCAGTAATATGCACACATCTTCAAATATCGTTCTAAGCAAATGTCAAACTTACACGAAATTAGAATGTTGCTTCCAAGAAATATGCAATATTCGTTAGCTTCACAAAGGCATCCCACTGATTGATACGGCTCAGCCGCTCATGGTTTGCCAGAAACTAGTCGATGTGTTCATCAGATCTCTAATCAAAGGTCCGCGGTTCACGTAAAGGTGTTTTCAGAAAGGTTTCAAGACTGAAAACATTTTGCTTCTCTCTTCTGTTTCTTATTTGGTTCTCCCAAGATGACCCAAAGATGTAACGGTATACTGTTATATGAAAGGTTTCAGTCCCGCATGGTCCACCTAAACCATTTCGTCTCATATCCTGTTAGCCGGTGCACATAAATATTCGCAACTTCCATTTAAAAGTTTTTATCTTGGTTATTATTCATTTAATAAGGAGACCATAAGTTGCGGTTACTGTTACCCATATATACTTAAAAAAAGTCTGCTCATATATGCTTTCAAAAACGCTGAGTGAGCAGACCTGGGACTCGGAAGGAAAGGCACACGAAACCAGCCCTGCCTTATGTGCTGTTTGGCCCAGATTCTGATCTCATCACGGCGCAATTTTCAAAATTAAAGCATGGCTCTAGGTACCAAACTGCACTTTGATTTCTACAGTTCATGATTTCATGACACCGTTTTAAAACACACAATAATCAGCTGAAAATATTCCGTCATCTGAGGGGTTTTGCGCTTTATAGTGTGAATCAGTTTTTAATTATATGAAATAAGTGGCCTGTTTTCCATAAGATACCTAAAGCGCCACGAAAACTTGTGGCATACGTCACAGCTTTGGATACAACCGCAAATTGGATAGTTTCAATTGTATCCGAACAACATGTACAATATAAAAAATTGGCTCTGGTTTAGCTCCTGTTAAATGTAGTGTAAAGTGACAGCTGAAGCAGGGTTGCACATGGAAAATCTCTTTATTCAGCAGAAGGTTTTTATTTAGTTATGGCTAGGAAAAGACTCCGGTGATCCGTGAAGAGTTCCCCTTGGTTTGAAATTGGCGTCCTGAGAGTTCTTGGCGCGGCTGCCCACTCGATATTGACGTCAGCCACGCAAGCTGCTCACTCGTTAAGCTACTTACCATGACGTGGTCACATTCAATAAGCAGAGAAAAGGCGTTGGGAAAATTTTGGGGTGGGTCATCAACTGTGACAGCAAGGGCAACGTAAAAAAATTCCCACTCAAAGATGGCTGCAAGGACTTTATGGCTACAGTTTCATCTTTACACAAAACGTCTACAAATGTGTGGGGCAAACGAAAGCACAGTTTGTACTGTGCTCTATCAAATCACAACACAGTACGGCACACGCTCTGTGCTCACATAAGATCTCAAGCATGGCATGTTTAAATTAAGAAGCTGATCATTGAAGCCACAGAGTTGTTGAAGTCTTGTTAACACAAATGAGATGTTTGATATATCTAGTATTTAACATCGAAAAAAGCCATTCAGGTCATAAGTTTTCTTTTTTTCCAGGATATTTAGGAAAGGTATCGGTCTGCATAGGTTCACACCAATTGTCTTAAGCCTTTTCGGACCAGCTCACAGGTGTGCTGCGCGCGAATTTTAAAAGCATAGCAGTGCCACTGCCACCTCACGACGGTGAAAACCGATGGCTGGGTAGTCACCCAGCCACTGTTTGCCACCGCTTGCTATATGCAACGCTTTGTCTCAGAAGCTTTCTGCGTCGACTGGTGGTTTTTTCTGGCCCTTCATGAATATCGAGACTCACCATGTCGCTCAGACATCGCTGTGAGCGGGCAGTAGCATATTATATAAAACAATTGCTGCATTTGCCGTCCTGCAAAAGCAGGAAAGGAATACGAAGATAAGGAAAATAAACATCTTTTGCACAATGCTGCCCTATTCCTGCAATGCTGCCTGCCCTGCCAACTCAAAGCTGAAATATACTGTGTACAACCACCAATGTACTCATGACCCTTCATTGAGACGAAACTATCCTTTATAGAAGAGTTTTCAGCAGATGTGCAAGTACAAACTGCACGTCAAGCAATTATAAAGTTGAGGAGGCACACCGGGAGCAAATAATCGCTAGTTCACTTCAACTTGTAATCATATTAAAAGCGACCATTCATCGCTAATATAGAACGGCAGTAAATGAAATTTAGGGCACAGTTATAATGAGTAACTAGTTGACAGGAGCATTTCGACAAACGAAAGCACCGGGCATACTTTAGCTATCAATGCGTTGCCAATATGCCAAGTTCCCACTGCTCCAACTATGCTGCCTGCATGTAAACAAGTAAAAGTCGAGCAGCACACCGAGGTCGGCGCGGTTTCATTGATAACTGTACCTAAGGTCGAAAATGGACTGCTGTGGTGTAATTTTAACATTACTGCAGACTCAGATAATGCTTTCTGTGCGACTGTTCCATTAGTGAAATTTATGTTAGCCAACCTTATGTCCGTGACAAATCCATTCGATGGCGCATAGAAAGAAGTGTAGGATCCACTGGAGTTCAGGGCCACGCTAACGAAGCTCAAATGGCCTTGTCATGCCCGCAAGAAAGCCCCAAATAAGGTGTTGGCTTATTTAGGTTCACTATCATCGTTGTGGTTTTATGTATAATAACGCGCTTGACCTTAGCTGCAAGTAAAGCTTTATTAAAGTTCCCCTCTGCATGACGCTTCATGGTATCGCCTAATAGAGTGAAGAAGCTCCTCTATCTTTGTGTACTGGTCGTAGTGTCCCTGTATAGAGATGTGAAATTTGTTCGGCCTGCTGTGCAAAAACATAACTAAAAACGCCAGGTTGAACGTTTCAAAACACGCGGCCTGAACCACTTTATTCGACAGTTGGCACCATTTTATGCGAATTAAAATAAATGGTGCCTGAAAAGCGCGGCAAAAGTAGACACGGCTGCGTTCTATGGAGCGAACAGTAATTGCTTGTTTATGTCAATGTGAACTGTTTATAATCTGCGCTGACCAAAATATTAGCATTTATTAATCAAAGGAAGTGTCCATGACGGTAAAAGAATGACTATAACCTGTGTTACGAGCACATTCAGCCTTGCATGCACTTCCGAATGTTAGCGTCCCTGTTCGGGGACAGGGCGCCTCAAAGCCTCGTCTGCCGGAACACTCATTTTCTGAGTGTTCGGCGTCACGTTACTACTTTGTGCGCATGCAAACAAAGGCATTAAAATCGCCGTTTTGGATGTTTCAAAACCCGCTAAACTTGACAAGTCGACCAATTCGAATTCCTCATTGCACTGTACCTACTCGTCAAGAGCCAGACAGAGGCTAGTAAGGCCACTGTCTGGATCTATCTTTTACGCTGTGCAACAGCTGGATAGAGTACATGTGATACACAAGTACTGACAAGCTTGAACATAAAAGTATGTTGGACTTGACGGCTTTCCAGAATGATTTTACGAACAGCCCAATCATGTGGAGCAGATCGCCTAAAAAATAGCACGGTCGGGCAAGTAGTGAATACCCAGAGCCTGTTGTGATGAACGCTAGACCGTATTTGCTACTGACAGCTGCCATTAGGCACAACGGCTACAACCTCTGACCAGGAGCATGTCAACACATCGAACTCACAGCGCTGCCTCCGTGAAGGATGCACAGCGAAGTGTCGGATTTGCTGCCCATCGTGCCACATCTTTTTGTGCATACTTGTTTAGAGCAATTTCTTTTGCCTTTTTCATAGTAAATATACCCTGAAGTGATTGATCTAATCAACAAATCAAGCAATAATCCTTGAAGAATCTATTGAGCTCGATATCTTGCTAAGGACACTATCACACTTTCTGCCAGAAGCATGCATTACTTTTTCAGTATTGAAATGTCCTGTTCCCGAATAGGGACATTGCAAAGAACAATGAAAAATAAAAATGTTCTGTCAGTTTCTTCATGACACATCATTTGAAGCGTAGAGAACCGAAAGCGTCGCGCTGATATTTTTAAAATAAATTGGTTCACAGGAAAGGAAAGGCGCAGTAACTGTCACACTTGCTCTGTGGACACCCGAACCGCGCCGCAAGGGAAGGGAGGAAGGTGGGAGTGAAAGTGGAAAGAGAGAAAGGGGAGCCGTAGTGGAGGGCTACGGAGTAATTTCGACCACCTGGGGATCTTTAACGTGCGCTGACATCGCACAGCACACGGACGCCACTTCGTTTCGCCTCCATCGAAACGCAGCCGCTGATATTTTTTTTTATTGCAAATATGTTTTTTTTCGCACGTGAAGGGGTATGTGCCTCACAATGCCTTATTTATTGCTTTCATTTTAGAATGCAGCTCTTTGGCGTCTGTTCCTGGGTTTCGCGTCGGCGTCGGCCTCGTAACCAGCTCCGCCCCCCTTTCATCCCCCCAGCGCTAGCAGCGACCGACTGATACCGCTGGATGCCGCTGACGCCGCTAGAGAGTCAAGATAACGTGACTGCATAGAACACCGTCGCCGCCATGCAGAAAGAGCAGGGGAGGGTCCCCCCCCCCCTTCCTGTTCCTGTGTGGCGGATAGGGTGCTCTTCAGTTGCCGACGCGCCGGTTATTTCACGTAGGCCCCGGCACGTCGACGAATACGTGACCACCTTCCCACGGCTAGACCTGGTTCTTGGCGCTGTGGAAGCGAGGGTGTCATATTGTTTGCGTCGGCATCGGCGGCGTTGTCCCTGAAACCAACTCCGCAGCTGGGGTTGACTCACTATCGGCGTCAGCAGCAGCATCAGTCAGTCGCTGCTATCTCTTCCCTCCTCTCTTTATCGCGTTGTCCGCTTGCTGCGCGCGCTTCTGCCCCCATCGTTTGCCGCTGGGTGTACACGCCGCCCCCCTCCCCCTCTTCCTGCGAGTCTCCGTTGTCAAAGCGCCGGCTCGAACTTAATTCCTTTCTTCGCTCCTCCTCCAATGCAACCCCTGTGCCGTGGCAATCAGAAAGCCAGATCGGTGGCGGCGCATCTGTATATGTGCACCGCCCGAGCCGAAATTGCCGCTGCCGTTCGCCACTGCGAAATTATCTGCCAGTTCTTTCTGAGCCATGAGCGAGACGACCGGTGGAAGTCCTCCGTATGCTGCTGCTGCTGCTGCTAAACGAGCTGCCAGAGGAGACGCCCAGCGCCGTCGCCGCCAGAATCCAGAGCAGTAAGCGAGGCTGAAGCAGAAGCTCATCGCCGCCGTCGAGAAGACCCTGCCGTTCGCACCGCCGAAGCGGAGGCTCATCGCCACCGTCGAGAGCAACCAGGTGTAAGCGAGGCTGAAGCAGAAGCTCATCGCCGCCGCCGAGAAGGGAGTCTTTGTTAAAGGAATACGTGTGAAAAATAAAAAAAAAAATTCTGTGATAGCGCATACATGTGTTGCTCGATTTCTTTGCCTGAATCTACCGAAAAGGTGAAACAGCTTATTTGCTGCGCTCAAATTTCGCGTTAGGAAGTAACGTAATCGTCGGTAATTTTTTTTGCTATTGTTCCAATTCAGAAACCATTTTCATAATAATAATAACAATAGTTGGTTCACAGGAAGGGAAAGGCGCAGTATCTGTCACACTTGTTTCTGTGGAACCCTGAACCGCGCCGTATGGGAAGGGAGGAAGGTGGGAGTGAAGGTGGAAAGAGAGAAAGAGGAGCCGTAGTGGAGGGCTACGGAGAAATTTCGACCACCTGGGGATCTTTAACGTGCACTGACATCGCACAGTACACGGACGCCTCTTCGTTTCGCCTCCGTCAAAACGCAGCCGCCGAGATCAGGTTCGAACCCGGGCACTCCGGGCAGTAGTCGGGCGTCTTACCAGTGCACCACCCCGGCGGGGCAGAAAACATTTTCAATGGTTTAAATTCATTGTAATGTGTGCCATAATACAACTAGAGGGAGTGGGTTCATACATATTGCATGCATTAACAAACAAATAAAATTTTTACTACCCAGAATACGCCTACAGCACCCCGTTTGTGGTGCCCCTGGGCAGTGTAAAAGGTTCACGAGCCAAAACGCCGGACACTACAGCAGGCCACCCGCAAGAGCTTTGTTGCTAGTGCATTCACCAAGTGTCCGACGCTGGCGCAGTTGTCTATGATACTGTGCACAGTATAAAAATGTTCCCATCGTACATGTCTAGCAACTGCGGGGAAATAAATAACGTAACTGAAGGAACACCTTTCCAGAAACCTTAAAATGCACACAGAATGCCTAAAAAAGGCTACAGCTGATTTTGTGACGACAACCTTATTACCGTGAGCTGAACAAAAACATTCCACAGACACGAGATAGGAACAGTTGGCGTCACTACCAGAAACACTGGTTTATATATAATAATTGATGAATGATATTTGGATTGATAAAATGTTTATTCGGGGCCTGCAGTAGAACAAAAACTTGCCAAATGAGTTTGCCCCCACAGCACTATTGGTATGCTGGTGCACTGAATCGTCCCAGTTTTGCCCAAAACATTTATTCTACCAGTGCCCTTGAACAGGCATTTTTGTCGGCTAAGAAGAGAGAAGAGCTACAAATTGCCATCGCATGAGATCTCTGGTGCCAAATATAGAGATAAAGCTTGAGAACAGAGCGTTTCCACACTGCCCATTTCCAACACCATGAGGGCAAAGTTTTTACTAGGCACCAATCTACATTTTCTATTAACAGGAGGGCCGGTTCCGGCAATAATACGCACCGTGCTGAGAAACGCTGCTCAATACGCATTGCTAATAGCAACATTTCAGATACAAACAGTTCTGTGAATCCTTATTTCTCCAATGAATGGCCTTGTTACAAAATACAACCTGTGTGATGGTACTTGTTGTTCAGATTGGTGGGAATGAGGGGTGATAAAATCAATATAATAATTTATACAAACTGCATTTTAATACTTCCAAGTGCCCTAGCTGTTACTCATAATCAGTCACGGGCAGTTGGCAAGGATGAAACAGAAATGGGCAGAAAAAATGATACCATAGCAGCCAAACGGTGATTCAATCTTACGGCCACTGCTAAGGAAAAGTAACAACAAGGCAAGGCTACTTGGCAAGAAGAAAAAAAAACACTGCGCAGGAAACCGTAGCTTCATTTCTTACACTTTCCACCAGTATGAAAGATTAGAAAGAAACATTATTAGTTCAAGTACTTTGCACATAATAAAGTTTATGAACATGAAAGGTGAAAGAACGGCTTTGCAAGTAAGAACTCGCGTGATGTTGAGCTTTTTTTATTCAGCTTGTTTAAAAATACAAATAAAAATCTGGATCTAGGTCAATAACAAGAAATTATGCTTCATGAAATAGGTGGCAGAAAAGGAAACAAGCATGACACGAAAAATGCTGCACTTGAAAATGAAATTTTGCAGGTATTACCAAAGCTTAGGAAAAGTTTTATACCTCACCTTGTAGGAAGCAAATGCTGTTCCCGAGACCAGAATTTCTTAACCATCAGTATATTAAAAGCGCATTAAACATAGGACAGAGGATGGCGACAAAACGGGGTATGCTTGCAGCTGAAATTTTATTCAGAAACTTTCGTAGCCTTTATAGACAGCTGGCACTTGTGATCTCACAATCAGGTCAGATAAGACGAATAGGAATTAGCCAGATAAAAACGACGCGCACGTGGAAGTGAACAAACCAGCTCAACATAAATTATATGAATTTTACATGGAAACGTTACCAGGAAGTTAAAGGCTTGAATATGCGACGGCCGCAAGTGGAAGCAGGAAATAAAAAACCCCTGGAGGAGGGAACCAAATGTACGTGAAAATGAAATGAACAAATTGTCAAAAACTCTACGGGGCAAGGAAATTCAATTTCTTTTGGGAAGATGAAAACAGATGGCAAGCTAACACACTGAATCGGTTGCAAGTGTAGGATAGAAACCGCCTCTGCGATCTCTCTTTAAAGCGTCCCTCTCTTCCCATAATCATAGCCCGGCTGAACTGAGGTCAACAGCATCAGCACCTACAGTTGTAAAGTCAGACTTGAACCCCTCGCCTACCCAAGTAACGTGCGTGCTCTCGTCAATGATCTTTTAAGGACCTACCAGTTTGTCCAATAAAAATTTCCAAACTGATGGGAATCTTGTAAATGACCCCTGTTGTGCATGCAACACTTGTTTTCTTCCATGTGCATCTTGCCAAATATGCTCAATTTTGAGTCACCCTTTCCCACAAGACTGCACATCTAGAAAGTTTACAAGATGCAGAAAAAACTATATCAATGCCTTATTTGCCCGAAATCATTTCAGGATTATGTGAACTACTATGTAGATAAAAAGTGACTTAGCTTTTTCTTGCTGGCTAGTTCTTGGGAGGCGGTTTCTTTTTCGTATTGCGAAGCTTATTCGCCACGAATTCAAATAACCCCATTTAACCAATAACTCGGATAACCTGCCTACGCCAGTCGCAGCACTTGAAGGCACAACATATGTATGCATGACTTTGCATGCATGAAAAAAAAAAGGAGTCTATATACAGCTTTAGTACCATGGAATGCGAGAAATTGAAAAGACATTTTATTCGAAAAATTAAAAAATTTATAGCATGCATCCGCGGGCTGTCACAAATAATTTAGATTGATTTATTATTGGCTGCTGCAGGCTGAGTGAAAACGGTACTGAACGCCTTTTCCATACGCGCGGAGTAACTGAACGTAAGTGAACATGCAGATGCAGATACGAATTCGGAGTATGCTAGGACACGTAACGCTACCAGACGACGGACGAACAACCAAACTGCTCCGCGCTGCACAACGTTATTTCTGGAAGCAAATATTTACATCCTTTTTTTTTTGTTTTTTTTTTTGGGTGGGGGGGAATTTTATATATAAGGAATAAAAGTTGTTTGTGTAGTGCTGTTGTATGTTTTGGAGTGTCGATCCTTCTGTTTTTTTGTTTTGTATTTTTAATTAAGCCAGATGAAGTGGAGCCGTCATTTTTCCTTCGAAGATTGCCCCGTGATGACGGAGTAGAAAAGCAGCCTCAGTAAACTTGCGCTTCCTGGCTTGCGCAGGTGTCGACCTATTGCTCTATAACTCCATATTAAACGTCCTCTCATGGCCACCGCTGCTGCCAAAGTCTGCTGCCACATTACTCTGCCAGCGCTTTTCTTCCGAATAACATTGTAGAAAAATCACACAACGACATAGAATTCCAATTTAGGAACTGAAAGTCCAGAACGACGCGCTTTCTGTTCTCTCTCTTTTTTTTTTTACAGGCAGAGCTCGCGCTTAGCTTATTATACTGATGCGGAGAACTACACCATTTATTTTCTTTTGGCCAATAACTTTCAACTGGTAGGTAGGCTTTTATTTCACATGAGGAAGTCATGCGTGTAGTTCCGCAAAAGTATGGATCAAAAACGAACTGTTTGTCTTCACTCCAATAGAACCTTTTACGTCAATAAAAACAATGATATGATGTTCTCACTGAGTGAGGAAAACTGTGCCGTTAAATGCCAGTAGAATGTTTTGATCCAACACACTGCAATGACGCTCATTATAATTTTCTACCTCGGACTGAGCTCGAGCGTATACATTTCATCATGAGACAAAAGCTCCGAAGCATAAGTATTATTAGATCTGAATGATTTTGGCCTTGAAATAGACATGCGTGGAATTTTATTTTTGCTCGCTGGCGGCTAAGTGGGCAACTTGTTCGATGTTGCGGTAGCTAAAAGAAAACTCATTGGCTCCGGTGATTTTGTTTTTTCAGATTTATCAAACATGACAGAAGATTCGCACTCTCGCTCAACTAAGGTACCAATTGACGCATTCTGGAGATGTATTCTTCTGCAGGGAGTTTTTGTGAAGTACTCATTATATCAGCAGGACATAACTAAGCCAATAGGAAGCAAACAAAACCTAAAACCTCACCATAAACGGATATGTTGAAGTTTACGAAATAATAAAACTCACGTAGAATGCTAACGACCTTCTCCCCCAACTTCCTTTCTAGGTAGTCTTTCGCATATCACACTTAATTGCTATTGCCATAAATAGATTTCAGTTCGATCCTTTGAGGCGACAAAAAATGTTTGTGGGGAAAGGTAAAATTCTTTCCTTCTACGAAAGATTCTTGAATAACAATTGAACCCTTCAAGAATTGAATTTGCTGGCTATTAGCAAGGTTTCCCTTGTATTATGCTATATACTATACACTATAGCCTTGCACTATGGCTATATACGTATTTGTGATAGAGCAAGAAACGCTATATACTAAAAGCCATTTACGTGGTTATGAAGGGTATCATGTATTTTCACACTTTCCGGCAAACAGGATTTCCACAGCCCATATTTAGGGACAGAAGCGGACAACACGGTTCAGTTCCTTACTTTTTTTTTTTTTTTTTGATGAAAAGAATTTACAGCTTGGTATTACTTTGAGCTCTCAAAATACAACTGGTGATACAAAAAAAATTATTTTAAGAACGACAGTTCACTTCCTTTCATCAGTAGTTTCAAAGTGTGTGTGTGTTTATTTTTCTATGACTGTTAAATGCAGACTGAGTTAAAGACCCTACAGCTCTGTCTGCATATTTTAGCTACATGGCACAGCTTTTCGTCAATTTTCGGCTTTGGGAAAATAAATGGTGGGATGCGCCATTTTTGCACGTGGTTGAGCAAATCTGAAGAGAAAAGGACATCCGGAATTTGAAAATGAAGCCGAGCCTTTCTCACAAACGCTTGTAATAATTTCTGTTTCAGCAATCGTCAAAGACAAAAACGTCATTCTTTATAAAGTAGTCGGATTGAGATAGCCTCCCCCAAAAAGAGCAGCTTTTTTGCTATATCTCAGAGCACAGGGTATTTGTCGCAGCCACCAGAAATGCATTTTTTTATTTTTTTCACATTGCCAATTTTCCTCCCCATTATTCAGCTGTTATCACTGCAATTTCAAACACGTGTCGCCGATAGAGGTGCAATCACTGTAATCAGTTTGAGCCTGTTTACAAAAAGGATATTCTCGCCAATGTCATCTCGGCACTTTTCTTCTGGGTTCCCGCGAAAGTAACAGTAACTAAATGTCCTGAAGCGACACTATGTAAAGCTAATGATGAGCTACGAGAGCCATTGTTCTTGTTTCAAAGCATTTATACAGTGACGCTGAATGTGCTAGCTGAGAACGTGACAATAGTAAATGTATACTTATTTTCACTCATAAGTGAACCGCTGGATATGTTATCGCCGACCGAAACCTTCACAATGGCTCAGCAGTAATATCTTGAAAAAGCAAAACCCACACGGCGCATATAGACAAATGCAGGACCATACCACTCGAGTATAAAACGCTAAAAAGAGAACCATTTCTACACAGGCATGAAATGACGCTCACTGCAAGAACTTCCCTGTCGTTTGTGTGACGTAAGCTGTCACCGCTTCGGTGCAGACTAGGCTGGATTGCACGTGTTCTTCCACTCCTAAAGCAGGTGTAACCTCGCTGCGCTCATCTGGCCTAGAACGTCGCCAGCTTGCCACATAATTTTCGCAACCTACGAACGCTATGGCTTTCACTACATGGGATACGCTTTTCCTCCTCCGAACAAAAACGCCACACTATTTTATTCAAACGTCCTTCTTCTAGCCGTCCAACACCAGGAGGAAAAATCGACTGCACAGTATATATGTATGCTACAACGGTAGACATCGCCTTCTTGTATGTGATCAATATGGCTTAAACAATTCAGTCGGTCAAGAATTAGCTGTCTATAATAGAGTGTTTCCCATTAACCCGTCCGTCCGTCCATCCGTCCATCCACCCACCCTACATACATACATACATACATACATACATACATACATACATACATACATACATACATACATACATACATACATACATACATACATACATACATACATACATACATACATACATACATACATACATACATACATACATACATACATACATACATACATACATACATACATACATAAATACATACATACATACATACATAGATGTCAGTGCACGTTAAAGAACCCCAGGTGGTCGAAATTTCCGGAGTTCTCCACTACGGCATCTCTCATAGCCTGAGTTGCTTTGGGACGTTAAACCCTACAAACCAACCAACCAACACAAATACATACATACATACACACATACATACACATACATACATACATACATACATACATACATACATACATACATACATACATACATACATACATACATACATACATACATACATACATACATACATACATACATACATACATACATACATACATACATACATACATACATACATACATACATACATACATACATACATACATACATACATACATACATACATACATACATACATACATACATACATACATACATACATGCGTCAATAGATACATCCATCCAACCGTCCGTTAACATCCATCCATGCATTCAACCATCCATGTATCATCTATACATCCATCCATACTTCCATCCATACATCCATCCTTCCAATCCATTAATCCGTCCATGGATATTTTTCATGATCGATATACTAGCTAGCTTTTCAGCAGTTCTTTTTTTTTCAAGAGGTACCGCAACTTCATTAAACTGTCGAGAATTGGTTATGGTGACATGAGCAATATTCCGCATACTTGCGTTGGCGGTGTGGCACTGTTTAAGAGCAGCATTTTGTGTCGCGTAAAGTCAGTCGAAAAGTTAGGGCGAAGATAAAGTGGAACTGAATTAGCATTGTTGACGGTTTAATAATGTGTGGATAAATGATCACTGCGAACTGAATAGCAGCTATAGCAGGTATAGCAGGTATGATGACACGAGTAGCCCTGGGCTGAATGACGAAATAACCAAAGCACAGAAAACAACCTGAATTCAGGAATCAGTTTTTGGGTAAGATGTGCGCGTGTTTACATGATGTGTTTGCTATTTGGTATACTCATTTCTTGTAGTAACTAATAATAAGAAAGTTCAAATTAAATTCAACATTAAGTTGCTACCTGAATGACGAAAATAAAGAAACTGACACAGCTCTTACCTCCATTAAAGTGCAAAAGCGCTGCTTCAGTTGCATCTCTATTCTTATCTTTACAATTTGCGTAATGCAGAAGATATTTCTCTACAACGAAGGCATAATGAAGAAAAATGTGCGGAAAACACGGAATATGCACACACGCACACACACAAACACGCACGCACAAAAGCGCTAATTCGCATGCGTAGCAAAACCAGAGCCAAACGTGTAGATACCGGTAGGCAATAAGGGAGTAATAATTCATTCACATCTACCCAAGTGCAGCCATATGGCTCAAAAGAAAAGCTATGGAGGTTTCTCAGAAACTTCGTAGTAAAAGAAAATTTCGTCCTGGTCCTGGGATTAAACCCATGACGACCGCTTTTCCGGGGCAGTCACTTTACCAACTGAGCTTACCCAAGACGATCAGCCGAACAGACGGTAGGGCAAAAGCGAATTTATCAATAACTCCAAGCTAGGAATGGTTTGGCCGAATATTTAGGGGAATCCCTCAAGGTGGAGCAGGTTTTTAATAAAGACTAGACGCATGGGGACGCTTGGGTGTATGTCAATTAGTAATTAGTCTCTTAATACAAATCTACTCCACCTTAGGGGATTCCCATAAATATACTGCCAACAACGCTCATATCTTCGACTTATTAGAGACCTTTAGTTTAGCGATGCCGCTTACCACGGCCGTCTACCGCTACCGCGCAACGTCAGCACAGCACGCGCTGATTGATCCCCGCGTTCGACGTCCGCTGAAATTTGGCAGCAATGTGGCGCCATCGGTCGCCATTGGGGTGATCTGCGCATGCGTACTGACGCTCGCGCAGAAGCAGTAGGCGGTAGCGGTAAGCATTAGCGCTAAACTAAAAGTCTCTATTGATCAATTCGCTCTCGCCCTACCATCTGTTCTACTGACCGTCCTGGTTAGTTCAGCCACAGCCTCCTATATTAAACATGCCGGTCAAGCACAGCCGGTAGAGATTGTTATTTAAAAGCACGGGTTGTTCGGCTGATCGTCTTGATTAGCTTGATTCAAGTCAGGCTCAGCAGACTCCTTCCAGGGTTCGTGGTGTCGTCATGTCAAAGTATGTGCGGTGCCGTGACTGGATATCTGCGTGAAGTTATGCTTGCTTATAGGTTGTTAAATGTGCGTTTCTCTCATGAATATCTGTGCAATGTCACCAAGAAGAAACTCTATAGAGACCTCACTGACATCATGCTTCCCCAGCCATTGTACCGTTTTCCATACCGTGGAGGCCCCGGACAAGACGTCCTTAAAAGAGTTAAAAGAATGCCGGTAATATCTTCAGTCAAAACTTTTTTCTTTAAATTGTACACTAACACGCTACCCGTTAAGACATGGCTTCATAGTAAAGGCATCTTCGTACCCTGGACTACCAATTGTTTTTATGCAAAAAAAACCTGAAACAATAGAGCATGTTTTTCTTGACTGCTGGGACCCAATGTTTCACTGGGATGTTTTACAGCGCACGCTTAAGAAACAGTTACCACTCGATCCATATGGAATAAGGTTCTTGCCGATAGAAACATCAGAGGATATACCATATGATTTGATTATGCTTCTGGGCCTGCACTCAATATGGAAAACGAGGATGCGATTTGAACATGCTGATCTTGTCGTGCGTCCTGTTCGCGAGCATTTTGTTGAAAGTGTCGTTTCACTAAGAGAGTGTTACCGAGCACTCCCTGATCCACCAGAATGTATTACCTTGCATGATGTTTTGGTGTCGCTGAGAGAATTTTAATCCGTGTTTGCCGAAGCCTGGCTTGCGCGTTTTATGCACTGTATTTCTGATTTCACTTTCAAATGTCAAAGTCGGCAATAAAGAAAACAAAAAAAATGGCTTGATTAGCTCAGCTGATAGAGCTACTGCCCCGGAAAGGCAGTGGTACCGGGTTCGATCCCTGAACAAGGATGAATTTTTTTTAACAATGAACTTTCTGGGAAAGCTGTATAATTTCCCTTTGGAGCCGTATGGCTGCGCTTGGGTGGATGCCAATGAGTAGCTACTTCCTTATTACAAATGTACTCCACCTCGTGGGATTCTTCTAAATATTCTACCAACATCACTCCTATCGTCGAGTTATTGACCAGTTCGCTCTCGCCTTACAATCTGTTTTGCTGACAGTGCTGGTTCGCTCAGCCATAACATCATATATTACATGCCCGGTCAAGAACAGCCGTTAGAGATTGTTATTTAAGAGCACGGGTTGTTGGCGCCGCTTCGCGGGATGCACCGAAAGCAAATTCCTCGTCGTGAGGATGCGCATTTACTCAATGAGACGCTCTCACCAGAAGACTCCCGCTGCATGCACTGTGTATAATTTTGCAGGGTGATTCCAGCCGCAACCACCGGAACCTGTTATGCTCCAGCGTTTGCACCTTTAAGGGGGTGGAATATTGCTGCACAAGCGCAAACAAATGCATGCAGATTATAAGGATGCATGTAAAAAAGCGAATTTACATCGGCAACGCGAACAATCTGGTAAAATTGTGGAAACAATCAACAAAAATGCAAGCCAGTAAAAACAGAGAAAAGCCGTACCTACAGTCTACGTACCTTTTCTGTGGAACCCACCACTGTTCGAATTTATTTCACGGAGCAGATATCTCGGTAAATGTGCTAATTTTCCAGCATGAGTTTAAGGCTTATGCGGCAGTGCGCGCACACGTTACTTCAATGGCTATATAGGTGCGCTGATAAAGTCTTTACTTTATTTAGAAGTCAATAAGATCCTTGAGCACTTTACGCAGTTAAGTGTGACTTATACATACTCTACTGTTGCTGAAAGTGAAAGAAAGAATGCAAGGATACAAGGCACTAAATTCACCTGAGCCCCACGTTAACGCGCGGCATATATAACTAGAAATGACATGCGAGGCTAGCTGCAGAGGGTCGTCTTCATTTAATTCCGCATGTATACGCCGAAAGGCATTAATAGAGCCGCTGAAAATGCGCGCATGCTGGCGTACAGGCTGCAGGCAGTGGCTAGGATCACCACACAGATGCATGGCGAATGGTCGCGTGGAGAGTGCGCTCTTGTGCTCCCCTTGAGACCGGTCGTGGCATAACGAGCGCAGTCACTAGATGATTACGATAGAGGAGGACTTCTCGCTACCTGCACATGCCAGCAAGCATTGCGATCCGAGCACCCCGTTTCGGAAAGTCTTGTCAACGCAGTGAAGGCCTAGTTTTTTAGCTCGTCGTGAAGTGGCGCTTACATCTTTGGCTCTCTGCTCCCACCCGCAAGCTCGAGCTCCTTCAGGTGCAGTGAAGAAGGCGATCCGAGAAAACCACGAGGCGCAGCTAATTAGTACAGCATTTGCGAATCGCAAAGGCAGATGTACCGCCATTACTGGAGGGATTTTTGTCGCTCTCTTCGCTGGTGTTTTTACGGCACGCCTCGCACACACAATTTATTTCGATGCATATATGATACTTGCGAACTTGAAATGATTCTTTTTGCCTGGAAAAAACTTCCGAACTCGGTCTTTAGGAGCGCAGGAGAGTGATACCTTCCTTCTGCTGGGCCCTTATCCACGGCTGCAGCAACGTAGAAAGCGTTCTTTTAAAAAAAAAAGCGTATAGTTATGCTGTATTTGCTTTGCCCAAAAGTGCACAAAATATTCAACATAGCTGATTAAGGTACCAATCTGGAGTTACATTCGAAGGGAATGAGGGAGCTGGTCTCTGGACATATTTTCGGTAGGCGTTTAAATAAATTAACAACAAGCATATTTGTAAGAGGTAGTGTCTTAATGCGGACAGAGGACGCTAAATGTCATCCTGCGTGCCATTGTCCTGCAGGGACACTAGCAGAATTGGCAGAAAGCATAACGTATACTAAAGAATGTGCTATCGCTAGCGACGCACAGCACCGGCCGCTATATCGCCGCAGCGCGGTCGCACCGACGGAGTACATTCTTAAGCCGCAGTCTTGAACGCGACGGTCGGCATCCTTTGATCTCAGCGCCGGTAAACGGGAATGGGTGATATAGGAGGCTATGGCTCAGAAGGTAGAGCGACTGCTCCGGAAAGACGGTGATCCCGGGGTACAGACCCCGTCAAACTGAATTCATTTGGCTTTTTCTTTGTACCCCAGTCATCTTTATATGCATACATGCAAATAAACTTGCATTGAATTGAATTAACCAAGATGAGTTTTATTTGACCATGAAGAAAGCTAAATAGTCTTCCTCTGTAGCCGTATGGCAGCGTTTCGGTGGATGTCAATGAATAATTACTCCTTTTTACAAAATGTACATCACCTTGGGGGATTCCTCTAACTATTAGACCAACACCGGTGGGCCATGAGCTAATAAAGCATGTCGAAAGTGATAGGCACATACAACGGTTCCACGCTGAATCCGATCAGCAGCAACCACAAAGAGAAGAGCCGTAACAGGGGCCGTTTTTTATCGCTAAGGAACTCACCCTTTTTCGAAGAGGGCACTAAGTCCGTGCTTACGCAAGCATCGTATACGTCTTAGTAACCTTGAGAGCTTGTACTATTTCCAGGGCCAGCCTGTCGGATGCACTCTAGGAAACAACCGTGGAACGAAGGAGAGAACAACACACCTGTTTCTTTTTCTTGTTACCGTTATCAGTGTGCCAAGGCAATGCAAACACAGATTTGAGCCAACATATGATGCCAGGAAACTGGCATGCTCTCTGAGCCTCCCACTGAGGAAACACGTAGTCTGTGCTATGTATACAGCGCCAAGCTGAGTGGAATCCCTTACGAGGCATCAACAGCGCAGGAAACATAGTTTGGTGTTTTGTTCCGCATACTATTAACTTTTTCGTTTTGCGATGGCGCTTTTATAGGTTGCAGCGATTATATCCAGATATGCGTCATAAGAATTGTGATATATTCTTTCTGAAAGTGTTCCAATCGGTTTGTCTCATCTTAATCATTTCACGCGACAAAAATGGCGAAGTAGATCTAAAATTCACATCTTGCACTGAAAAATCTTTTAAAAAATTTCAGCTAGAAAGCATTCAGTTTCCGCTCTAAAATGTAGATTTACTGTCCATTTAAGCTATATTATTTTAATTTTATGAGTCGAATTCAAGACGCCATCAAAAGCGCTTTGTCGAAGAGATCCTGTGTCGTCTTCGCATTGGGCACACACACCTGACGCACAATTTCTTATTCCTGAAGCACGAGAAGCCTACATCTGGTGCGTGTGGGCACTAGCTCTGAGTCAACGATATTCTGGAGACATTTACAAAGCTTCAGAAAAAAAAAACATTTCATTTACAAGTTCATTGTCTCTGCAATAAACACATTCCAATCCAATCAAGCCTTCTGCTGGGAAAACGATTTCTTGTCAAATTGCTATGTCTTCTCAGCGTTTTTAAGAAAAAAATTCAATCTTCTAAACGAACTCTTTCTGTTCTTTAATAAAAGTTTTTCCTAACACATCACATAATCAACCCAATAGTTGTCGCATGATGGCCTTAGTTGCCTATGTGCCATAAAGCCCAATATAATACAATTTTCTGTCCCGTAAATATAAGAAGTATATTTGATGCTGCAACAATTTTACTAAATACACATACAGTTCAGAACGATATCAAAAAATCTCAGACGTTTTAACAAAAATTATTTACGTTCGCTGGTGCAGCGGATGAAGCGAGCAAAACATGCAGTATTTTAATTATATCGGTGGAAAAAATCTGCTGGTATTTTTTTTCAACTCTCCAAAGATAATTGACTTTCTTCGATTCGGGACTTTTGTTTTCAGAGGAAAGCTTCACTTCCTTTCCCACTTCATTTCATAGTATTTTCGTTTTTGCCGTAGTTCAGTGCTATGCGCGTATAACGGCACTGTTATATCTGCCCATCCGAAACATGACGCTGCATTAGCGTAGCTCTTTGGCTATGAAACATGAAAAGGGTGGACGTTTCACTCTTTAAAATGCAGACTGAACTCATACTACAAGCTGACAAGTGATCACAAAGTTGAGTTTGACGCCGAACACTTCTTCGAAACAGTTAGAAATTTTCTGTTCTAGCAATATTCCAGAGCTAAAAAAGCTTCACACTACAGGGTGTTTCAAGTTTTAAATACCTTTTCCCGCCGCGTTGGGGCATTGGTTGAAATACTCGACTACTGTACCAAAGTACCCGGGTTCAACTCCGACCGCCGGCTACTGCGTTTCGATGGTGGTGAAACAGAGTGGCGTCCGTGTGCTGTGCCATATCAGTGCATGGTAAACAATCCCAGATGGTCGAAATTTTCATAGTCCTCCACTACGGCGTCTCCAATAGCCAGAGTCGCCCTAGTACGTTGCACCCTACAAACCAATCCAAACCTAAATACTTCTTAGGAAATGTGGGTTCAGAACAGAAAAACATACTTGCAGAATAAATCCCACTGACTCAGCGCGCACAGTATGCTGCTAACTCACAATATCTAGCTAATAAAATAACGCCTACTAACCAGCTATTTTATTTGTTGCAGTTTGGTGGCTAGTCCGAAATAAGAAGTTCGAAGCCGTGAACAAGACGATGCCATGTCAGTTTTTCAAACTTCATAATCATCATCATCAGCCTGACTATACCCACTGCAGGGCGAAGGCCTCTCCCATGTTTCTCCACTTAAGCCGGTTCTGTGCTAGCTGCATCCACTTGACCCCTGCGAACTTCTTAATCTCATCCGCCCACCTAACTTTCTGCCGCCCCCTGCTACGCTTTCCTTCCCTTGGAATCCAGTTTGTTATCCTAAGCGACCATCGGTCCTGCCCATGTCCATTTCTTCTTCTTAATTTCCACTAGAATGTCGGTAACTTGAGTTATTTCTCTGACCCACTCTGCACGCTTCCTATCTCTTAATGTTACCCCTACCATTTTTCGTTCCATAGCCCTCTGGGTTGTCCTCAACTTAAGTAGAACTCTCTTGGTTAGCCTCCACGTTTCAGCGCCATAGGTGAGTACAGGTAAGATGCAACTGTAATATACGTTCCTCTTTAGCGATACCGGTAATGCCAAATGCGCTCCATCCCAATCTTATTCTTCTTGTTATTTCCTTTTCTTGGTCCGGATCTGCGGTTACTACCTGCCCTAAGTAGACATATTCGCCTACTATACTTCCAGTACTTCGCTACCTAATGTAAACTGCTGTTCCTTCCCGCTAATAAAATAACGCCTACTAACCAGCTATTTTATTTGTCGCAGTTTGGTAGCTAGTCCGAAATAAGAAGTTCGAAGCCGTGAACAAGACGATGCCATGTCAGTTTTTCAAACTTAAAAAAACTGAAATTCTCAAGCCCTGCAGAGCGGGGAAACGTTCCGTACGAAACTGAAACTGACCGCAAGAAATTGAGCATGAAGCTCTGTACCAAAGCGGCGTCCGGTAATGGCATGGGTAGTGGAAACAGAACTCTGTTCGAAATGCAAGCGTTCGTGTAAGTATACAACCGTCCACTTCTTTACAGCACCGCGAGTCCATCAACTACCCGAGCGGCACACAACTGGAGCAAAGCGAACATCAGGAGAGGGAACGAAGTTTGGAGTGGGGCAAATTATGCTGCTCGGGCGAGTATCGTCTGTTCGATCAGAAGCAACCACTAGAATCAAGTTTCATTACCTAGTTCTGAGAGCGCTTCTTCTATCTGATGTGTCCTTGTTGCTTTGACTGGTGCAAACTTTGACTTTCCAAGTACTACACTTGTCTCCGGTTTGACTTGCGGATATTGTATCGAGGAAGATTCTTTGAAATTATTTAATGTGCCGATATTGAATGATCTCTACTATAAATGTTTCGAAACGAGCTATTGAAAATCGTTTTTGGGCAGACTAGGTTGTTTAACGGAAATCTATGTTATTTGCAGATATCATTCACACTGTATACAGAAGATAAAAACAAGTAGTGGCAGCTTCTGTGCGCGCACACACATACGTACCAGCCGATAGTGCGCAGGCTTTTTCGAGCTAATCAGAACAGCATAGCAGGCTAGGCTCACTGCACCATTGGGAATTGTGGGCATGTCTTGCCCTCGCCGACTTGTAATCTTTTACGTCTTCCGGTGCAGCAACGCCAGGCCGTCGATGGTCGCGCGGTTTTCTCAAAGAATCAGCCTGCTGTGCATTGTTTTTCTTCGCTGCTCGGTTCAAGAAGAACTGTAGTAATTGCCAGCAGTCTGGTCGCTAATGTTAAAAGCAACCGACTTTTCGAATGGCTCAGACCACTCCGTCATTGCCGCATTCATTACCGAATAGGGTTTAAGTGGCAGTATAATGTCTTCTCGGGAAGGAGCCTCGGGAAGGAACAGCACTTTACATTAGGTAGCGAAGCACTGGAAGTAGTAGGCGAATATGTCTGCTCAGAACAGATAGTAACCGCAGATCCGGACCATGAAAAAGAAATAACAAGAAGAATAAGATTGGGATGGCGCGCATTTGGCAAGCACTCGCAGATTATGACTAGCAACTTACCGGTATCGCTGAAGAGAAAAGTATACAACAGTTGCATCTTACCTGTACTAACCTATGGGGCTGAAACATGGAGCCTAACCAAGAGGGTGCTACTTAAGTAGAGGACAACTCAGAGGGCAATGGAACGAAAAATGGTAGGGGTAACATTAAGAGATAGGAAGCGTGCAGAGTGGGTCAGAGAAATAACTCAAGTTACTGACACTCTAGTGGAAATCAAGAAGAACAAATGGGCATGGGCAGGACATGTAGTGCGAAGAGAGGATAACCGATGGTCGCTTAGGGTAACAAACTCGATTTCAATGGAAGGAAAGCATAGCACGGGGTGGCAGAAAGTTAGGTGGGCGGATGAGGTCAAGAAGTTCTCAGGGGTCAAGTGGATGCAGCTAGCACAGAACCGGGTTAATTGGAGAAATATGGGAGAGGCCTTCGCCCTGCAGTGGGTGTAGTCAGGCTGATGATGATGATGATGATTACGATGATGATAATAATGATAATGTCTTCTAGGTACTATAGTTGCAGCTTCTCCTAACCTTTGGATTGCTTCTTCCTCGGCATCATTCATCGGTGTTTTGCACTTCTAAATGCTTCTCGCCGACCGCGGGTATAGCACTGGCATGCAGTTTAGCCAGTTCAGAAAAATGATAGGCTCACTAATGTCACCAGGACACGTTCATCCTAAGCGGACAGGAAGGTGGCAATGCCAAACCGTCTCCACGCGTCGCCATCGACAGCATCGAAAATGGAAAAGCAAGTGACATTTTACGTCGGCCAGAGATATCATATCGATATTTTAGCCAAGCAACGATATCTCTGTCCAGCAACATAAGTATAACGATGATGCTTTTACTTGTAATGACATCTGGAATACTGCAAATACCTCCTGCCTGCCAATACATCAGTGACTTCTATAGCAATACTTGGAAAGAAAATCACATGTGGTGCATGTACAAAAAAAAAACGGATCACACGACTTAACGATATAGGAACGAAACTATGAAATAACAAATAAATGATAAGTTATTGCTTCATGAAGTGAAACTTGCGGTCTAATATGTTTGCAGTTCTTGTGACACATATATTACACAGCTGGTACTGCTGCGCTCTAACCTAGTTACGGTTCTTCGTATTTTTTTTCACTCACAAAGCGGGAGGAACAGCTCCACGAATATCTGTCGTAGGGTACCGCAAGCTTTCCATGTGATTTTAGCTACATCTCAAAAGTTAAGTTACCTGCTGGTTGGGAGCTTCCTTTTCTTCCTGGGTTTCCGGTCTCTGTAATTCTTGCCATCTTCTTGCGATTCTCGGAGATTTCTTAAGTATCAGGAATTCAAAAAGACATTGCACACAATTGGAGGCAGCACTACCTACATTGCAACTCGAAGTTGAGATCTAAAACCAAGGACAATCACTAAGTAGATGCCGAATTGTCACTCCCTGCCTACAGTCCTCGCACACTGAGGAGCCTGGCATTGCGAGGAGACGGGTATGGAGATTTGTGAACATCTTTTCCACTCACAGGCGGCAAAACAGCGTAGCCGCGCGGTCGCAGAGACCGGATGGTGTAGTAAATTCAAGTGGCCGAGGTGGCCAAACGGTATGTCAATGTTTCGACGGTAAAGCATCGTGCTGACGTCAAGTTTCGACAAACCATTCGCCTATGAATTGGTGCGTCTTCCTTGTCTGACGTATCTAGATAAAGTTGCCACTGTCATGCTGTAGCGTCTGCGAAGCCATTTCCAGCATGCGATGGTCCGGGTGTCCACTGAAAGATTGTGTCATTACCTTCTTCAGGTGGCAGTTGTTGCTGGTATCGTTTCCCCAAAACTAGTTTGTTGATATCGCCATGACATAAGACAGATTTGAGACATTGTAGCGCGGCTTTTTTATCACACATTACCGCTCGTTGAAGCAGTGTGTTTTGAACGATCAACTTCACAACTACGCGAAAGGTGCACAGTACTGTCCCTGTAGACCTTGTTCTATTCGAAATTAAGTAGTCTATAGTTGTTTATTTTGCAGGAGTGACCACTGGACAAGACTAACTTCTCGATGAGACCGAACCATTCCTATATACGCCAGTGGAGGCACAAACTTCCCTGTAGAGTAAAATACGGTGTGAACTGCCTAAGTATCTACATATAGACAACTAAGATTTCTTCTACATCCTGGGAACTGTAAGATGCGCACATTGGTCCTCCTGATACCAGCAAAGGCACTGGAGCTAGCTCCCGGGATTACCTATATGAGCTTTACGGTAGGCGGACAGTCCTCGTTGTTTGCAAATGTAAGGCGTTTTTTCTCTATCGGGAGAAACACAAAGTGATGTTGAGGAATTCTTGTCGGATGGTGTATGTGCATTCTTAGAGTATCGAGAACCATAATCATCTTTACTTGGTTGTTATAGGTTGTTATAGGTGTCATGGTTGTACCTTTATTATGTGGTTTGAGGGAATCGGAGGAATGTGCAAAAGGCGTAACCTATACTGTCTTGGAGGTACGTAAATTCGTTTTAGACGTGCTTCAAAGTACCAGTGCACGGTAACGCAAAAATTTCAAGCAGAGCGTTTTGTGCAGGTGCAATGTTAGCTGAACAGACGAGCCCTATAAAAATTCAAGTGATAATTTTGAGTAGGTGGCGATACAGATTAGGAGTGAGCCCACATGAATGCAGTTCGGGCTGCGCTATTACCTTCATCAAATAGATGGTGATGTGGTACGACCTTTATTTGCAATATTTTATACTTGCGCGCACATTCTAATAGAGATACATAAACCTTGCTTATTTACAAGAAGGAATATTTAGATGCTGCCCGCTGATATATGACCCAATAATGAAGAACCGACAAAAAGGAGCCCAAAGGCAGGTGTCTTTGTCGTGCACAAAGACGAGCACGTGTGGCATGAGCTTGGATTTCTGAGATTTCTGTATAACTCAGAACTGGAACCTGCTTTCATCACACTTCATACAATTCTCCCTCATATGCATATCGAAAACCTGCAGTAATCAGTCTCCAGTTCCTTTGCATATCAATTTTGCTGCACACATGAAACTTCACTACCAAAATTATGATTCTTAGTCTGATCAGCTACACGTTGTCGATCCACGTTCACGCAGTGCCCCGCTCTCAAATCAATTTGTCCTCACAGAGCTGCAAACTTGAATGCTTTCCCAAATTTTCGCTACCATCTTTAGCTCATCAAAAATCTCTGAACATATAAAGTTGTAATGATAAAAAGTTTCTATTCATGCCTACTGCCGTTTGCCAAATGATTACGGCCTTTGATTTATTAGAATTGAATGAGCTGATACGTGTCTATATCCACTAAGATCCCTGAGTATATGTGGAGATAAAAGCGATATGCAGTGACCACTGTGAATTTACATGGTTTGGTAGCCCACGGTTTAGCAGCTATTTTAGAGAGAAAATGGTAATTCCATTGCGCTGATTATACTATAAACGGGCTACATCTTCTATGGCAAACGCATGCAAGGGGAAAGCTATGTTACGAACCATTTTTTTTTTTTTATCTGTACCTGTGTCGCCAGTTTGTTCCAATGACGTGTGCCGCGCCCCAGACTGCGATATAGAGTTTTTTTTTTTTTTAGTTTACAGGTACACTTGCCTATTACGGACTTAAGCTTTAGATTTACAGCATCCCGTACGGAAAGGTATGTCTCGTCCACAGCACGTCTTCAGCACAACTTTTAAATTGTTGCTTGTACCTGCCATCGTAGCACATATGTTCTCAACTAAAAAACGATAATTTACACTTTCTTTTTACAGGTGTCCTATGTGTTTGAACAATGTGCTTCCAGTGTCCTGTCGTAAGGTTTTTAATTTCGGGGGATGAAAAATAAAGGTTGCTGCACTGAAATAATTGATTATGCGAAAGCGTTTGACTGCGTAGATCACAGCAGATTGTGGCAAGCTCTCCAAGAGATGGGAGTTCCAATTCACCTCATCTGTCTCCTCAGGAACCTGTATGAAGGGCAAGAGGCCACAGTCAGAACTGGGCATGGTCTTACTGATTGGTTTCCGATTGAGAAAGGAGTGAGGCAAGGCTGCATACTGTCGCCCTGCCTATTTAACCTATATGCAGAGTGCATCATGAGGAAGGCCGGTCTGGACGAGTCTTCAGCTGGAGTGAAGATTGCTGGAAAACGTATCAACAACCTTAGATATGCGGATGATACCACTTTAATTGCAGAAAGTGAAGCGGAACTCAAGAGACTTCTGATGCGCGTACAAGAAGAGAGTGAGAAGTTTGGGCTTAAACTGAACATTAAAAAGACAAAGATCATGGCGTCTTGCCCTATCAAGTCCTGGAGCATCAAGGGACAAGAAGTGGAAGCAGTGACAGATTTTCTCTTCTTGGGCTCCAAGATTACCTCGGAAGGAGACTGCACCCATGAAATTAGGAGACGCCTGCTTCTGGGAAAGAGAGCAATGGTTAGCCTTGACCGCCTAGTAAAGAGCAGAGACATTAGTCTGCCAACCAAGATCCGTATAACTCGTGCTATGGTCTTTCCAGTTGTGATGTATGGATGCGAGAGTTGGACTGTGAAAAAGGCTGACCGCCGAAGAATTGACGCGTTTGAATTGTGGTGCTGGCGAAGACTCTTGAGAGTTCCTTGGACTGCCAGAAGATCAAATCAGTCAATATTGTCGACCACAAACCCTGACTGCTCATTGGAGGGTCAAATTCTAAAGTTAAAGCTCAGCTACTTTGGTCATCTGATGAGAAGAGAGGAGTCGCTGGAGAAAGATTTGATGTTGGGAAAGGTTGAGGGTTGCCGGAGAAGGGGTAGGCAGCGAACGCGATGGTTAGATGGCATCCTCGAGGCACTGCAGATGAAGTTATGTGATGTTAGGAAGATAGTGAGAGACCGGAAAGCGTGGCGTGACATGGTCAATAGGGTCACGAAGAGTCGGACACGACTGAACGACTGAACTGAACTGCACTGAAATAAATATACCAATCTTTCTAGAACACACATTGGTCTTTTTTGACTGCACGTTAGCGAGTCTTCTTATAGTGGTAGTGGCAGAAATGATTCCCGACGAACATACCATCGGGTCATTTGCTGGGAATAAATGTTTATTATGAAAACTAGTGCTCACATAGCAACTGTACCCGCAGACATTCTGACCGGTTTTCTTCCAGCCTTCCAGCGTACAGTGAAGCTTTCAATTGTCAATAGCAGCGCGTGCATTTTTGGTCTGTCTTGTCTTCGTCTGTTTCGCTCGGAACATACATAACCTAAGCCACTTGTTCGTCTCTCCGTTTTAAAGTAATCTTGTTCACAACAGTACCTAGACTGTTCATCATCTTCCCGTATTCGAATGGAGCGAGGTTTAGGAATAGGGTCATCATTCAGAACTTCACGGAACCGGTGATGAAGCCGAGCTTGCAAAAAGAAGGGTTATTCGGCTGTTTGCAATGGCAAATTGACATAAGATATAAATTTTCCTCTTGTTGGCAAATCGAAATCAGAGACTACTTCGAAATCTTATTGTTATAAACGTAATATATAAATCAATTTAAAATTACACCCTCTTTACAGACCGATTTAGGTTGCTGCTCACCAGAGGTTTCGAGGATCCGCCATATCGTTGTAACCACCTTTTGCACCATAATAGTCAAGTATCCGGCGGGAGATATAAAGATCGATATTGTGTATGGTCCCTTCAAGTCCGTTCAAGCACCGGTCGGGTGCGTAACCGCTGCTAAAACAAGTAACTGCTAAAGGAGTTATTATTAGTTCATATTCTGTTTCTTGATAGAAAATAGATATAATAAATGGGGCTGAAGTGTCGCTTTTCATGCTAGATATTTTCTTGAAATTAATGTACTGAAGAGTCTCATCAAGCAGGCTACCTTTTGCAAGTTCCCTAGCAATCGCGACAGGTGACGCCTCCTCTAGTTTGTGGTAAAACTGTAGCCAAGATTAGCCGTTTTTTAGTTTAGCCTAGTTTGGTCAATCCAATCCCACTCAAAATTTTCTAATGGCCTACAAGAGCGCCCGAAGAAGATCGTGAATTATAGATTCAGGAAACAATATCGCTGATGCTGTGGACGCTGAACAGCTTTGGCGCTCGACTGTAGATCCCTAGGACTCGGGTTTGACCCGGACCGCGAAGCCTGGCTTTCATAGGAACGAAACGAAAAGGCCAGTGTACTGTGTGACGTTCGAACTACCGCTGGTAAAAATTTCTGCAATCCCCCATCGGCGTCCCTCACAGGCGACGTCAATTTGGGACTGTAAACTCCTTACACAAACCAAACCTTATAATGGACGTTCTTGCACATGGTGAAAAGTATCTGAAACGTTTCAAGCATCGTATCCAATTGTATTACGCTTTTACAAGGGTGATGTTAAGGTCTTGAAGAAACGAAATAGCGTGTAGAAACAGCGTATAGCGAAACGGCTAGATTTAGAGCTGCTCAGTATTGTCCTGATGTCTCATACTGCAACGAGAACAGAGGCAAAGCATCAGCATTTGTGTCGAGTCTTTTTGCTAGTTGGGCTAAATAACATCAAGTATACCTACTAGCCTTTAGTCTGTTGAGTATGACCCAACTCATATCATAAGTTAATTATGCAGAAACTGTACAGTAAGTACATAATTATCACAATGACAATATTTGAAAACATGCGGTTTTTGTCATCACAGCAGCAAAACTGCTTTCGATACAGGCGATAATAAAGTTTTTTTCTCCTCTTCGATCCAGGCGAAAAGCAAGGCGTCCGTTTACAGGCACTGAAGGTTGTTTATAATTTGCCGATCCCTAACTTCCAGCGCCCTTCGTGCAGCTTCAGCCTATTTAGAACGTTAAACAATGTGAGCGCATTTATATTATGCATTTCAAATCCGTAAGATGTCCTGTTTTCGCCATCCCCAAGCAGCAAATCATATGTATTTACTTAAAATAGTGCCAGTCTTCTTCCAAGGGCATAGCAGGGGGCTCTTAGTATATTTCGAGCAGAGAACATATATACATAATTGTCATGGGCAGCAAAGCAGGACATAAAAGTACACGTACGCGAAAAGAAAAAATTACGTGTGCTAAAGTGACGTACAAAGCAAAAAGATAAGCAATGAAAAACAACTGCACGATGCACTGGACATCGCGTAAATCTCAAAATTGTACACGTGACCGTTTCCTATCAACAGGTAGCAGGTAAGGCTCTGTAACTTCTATCATGAATTTAATAAATTCTCTACTTATTATGATAGGAGTGAAGATAGAAATTGCGCGCTAGTAATGCGATGATCTAAGCGATTCCATTCACGTTGATTATTTCCAGGTAAATTATTTCATGGTTAATAATCTGAACCAGTGAACGCCAAATGCTCGCCCAAATACTGAGCATCGGGACTCCTCTGTTTCTCAATCGAATCAGATCAAATTTATTTTGCAACAATTGGATGGTCGGCTGGCTGAAAACTACAAACGCAGATTCCAAATTCCCGGAAAATTACTAAATAAAATGGCTTCAGCAAGCAGTGAAAAGCATGTGTTTCTGAATAATAATAACGTCAACATCCAAAAATAGTGTCACGCATTAGAAAGACCAGCAAAAACTTATCACTAATAAAATTAGTCGAAACTGTTCTACAAGAGAAAATGTTCGGGTTGAAAGTAACAACCAATGATTGATACAGATTGCATTTGAACTAATTATATTCTCAACTCCTTCGGTCTAAAAATGGCAGTTTCCTTATACACCACAATCGCAAGTGTGCCGTGCGACAACCGATTTTGGCTTTCTGGAAAGTTTTTTCTTTTTTCGTAATCGACGCTCGACGTCGCAAAAGGCGACGCCTGACTGCGTTGCTATTGCGTTAGCGGTTCGCAAGAGTTGTGGCGAAATAGAAGATAGATGCGGCTTATTGCGAATCATCGCTCTAATAGCAGCTTTCATATCTCATCCCGTGGCTGCAATTTTTCTTTCTTTGGTATTCGCTTACTGCTGGGACACACGCTATGACATACGTACTGCAATAGGGCGTTTCTCTATTTTCATTCCAAATTTATAAAGTGCCTAAGAGACAACACCCAGGAGTTTGTATCGTTCTGCGAAAAATCCACATGCACTTATTTCTTGCATTTAAACTCATCAATCCACATAAGCTGAATTCCGCAGCTAACGTTTTTACTAGACATACATCGATATAACATCGCCATTTGAAAAGTGATTGACTTCATGATTCGAAGGAGCACTATCAGAAATTTCAAGATGCCCCTAGCCTTTTGGGTGCTCATGGGATGGAAAGCGATCTGGTGCTCGGGGACAAGAGACGGCGGTACCCTAAAGCCAGTGTGCTCTGACTGCCTACAAGGCTACCCGCTTACCGGAAGCTAAATTTAAGTGCTCTGGCAACAGGACCCAATGGCATTAAATGCGCTATACAAGATCGTTGTAACAATCCCTTGATATACGTCATGATGAATAAAAAGTGGGCACCCGTAACGCATCGTGATGAGAGGACCTGCGCATCATGTCGGCACGAGCAAGTACTCCCTTAGCATAGGAAGGGAATGCAAAAACAAGCTCATTTAAATATAGAATTGAAACGACTATAAAAAACTGACACCTTCACCGGATAGGAATGCCAAAATAGGTGTTACCGACATCCAAATAATCATTTCTTATATTTTGTGCATTGAAAACAGAAAACATTGATCTCTCAAATTCTGTACTTTGAAACAGACGCACGAAAAAGGTTAAGACTAATGCCCGCATGGTTATACATTCTGCAAAATCACCCCATGATGATGAGTTTTTTATGTCTGGAATCGGGCGACGGTATGCGATTAATTCATTTGCAGGTTCATATTTCATGCAATGCGGACTAATTTCTTGTTTCTTTCACTGCACCTTGGGCAGCCCAGTTTGAATATGCCGCGGTGCGTCTGCGCGAGAAACTTTCGCTTCTACATTGGCGCGAGCCTCTGATGCAGGCCTTTGAAGATGCTGACACTGAGGCCAAAAGTGTCGGTAGAAAGAACATATATTACGTTTTCCCACTAACGAGTGCCCACAGCTCACTATTACAGAGAAAGCTGAACCGTGCATGTAATGACAGAACTGCGGAAAAGATGTGGATTTAACGACATAACGGACAGCAAGCGCTGTTGATTCGAATGAGTCATCGCATGAATTTTAGGTTTGCAAAGGTTGCATCATGCGCCTTTTGAGGGATGGCCTGGCGGATAGAGGCACCAGCTGCTCTTAAAGTTATATATCGTTCTCTTACAGAGGAACAGCTGTGACTGTGAAGTCGAATCGTCACTAAGCTGAAACCGCGACAGCTGCGGTGCCGGAGGCCATGCATCACAAAAATGCCAAACCTTTCCTGTTTTCCAACATTCACCACGTGCTGTTGCCATGGGAAATTTACGGGCAGATATTTAAGAGCCAAATTCATACTATAAGAGCTACTTTGCCTATTTGTCCTAATTAATCGTAACAATTGGCAGGCCTTAAATGACGCAGGTCGATAGAAAACACTCAAGTTTGCTATTATCTTTATAATAAAGCGCATTTTTATTGCAGTGCGTTACATTTAGGCCCCCATTTATCGAGTGTCTCTCATGGGTTACATATTTTGCTAGTTTAAAATGAACCTACATAAGAAGGATCCGAAACTGCCCTCAAAGCACCTTAAAATCCAGATTGAGTATGTGTTTAACGGATTTTAAGCTCAACGTATTTCAAATATGTGTTAAGGGTGCAATTATAACCATTTCTTGTGATTGTATCTTCTGTCTTGCATCCTTCTGTTCCCTTAGAAGTCTCGTGTACTGTAGGCACGTAGTTTTGCAACGTCGAGCGTCGATTACAAAAAAAGAAAAGAACTTTCCAGAAAGCCAAAACGTTAGAGCCCGCATTTGTGTTCTCGAAACGAAGAGCGGTACCTTTTGGTGCGCAAAATACTTCACAGCGACGATAAGGGAGCAATTGGCTTACTCTGGAATACTTAAATCTCTCGCAAATGTATTTCAAAAAGGCGCCTTTTCAGTGTTTGCATCACCTCAGTCTCACTTTTATGTTGTCTCTCTTTAGCCGCGTCCTGAAAGTGAACCGAAGAAACTGCAGCAATTATTTAAAATAACAATGAAATTTACAAAATACACTCAAATCTTGTTTTTGTGAACTTTGGCCCAGAGCACAATCTAATAAAGTAAAAGCTGGAAGCGGAGCCTAGAAGCAGTAAGGGTAGCGAGTAGCAGTCCCGCCATATTAAACTGGGGAGTAAAGCGGGTTCGTTATTTTATCCGGCCCCCTTTAGTATGCCGTATTGAACAGGGTTACCATTCGTGTGTGTGATTTAATTTGCAGAATGAAGAGAACCAGAAGCGCGCTTATCTGCATCTGTACAATATCAGTGTTTTGTAAATAGGAGGTCATGGCAATGAAAAGAATCAAGTAATAAAGCATAGAAAAAACCTGGTAATTCAAGGCCAAAGAAAACCATCGTATATAATACAGGCCATAAAATTACAACTTTCTTGCTATATTTAGCGTGGCGTAACTCACAATGCGAGGTTGCGAAAATTAATAGAGTTAAAAGGTTTCTTATGTTACCACATTCATAACCGCAACGATCTCATGAATCTCTTGCTTCGTACGCCTTCGATGATGTGCACGCATCTCTTTTCAGTTTGTCCTGCTTATTTATACGCATGGGATCATTTTGCTTCACTAATATCCTTTAAAACAACTACCTTTCAGTTATGTAATGAGCGGAAATAGATGGATTCTCCTAATAAATAATGTGAGGCAGATGAAGTACATAAAATGGGCCGAAATACCAGTATTTAAATCTTCAAGCTCAACTACTCTAAGTCACTTTCACCCTGTGATACCCAAGAAAGATCTTAATACCGAAAAATTCATATTTGGGTAATCATTTGAAAAACCAACAATAAAATATTGACTCTCGCCTCATATGCTCTTATTGGTGCACAAAAATAACTCTTGGGGCTGAAGTCAACCTGAGATTGCAGATTATTCTTAGCCGCCAAGCGGCCTCGGCTAGAACTCTCCGAATCACGGTCGGCAAGTAGTGCGTGATAAGTGACTGTTACTTACGTATCACTGATTTTGATTCGTCGTTTTGCCGATTTATGAATGTATGAAAACGAAAAAGAGAAAGTCGAAAGAGTTCGTCAGCGTACCGTTTTATTTGCCGAGTAGCTGGAAAGACTGCAGGTGGTCATTTCAAAGTTTCCCGAGGGAAGCTGTCAACGCAGTCTGATGACAAAAAAACCTCATAGAATTGCAAAAATACGCGGCCACGACTATGGAAGACTGTTCGAAACATTTCACTCAGGAGGACTTCTTTTTTTTTTTTTTTCAAGTAACGATTAACTTATATTCTGAGCTCTGATTTAATGTCGCATGATTGTGTTGTGACCATGGCTCTGTTTTCTAAGTGCAGTTTCTTTGACAGCTGGACTTGGCGTCGAGCTTTCGGTTGTGTTTCTGTTCAATGATGTGTGTCTTTTACAAGTTATTCATTTGGCTAACATTTTCGGGAATTCGAGCGGCTTACTGCGCGCTATGCTGGTGATCATACACTGACGGCGAAGTGGATTCCGGATGAATAACGCGATTGATAAATGAGCACGAGCTCAAGCTCCTCCGGCATGTGTTTTCCTATATATACAGTTATTACATTACTTGGATATATCATAAGTAGCACTCCTTTTCAAAGAAGTCTTTAAGTGAACCACTTACCACAGGGAGCATCGAGCGACTCAAATACACAAATAGACTGTCAAATTGCAGTTTCAGGGCTTCCGGAGTCAAAGCGTCGCAGGAAGCATACATCTAAAACGTGTGCAGCCAACTAACCGAGGGCAACTCCAAAAGGTATACTGCACTTATGGGGTTGGGACCTCTATCTAGCGACGTAAGGTTCAAGTAAACCTCAAAACAAGTTACTCATGGCAGGGATCTAGTTCCAACCCATTTTGGCAAGGTTGGAAAGGCCGGTAGAGTATGTGCAGCTACATTCCACTATGTTAAACTCGGTGGTGAAGCATCTTTTCTTGAATGCGATCTTGTGCGCAAAACCTGCAAGTCGGAGTAAAGAACAGGCCTCGACTTCTGGAGACAGGAGAAATAGTAGGTACAACTCCTGCTGTCAGCTGGATACCCACTGGTAAAATAGATACAAGCTTTTTCGGGCCTGGTTGCTGGCTTCCCAGGGTGCTCAATTCCCCCTGCAGACTTTCATCGGAGCGGTGCCTTCCTGTTATAGCATCCGCCTAACATTTGAAGCGCACTAGATTTGATCCCTGGTTCCGCCCGGAACCCACCAGTTTTTTCAAAGTGCTCTGTTTCCCTCGGCATGATGCTTAATCCTTGTCAGGTGAATTGCTTGATACTACAGTCTCAGACGGGCCAGCTTCAGACAGCCTCAAAAATATACTTTGTTTAGTACAAGTCCATATGCTGCACATTTTCAAAGAAAACATGCTGGATGACAACCTCGCAACCACGCCTGGCCTCCTGAGACGCTGATCGCTGTTGGCAGTTTGCAGGCAAGTGCCGTCGACATGGAAGTTTATTCCCGAAAAGGTGTAGAGGAAATATTCTCACAAATGCGGCATCAACCACACGCTGGACGGTCAAAGGTCTCTGCGCCGTACGAGAAGGGCAGGGAGAAAGACTAGTCATCCAACAGGAGTCGGACGACTCTTGTTGCTGCTGATAGCAGAGACGATATATCGCCATCTATGAACCGGCAACGGCACCAATCTTTTCATTCTTTCTTTCCGTCTTTCCCTCACCCCTCTGGCTATATAATACCCCTTGATCCGAAAATAAATCGGCGTTCTTTGGCCTGGCTACGCTGTCAGATGCATCACCCGGGAGCGGCGTTCCCATTGTCCAGGCATTCACCCGGGAGCGGCGTTCACATTGACCACGCATTTACAACACTTGTACACTTTGTTGTCTTTCGACGTGTAATAAAGCAATATTTCCAAAGGCAAATGAAATTAAATAGAATTAAATATACTCCTTATACTGAAATTAAATCAGTATAAGGAGTCGGTTGGGTCGCACCTATTTGAATATAAAGGTATTTTTCTGCGCCATTCACCGACTTATTTTTGTTTTCAGAAGTCGAAAGTGTTCCCCTATATATATAGGGAGTAGAGTTCTGCTACTCTTTTCACTGCTCGTCAAATTTCAGTTTGATGCGGCGCGGCCGATTTCACCCCTACAGCAATGCTTCACATGGGCATGTCTCAGCCCCGCCGGGGTGGTGCAGTGGTAAGACGCCCGACTACTGTGCCGGAGTTCCCGGGATCGAATCCCGGCCTCGGCGGCTGCGTTTCGATGGAGGCGAAACGAAGTGGCGTCCGTGTGCTGTGCGATGTCAGCGCACGTTAAAGATCCCCAGGTGGTCGAAATTACTCCGTAGTCCTCCACTACGGCTCCTCTTTCTCTCTTTCCACTTTCATTCCCACCTTCCTCCCTTCCCCTACGGCGCGTTTCGGGTGTCCACAGAGCAAGTGTGACAGTTACTGCGCCTTTCCCTTCCTGTGAACCAATTTAATTTATGGGCATGTGTCAGTGAGGCCTACGTGATTATACTTCTTGCGGGAGCCTGGCGGTATGAGCCCATGACCTCTAGCTCTAGGGCTGTTACTGCCGGCGGGTGTTACGTTCTAGCGGTGGCAGTACGCCCTACGTTAACTTTTAATTTACCAGTATGGCGGGTACCGTGGAACCGTTCACACAATTGCACACATTGGAAATTGAGCCGTGGTAATGATGGTACCGAGACACACCGAACGAGCCGACATTCTGTACCACAGCTTAAGTAAAAAATTCTCAGGCTACTGACCGCAGAACATTCAGCGTAATGGGTTTATTCGAAACTATGGTGCAGTACGTTTAAACAAAACAACATCATTGTTTGTACTCCACAGCAACTTTTCGGATCTGAGAAAACAAGTCATATATCGACACCACTGATATTAATGCCCTAATCGTAGCTCCTGGCACATGAGGAGCTGATTTCTAGGGGAGTTTGGAGCGTAATAATAATTGGTTCGCAGGGAGGGAAAGGCGCAGTATCTGTCACACTTACTCTGTGGACACCTGAACCGCGCCGTAAGGGAAGGGATGGTGGTGGGAGTTAAAGTGGAAAGAGAGCATGGGGAGCCGTAGTGGAGGCCTACGGACTTTCGACCCCCTGGGGATCTTTAACGTGCGCTGACATCGCACAGCACACGGACGCCACTTCGTTTCGCCGCGAAACGCAGCCGCCGAGGTCGGGTTCAAACACGGGAACTCCGGACAGTAGTCGGGCCTCTTATCACTGCACCATCCCGGCGGGCGAGTTTGGAGCGTAATGGCGAGAATTCTTCCAACTCCGCTCCCCAAGGGAGCACGTAAAAAAACACTAGACGTGTTGAACCTATGCTCCCGGTTTTGACGGCATTTTGCTGACTTTTTGGTAATGAAGAGCTCAAGATGCGTAAGAGATGTCAAAGGCTCAGAAGGGACAAGGCTAATGAAAATTCCAAGCGAAAGAGCGTCCACTAAAAGCCGGAGATATCCCGAACTCCATTCGATGTTACCGGGGCCACGAAAGCGAAGTTGCATTTGTTTAAAATTCAGGGGCTGGTCCAGTATCAGCGATTCATCACTCGCTTCGACGCATTTCACTTTAGGGGTTTATTCGGTAATTCACGGTTGCAGTGTGTTAGCAAGTACCTGAATTGCTGTTTGCTGCGGAACAATCACTAAACCTTTGTTTCGTGCTTCTTTTACGTCTTACATGAGAAAGCAATATATACTCTGTGCGATGTGCCACTTGTCCTTTATAACAAAATCTAAAAGGCCTGTATGTTTACGCGTAAGGAAGCAAATACCTTTCACGGGAAAGGTTTCTCGCTATTCAGACTTTAAGCGGCACGCATCATGAGTAATGTGTGCTGAGTTTTAAATTGAAGCACTCTGTTTTGGCTAAATCAGTAGTTAAGTACTTTCTTTTGTGAAGCGCATAACCCATACTGTATGGCGAAGCTATAGCCTTTAGAATCACAGACAAAGCATCCCTTTCCAATGCACTGAAAACATGCTCATCATCGCTGCATCCATCTTTCTGACCCGTAAGGAGTTTTAGGCTCTGATCCTGAAGTGGCTTAACGCGTCACGATACACCATGTAACGGAGCTTTATTACCCATGAAGTAAGGAGGACCGAGATTCTAGCAACAGCGCCATCAGCATTGAGGTGCGAACGTTTTAAAGGACATATTGTTATTTCATGTGGTCATAGCTGTACACGCACTTTCCCTCGATGTGTCATTAGCATTATCAAATTAGACAAAGAGTTGTCCTCTGGTGATGAAAACAGGCGAATTTATTTGCGCACTCAATAGCACGCACACAGACTCGAGGAAAGCATCGTTTTGATTAATCAGGATCTGCGAAAATTCTTGGTTGGCATCTACCTCACTGTTAATTGATGTACCTACCTAAAATTTATTTTTTGATCCCAATCATTTATACCTTTTTTGTAGTTTCGTTTGAATATCGTTTGTACCAGTGTTTGTGGTTCTTTAGAATACACATAGAAACGTTTTGAGAGCAGGAGCAGGCCCAGACTGTTTTTCAAGCTACCAATACGACAATCTGATTCACTGAGGCGTTCCTTTCAGCCATGGAGCGTCTCATGCAATAACAACCGCAAGGAACTTCAAATGATACCTGTTTTCCTAACGTAAAATTTAAATTCCAATAAACAAGCAGTTTGCAAGTGAAACTATCACGTATACACGATCATCATGTAGGTCATACACCCTGGTCTCGTTATCTGTGCTTGGTTGATAGCCCTGCGTGCGACATCTGTGCTAGTGAGCAACCCATCTCACATATTCTTTATGAGTGTCTTAAATACAGGGCCGAAAGACAATCTTGAAGCAATGCAGTAGATAATCTAGGTCCATAGTGGCTAAAACAGATAACGATAACCACACGTCGGGCCTGCATGAGAGGCTGCGCCTTTAATGTTTCGCCTGGTGACTTATTTTGCATCGTTATTCACTTTCGTTTCCTCCTTTATATCCGTTTTTCCTGGTGCACAGTATAAATTCGATTTAATATGCCGGTAAACCTCCCCTGCTTTTTCTCATTAATCTTCTTCTCCTCCTCCTCCTCCTCGTTTGTGCATAACTGTTGAGATTACAGCAGAGTGCAGCAGTTTTCTTCAACGTCAGATGTTTGAATGTACATGCGAAGGCTTGTCCTATCTGGCCTTATCTCTATTATTTGCATAATTGATAGTGGAGATACCGGCAATATCGACTAGCCTTTTCAAAAAGCAGCTACACTCTTTCGTTTGCCGTAATGTGAAGTTGTCTTTTTCTGGTGACTGCTGAATTCCTACAGTGCACAGGGGGCAAGGAGTTAGGGTCAACCTTATCACGACGGCTTTAAGGTTCTCTTTCAGCAGAAAGCTCACAGAGGCAGGACCTACGGTGAATAAAGGAAATCTGGATTGGTCACAAAAATGTGGCTCGAAGAACAGCGGAACTGAAATGTAAAGAAATTGCAGTAAAAAACATTTTAGACAGTGAAGACGCATGAAATCCGGGGCTTTTTATTTGTACTCAGTCCCGCTACCTGTAGGATATACTGGCCTGTTGTTAAGGCATTAAGAAGCGGGATTGTACATCTATTTGTTGCGCACAGTAAAACCTAACAGAGTAGAATATTTGTTGTGTGTACACAGGATATGGTAGCTTATGATTTATACGGCAATCTGCGCGCGTAACAGCATAAACGCAAATAGAAGTGCCGGCGCCAGCTCGGTATACAGAGTAGAGACAGAGCCGGTGGACGACTATATCTGCAAGGAGATTCTGCTGATAGCAATCAGACAGCACCACAAAATCCCACTTTCCCCCAAAAGCATGACACTGGAAAGGTGAACCGTGTTCAAAGCAACGAAAAGAGGAGAGGCTAAGCTGCAGTCTTTGTCGACGTGGCCAACTTAAGGAAGACATATACTTCACCACCATGGTGTGTGAGCGACAGAACATGAATCCAGGTTCTTTCTGTGTCAACAGTCTCCTCAGCAACAGAGGCCCAAGCAGCCGTTTCAATCACTCTTAGGGAGGGTAGCATAGGTACAATAGCTAGGCACTTCTAAATTACCATCCATAATTTCGACAGGTCTAATTTGCTCTGCAGCCGCACAAATATTACAAAATAGCCAAAGCCAATGATTAAGCCGCGTAGAAATCGTTTGGGTCCTTGCAGACAAGGGAGATGGGAGAAATGAGAAGGTGATCCGACATGTCCCACCACTAGCAGACCGTGAAGGAACGGGACGTGTCTCGACATCTCCTGTAAACGATACTTACATACAGGGAAATGACAAATCGTCTCCGTGAGGCGCCGAAACCATATAGCACACACACCTCGACCTTACCTGGAAATATAGTACCCAAACTAGGATAGTCATGACCCTCATTATTCGTTCGAACATTATTAAACAACCTATCAATTCCAAAATGCTTTCATTGCGGTCGAACGGCAACAAAGAAAAAAAAACGCTTCTTAACTATGAAAGAAATCGGCTGGCTTTCCTAACAATATAAAGAATCATGACACCTATTTGAGATTACAGTAGGTACGGGACGCAACATTGCATCATAAATACTCAGATGCGACGATTTTGTCATTGTTTGCAGCAGCTGACAGTTATACACAGTAGGCCACCATCTTTCCACGATTAACGATTGCCAGATGAAAATCTCGCTCTTTGGCCAGGTTTAGCAAGTCTAAATCACCTGAAAATCACCGAATCGTTCCATAATGGCGGCGCTCATATATATCTATTATTATACGCAGGCTGAATGCGCAGCTTTTCCTCTAGATATGTTTCTTGTGCACAGCTTTTCCTCTAGAGTCAATATATTAAATCTATGACGTATGGTGTGCTTGGAAGCGCTATCTGGCATCATGCAGCAAAGTACGAAGCATCACCAAATTTGAACCGACTATTTTAAGTTATCCCTGCTATGCTGAATGCCAGGCGCTATTCATTGAGTGTCGGTTATAGGAGCCATGATATGAGCTGCTTTTTGGAGCTATAAATGGTGTCTCCTAAAGGCTAAGCTTAAGTGCGCGCAAATATATCACATTTTTTCATTCCCTTTTCAACGTACTGACATAATATTAGCGCTGGTGGGAAATATTCATATTCTAGAAATTATGCAGCATTGCTTACACGCGGTGGCAGCTACATCAAACACTTTCTTGTCCCCCTTTTCTTACAGATTTGAAGCTCCGTGATTCTGACCTACATAATTTCCTTTGAAATGCTTTCATTATTTTCCTTTCTGTTGAAGGCGGATTTTAAATTCCTCCACATTACTGTCGGCTTCATAAATGTGGTTATTATTTCGGCTACTGTTGATATAATTGTGGAATCCGTCAGTCTCTCTGTTGGTGGTGTAATGCGTTCGGTGTAAAGTATCTTATGCCTAGTTATTTTTCAGGGCTTTTAGGCAACCTACATGTTTAGAGCAATAGTCACGTTGTCCATATTATTCTTAGTTGAATTTACCTACCCTGTGTACCCTTGATACTTTTACAGTAATGTGGCTGGAGCGGTGCTGGGTAGAGAGACGCGAAAACACATTTAGCACTGAACGCCTGAAAAAATTGCGTAGTTTAATTATTTTGACTCAATTTTGAAGTTAAAAAGTATTCCAGTGAAGAATTGTCTGTCTTAAAAATTTGAATATTATTGAGTTTTTTGCTAGTGTTGTGTAGCAAAGCCCTCGTTATGCTTATTTGCAATAAAGATCCTTCACCCCTTCAAACAACTCCATGAGATATGGCTAAGCTATATCATTTGTACTTCGAAGCCGCGCATAGCAACGGCGTTTGTAAAAGTATCGTTCATCTTACATACTAAAGCGTAGTCCTCAGCTTAAGCGGAACACATTTTGTCTAGCCAGATCTTGCCTTTCTAAACGTTCATTCCCACCAGTATTCTTTTTATGTTCACACCTAGGCTAATTCTATCTACATCATCCTGCGGCGCGTACAGTTCAGCATTTCACCGTCTATACATAATCCCATATGAAGATGCACGCAAAAAAACATATTCGTTTTAGCTTTCTGATTGGGCCGGTTGCATGTCTACTTCGGATTCTTTCATTCGTAACAGAAAGTGTTTATAAAAGCCCAAGCCATCTCGTTATGCGGATTACATCATCCTCGTGCTGTTCTCCAGCCGGAGCCATAATGCCATTCTAAGCAAACGCGCGATGATCTGGGAAACACCTGTTCACGTGCGCATTTCTGCGTAGATTTTTTTATATTATTTTAGTTTCAATAGGACAACCAGACAGAGTGGAAAGAAAAGTGCACGTGGAAGTTTGAACATTGTACGGTGGTTTTTGTTTACGCAATGGGGAAACTGACTCATGGAAACAGCATGCGTTTGACTCATCGCTGCAGCCTAGCAACCAATGGTTGAAGTGGAGAAAGGAGCTGTCTGCATGGGAAGCACCGATAGCCAATGAAATGCTTTTAGTTAAAGGAAAAGCTCTTATTGGCCTTTGTCGTGTATTCATGGTTTGTAGCTTTTGCCTCTTACATTTCCTCGCTACCAAAATCTCAAATAAAAGGCGTCCCAGGAAGAGCTTCTTTCATAGTCGCTGCAGGCAATCTCATCTCAATAAAGGTTAGTAAGCTGCATTTCTAGACAGGTTACAGAGATTCAACGGCATGTTATTAGGAACTCGTGATCTGTATGTCAAAAGAGAATATTTTATTTTATGGATAGTAAAACATTGTATTGAGTATGTGCGGTCTTTGAATGCGTATTTTTGGCATTATATCTGCATATTCGAGAGTAATCCATAACCTTCATCTATTGTTTTTTCTTATAGGTAATTTCCTTGGATCACCATGGCGCGGAAGATTATGCCGGTGGCTTTGACCGTTTGCGCCTTTTTCGTGTATGGTGAGAAAGGCTTTTTACATTGGGTACAGTCTAGAAGAGTGATGCTCTTTCAATCCTTCATGCCGTTATAACAGTAGACCGCAGTGTGTACATGGAGCAATTACTACATATTGCTTGGTAATGCGAGTCTATCGACCCATGCAGGAACGATAAGGGTAAGGTAGGCAAGTTGTTCAAAAAAATGGAAGAGGCAAAATGAGTAGTACAAAATGAAAGTCATTCCCGTTGATGACGCTTAATATGCCTGTTTGATTAACTTTTATGATGAAGAATAACTCGAAAGGAACACGAAACGGACAGGAACGACGAAGACAAGCGGTAATTTCCAACTGGGATTTACTGAGGAAACAACGTGTTTTTTATGCAGAAAAGTAAACAACACCAAAACTTGCCATGAATGCAAAACCGAACAACACTGTACTAGTTTACATTGCAAGCAGCACATATCACTGATCGCATGAGAAAAACACGATGTGCTCAATATTGGTAAGGAGGAGGCCAAAAAATCAAACTCACAATTTACCTTCACTGCAGAGGACTGGTTCATGCACAGATATGATCATTCTTTGTATGATAATCCTCCAGGACTTCTCGCACACGCTGGTTGATGCCTCTAGAGTGCGTGGTTCTTGATTATTCATCAGAAATTTGAACCAACTCCCCCAAACGCTGGTTTCGCTGAACAGGCTAAACTCTAGGAAGACCAAACCGCGTGTCTAGAATGCATCCAAGGTTAGTGTTGGGCTTGCCAAATTTCGAAATTTGTAGAGCAACTATGGAGTGCTCCAACAAAAGAAAAAGCTCATCAGATCCGTCGTATAGTTTTTCTCAACAGCTTCATGCGCAAGAAGGTAAATTTACAGATGACGCAGCGCAGCGCGCATTAGAGACAAAGTCATGCGAGTTGGCTACGCAATGCGCAGTTGTCCCATATCCACAGATACTCTTAAGTGTAGACCCAAGAAGACAGCCTTGCAGGTTGGTTGTGACAGTTTCCTCTGGTACAGGAAATTGTCATGGCCCATGGCTAAGTTTTGAGCCCAAGCTGTATCTCTGAGTTGCTCGGGGCTTGGCGAAAGTTGCCTTGTTCGGACTATACCTTCATTCTGCTGTAGTTTTGTAGTTTTCGCCACCACAGACTATTCAATCCCTGCTGAATATATACTTTGGGCATATCAGCAGAAATTCAAATCTCCTCGTGCGTCCACGTTTCCAGTAAAAAAAAAAAGGCAGGAATGCATATTCCTTTCAGGTTTACGCCTTTTGTCGCTCAAGTTATGTGAACTATATTTTCGTATGAGCGCCTTGCACGCAATGCAATGGCATAGTGATTCACATATTCACCTTGTGCTAGTGAAGATACGAATACCAGTTTGATTCTGAATACTAAGATGGCATCCAAACGTACCGGAGGCTCAATTATTGCGACGACCGTATGGAAATTGTATATTGTTTCTAACAGTCGTAATTAGCAGTGCAAGGTATCAGGCCTAACGCTTAGTGCTGCTCAGCAGTAGTGTGTTGTACTTAGCCAGGATGGAGCACTCCTTATTAGTGGTTAAGGAATGTAATTACTGGGCTTAAATGTGCTGTAAAATGATGTGATTTTGGTCAACACTAAGGTACATGGCGGTCGTACAAAGCCTCGAAACTATCGCCCTGTGGGAACGTTCTTCAGTGCCCTGTAAATGACTAACCAATATGCTTAGTCGCCATGATCATACCAGACGGTGTTGCGAAAGCCGTGCGCTTCGCAGCGGGAAGTTCACGCTGTGCAGGGAGACTGCCTTCTGTCTTCACTGGCTGGCTGCGTTACCTTAACGCATATGTGTGCCTCCAGGTTTTTAATATTTATGATAGCGGTAGCTAGGTGCCGCATGTGCCACTTTTTTCTGTGCCTCGCCTAAGCTACACTTAAAAAAAGAAAAACATTACAACGGCTGGGTTTCGAACCCGCTCAAGAACGAATATATCAGCTTCCCTGTTCCCTACAGACAGCACTACGATCTCGTCGCAGCTGATCACACCAGCGAAGAATAGTGCAAGACACTCCCGTGCTGTGCAGCATGCATGCTCGCCTTCATAAAGTACCAACTGGAATACACTCTCGCGCTGTGCAACGAGCGTAATCGTCTTCATGCAGTTTCGTCTAAGCTGCTTCGTCATTTAACCTCTAGAGCTTATTCACGTGACGTCACTGCAGCGTAAATGGCAACCATGACACGCACAACGCAACATCGGAGAGGGGAAAGAAAATTAGAGAGGGCCTGCGGCGAATCGTGACACGGGGTCGGTGAACCTCTAGCTCTGGTTGGACGACGTTGCAAACGGCGTCTCGTGTCCGACCAATGAAGGGTGCGCAGCATGGAGAACTCCGGTAGACCGGTGCCGACGCACCGAAAACATTTTTTGCATGCTTTTAGTTTCAAACCGCCCAACGTTATTGCGCCTACACAATGCAGGGTTGCCACAACTGCCGCCTGCTAAACCTGATAGTGAATAGGGTCTATAGGAAAATCCGCCATAGGCACTCATCGGCATGTTTGGACGAGGTCCGCGAGCGTAGTGTCCGGAACGTCCACCAGACGGCGCAGGTAATAAGCTGGCGTGGCTGGAGGAAGCAACACTCGCTAAAGACAAAAAGCGCAGCCGTGGCAGACAAGCAGCCGAGGCCCCCGAACAATAAGCCAGTGTAGTTCATCGCCGAGTAGGTTTACGAAGCACGGAAGAGTGCCAAGATCGAAGTGGCAACAGCGACAGTGGCTGCGCTCGATAAATTACGCTTGCACAACTTTGTTCAGCAAGAGCTGAAGCTCTAGAATATTTTTTGCGTCATACCAGTCCAGGAGTGTTCAAAGAGAAGGGAATTATAGTACTCAAACTGCGAGTACATCGTCTCATCCCTGTTTCGCAATCATTATCTTGGAGCACTGTGTTGCACATCCTTATATGTGTCCCTAACATTTTGGTGTTTATGCAGCAAAAGCCCCAACAGTGAGCAAGTAAGGCGTCCAGTGTGCGCCGGCGGCATATGCCATAAAATTAGGTAATTTATCAGTGGACTATGTGACACCATCAGAGCCCATGACATGTTCGAGTTACAGCTGGTTTGGCCACGTCGCATATATTAGTGCTGTGGCGGTCTTGGCGTCAATAGGTTCTCGCGCGGCGTGAATGCATGAACATTTTACTGTCTAGGTAGCTTCTCGTATAAAGCTTGAGTGGTTCAAAAATATTAGAGGCGTGCGGCTACAGTATCTAAAAGTCTCCGCTAGGAGAAAAGGTGACCGCGGAAGTATAGCTGCTGAAAATGGGGTATTCGCCTCTTCACAGGCTCAGAATATGGCGGGAGCCAACATTATTGACACTAATGACAATGTCTTGCATAACCCTCAATATTTATTTCATCATTACATTTCATATATTCTATTCCACATTTTAAGAAATTATGTAGCCACTCCACCATATGCGCAATAAATGCTTAAACTTCAATTTCGGCACCGAATATTTTATGTATTGTTCTATGCGTTTCTTTCGCTATCCCGTTTTGGCAGAAGAGAGTTTGCAGAAGAGAGAATGCGAAAGATATGTCGAGCATTTCCTCTGATTTAAGGAGTTGGTGCCAGCTTTCTTGCATTTGTTGTGACCAATTTTAAAAGCCGGGATTTATCTGAAGAGTTGACTTCTATATCTAGCCTTCAAAACTAATGGAAAATGTCAGGCTAAACAAAAGTAATTGTGTCAGAGTTACATTTACCTTTCATTTAATAAGAGCGCGAAGCAGGGTGGAAAGCTTTATAATTTATAGTTGCTCATCGCTTATACCATGCGAAATACACATGCGAAATGAATATTTCAACGTCCCAGGCCACAATATAGAAATACAATGAGTTAGTTTCCCCTTTCTTTTGTGCTCTTTAAGCGTAACAAATGGTCAGGACGTCCGACTGCGACCTTGTTAGCCACCTGCATGCGGGGCGTCGAGTTGTTCTTTTTTTTTATAGCAAGAACTGGCGGCTGGCTTTCTTTTGGGAACGTTCCCTTTTCCCGCCGCCCCCCCCCCCCTCCTACGCTCAAAACATTTCAGTAATATGTTTCTGTACAATGACAGTGCAAGTTAAACCTAAATTGGTCGAAATGTGCAATTCCGATCTTTCAACGGTAGGATCAAACTTTTTTTCTCCTCACTGGTTGTCTGTTAGCGAGTTAAACGGCCGCTGAAAAGAGTCTGTGAACGCAACTTAACGATATCATACACTCAGTGAAAGCCGGAAATTATTACGGGGAAGGTAATTGCATCGTGCAAGCGTTGCCATGCTCCATCGTTTCATGCCGCGTCCCGGCTCTGCTGGCGAGTGTTTTTATGCCTGTTTAGAATAAAAAACTTCACATAATGCATCATTATGAAGAACACGCCTATGGGAATATGTTAGTAGCTTTTAGTATCGCAGATTATAAAAAATTATTTAAGATAACAACTCACACATAACGGATTCGAACAAATGTTTTGGCATTAAGAGAGGTTGTGTTAGTTCATTGTGCCAAAGAACTGTTTATTTTTATTATTGCACTCATATAATACAATATTTACACTAAAAACGTCAGCCGTATTTGATTCAGGTAGCATGATTAACATTTCTTCAGTGACTTTACCGATTCAATGCGAGGGTTCTAAGCAGGCGCTGGATGGTTGACTTTAGATGCGCTCTTATTCGCTTTAAATATATTTTTAATATTTTCCCCCAGGCGACGTTACTCAATGGTCCTTAACACAGCTTCCAAACAACAATTCCCGGTTTCAGTAACAATAGCAGTTAGAAAAGGCATGTTTATGGGTAGCTGTATTATTTACAGTGAACAACTGCAAACAGGAAAATCTAGCTAAATGCCTCAGTGAAGATATCAATAAAACAACTTGGAGCCAGTACCGAGATAGTCTTGTTGGTTGGTATGAGTGGGACGCATTGAGGATTTGGATAGACTCACCAACGGCAAAGGTAAGTTAATGCTAGAAATCACTAAGCAGTCTAACCTAGTCATTGCGAATAGATAAAAAAGATGTAAAGGCCAGATGACGTGGGATCTTCGGAATCACGCTAGCGAGGACGGAAATTAATGAAGGCGCGTAATGCTTTTGAAGTGAACATAAACGTATTAGCCTTCAGATGGGACACTTGGTATAAAAACAAATCAGGAGGTACAACGAGCAAGCGCAAATTTAATCTGCAAATACCTAGAGCTAATAGTATCAGGCATTAAAGAAACAATAGAAAAATACCCCATGGAGGTGCGGGATTATCATAAGTTAGCACAACTCACCCGTACAAAAATTCGACAAGGAAAAGAGTTGAATTGGTGGAAAGGTGGGAGGGATGCTAGAAGGTGGTGGATAATGAAATTAAACAGGCAATAGAACGAAAAAGAATGACATCCATAGAACAAAGAGAATCTATGAATATGAAGCTATCGCAAGTGGAAGTAAACGAAAAATGGGAATCCTGTCGGCAAAAGAAACTGGAAGTGGAGATGCTTGTCTAGGGTAAAATAAAACAGCACGCCGATTCCTGGACGACCGAAGTGCTCGACTCAAATAAAGATGCGGCAAAGAAATTCTGAAACCATCATAGTCTGGCAGAAAGAAACGATAGGAAGCAACAATAGATTCAGGACGCCGAGGAAAAATTTCTGAAAGGGGATGACACTATAAGATAACTTACATCAGTTATTGCCGAATATTTTAGGCGCGATGACGTGGTAATCACCTTCAATGAGGAAATTGCATCAGACAACATGAAGGAGAGGAGCTTACAACTGAAATTTTTTAACTTAAAGACGGCGAGACAAACATTTCTCTATGTACGACCATGGGGATGGACGAAGTTCCAGTCAAGCTAATAATGGGCTTAGCCCAAGAAGCAAGAACTCCTTCTTAGAGGCATTGAAAACAGTCATAACAAATAAAGAAATTCCGGATAGCTAGCGATTTAGTACGATAAACTTAGTCTTTAAAGGAAAAGAAAATAAGAGCATTAAATCACTTAGACCGATCATTATACCGTTAGATACGTAGAGGCTCACATTGCATGCAGTACAACTAAAATTAAGGCAGGGATATAAAGTAATAATGTACTGGGCGAACTGCAGAGCAGGTTCAGAAGTGATAGTCGTCTAGATTATAGCATTTTTTCAAGTATAAGCTAATTAAAATCATCATCATCATCATCAGCCTGATTATACCCACTGCCGGGCGAAGGCCTCTCCCATATTTCTCCGCTTAACCCGGTTCTGTGCTAGCTGCATCCACTTGACCCCTGCGAACTTCTTAATCTCATCCGCCCACCTAACTTTCTGCCGCCCCCTGCTACGCTTTCCTTCCCTTGGAATCCAGTTTGTTACCCTCAGCGACCATCGATTATCCTCTCTTCGCACTACATGTCCTGCCCATGTCCATTTCTTCTTCTTAATTTCCACTAGAATGTCGGTAACTTGAGTTATTTCTCTGACCCACTCCGCACGCTTTCTATATCTTAACGTTACCCCTACCATTTTTCATTCCATAGCCCTCTGGGTTGTCCTCAACTTAAGTAGAACTCTCTTGGTTAGCCTCCACGTTTCAGCCCCATAGGTGAGTACAGGCAAGATGCAACTGTTGTATACTTTCCTCTTGAGCGATACCGGTAAGTTGCTAGTCATAATCTGCGAGTGCTTGCCAAATGCGCTCCATCCCAATCTTATTCTTCTTGTTATTTCCTTTTCATGGTCCGGATCTGCGGTTACTACCTGCCCTAAGTAGACATATTCGCCTACTACTTCCAGTAATTCGCTACCTAATGTAAACTGCTGTTCCTTTCCGAGGCTGTTGAACATTACCTTAGTCTTCTGCATATTGATTTTCAAGCCTACCTTTCTACTTTTTCTGTCTAGATCATCAATCATTATTTGCAGTTCATCCCCCGAGTTGCTTAGCAAGGCAATGTCATCAGCAAATCGCAGATTACTGAGGTATTCTCCATCTACCCTTATCCCTAACTGCTCCCATTCCAAGTCCCTGAATACTTCCACTAAACAAGCTGTGAATAGTACTGGGGAGATTGTGTCTCCTTGCCTAACACCTTTCTTTATGGGAATTTTGTTGCTTTCTTTATGCAGAACTATGGTTGCTGTGCAGCCACTATATATATCTTCCAGCACTTTCACGTACGACTCGTCTACCCCCTGATTTCACAATGCCTGCATCACCGCCGAGGTTTCAACTGAGTCAAATGCTTTTTCGTAATCAATGAATGCTATGTATAGGGGCTGGTTATATTCCGAGCATTTTTCTATCACCTGATTGATGGTATGGATATGATCGATAGTAGAGTACCGTTTCCGAAACCCTGCTTAATCCTTTGCTTGATTGCAGTCTAAGGTTTTCCTGATTCTATTAGCGATTACCTTAGTAACTACCTTATACGTAACAGACAGTAAGCTGATTGGTCTGTAATTTTTAAGGTCCTTAGAGTCCCCTTTCTTGTGAAGGAGGATAATGTTTGCATTCTTCCATGGTTCCGGTACCGTCGATGACACCAGGCACTGCGTATACAGGGTGGCCAGTTTTTCTAGCACGATATCCCCCCCGTCCTTCAGCAAATCTGTAGTTATCTGATCCTCTCCAGCTGATTTCCCCCTTTTCATAGTTTCTAGTGCTTTATTGACTTCGTCCTTCGTCACTGGTGGAACGTCTGACTGTTTTTCCCTACCGCCAATCTCATTACGGTCCTGACTACTTTGGCTACTGTAGAGATCTGTATAGAACTCCTCGGCTACTTTGACTATCTTGTCCATATTAGTGATGACGTTGCCCGCCTTGTCCCTTATCGCATACATCTGGTTTTTGCCTATGCCCAATTTCTTCTTTACCGCTTTGAGGCTTCCCCCGTTCTTTAAAGCATGCTCAATTTTCTCCATGTTACACTTCCTTATATCGGCCACCTTGCGCTTATTGATTAGCTTTGATATCTCGGCCAATTCGATCTGGTCTGTTGGATTGGAAGCTTTCATACTCTGGCGTTTCTTAATCAAATCTTTCGTCTCCTTAGACAGCTTACCGGTATCCTCTCTAACTATCCTACCGCCTACTTCTACCGCACACTCAGTAATGATATCTCTGAAGTTATTGTTCCTTGCCTCTAGGGTAATGTCGCCATCCTCAGTTAGAGCTGAATACCTATTCTGTAGCGAGATTCTTAACTCTTCTGCCCTCCCCCTCACCGCTAATTCGTTGATGGGTTTCTTTCTTACAAATCTATTGCGTTCCTTCTTCAGATTTAGGCTAATTCGGGACCTCACCATCCTGTGGTCACTACATCGCACTTTTCCGATTACCTCTACATCCTGCACAATGGCGGGGGTTGAACACATTATGAAGTCGATTTCATTTTTAGTCTCTCCGTTAGGACTTTTCCATGTCCATTTCCGGTTCTTCCGTTTGCTGAAGAAGGTATTCATGATTCGTAAGTTATTGCGCTCTGCAAACTCAACTAGTAACTCCCCCCTGCTATTCCTTGAACCAATGCCATAGTCACCTACTGCCTTGTCCCCTGCCTGTTTTTTCCCTACCTTGGCATTGAAGTCACCCATTAGTACAGTATACTGCGTCTTTCCTTTTCGCATTGCCGATTCTACATCTTCATAGAAGCTTTCAACTGCCTGGTCATCATAACTACATGTAGGTGCATAGGCCTGTAAAACCTTCAGTTTATACCGCTTATTAAGCCTAATTACGATGCCTGCAACCCTCTCATTAATACTATAGAATTCATCTATATTACCCGCTATATACTTATTGACAAGGAAACCTACACCTAGTTGTCGCCTCTCTGGTAAACCTTGATAACACAGTACATGCCCATCCTTCAGTACAGTATATGCCTCATTCGGCCTCCTAACCTCACTAAGCCCTATGACATCCCATTTCATGCCCACTAGTTCCTCTAACAGCACTGCTAAACTAGCTACACTAGCTAGGGTTCTAGCATTAAACGTTGCCAGGGTCAGTTTCCAATGGCGGCCTGTCCAGCGGAGCCAGGCTTTCTTAGCACCCCCTGCTGCGTCACAGGTCTGACCGCCGCCGTGGTCAGTTGTTCCGCAGCCGCTGGTGACTGAGGGCCGGGGTTTTATGGAGCTTATCATAGGAGGTTGTGGCCAATTACTGCACCAGGGTGGCCAACTCCTGTTCTGGTGAGGGAGTGCGTTGCCGGAGGTGTTCACCGGCATCAGGTCGCACCCCAAACCTGTATATGCAATTCCATCGACACGCGGACTTTTTTTTTCTTTCATCCGGTGGAGAGTTGCGCGGCACCGGGATTTGAACCCCGGTCCTCTTGCATGCTAGGCGGATGTTCTACCGCTATGCCACCGCTGCCCCTTATTAAAATAAAATGGACGTAGCCAATAGGCTTCCAGGATTAATGTGTGTGGACGACACTGTTCTGTTAGCCTATAGCCAGGAAGATTTGAAAGCATAGGTTAATAAAGATGGATATGATGAAGATACAGCTGGCTTTAACTTCAGCCCAATTATATCGGGTTTGGCCTTAAGAGATTAAATGATTTCACTGATAAGAAGCTTATAATACGAGGGAGTTAGATACGTTGACTGGTAGAATATACATATTTTTAGATATGAATACACGAAGGGTGGGTATAAATGCAAAAACATGCACGGGTCACCAGGGCGATGGGACGAAAGAATGCCGCGATTTGGAAGGCCAGAGCATTGTGGGGTGCAACAAGTATGAAGCATTTAAAGGTATTTGGAAAGAAATATTGGTACCAGGGTTAACCTTCGGGAACAAGTTTTGTGCTCAAGGGCAGAAGTCCAGTCGGGATTAGAAATAAATCAGAAATCTGTGGGGAGGTTAGGATTTGGAGCCCATGGCAAAACTACGAACGAAGCAGTAAAGGGAGACATGGGTTGGGCATCTTTCGAGGCACGAGAGGCTCAGAAGAAAATATTGTGCGAAGAACGCCGGTGATGGACCTTATGGGCCCAGAATCGGTAAACTTGTGCTCAGAGGCAGGCGAGGGTTCCACTCAACTCTCACTCCGTGGCGACGCTGGATCTGGTGTGGTTTCTGTGAAGACGTGGCTGTGATGGGTGGATTCGACACGTGGAGGTCCGCTCAAGACGCTTGGGTCCTGGGGATGGCCACAAACAACCAAAACCCTAAGCAGGAACGATGAAGACCAGCGAACACGCTCCAACGCTACTTTACCTCTTCTTCTCACTCCGCACTGCTCCCTTCTCTTTCCCTACTCGCGCTACCACCATGCGCTATGCTACAACTTCATGACACTACCCCCAGCTTTAAGACGGTTACAGCGGAAATGTTCTAGTCTCTGGCAAAGGGAAGTGTGTCCTGTCCAGAATAGTACCCACGCAACTAACACAGCAGTAACACACAACATAGACACAACACTAAAACACCTGTAGGAGCAATGAAATGTTGACGAATGCAGGCCACAGTTCACACGCGACATGAGCAGTCAGCACCCACATTGTCAGTTCCCTTGATGTATTCGACGCTGAAACAATATTCTTGCAGCATTAGGCTCAATCGTAAAACTGAATTGTTCACATGTCAAGCCGATTGCAAGGACCGAAGCGGTTGATGGTCATATTGATTTATGAATGGCTTGCCCTAGTGGTAAATGTGAAATTTTTCAAAGGCGCAGACAAGCGCTAGACACTACCGCTTTATGGTAGAATAGCGTGTCTCTAGCGGTAGTTGCGGCTCACGTACGCCACCGAATGCAGCACTTTATCATCACCTGTTTGCGGCAAAACTGCGCTCAAGCTGATGCTCGAAGAGTCTGTGTGCCGCACAAATAGTGGTAAAAGGTCCTGAGTTTGAAGTATTGGCGAAGTACGAAGGTTCTTCTTGAGAGCCTGGAACGCTTATTCCTGCGCTGAAACCCAAGCGACGACGTTGGGCTGGGCCTTGCTTGAGTTCGGTGAAGGGCTTAGAGATAGACGCAGAATCTTGGATGAAGTTTCAGTAGTATGTGGTGAGGCCAATAAATGACCTTGCTGCCTTCTTGTCCAAGATCTTGTCCAACGTCTTTTACATTGGTTCCATCTTCGACTCACCAACACGATGACCAAGGAAAGAAATCGTGCGCTCAACATTCTCGCACTTGCTTGGCTTGATGATGAGCCCGGCATCGCATATTCTGCCGAAGACACGTCTCAAGGTTTCCATAAGTTGAGGCCACGTGTCAGTTACGATTACCACATCGCCGAAGTTGTAATACACATTTTTCACGTCACCTAACACAGCTTTCATCAGGTGTGCGAATATGGCTGGTGTTGTTTTGATGCCAAAAGGCATATATCGGAAATGGATAGTCCTTACATATTGGGAAAAGTCGTTTTTCCGTGCTTCCAGCAGCCATAGGCACCTACCAAACCCTTCGTAAAATCGAATTTGGAGAAAAACGTTTTCTGTCTTATAAGAGCGAGGACGACATCAATGCGCAAAATGTGGGCTCACAGTCATACTTCAGGACCTTATTGAGCTGCCGGAAGTCGATATACAATAGTATGCTGTTGTCTGGCTTCTTGACAGCTACAATTGGCACATGGTACGCGGACTTCGATCAACATATCCCATTATTTCACAGGCTGCTTTTTTCGGCAGTGAGTACGATGCCACTGTTTCAGAGCATGTGCTTTTTGCGTCATCGGCTCAAACCGAATGTGCTTGCCAAAAGGAGCTTTGCATATTGGGGTTATTCGCGATCTACTGCACATTTTCTCACAGCTTGCTTATCGTAGAGCATGTCCTTTCCCGCCAGCAACATCCTTCTTGAGATGAACTAGCACTGGTTTTACGGCTTCGAGAACATAGAAGAGCTGTGGCCAAACTTTCGCTTCCGCTTGTTCTCCAGATAGTCTAGAAATACGCTTGTCAGTATGTGCACCTTTCTTAGTCAGCCTCTGTTGCCCACCTTTCCGGCGGTGGTCTTCACCAGGTATATCAGTCGCTGCAACATCATCTAACGTGAGACAGACGTCTCAACAAACCGGAGAATTCCCAGTGCTTCTCAACACTCGATTTAAGTGCTTCTCACGCCCAGCATTTCGTTGCTGCCTTATAAAACCTAGGTCTCTTAAACTCTTGTTATGCATTTACTCATATTCCGACATTCTCAAGTTTCTGCTCTTAACGATTTCATCCTCAACAATCTTCCCTTAGGTGGTCAGTCGTTCCTTATGAGGTGCTTCGTTTTGACTATTTCAGTGACAGTCAGAAGCGCACCTTTCCATCCAGAGATATGTCTTGCTGGAGCTCTCAGTCTCGTTATGAACTAACGCGAACATATGAGGACCGTGGCCAACTACAGCTATGTCAAAACAGAGCTCATGTACCTCTAATGGCTCCATAAGTCCTTTGACAGCTTTGTTTTTATGCTCTTGATGTGATCTTACCCTACTACCAGGTACTGCGGTCTGTAATGCCCCAAGTGCTTCAATAAACGGTGAGGTCACTTCGTTAGCGCTCTCACCCAGCCCAGTAGCTCTTTCTATATAACGTCCAGCATGAAATCAGATGTTTTTTTCCTCCACTGTCGTGCGCTTTGGAAGCTAAAAGAGTGCTTTTTCCGCCGCCTTCAACCACCGTTCTCTTTCAAGGAGTTCTGTCACCACATGCAAATGCTTGGGCTCGACATTAGGCGTCAGCCGCTCATCTTTTCGCGCTTCTGCCCAGTCCGCTTCTCATTTTTTTTTTGTCAATGCTAAGCTGTTCTTTGTACCAGCCGAGGAATTCTTTAAGCGTCATACCTTGTTGCTCGCTCATAAGCACCGATGTCTCGAGCTCCATCTTCACTCCTTACGACGGCTCAGATCTGGCACGGCGGGAAATGACGTTTACCCGAATCCTGGCAGGATCGCCAGATTGTGATGGAACTTCTGAGCCCAGGATCTGTGAACTCACGCTCAGAAGCAGGCGAGGGTTCCACTCGCCTGTCATACTGCTGCGACGCCGGATCCGGTGTGGATTCAGCGAAGACGTGGCTGTGATGTGGTTTCGACGCGCGTAGGTCCGCTCCAGACGTTCGGGTCCCGGGGATGGCCACAAATAACCAAACCCCAAGCCAGAATGATGAAGAGCAGCGAACACGCTCCAACGCTTTTTTACCTTTACTTCTCACTCCGCACTTCTTTCTTATCTTTCCCTACTCGCGCTACCACCATGCGCTATGCTATTACTTTATGACAACGCATCATGAAAATGGAGGACAATAGGTGGCGAGGTACAGTATTTAAACACTTATACCAAAAGTTATTGAGTCATTGAGTCACATTGGCGGAATAGGACCAGGAAACTAACCATCAAGTATGCAGGAAGGCAGGACGGAGAAATCGTGCTCACGGCCTTATGCTATCCTCACCATGAGGCGTCATATGACGAATGCGGGCGGGAACATTAAACGACAGGTAAGGAACACAGAGGCTAAAAACTGAAATAATTCAATGGAAAAGAAGCCGTCCCGACACATATATAGAAAATAGAAAACTCCGGTTAAAAAAGCGACCTTTTATGACAACCCAAGCTCTCTGAAATATCTTTGAATCTAGTTCATGGATGTCTTAGATCCCAAAGCTACAAACGCAAGCCTAATCCAGACCATGAAATAGATACTATGTACGATAGGGGACCAGAAACAAGTGCACATCTTATGCTGGAGTGTTGCAGTACCCATCTAGATGTCGGTGCGGCCATAATCACTCTAGCCGAGGCCCTGGGGTTTAGAGGCAACAAAGGAGATCTGAATGAATCGGCAGTAGAGGTTAGCAAGAAGTACTTGGAAGATTGGTGGCTAAACAGTAGGACGTGGACGCAAGAAATGTAAATGAGGATTAAAGAGACGAATTTAAAGATAGATGTGGTCTAAGATTATTGTCATTTAAGTTGAAGATTTGTCTAAATCAAAAAGCATATAAAAGGGAGGTTAACCATGGCGATGACTACAACCCCGCCGTTTCAGAGGGGATCGTCCGTCCGTCCGTCCGTCCGTCTGTCCGTCCGTCCTTCCTTCCTTCCTTCCTTCCTTCCTTCCTTCCTTCCTTCCTTCCTTCCTTCCTTCCTTCCTTCCTTCCTTCCTTCCTTCCTTCCTTCCTTCCTTCCTTCCTTCCTTCCTGCCTTCCTTCCTTCCTTCCTTCCTTCCTTCCTTCCTTCCTTCCTTCCTTCCTTCCTTCCTTCCTTCCTTCCTTCCTTCCTTCCTTCCTTCCTTCCTTCCTTCCTTCCTTCCTTCCTTCCTTCCTTCCTTCCTTCCTTCCCTCCATCCATCCATCCATCCATCCATCCATCCATCCATCCATCCATCCATCCACCGTTGCGAGAATGAAATCATGCGATCTAAATTTCTGGAGACCTCTACCACGCCATATCTTTTAGCTTCAGTAGCCTTGAAATGTTAAACCCTCTGAAGACGTTTTATCATATATATTTCTCGCATTCATTGCGCCAAAAACTGTTCACCGTTGCGTTATGGAATATTTATTTCACATATGAGGGGAGGGGGGGGCTTTATAATATTTTGATATGTTTTGAAATAAAGCGTATTGCATGTGCGGAAAAAAGGGACCGTAACAGCTGTTTTATTACAGGTGTAATGATAAAACCTTTTGACACTTGCTCCACAACGTAAATAAAATGTTTGGCCGTGCTAAAAGGAAGCATTAGGCACGCCTGGGCGTCGCATAAAACAAATGAATGCGTTTATTTTATATTCAGCTATCAATATATCACTTAACAGTTATCACATAACTTATACACTTAACAGGTAGAAAAGAAGTACAGAATGCATTTCCCGGGGTATTATTGAAAATCCAAGACCCTACATGTTTCTTTCTCTATTTTTCAGCTTACGCTGCACCACGGGAAAGTGTTCCTTCAGTGGAAATTCCACGAATTGGCTCACACCAAACCTCGCCCCAAGGAGAGGATAACGGCGATGTCGAGAGGGCCGGAAACAGTCAGTCAGCCCAGACGCCTGAAATATCTGAAATAACACCAGAAGCAAGCAAGAACGATAACGGCGAGGGTAAAGGACTCCAGGAACGGAGCGAGTCGGCCAACAACGCTGCAAAAGAACAGCCAAAGGCTGCTGATTTCGCAGAAGGACGTGAAGCGCAGAGCGAGTCGTTCAATAACCCCGCGCAAAAGTCACAGGAAGACAATTGGGCAAAACAGCCCGCCTCACGGAGCGAGTCAGCCGACAATGATGTGAAAGAAGAGAAAGATGAAGCCGGTTTTTTCTGAGGCCGCGTATCGGAAAGCCCATTAGCTACTTGGAATCAATGTGTCAGCGGCATATCTTATCGACGAAGACGGCAGCGCTTCAGAATCAACCCAAAACCCCCATATCTCAACACTAGGCGCCTTTTCATCTTATAGCTGATTGCACTGCACAATAGCTTAGTACAATTTAAATAAAGAGCATATTCGCCCTCTCTGTCTATGCGTGAAATCGATCCCTCGTTTATTATGCATTGTTAATTTATCAATCAGCCGTTAAACCTTTTCGCTGCGTCTGGTACAAATTTCAAAATGTATAAATCATTCTCTCGAAAGGGTCTGCCCAGCTCGATAATGCCCTAAAAATGTGGCTGCCTCTAGAAATTGGTTGTCTTTATGGCACCACTTGCAAAGAACGATGCTCACTCTACGCCTGCATGGTTATTGAAACCAATACAAGAAGTAATAATGTTCTTCATACTGGTGGAATGAAAAGTACACCTCTGGGTATAATGCGGCTCAACACAGCCGAACACCACTACGTACCGGAAGACAAATGGCAGCTGGCATGTAAGTCAGCTGCATTTTGAACAAAACATGCTGGCCGCAGCGCTGGTAGTATCACAGATACTGACCTTTTATGCCGACCTGTTTGCATTTGCATTCAATCGATACATCTATTTGTGTGGTTTCGGCTACAGCACTATAAAATGTACCTCGTAGCTAAATCTTTTTGTGTCCATAGCAGTGATAATTACCCACGTGAAAATTCTTCTGACGTTTACACATTCCAAAAAACACCCTGATATTACGTAAACAAACCCATTAATTAATGACTTGAACCTTGTCACCACTGTTACGGTTGCGAAACCGAAATCAGACACCCCAAGTCTGAAGGCAAGTAAAGTCTACCAAGCTGCTAGAACAAAAGCACCAAGCACCGCTTGAGGCGTCAGTCGTCCTGTGTGAAGTTAAACAAACGGATGTCGTCTGTACCCTGTAACGAATTTGTCTAATTTTAAAGAAACCGACATAAGTATACGCTGGTGCCTAAACTCGGGACGTACGCCACGACCAAACGACGGCGACCACTAATAAAGAAAAAGCCGATTTCTACCCCAAAGCTGCCGCACAGTGCTGCCAGAGTGCAGCGACGTGGAGCGACACTAAGCGCAGAGAACAGCTGTTCGGTCTCAGATGACCCGACTCTTTTGCGATATTGACTCCTGCATGAAGAGCCGCATGGACAATGTAAAAGAACTCAGTGTTTTGTTGGCGAGCCTTAGCGCTCTGTAGACCCATCTGAGCGAAGTTTACGCCTCTGTCGAGACGCTAGTTCCAGAGACAAAAGCTTAGCAGGACTATATCGAATCGATCGAGTATAACGACCAGATCGTTACATACATCACGAAACTCCAAGAGGACATTACAAATGCAAGGAATGAGGCCGCCGAGAGAAGGAACCTTACCTCACAACGACGCAGTCACGACGAACGGGACCTTCCAAGTGAATCTTCGAAGGCTAGAACTAAAAAAACATTTTACTGCAAAGAAGTGCCATGGCAATAGTTTTGGAGCAGTTCGAGCAAATTATCCTTAAAAAAGACCCTCTTACGACCCTGGATAATTTCGAATACCTCAAATCTGTGGTGACAGGCAAAGCAACGATAGCGATCCAGGGCCTTCCCCCCACATTGCAGTGCTATGACGACGCCATCTTGCAGCTCCAAAGACGTTTCGGCAAAGCGAACGCCATTGTGCAAGTGCACATGCTTGCGCTCTTGGACCATGAGCCTGTGTGGAGTGCCAAAGAAACACGCTCCCTCCGGTGGTTATACGATGCCCTCGTCTTAGGGATCCGAGGCCTACAGGCGCTTGCTTGGCCAGACGCAGTGAACGTACGGAACACTGCTCGACTTCCATCGAGCTGTGGCGAAAGAGAAGGCGTCAGAAACCGTAATAGGGAGCTCGGCAGGAGGAAGAATTCCGCTGCGGGTCGATGACGCACCGGGAGAGTCAACAGAAAAAGAAACGGCCGCAAACTATATGCTGTCATTACAAACTCGTTGAATTTGTGAGGATTGAAGTACAAAGTCGCAAAAGCCTGGTTGCGCAGCAAGGTATGAGCACGAAGCACTTAGCGCCAAAGCCGAAGATGTTAAACCCAACTGAGAATAACAAGAACAGCGCTGTAACAAAATTTAAAACATCAGCAGCTCTACTGCACAAAACAGCAAAACGAAATTGTTGTTTATTTTGCACGGAGTGCAATCACGAAACTGCCGCATGCTGTGAGCTAGCATTCAATTATAAGAAATGAGGAAAATGCTACGATTGGGAAGACGTTGTTTTTGCTGCATGAAACCGAAGCATCATGCTAACTAGAGCAGAACCACCAAGCAACATTAGATGCGCACTTAGTATGGGACGGCATGTAACAACCATTTGCGATCCGTAATTCACCAATTCGAAATTTAGGCAAATGTAAACGACATGACAACTGTCCCGTAAACTGGCATTCTACGTAGGAAGAATCTAAAAAACGCGAAATACGACTGGAACCAGCAACTGTATTGTGTACAAGCGGGCGTAAGTAGACTCGTTATATGATCTCTGAAGCGGACTCTAACGGTCATTCATTACTCACCAAGCATATGTAAAACCTCAGTTGTAAAATTCTTGAAAAGAAACGCTGCGCGTGGCTGTGTTCGACGGACCCCAGTCAGAACCAGATTTTAACTGGTGTCTAGGTCGCTAATCTCGCACTATAAGAAGAAGCATTAAACCGAAGTTCTTGAGACAAACATAGTCTGTGAGCAAAGAAACCTGCTTCCTCACCTCAAGTATAAAGAATTACTTGGATCCCTGACTGCTGCTGACATGATCTGTGATTGCGAAAGAGGTAACAGGCCTGCTTATCGGCTCAGAGCACTACTGGGAACTTGTAATGAGAAGCAAGGAGCTCAAAGGGAAACTGCGAGCAGTGAGAACACCCTTTGGATGGTGCATTCAAGGCCCGATAGGATAATAGGCTTGTCACTCACAGTGCATGCAAACCTCTGCTCTTCGTGTATCACTTGCGGGGAGAGAAACTGCTAACTGCCAGGAACTATTCTCGACTCTCGGGTCGATTAGACCAACGGCCGATGATAACTATGCGGAGTCAAGCTGCTTGATGCTTTCGAAGAGAATATCATGCGCAGTGGCTCTATATACGAGGTGGCCTTTGCATGGAAGAATATAAATCTAAATGACACAAAGGAAGTTGCTGCAATATGTTTGTTCCAACAGACAAACTGCGTTTGAAAAACTCCTCATCTCTTGGAGGAGCACAACGCTATCATCAAACAGTACTGCACAAAGGACATAGCTTAACCAGTGGTCAAAAACGAAGGGGGAAAGCTGATCTACATGCCCATCAGCCGGTCTTCCGAGAAACGAGTAATAGAAAGAAATCAGCAGTGGTTTTCGACGCTTTATCGCAAGGACAAAAATCAAATTTCCTTAATCAAAACATTGGAAGCGGACCGAATTTGTCAGCTGATCTTGTAGCATTGCTACTAAATATCAGAAGCCACAGACATTTTTTGTAGCCGACATTTAAAAGCCATTTTTGTAAATAGAGATCAGAGAAAACGGCAGAGATTCATTGCACTTTCTGTGGTACCATGTAAAACCGGATGCAAATGGACCAACACACGAAGTACAGAATTGGCGAATGAAGCGAGCCCCCTTTAGAACAACCACAAGTCTTTTCTTGTTGACAGCGACTCTCCAGAATTATTCGCAAATTATAGGAGACTATCAATGCTCTTAACTGGGCTATTCGATGAACGAATTCCGGCATGGTGCTAGCGCACAAGGAGGACACACACGGCCGGTAGGCGGACATGACAAACGCTGGTCTTACAGAACACTAGGACAGGACAGTAGCGTTTGTCCTGTCCGCCTACCCGCCGTGTGTGTCCTCCTTGTGCGCTAGCACCATGCCTGAAGTATAGGAGACTATCCGGTCACTACTTTATTGCTGGCAAACTCTTTATATGTGGATGACCACTTAACAGGAGCAGAAAGAGAGAACGAAGCGCTGAAGATCCACGAAGAAGTGAGGACAATATTCAGCGCTGCACCTATGACACCTCATAAGTGGGCATCCAAGAATCCGACCTTGAACGGGTGGTTTGTGACGGATGACTGCGAAGCAAAACACCTTGAGTGTCTCCAAGGAGCTGTCAAAGTTCTGAGATTGACGTGGAACGCAAGCACCTCACACTCACCCCATTACATGCGATCCTGCCGAACCAGGTACAAGCACAAAAAGTTCATGCTCACGACTATAGCGAGACTTTATGACCCACTTGGAGGGCTAGCTTTATTGACCATTATGTCAAAGGCTTTATTCCAGGAGCGGTTACAAAGAAATGTGTAATGATATTCTGCCACCCAGGCAGTACAAGGGCCTGTGCAAATATTTTCAGTGAGCTGACAAAGATCAGCCCCATGTAGGCCAATGCTGCCATCCTATAGCTGGTATTGGTTATGGCATTCTATAACACGTCCAACACTGGCCCTGAGGATCTCATCGGTAAGCAATATTAGGCGTGCCTATGTACAATGATAACGACATTGGTCCGTCATATCCGATGCTCTCACAATATCAAGGATGGCTTAATGGGCCTATCTACCCGGCGTATCACCTTTGCTGGCGTTGTCATTTTATAAGGATGGCTATAACGGACAGCGTCAGCCGTCCGCCCACTCACGTTGGCCAGTATATGACATACGTTGGACGATACTGTCAGCTCTGTTACAATGGAACGCCAATGTCAGATATACATTGGCTTACCTTACTTATCACCCATATTAGCATTGCCATGTAATAGTGATGGATATATCGAAAAGCGTTAGCTGTTACTCGACTCACGTTGGCCAATATATGGCACATGCTTGACAGTACAGTCAGTATGTTACCATGTCCCGCCAAAGTCAGATGCATTGGCATCTACTTTAGTGAACTTTGTCTCGTCTATTTCGGCTACTGGTCGATATTAGATGCAAATTAACATCGGAAAATATTCTTTTGCTTTTTTGGTTAGCTGGCTCATTTAATTATTTAGATTAGTTCACTGTGCTGTTATAATCGATGTTTTCAAGTTACCTTTGCAATTTGAAATGTTTCGAAAATCTTGTGTCTAATTCATTATAGTTCCGCGGTGGTGGTTTCCGTCGTGTTTGCTTTAATCCTAACTAGCTGTGGTTAATGTTGCTTGGGAGGAGACCGTGTTCTTTTATACTAGATTTTATTGACTTAAGCTGGCAATGTAATGTATGCACATGTATACTGCGATGAATTTTGATGAGACCAATGATAGGTCGACGGCGTCAAATATCAAGTTCGCCATCGTCGCCGGTCCGCCATGGTGGCGGGGGCGCTAACTAGCTCCGCGCCGACGGGAGAATTAAATAATCAAAATGACCGGTTATATATTGTCCATAGGCAATTGCTGCTATTTTTTTTCTATTCTCTTCGGTGATGGTCTAGGCTCTTCAATGGCTGCTGTAGGTGAAGAGAATTCCAAAGCTTTCAGTGAATTCGTTTCAGTTTTAACAACAGTGGCTTCATACAGACGATTACAGCAGGACGCACAAGCAATGCGATGCAATTTATGAGCGATAAGCTTCGGTCCAATAATACTCGTACGCGACCCATGGCGAACGCGCTTCCATCAAAATATTGTTAAGGTTTATTTACAAAGTGGTTCTGCCCCTTAGCCTGATGTGCTAACCAAGATATAGTGAGCTTCTTCTTCTTTCACTTCTTTCCTTGAGAGCCTCTTTTTCCACTTCCTTGTTCTCTTCTGTTCTCATGCCTGACATTTCCCCCTTCGCAGACGAAGCCCCTGGGCTGTCAGTCAGAGTCCGGAGCGAGAGTGGCAGCGCTTCATTCCTGCGACATGAACTACCTGTGTTTTCCGAGAGGGCGACCTTGGGAACATTGGCGAGACACGACGTAGTTCAACTCATTGATGCGTTTGAGCACAATAAATGGGCCTGTATAGTGCGCCAACAGCTTCTGGGACAAACCACGCTTGCGGAGAGGTGTCCAGAGCCACACTAAGTCGCCGGGAAGGTAGGAGACATCCTGATGCCGACGATCGTAGCGCTGCTTAGAGTGGTCCTGCGAGGCCAGAGTGCGTAATCGGGCGACCCGACGAGCCTCTTGAGCGCGGCAGAGGGTGCTCGAAACAGACGGCTCGGTGTCGAGAGAGAACGGCAAAATGGTGTCAAGAGAACGTCGAGGCGGACGGGCGTAGAGGAGGAAAAATGAACTATAGGAAGTTGTCTCATGCTTCGAGGTGTTATAGGCGTAAGTAATGAAAGGAAGCACGTCATCCCAGTTCTTGTGCCGCGAGTCAACGTACATCGCAAGCATGTTCGTCAGTGTCCGGTTTGTACGTGCGACGAGGCCATTTGTCTGGGGATGGTACGGCGTAGAGTGAGGCAACTGGCAAGTACAATAGCGCAGAAGCTGCTCCACAACATCTGCCGTAAACTGCCGGCCTCGGTTACTGATAATTACACGAGGAGGCCCATGACAGAGGACGACAGCATGAAGAAGAAAGAACGAGACGTCAGCGGCGGTGGCGGAAGGGATGGCGGCAGTTTCACAGTAACGCGTGAGATGATCAACGCACACAATGACCCAGCGATTGCCTTTGGACGAGCGGGGAAACGGGCCTATGAGGTCAACACCCACTTGCTCATATGGTGTGGTCGGTGGTGTCACCGGATGTAAGTGGCCCGGCGGAGAAGACGTGGGGAGCTTGAACCGCTGGCACTGCACGCAGGAGTTCACGTAACGCCGAGTCGTTCGACGCATATTTGGCCAGTAGAAACGTTCCTTAATGCGCGTAAGAGTCCTGGCAAACCTCAAGTGCCCAGCTGTAACGTCATTGTGCATAGAGTGTAGAACAGAGGAGTAGAGGCTAGCCGGAACGACTAGCAGAAAGCGTGCACCGCCAGACGAGTAATTTTTTCGATACAGCAAACCATCGCGAATGCAGTAAGGGTTCGCAGATGCCGGATCACGAGCTTTTTCAAAAAGTGATACCAAGTCTTGATCTTTTCGTTGTTCTCGCTGGAAAGTGGCAAGATCCGGAAATTGTACGGAAACGGCGGCAAGATAGCCGTCAAAGTTGTCATCGCAGAGGGTAGTTGCGAGAGGCAGCCGCGAGAGGCAGTCAGCGTTAGCGTGTTGGCGGCCACTTTTGTACGACACTGTAAAGTTGAACTCCTGAAGGCGTAATGCCCAGCGGGCCAACCGACCGCAGGGGTCGCGTAGATTCACCAGCCAGCAAAGCGAATGGTGATCGGTGATGACTGTAAAGGAACGTCCATAAAGGTACGAGCGAAACCGCTGTACGCCAAAAATGACGGCGAGGCACTCTTGCTCCGTCACGGTATAGTTGCGTTCAGACTTGCTAAGGGTGCGACTTGCATAAGCGACAACGTGTTGATTTCCGTCATGCCATTGTATGAGCACAGCACCCACACCGATTCCACTTGCGTCAGTGTGGAGTTCAGTGGGAGCTGTCGGGCTGAAATGACGCAGTATGGGCCGCGAGGTAAGAAGAAACTTGAGCTGGCGAAACGCAGAATCGCATTCAGGAGTCCATTTGAAAGGAATATCTTTCTGCAAGAGGCACGTGAGGGGGTAGGCTACGTCAGCAAACTTAGGGATGAAGCGTCGAAAGTAAGAGCAAAGTCCCAGGAAGCTCCTGAGTTCTTTCACAGACTTGGGCTCTTTGACGCAGCTGACAGCTTCAATCTTCTGTGGGTCAGGCCTAACACCATCTTTGTCAACCAAATGCCCAAGCACAACGATCTGGCATTCACCGAAGCGGCAATGCTTAGAGTTCAGCACGAGACCCGCTTTCTCCATGCAGTTAAGGACCACAGCTAAACGGCTGTTATGCTCGGCGAAGGTCCTCCCGAAAATCACTACGTCATCTAGGTAACACATGCAAGTTTGCCACTTCAGTCCACGCAAAAGAATGTCCATAAATCTTTCAAAGGTAGCTGGAGCGTTGCATAGGCTGAAAGGCATCACGTTAAATTCATATAACCCATCGGGAGTCACGAATGCCGTATTCTCCTTGTCTTTCTGATGCATCGGTATCTGCCAGTATCCGGACCGTAAATCAACAGATGAAAAGTAGGAAGCTGAATGGAGGCAGTCAATGGCATCATCAACACGCGGGAGCGGGTAAACATCCTTCTTGGTGACAGTATTGAGGCGGCGATAGTTGAAACAAAATCGGCAGGTGCCATCTTTCTTTTTCACGAGAATCACAGGGGCGGCCCATGGGCTAGATGATTCCTGAATGATTCCTCTTTGAATCATATCACGGACCTGTTCGTCCATTATCTTACGTTCTGAAGGTGAAGCACGGTATGGTGTCTGTCTAATCGGGTGTGCAGATCCAATGTCGATCATGTGATGGGTGCGGGAAGGCGGAGTCCGTGGTGGCTGGTCTCGAGCAAAGTCGAACACGTCCGCATGTTTCATAAGAACCTCCATCAAAACTCGGCGGTCGTTGGTGGGTATCAATTCATTTATCATAGACTGAAACTGGGAATCAGCATGATCGGGACGTCTAGTTGAACGAGCAACGCCGTCACTGAACGAGGCGATGTGCATAGAAAGGCGTTCTTCAAAGTCGGCGAGTTTCAAACCACGCGGCAATACGGCAGGTTCATTGGTATGGTTGACAGTCCAAAGCGTGGCACGGCCCTCGTTCACTCGAACAACGCTGCGGGGCACCAACACACTCCTTTTGGCAGCGGAAAGGAAGCGGGTTCCACCAGAGCGTCGAAGGCATTGGGAACCGCACCCGAAGACACAACTGGGACGAAGATGGCGGAAATCGCCGGAACGACGGTATCCTCGAAGACAGAAAACACGTGGACCCGCCGCGGCGGTTCTTCTATGAGGGCCGATCGAAGGCTGGGGCTTATTGATATCTCGCCACTGTTGAAGTCGAGAGTTGCGCCACACTGCTGTAAAAAGTCAACTCCTAGAATAACGTCGTGCGTAGAGCGAGGGAGCACTGTAAATTCAGTTCTAAACTCGTGTCCAGCCATCGCTACATTTACATAACAAATACCAAGCGAAAGCAACGATTCTCCCCCTACACCTCTAAATATGACAGTTCTATCCCAGCTAAACATAATTTTGTGGCCGAGACGGTTCTTAAAATTCTAAACTCATCACGGAAACTGTAGCACCCGTATCCGCTAAGGCCATAACACAAACACCATCAACTAACACTTACAAGCGGTTCTTCAGCATAACAACCGGTAGAGGAATTGGCAATATCGATGACCTGGCGACCGCACCTCCATCGGCCGCGAACGCTAGTTTCCCGGTGGCGGAGAAGAACGGCGGGGAGAAGGCGATTGTCGGGAGCGGCGGGCAGGAGGAGTCAGGCTGCGATCAGAAACTGGTGAGTCGTTGCGTGGTGGTACGTAGCGGCCCGAAGGAGGGGGGTAGGTCGGGTCACGGACTTCTGGACTCACGGTAGAACGGCGATTCCACCATTGGCGCTGGTAGCGTGGTGCCTGATTCCTGCGGCGGCAGAATCTGGATATGTGGCCAAGCATACCACAGCGGTAACAGAGGGGTGGTTCACGAGCACGGTCCAAATAATAGTCCTCAGTAATAGGATCGAAGCGATCAGCAAAGTCCAGCCGCTGGGGTTGTTGCGGAGGAGGTGGCGCCCTGTAGCGGGTACGAGCTGGGAGAGCAGGGCCATATGAGTCGTTTCGGTGGTCACGGACGGGAGGAGGAGCGGTAGAACGCCAAGAAGAGCGCTGGATGGGAGCTGCCTGCAGGAAGCAGCTATCAAAGGGGATTGCACTGCGGTTCACATCTTGATGGCGGGAGAGCTCATCACGGACAATTTGGCGAATCATGTCGGCCAAATGCTTAGCCTCATGTGAATGCTCGTGAGAATCCACGCTTGCAACAGTGGTCAGGTTGGGCAGACGGCCGAATTTCGGGGTTATGCGACGCAGCTTTAATGTTTCGAACGTACGACAGTGCTTGATCACGGCCGTGGGAGAATCTAAGTTTTCTTTTGTAATTAAAAAGTTATATATAAAATATACTTTATTAAACTAGGCCGTTCAAGCTATACGAATACGAAGGGTCGCAGCACATACGCTTAAACGATTTAACATTGGTGATCTAAATTAAAGCTGGGATATTGACCGGTAAACGCCGGTCCGCACATGGACGTTCCCACATAAGGCAAATCGTATCGATGTTTCCAGCTTCGTTGTCGCTTTAAGAAGTATTAGAAAAAAAAATTAAAAATGGAGAGAAAACACTTCACGTACAATCCCGATATGAATAATAATAAGATTATGCTGAAACACATTAACTAAGTTACAGTTTCACTTTTCTTCATCGCACTCGTTCGCACATTTTTCTTCGCAAGCGTCCGCTCTTGTTGACGACGCACCGCGCACTTCTGTTCCAGTCCAATGATCGCACTCACTCGCGCCGAAATATGGACGCTCTGTTAGCTGCTTACTAGCTCCATTGAAAACATTACAAACAAAGGAAGACAAACATGGACGACACGGCGCCAGAAACAGCGGCGCCAACTTGCCCGAGCGGATGCGCTATGTAGGTGGGGTTGTCGAGTTAAATGCTGCGCAATGCAGTTCAAGACGCAAGCACTGAACGCTCAAAGTGTGGTTCAAGCTGCACACAGCCGCCGCCCAGGCAGGAATTTCGGACGCAGTACGTCAACTGCTGTACTTAAAACGCTATTGCTTTCTTACATCTATTAGACATAAGCAGAGCTCGCGTAACTTACGACTTACGCTCTAAAACGAGTAGACCATCGCATACGTGTACAATCAAAATTACGACTGCAGTGACCGCAGTGCATTAATCACTGGGGGAATATCCCACACATGCAGTAATGGTAAATGCTCTATGATTATCTTGAAACACATATTTGGCACATGAGTAAGCCAGCTATTTGCTAAACAAGCCGCAAATATTCAAATTACTGGAGTGGCAAAAACGCTCGCAGAGCTCGCTAGAGTCGCCCATGGCACGGCGGCGGGCCGGCTTGCACATTTCACAACTTGAAACGCGGAATATATCAGCGTGGGGCTTTGTCACACCGAACTTCATCTGAACACAAAAAAAATTCTTGTAGCAGCCAGTACAAGAACGGCAGCTCAGCGGAATGAAATTTGTTTCGGCGGCATGCCAAGTGCATGGGTAACATAATTTTATAATTAATGTTTCCTTTTTTTCTCACAAGCGCGAAAAAAAGAAGTCGAACCTTTCTCTGCCTTTCTTCACCCGCCCAATTTTGCGACGCCGTCGTCATTCACTGAAAAACAATATTTGCGCTGTATGGAAAAAGTAATAACTAAAGCACTGTGGAGTTTAGAAATTAAATGAAGCAGTCATTGTTTTACAATTAGGTTTAATTCGGTATCAAAGCTTATGTATTTTATAACTGTCTGTGCAGGGAAACAGTTACAGGTGCTGCGCCGGGAAGCTTGTTTTTTTTTTTACATATAGTGCGGCACATGGAGAGAAGACGCCCACTTGTAGACTTCCTTGAGACTTCTTTTAAACACTTTAGGGCTCTCATAACAGGTTGTATAGGGAAATGTGTTTTACTGCATTTCCTTGGTCAATAAAACATACGCAAGAAACTAAACTATGGGGAACAAAAACGCGCCTAATAAATCGGGACAACAAACGACTATTCTAGAGCATCCGCCTCGCATTCGGGAGGTACCGGGTTCGATCCCTGGTGCCGCTGGTTACCCACCGGTTTTTAAATGGGTACAAGCTTTCCTCCGGCCTGGTGCTCGGCAATTCAGGGGTGAAACGCTTGGGAAAAGGGGTCACGGCCCAAATGGTTTAATTAGGTTTAATTCGATATCAAAGCTTGTATATTCTATAACTGTCTGTGCAGGGAAACAGTTACAGGTGATATTGCGCATGGAGAGAATACGCCCACTTGTAAACTTCCTTGAGACTTCTTTCAAACATTTTCGGGCTCTCATAACAGGTTGTATAGGGAAATGTGTTTTTACCGCATTTTCTTGGTCAATAAAACATACGCAAGAAACTAAACCATGGGGAACTAAAAAGCGCTTAATAAATCAGGCCAACAAACGACTGTTCTTGTAGATAGAATGATGAATGTGCTGAAGGTGCGGATATACAACTGGCCGTTATGAGAGAAAATGTAAACCTCATTTTAAACTAACTTATCAGGAAGTGGCAAGTCGTGGTAATGAGATGCTTAGCTCAAACTTCTGTTACCTGTACAAAATAATTTTCAACAAACTTGCTTCAAATCCTCATTTCAGGCTGATTAGAATAGTTTGCTCGATTTAGCACCATTGTATGAAAAATGTTTGTTGGTATGCTATAAGTAAGGAATGTATTCAGAGTAGAACACAGCATTCACAAACTACAACTTGAACAGGTTTGGGCGTTGTAAACAAAACAGCCAGGCGCCTCTCCAGGGCGACGATGCGCTTCGATGCTGACATCGAACCCTACATAGATGAGCAACAGTATGCAGCGCATCGTTCAAGGATGGTTCAAGTCCTACTAGGAAACGCTTGCTAAAAGAAAGGTACTGCACCGGACAGCAATTAGAATAGCAGGCAGCAGTTTTGCTTAAAAAGCAATTACTGTGAAGCTCGGGGGATGGGGCAATAATCGTTTAGCGGGCATGATGGCGACAGTTGAAATTCCCTTTGAAAGAGGGCGCTCTGTTGTTTAGTCCATTCAACGGCCGTTCGGCTCGGCGCTCGGTGAGTGCGCACCGCACAAGGAAAATACTTCTTTCTTCAAGAAATATTTTCTGTAAGTCTGTAGCTGTTTTTATTCCTATTTTATAAAGCCTTTGTGTATATTGGAGCAAAATATTAGCCGCTTAGATTGGGAAATTTATAAATTACAAGCGTTGTCTTACATTTCATTGCTGCGACAGGGTGCAGATGCCATGTGCTAGAGAAATGTGTCTTGTTTTAGCATCTTAATAGCTTGTTAACTTTTCAAATGTGCGTCTCAAGTGCCCGAGACTAGATTCCGACCCTTTTGCAGCTTATTTCAAGTCTTGCTGAATTGTTACTAATCTCCAAAGGTAAACAAATGCTTGGCATCGCAGTCCTAAAAGCCAACTTCGTATATTCGAAAAGGCGCATAGAGCCCCGCAGAGCCGCCGCCTGGCTCGGCCGCTAGGAATCCCTCGTGCTCGAGCGAAGCCCGGGAAAAGGCATATTTTCTCGTGTTGGTCGGTCTGGGCCGGAAACCTCGATCCCGAGCTTATGCAACGTTTGTGAAGGCGCAGATGCGGGCATGGTGCGTTAAGCAGCGTATGTGTCGCGCGGCGGCATGATGCGCAGGTGGCTGAGAGCCGTCAAAGCATTGCCGCTCGTCGCTGTTACCCTAGTTATGAGTTTTTAGAAAATTTCGTGTGTCATCCCGAAGCAGCTCGTGAGACAGCCAATCACAAAGGCTTCGGGGTACTCACCTTCCGTTCTGAGTTTTTTTTTTTTTTATCGAGCGAAGTTTGTGTACCTAATCCGGTATGAGCGAAGAACCCGCAGACGCTCATTTCGTCTGATCCGTGAATATATTAGCGCATCTAGACGGTGCAGTAAAAGCTTGGTAAGGTAATAAAGGAAACAAACGTTAGTGTGGCTAGATATTATCAATTCACTGCTTGCAGTCAAGTCTGAATCGCAGTGTTATAGCGCAGCGCTGCGCTGGGACCTTTTTTTTAACGCGATGCGTTACAAGAAATTTCACCACTTTTTACCATACTTCATGCTGTTTAGTTCAAAAAACTGAATATAGCTTAGCTGCCCTCCTCTTGACCGAACGACGAGTCGGCGGTAACAAAGCAATGCTAAAAACGAATCTTTGCCGCTGACTGAGGTCCTTCGCTCCGTGCGGTGTGCACCAGCGACAGACAGGCGTTGGCGTCGTCATCGCATGATGCATTACCAGGGATTATCGCCTATCTTTTTCTTACTATATCGTCGCTTCAACTGCAATTATAGCATATCTAGCCGGCCCGAGCCTTAAGTGTGAGCACCGGGTGGGCTCAGGCAATTTCAGTGCCAGGCCGGGCTCGGATTTGTAATATGAGGCCCGGGTTGGGCTCAAAATTTAGGCCCGTGCACACCTCTAGTCGCGTCGGTTGGGTTGCGCACGTTTGGCGTCCATACCTGCTTTTATTTTTGTTTTTCACACCTTGACACTTTCCACCAGCGCCAGGACTGCTTGGAACATCAGTATACATTTTCAGCTCATTACGCTTACTGATCACCCCGCCGCGCTGGCTCAACCATGTTATTCCATGTGTAGCATTGAGTTGCGAGTAATTCATTTTCTGAGACAGCTTTGAATGAAAAGTATGGTATAAACTAAACAGAAAATAGCCGTACTATACTGTTATCATGTTTTAGAGGCGTTGATTTATTGGATGTTCTTTCCCTGCATTTAGGGCTCTTGGCTCTATAACGCTCGCACTCCAGCGGTTCCACTTGTATCATCACACTGATTTTGCAGCAGCAATAATCTGCCATCGAAGGGGTGCTGCCTGAGTGTGAGGCAGACATCAACATTTTGGTGCCAAATAACCTGTCAGGAACTGTGGTAGCCTTGCCGTGAAATATGTTGTCTGTAAAGAAACATTGCTTTGGTAGGTATGACACGTTGCCTTTGTTTTGCATTCATATATTGGCTTTAAATGCTCAGCTGGCTTAAACTCACTCTACCGTTATTTTATTTTGAGACTGCCAATGGAATAAATGCAACAGGTTTCATGAAAGGAAAGCTCGAAAAGTGTTCGGTATTGCTATATGACGTTTGCTGGCTTTTTAGCTCAAGACAACCTTGTTCGGGAGTGTTGCTCCACAGTACGTAGAAAATAATATCCTTCATGGCCTTGCCTGTGCTTTAAAATCTGATGCTATATTTCGCTGCATTATGTCAACAGTACGTGACTATTTCAATTTCAGGCAAGATTTAGGGAACCTGTGGTGTAATCCAGCTCATTGAAATAACGAAGTAGTTGTCATTCAAATAACACTAGACTTGGGAGATGCAGGGGGTTAAGCGATAAAATATTTAGCGTACTTGATTATGTTTGCACTACAAGAAATTTCATCAAGCATGTATTGAGATTGCCGAGAAGAAAGCCATTCAGTATTGCTCAGGCTATTTATCTTCCACTCTCCCTTCATTACAGCTGCCAGCACGGTGTGCATTTGTTCATAATGAAATGTAGTTACTGATTGCTTGTACATTGCTGGTTGGTTACACCAGCTTCTGCCATGTAGATGTAATATTCGACGTAAACAAGAACATTTACTTTGCTCAAAGCAACAATTATAAATAGTTATCTCTCGCTAAGCCTTTGGGATTTGCCATTAGCTTCTGAACTCACTTTATTCACAGCTGCAGTGAATTTATTCTTTAACCCTAGAGCAAGACCTTTCCTGAAAGGTAAACATCATGAAACACTTTCAATTTTGGTATTTTAGAGACCAGTTTGTTTGTTTTTACATATGCTTCTGAGTTTGGCAAACATGAGCAGGCTTGCTTACTGTGCAGTAGGGGCGGGCTGAAAGACAAGAGGATATTGTTAGTGCAGCTGCTCATTTAGGGGTGCGTTGCTTGTGCTTTCCCCATATTGGGTGGCTGTGATCTCTCTGCCCACCTCTCAGTAGGACTGCCCATTTTCAACTAGGTTCTTACAACCAACCCATCTTCTGAGCTTCAAAGTTGTGGTACTCAGGTACAGTTTTCTGTGTCTGATGTGACCAATGACATTTCAGATACGCACTGTGCATCTCTGGTCCATTAGTTTCATTTCTGAATGATGTCACCCTATTATATTTCGTATTTCTTTCTCTGCATCCACTTGTTACCTCTTGTAAACCAGTTAGACATATAAAACTTTGCCAAACTGCTGCAGTTCTGAATGCTATGCCAATAACAAAAGCCATGCCAGACTGTTTTTGTAAGTCGTAAGAAAAGCAGACATGATGATCCGATTTCTTTTAATTGTCATGTCTGGTCAAATGATGTTTTAGTGAACTGCCACATTGCCAAGCAAATTGCAACTGTCAGTGCATTGAGGAGTCACGCGTTGGAGCACGCATGTGGATCTAGTGCTGCTTAGCTGCTTAACTTCAAATGTTCTCCTCTATCAGACAAGATATTTTTTTAGAAAGCTGAATGAGCCAGAAGACAACAGATTGGATTCTTAGCAGTATTGTACTTGTAATTTTAAGTGAACGCTCAGTTCATGCAATGCACATTAAATTTGATAAACATTATTTCTTTTTTGCATAGTTGTATTTTGTTCTGTAAACAAATATACTTCTCCAGAGACAATGTTATTTTTTATTTGAGTACAAAGCATTGTCAATTTAAAAAAAAATAATTCGTGAAATAGATATAAAATTTTGATTTTGTAATAAATTCACAAATAGCAACAATTTATACATATTGAAATATAAAATGTGTGGGAAATAACTTTTATACTCAGGATTGAACTGGTATTTGAAGGCACTTGGAATTGGGGAAAATGAAAATTGCTGTTATGCAATAGGTATCTTTTTCTTTTTTGAGGATTCTATTGTTATATAAAGGATTGTATTTTATGATGTGCCTAAGCAATGAAAATAAATTTTGTCTCAAATATTCAGGCAGGTTGCTGTTCTCTATAGCAACAATTACCGCGATTTGGTTTCAAGAAATCGGAGGTGCCCGAGCACCACACCTGGTACCTTGATTTTGATTGAACGATGTATGCCTAACTGAAAGCTTGCACATGAAAGGTTGCCGATGGTATGGCCATATAATTAGCTGTTATGATGAAAAATGTATACCTGGTAGGCTGCTACCTGACAAGGAATTATCAAATTATTGTACTCAGATCTAACATAATATCCTGCCTGTACAAAGTATATTTCTTGTACTTGCTCAATTGCTCAATTCAGGCTGACTGTAATACGTTTAGCTGAAAAAGCAGCACTCTATGAAAACTATTGCTTGTACATCACAAGTAAGGCAATTGTTTATAGTAAAACGCAGCGTGCAAAAAACTGTGAAAACTAATGGCTGGAACTTGATATGGTATGTTTGTTGCAAACCAAACAGGTGTGCCTCAGTCATCGCTGACATTGAAAATATAATGCCATACACAGTCTTGATAATATCTGAAATGTACACATTTCCCTAGTTAGATTTTGTGTGATTCAAACGTGCAGATTGAAGATTGATTGGTGCTCGCAGGGCGGCATTTTTTTTTATTCTGGTATACATTCTTGACGAATCGTACGGTCATCATATGCATGGGGAACCTCAAGACGCACAGATTCCTGGTAGAAGACAAAGGCACACCGCAAGGTTCTGTTATATCGCCCCTCTTGCCTAATATCGCTCAATGGCATACGACAATGGCATACGACAAGCTTTATATGCCAATGATATAACAATATTGATTCGAGGCGGCTGCCCAGGACAGCAGCAAGATAGCATTCAGGAAGCCGTCGACTGCACCAGCAACTACCTAAAAGTCTGCGGACTCATCTACGCACCAAAGAAATCTGTACTCCTCGTTCTTAAAGCTACAGCTTGAGGACGAGCACCAAAAGAAGACATTCCTGATCCGGAAATCTTTAGTGACAGAATTTCTATTCCTCAAGCCGACTCTCTCCGCATTCTTGGCCTAAACATCCCGAAAGATGGATCAAGGTCCGCCACACTTCCGAGACTTCAGGCTACTGTTACTCAAGTAGCGCACCTGGTCTGCCGCGTGGCCAGCAGAAGACACGGTATGAAATAACAGGATACCGTCCGCATCATCCAGGCTCTCATCATTAGCCGCATAACATACGGAACACCATGTTTAAATCTATATAAAGCAGAAGTAGTAAACCTCAACACTCATCCGCAAAGCCATAAAAATCGCCATCGGTATAACCGAACGTGCCTCTATGCAACGCCTCCTCTACCTCGGCTTACACAACACGTGGGAGGACCTAGCCGAGGCCCACAAAGTAAACCAATTGGAACGCCTAAAGCTAATAGAAACTGAGCGTGCAACCCTCAATAACTGAGACACAGAGAAGGCTTAGAACAAAAAAAAACACCAAGCTGCGCATGCCGAACGTAATCTGATCATACATAACCATAGCCCCCATCCCGCGAAATTTGCATCCTACATGCAACAGACCGGCGCCAGGCAAGGCAAAGCGCACGGACCAAATGCGGGAACGATATACACTGATGCAGCAAAATATCCGGGAAGACAAGCACACTCCACTCCATTAGCGTCATGGATTCCACATTTACCGAAAAGACCTGTGCGGCTATTCCAACAAATGACACTGGCGTAGCCGAAGAGGCCGCAATTGCCTTAGCAGTCTCGATGAGCAAAGAACATGTCATTCTCACTGATTCACAGTCTACATGCAGAAACTACCAAAAGGGAAGAATTTCCAGCATAGCACTTCAAATCCTCCATAGCACCACAACTCACTACCTCCCAGACCCCTACATCATATAGACTCCGGGACACCATCATTTGGAAGGAAACGAGGCTGCCAACGCCTCACCCCGAGGATATGCTAACAGGGCACCACTTTCGGAGCGATTTCAAAGAACACAAGATGTACCCAAGAAATATACTGACATCCTCCTGCGTTACAGACCTAACAAAAGAAAATATTCCAAACCCGACAAGAAACTAACCGGAGAAGAAGCAGTCACCCTCCGAAGAATCCAAACCAACAGCCACATCCACGGCACCTTACTACACAGAATAGCGCCCACCACCTACAAATATAAATGCACATTTTGCAACGTACCAAACACCCTACAACATATGGTGTGGGGATGCAAGGGACCAAATGGTGCTATAACCACCATGGCCTTAACCGAAGAGCAGTGGGAGACTGAGCTGTCACGCCCCAGCCTGGATGATCAGCATAATCTGGTCAACCGGACTAGGGAGATGGCTCGGGTCCACGGCTTCCTGGACTGAGGAGGCTGCCAACCTAGGGTTGAATATTTCACGCCTGCTCCAAATGAATATCTCTCTCTCTCTTTCTCTGGCCGCAGTAATGTATGTGCGCCTGTAAGTGATGTACTGCAGAAATATATTCTTTGATGTGGTGTTTATTATCCTCCGGTTTCGCATGCTTTAGTAATCAATACTGGTTATTGCAGGAGTTTTTTAAAAAGTGAGAGGTTCTGGAACCTGAAGCGTCATATTTTCAGAAACTCTAATTGTATAACAACTCTTTGCATCCATCTGAAGTTATTGATTTGCCAAAATCAAATTTTTTCTCCCAAATATCCTTCTTTTGTATGCGGGGCGCATATTTTATTTTGTAGGCATTTTTTCATCCCTACGTTATAAAATGCTGCATATCCTTGTAGGCCCAGAGACCTATGGCAAAACGCTCTAGAAGGAGAACATGTGGCCATAAGCCTTCAGTATATATTTTGTACGCAATCATATAGAATATCCAGACTTCAAATATGTGTTTGGATAAGTGTTGAGGAGCTGATTGTGGATCTTATCGTGATATATGCTTGCTTTATGTGCAGATGTCATTTGCAAGACCCACGGGCCAATCTTCTGAACAAACTTTTCCTGAGTGGATCTGCTTCCTGCGGGATGTCCAGCTTACTGCCTGGTCCGGCGCCTCAACCTTCTCTTTTGATCCATCGACCATTCACTGCCAACTACTATGCTCAACACAGTCCACTGCCTTTTCTATCCATGATGAACCCTGCCCTGAAATGCACCCACGCCTATCCCCTGTTCTCGCCTTACAAGGCTATAGTGACTCAACCCTGCCACCCATGCCTAACCCCTTCCATCACGACCAAATGCACACTGCCCCCCATCACCTCTCCCTGCACTACCTGGCCTTGTGCTGCTTAGTGCCCTGTTCCCAATCCACTGCATTTTGGCCCTCTTATGTCCTTGTGGCATATGCAGTCTTTGCCAAAAATATACGGCCCAAGGGGTTCGCTTTTCAGCCTTGTAATTGGGCTCCTGGAAGTAGCACTGGAATATATAAGTAAGCTTGAGCAGAGTGAGAACGATCTTTGTTATCTACAAGATATTGAACTCTGTAGAAACAAAACGAGCTCCGTTACGGGGCTTAGAAGTGAAACCCTCGTGACGTATATTTTTGACAAAGGCTGTTCATTTAATGAGCTCTGAATACAATCGTTTTGAAAATGTTTTGTTTGCCTCAATTAATCGCATGGTTTTCATGGCTTCTTAGGCAGATGACGTGGAAGATGGTATTGGGAAATGATTGCTTAAGAAAACCACAATTATCAGACTGACAGTTATTCAAAGCAAATGGCAGCAGTAAGTGAAAGGCAAAGATGAAATAACTGCATGGCTAAAGGCGGCCTAACAGTGACAACGCAATGCCACATGTGTCAATGAATCCTCGTTGCATGCCAATAAATACCACAATGCGAAACTAGCGACCCGGCCGGTTTATCGCATATGTTGGCTGTTCCAAGACTGGTTCAATGTTACATACACGCCGCACCAATATATAAAAATGTAGTAATTTCTTAAAAACCCAGAGTTACGCCGAAGTTAGTACCACTTTTTCTCGACGTTCAGTCAAGGTCGGTGCGATCTTGGTGTGCTGCCTGGGAAGCAACACTGAGCTGAAGTTTTCTCGCTGTTATACACAGATCGATACAGCAGCGCCACAAGTGAGAAGGGTCCACTGACGGCTGTTGAACTGAACGAAGCGAAAAATACTGGATACGGCAAACTCAGCGAGAGGACTTGAAAAGAGAACTTGAGTGCACAAAAAAAGGAGAAAGCTTTCCTGCAGACTTGCCGCTGAGAGAAATTTCAGTGTTTATTGACAATTATGGTATCATGCGCTTAAGCGGCAGACGTCAACAGAGCGGCAAGCCATACAGTGAACGTCATCCAGTTATGTTGTCAACCCGACATTGTGTGACGTAACGGCTCGTGCATTAAGCACACCAAGAGCATCACAGTGTAGCGAGATGCTTTGGTGAAGTTGAGAGTGCTATCATGTTTTTCAAGCCGGTCAGCTCGTAAAATGAATCATAAAAGGACGCATAAACTGTAAACGCTGCAATGCATGTCCAGCCGCTGAAGTGACAGAACAGCTTCTGAGGGACCGAGGCTCAACCCTTTGAGGTCACAGGACTTGACTTGACGGGACCACTTCTGGTGAAAGTAGAACACTCGCTTTACAAACCCCAAATCACACTATTCAGCTGCACTGTAACAAGAGCGGTGCACTTAGAGCTTACAAAGGGCATGTCCGCCGAGTTATTTTTAATGGCCCTCAGACGTTTCATCTCGAGAAGAGGTGTACCTCGGGTCATTTGCAGTGACAATGCGCTTTCCACCAAGAAGGCCAACAGAGATTTTTACTTATTGAACGCTATCCGAAATCCCAGAGGTGTATGTCTACGTTGCAAAAGCATGAATCAAAAGGAGGTTCATAGTGATGCGTGCCCCATGGTGGGGTGGCTTTAAGGAGCGACTCATCGGATCGGTCAAACTCGTGCGCAAGAAAATGATAGGATCCAAATTTCTTGCCTTGGACGCGCTGACCACTGCCCTGGCAGAGAGCGAAGAAGTCCTAAATTTCTGACAATTAATACATGTCTACGACAAACTTGGAGAGCCAGAACCTCTTTGCCGTCCCTAGAAACTTTTGACTAGAACACGATTCACATCCCTAGCTAGAGTAGGGAAAATCGAAGCAGACGAGGTGAAGATATCAGTTCACAGATTATGGGTCCGACGCCAGCAGATTACAGAAGCCTTCTGTCGGAGATGAACAAGACATTACTTCGAGGAACGGCGATCAGTGCAAAAGCAGAATGAACGTCAGGATAGAACACTCAAGGAAGGGACTTGATACTTCTTCGTGATAGTCTGCAGCCACAGCCACAATAGAAGACCACAAAATTCGATAAACTGTTTCCAGGAAGAGATGAAAAAGGAGATCATGCCTGCTGAAGCTGCCTGGAGGATCAACTCTCAAGGAGGATCAACTCTGAATATTGCCCCCTCTGGGGATGATGTAACGAAGAAGATGTCCTGAGTCATATTCGGGGGGGGGGGGGGGGGGCAAGACAAGTCCAGCAAGCTGCAAGAACAAAACTACCGAGTGCCGCTTGGGGCGTCAGTCATCCTACTTAACCTGCAATAAATAGATGTCGTTTGTGCTTTGTAACTAAGTTGTCTAGATTTTACGAACGCAACAATTACGTCATTCCATCGCAAGTAACTAAAATATATATCGCTCGGCTCTCATGCTGGAAAATGAATGACGTAATGCACAAGGTGGAAATCTTTCAGAAATGCGTGTAAGAACGTCAATGCAACACAAAGTTGGGCACTTCGTTTTTAACAACCAACGCCAATAAAGCCATGGATGCTGAGAGCAGGGAGATGGCATAGCCTGCAAGTGCGCTGCTTTTGTACTCTCTATAATCGTCTTTACTTGCAATGTTTAAAGTGAACTGGCACAAAAGCCAGCGTCGACGTCAGTGGGAAGGAGCAAAAAAACATTAGAGGGGCTCAACGCTCCTGAACCTAATATGGAGCAAAAGCTTTGACTTCGGGCGACCGAGTGTTGCTATTGCCTTGCTAAGCAACTCGGGGGATGAACTGCAAATAATAATTGATGACCTAGACAGGAAAAGTAGAAAGGTAGGCTTGAAAATCAATATGCAGAAGACTAGGGTAATGTTCAACAGCCTCGGGAAGGAACAGCAGTTTACATTAGGTAGCGAAGTACTGGAAGTATAGTAGGCGAGTATGTCTACTTAGGGCAGGTAGTAACCGCAGATCCGGACCACGAAAAGGAAATAACAAGAAGAATAAGATTGGGATGGAGCGCATTTGGCAAGAACTCGCAGATTATGACTAGCAGCTTACCGGTATCGCTCAAGAAAAAAGTATACAACAGTTGCATCTTACCTGTACTCACCTATGGGGCTCAAACATGGAGGCTAACCAAGAGAGTTCTACTTAAGTTGAGGACAACCTAGAGTGCTATGGAACGAAAAATGGTAGGGGTAACTTTAAGAGATAGGAAGCGTGCAGAGTGGGTCAGAGAAATAACTCAAGCTACCGACATTCTAGTGGAAATTAAGAAGAAGAAATGGACATGGGCAAGACATGTAGTGCGAAGAGAGGATAACCGATGGTCGCTTAGGGTAACAAACTGGATTCCAAGGGAAGGAAAGCGTAGCAGCGAGCGGCAGAAGGTTAGGTGGGCGGATGAGATTAAGAAGTTCGCAGGGGTCACGTGGATGCAGCTAGCACAGAACTGAGTTAACTGGAGAAATATGGGAGAGGCATTTGCCCTGCAGTGGGTATAGTCAGGCTGATGATGATGATGATGTTGACCGAGCGTTCCACTGAAAAAACCAGCGTTCCGTTGAACGCATCAAAGCTCACTGGCATTCTAGGCGAATCCACTTGTATGATATATGAGCATACGACGCCTGCAGACACTTGCCTGCTCTACTGGGTAAGCTTTCCGTGACGGTGCGAGCATGCGCAGTTCAGAAAACACCCTTCTCTCCTGTCCGCTCCAGCACGTGAATTTCCTGGGATGCCGCTACCCTTCTTCTTCCCTTCTGTACTGAGCGCAAGTGACGCAACACGCGGCGGACCCGGGCGAAAACCGGTCTCGGCGCATGCACACTGCCCCACTTTTTCAGGCACCGCGAAATTTTCAACGGCTTCGCTTCTCGGTCCGTCTCAGGGTGAATTACTTCCCGTATGAGCATCCCTTGCCTCAAAATAAAGTTTGTCACCACCACTTGCCTCTCGTTGAGCGTCGTTGCCTTTCATCGGTATGACATCATCCCTAATTCGGCCTCCGGGGCACACTGTCGTCACAACATTCGAACGAGCCTTCTGACCTAACAACTCGCTGTTGTCGTTCTTCTCTACCAGGCTGGCACCTGTGGGGTTATCACCAGTGGTTTCTTTGTCTTCACCCTCTTCTTGTCATTGTTCCTCTGCAACATTGCGAAACCAGTTTCTAGGAAACGGGGCGCTCTTTCAGTGACTGGGGAAAAACTCATGGGTAGCGTGGTGTACCTTTCGCTACAAATTATGGTTCACACTTAAGCTCCATCTTTAAGGGTATGACCCGATAACGTAGGTTACCTGCCCACATATAAAGCTCTGATTTACTAAGCCATATGAACGTGCCTGCATGGCATAGGTGTAACTGATTTTAAAATTCATGGTAGCCTGCTTCTAATGTCACCCTTACACATAAAAGGAGAGGTCCGAGTTAGCGCTCCTTCGGGCACCAGCGAAATGCTATAGCTTTCGCTACAAAATCTTCATTGGTGGAAAGATCGCGATGTCACAGACAGATGACTTTTTCCGGAAATTCTACAAACCTTAGAACGTTCACGTTAACAGCCACCTCACGCGTAGCAAGAAAGTAAATAACTCATGGTACATGATTGTAGAGAGAGGTAGCCCCAATTGTTACAAGGATTTAACTACAATACTTTAATTTTTTAAATTAGTGGGTACACAATACAGATGAAATATTTCTAGGAACAAAATCTCCGCCCTGGCCCACATAATATCGGGCAAAACATCTCTAATCTTTCATCCATTTAACAAAATCCATTAATTGGCTTTCTATTTATTATAGCTGGGTGGGTAATCCCAATGAAAAGATTGATGTCAATAGCAATACGCAGCAATATCAGTTTTTAAAGCCAAGAAAAACTTGTTTTCTTGAGTCCTAAAGTGCAAGGAAAAATCCGACGATTTTTTGCGCACGCAACCGAAACTAGACGCACGAGGAGCGGGAAAAGTATGACGCAAGCGCAACGTCAGCTGATTACGAGTCGTAATGAATGCAGCACTCAGTTCGAAACGGGTGTCCTAACTTCCATAGATAGGGAGCTTTGCCAGCCTCGCCGCTTAGCTTAGACAGCGGCTGGCGTTACCGTCTGCTTTCTCGCTCGACGTAGCAACAAGGATCAGTCTTGATAAGCGCTGGCCTGGCCCTTGGATTACCTCCGGAAGGAGCTTCTTTATTTTCAGAATTTCGTCGCTAGCTTTGCGAAACGAACGCGCCACGCTTCTGTGACAGCGTGCAGATTTAGCGTTGAATGATTTAGCGTTGAAATTTAAACGGTGCTGGTATATTTGCACGCACCGCGTTATTTCTGTCACGTCGAAACCTTTGTTCTTAACGTATCCGCTGAGGAAGGTAATCAATGATGTGAAATCGGGTGACCTAGAAGGTCAAGTTGTTTTCTTCCTTGCCCCATGCATTGGTTGGGAAAGGTGCTGTCCAGGAATTGTAAGGCAAGAAAAAAAGCATGCTAAAATTTGCTGATGTCCTAATACGCGATAGGATGAATTAATGTACAAACCCCTTTTAATGTAAAAAAAAAAAAACCTTACTGAAGATTGCTGATCTGCAAAGAGATTCTGAGGACAACCGCGATACAAGCGAATTTCTGTCCGCACCTCCAAGCGGCCGATATGTCGCTGAGCTCATCCGATCCGTACTCTAGCTCCGCTGTTTGGCGTCGCCATGATTACATCTTTCTTTTACTCTCAGGCAGTTAGGTTGACAGCAAGGTTGCTCCACGAACAGACAATTAACTATAGTGCGGATCCATTCCGAAGCACCGTCCGCTGCGATTTTGGTGTGAAACAGCATAGCTTTCTCTATTTTTCGCGGGGGCTATTGGAACAGTTTAAGCCTAGCGACGACTAGAGCACAGCGCACGGCCATAGCGCCTTGTCCGCCGCTCTTGCGGGAAGCACCGTTGCGGTAAGCTCGCTGCATTCAATGCGACAAGCGTTACGAATTTGTCGTTTACTTTCTTGTCGTGGCTGTGGTCGGTCATATTTTGATGTAGCGCTTAATATTTATTACGCTGACCAAACGATCCTAAGAGGACGGAACTGGGATACATGCTGCGCCGTTGGATGCCTCCTGTCGAAGGTTGTATCCGTCGACAGACACTATAGTCAATGCCTATTTGTCTTCTTGCTCTTGAAACTTGCGTTAGTGTAGGGAAGTACGCGTAGTGGAAACTGCATGGCCAGCCCGTAGGCTTTAAAATTTTGCTTCCGGGCTCGGCGCAACTTCCGTACCCTTTCGTAAACAAACGCCGACACCGCCGCGGAGCTTCGTAATGGATAGCCGTGATCAGCAGGTTGGTTACGTAAGGCATGTAAGACGTCAACGGGATTTAGAAAACTGCTTTCGCTCACAGTGCAATCATTTTCGTAACATATCGAAGTCCTGTAAAATTTTGTGTACACTTAATTTTTATCCATGCCATTATTTGCAAAAGACATTAATTTTGGTCGTTGAGCAGCGCGCAGAAAAAAAATTATAATACATTGAACAAATGCCATTCGGTGGGAATGACAATAAATTTTCAGTGTGGCAAGGCTATTGCTGTGTAGAAAATAATTTCACTCGCCGCGAGGCGAATTTATGATCGGTATCAAGAAAAAAAAAAGGTTTGTAGTAACGATTTGTCGCCCTCATATACCGGCCACTTGCGTCAGATTTGCGAGTACATAAATGGCTTAAACATTCTAGGGAATTGATGCTTCATATGGCAGTAATTTAGCCACATTCAAGGTCGCTCGCTCGCTCTGTCCTGATTGATTATGCATGCTAAATATTGCGTTTTTTTTTAATTGCATTTGGATGACTATCGTCCTAGCTGTCCTTGTCCGATGACATTGAGGACGACTGAATGGCATCACATAATAGGTTTCACATTATGCCGTATGTAATAGCGATTAACCGTTTCGGTGGTGGACAGCTATTGCCCCCCCCCCCCCCAACACGCGCGCCTTTTTCTCCCTCTTTTTTTCTTTCTTTCTTCTGCATTTTCTTTTCTGTCCGCACGAGGTAGCTGATGTCGCTAAACTACAGAGCCAGTGGCACGCCCTTGCATATTCTTAACCCTCTTCCCACAGTCGCAAACTTCTTTTTTTGACGTTCGCATACCTCGGCAGAACGACAGCGGGTGCGTGCGGCACGGCTGCACGACTGTGTCGTCATCGTCTGACTTTGCGCAAGGCACTGCTCACCGGGAAGCGTATTGCCAAGCCATATCCCGTAGGCGCACTGGAGCAGACGACGCTCTCAGCGAGCTAAACAGCGATTATTGCTGAAAGATCACCCTGAACGCAACCTAAAGATAACCTACACTCACTGTAAAGGGCTATTGTTGCTGGGAGATGTCTCTGAACGCAACCTAAAGGAAACATGCACTCACTGAAGGCAGGAAATAATAAGGGTGAAGGTAATTGTTTACTTTAACCGTTCTCATACCAATTGTTACTGAAATGTGTCAGTGAACGTAACCTAAAGGTAACATACACTGACTGAAAGCAGGAAATAAATGCGGTGAAGGGAAATGAAAATCAAAATCAGAAAAACAATTACAATACGGGAGTCGAACAGATGTTTCAGTGGCATTAGTGCATAGGTGGGTGGTGTCAATCCAGTGGGCATGGAAAGTGACGGTAACATGGGCTCTAAATGCGTTATTATTCGTTCAGACAATATATTCACAATTTGTCACCAGGTGGCGGTTGCTCAGAGGAATCACGCGCCAGAGCGTCGTCTGCTGGAGTGCTTCTACGGATTATGGTTTGGTAATAGGCCACCGGGAAACGTCCGGGAGTTTCAATTGTGATTCAAGATTTTTGCTTTTTTTATTATTGCTTATGCATTATAAAAAATGAAATCGCGTACTATGATGACCAAGCCTTAAGCAATACCAATCAATGATTACCTCAGTACCGTCGACAAAACGCTGGAGATGCATTTAAGGCTTCCGCCGTCGAAGTAAGGACCGACAATACGGCCGTCATAAATACCACGCCAGGCATTTCCTATCTTACCTGATGGTTGTACTGGCGTAAAGCCAATGTGGGCGTTTGTCGCGCCAATAATGTGCATTCTGTAAATTGGCGTTCGTGTCCCCGGTTAGGCTTCGTCTGTCCAAACCATTTTGTGCAGAAAGTTTGAGTCTTAATTACATTTAATTAGACGCCATTTGCAAAACTCAATCCGTTTCTCAAAGTCGTTCGATGTCAGATTCATTTCAAGACGCGCATATCGTTGGCTTGTAGCTAAATGGAGCCGGGATGGCCCCGTACGCTTTGGCAATTTAGCTGACACTTGCTCCCGGCACCTGATAGTTTCTTTGCAAGCACATCTAATACTTCGATTCCCCCCTACTCCGGTCTTTTGTTTTTCTGCACATGGACTAATACAGCAGTCTTACATCAATTAAATATTGATATGAAGGGCGGAAGAGTCGGCACACAGAGACCAGGATATTTTACTGTATATAGCCTGGATGCCAGCTCTGCGTCCATTTCCACACTGAAATAAGCGATCACAATGACCACCTTCTCGGCTGTGGAGTATCGGAGCTGCGCTGGCGTGACAATACCCGCAATTAACACAATACGGCGTGAGGCTCTATTCTCAGGCGGCATTTCCACACATTAAAGAGATCTGAAACACCGTTGCAATGGCCTTGACACATGCGCACCTAAAAAAAAGGGCACCTCAAAAGCAAACGGCTGCACTCTTACACATGCTCACAACCGCAAGAACAACAGTCTGATAGCGTATAGCCACTGCCGCGCAAACCCCCTAGCTACGCGGACAAACTTTTTGTTTATTTGGACGTACCGTTAACCACATATTCAGGGATTATAGGAAGCTGGAGACAACCTAATGTGTAAATGAATTCAAGACGACGACTGAAATCGAGTTCGCCGAGCCGCCATAACTGAAGTGGCGAATACAAAAATAAGACTGCGGCTCAGCCCATTGGCGCTCTCAAAACAGACGTTTTCGCGGCTGAGGACGAATATCCTTTTCTTACGCAGAGCGAAGAAGCAGATGATAACGCCGGACGTGGTCTAAGCTCGAACGCCTATAGGCCCCTATCCAGGGAAATTAGCACACGCGTTTCGAATTCAGCGCTGTATTGATTCTGACGCGTCAACAGCGGACGTTGCGCATGCGCCCTCCTTCCGGCGCTCCTCGTGCGCTCAGTTTCAGTTGTGTGGGGAAAAAGAAAACGTCAGATTTCATCGAGCCGATGATTCTAGAAAATGAGTTTTTATTCGTTTAAAAGACTAATTTTGCATCGCCTCGTTCACAGCATCCAACTGCCTATTAGAACTAACCGGGCGATTACAATAAATAAGAAATTAATTAGTGAACACTTGATAATTTCACTCATAATTAGAGGCATTTTGCAGCTAGTTATATCCGCTGTACTCCTAAAAATACTGTTTGCATGTTTCGTCGACTCAACCATGAAGATGGTTGTACGCACTTGGCGAATAATTTAAAATAACACCTGGTCAATTGATAGCATTTTTTGGAAGCCTCAAACAGGGCGCCGTAAGTCGTATTAGGCTGGAAACAACGTAGCTAACACCGTTTTGAGCTCATCTACAACCCTTGCATTTACATTTTTTCTCTCAAGCTCAATATTTAAAAATAAACTAATTAGGTTTTATTAATTATGCAACTGTAGTGAACGAAAAAAAAAACTGGAGGTCAGCGTAGCCAACTCTGAGCATCTCTGAATTTCGGTTTGCCCTGGCACAGTGGTCCAAGTTAGCTGAGAAAGCCTATACATTATCTATCTATCTATCTATCTATCTATCTATCTATCTATCTATCTATCTATCTATCTATCTATCTATCTATCTATCTATCTATCTATCTATCTATCTATCTATCTATCTATCTATCTATCTATCTATCTATCTATCTATCTATCTATCTATCTATCTATCTATCTATCTATATATCTATCTATCTATCTATCTATCTATCTATCTATCTATCTATCTATCTATCTATCTATCTATCTATCTATCTATCTATCTATCTATCTATCTATCTATCTATCTGTCTATCTATCTATCTATCTATCTATCTATCTATCTATCTATCTATCTATCTATCTATCTATCTATCTATCTATCTATCTATCTATCTATCTATCTATCTATCTATGTATCTATCTATCTATCTATCTATCTATCTATCTATCTATCTATCTATCTATCTATCTATCTATCTATCTATCTATCTATCTATCTATCTATCTGTCTGTCTGTCTGTCTGTCTGTCTGTCTGTCTGTCTGTCTGTCTGTCTGTCTGTCTGTCTGTCTATCTATCTCTATCTATCTATATATCTATCTACCTTTCTGTCTGTCTTTTTATCTATCTATCTATCATCATCATCAGCCTGACTATACCCACTGCAGGGCGAAGGCCCCTCCCATATTTCTCCACTTAACCCGGTTCTGTGCTAGTTGCATCTACTTGACCCCTGCGAACTTCTTAATCTCATCCGCCCACCTAACTTTTTGCCGCCCCCTGCTACGCTTTCCTTCCCATCGAATCCAGTTTGTTACCCTCAGCGCCCATCGGTTATCCTCTTTTCGCACTACATGTCCTGCCCATTTTCATTTCTTCGTCTTAATTTCCACTAGAATGTCGGTAACTTGAGTTATTTCTCTGAGCCACTGTACACGCTTTCTATCTCTTAATGTTACCCCTACCATTTTTCGTTCCATAGCCCTCTGGGTGGTCCTCAACTTAAGTAGAACTCTCTTGGTTGGCCTCCACGCTTCAGCCTCATAGGTGAGTACAGGCAAGATGCAACTGTTGTATACTTTCCTCTTGAGCGATAACGGTAAGCTGCTAGTCATAATCTGCGAGTGCTTGCCAAATGCGCTCCATCCCAATCTTATTCTTCTTATTTCCTTTTCATGGTCCGGATCTGCGGTTACTACTTGTCCTAAGTAGACATATTCGCCTACTACTTCCAGTACTTTGCTACCTAACGTAAACTGCTGTTCCTTCCCGAGGCTGTTGAACATTACCTTAGTCTTCTGCATAACGATTTTCAAGCCTACCTTTCTACTTTTCCTGTCTAGATAATCAATCATTATTTGCAGTTCATCCCCCGAGTTGCTTAGCACGGCAATGTCATCAGCAAATCGCAGAGTACTGAGGTATTCTCCATCTACCCTTATCCCTAACTGCTCCCATTCCAAGTCTCTGAATACTTCCTCTAAGCAAGCTGTGAATAGTACTGGGGAGATTGTGTCTCCTTGCCTGACACCTTTCTTTTTCGCAATTTTGTTACTTTCCTTATGCAGAACTATGGTTGCTGTGAAGCCACTATATATATCTTCAAGCACTTTCACGTACGGCTCGTCTACCCCCTGATTTCGCAATGCCTGCATCACCGCCGAGGTTTCAACTGAGTCAAATACTTTTTCGTGATCAATGAATGCTGTGTATAAGGGCTGGTTATATTCCGAGCATTTTCTATCGCCTGATTGATGGTATGAATATGATCGATAGTAGAGTACCGTTTCCGAAACCCTGCTTGATCCTCTGCTTGATTGCAGTCTAAGGTTGTCCTGATTCTAATAGCGATTACCTTAGTAAATACCTTATACGTAACAGACGGTAAGCTGATTGGTCTGTAATTTTTAAGGTCCTTAGAGTCCCCTTACTTATGAATGCGAATAATGTTTGCATTCTTCCATGGTTCCGGTACCGTCGATGACACCAGGCACTGCGTATACAACGTGGCCAGTTTTCCTAGCACGATATCCCCCCATCCTTCAGCAAATCTGTAGTTATCTGATCCTCTCCAGCTGATTTCCCCCTTTTCATAGTTTCTAGTGCTTTCTTGACCTCGTCCTTCGTCACTGGTGGAACGTCTGACTGTTTTTCCCTACCGCCAATCTCATTACGGTCCTGACTACTTTGGCTACTGTAGAGATCTGTATAGAACTCCTCGGCTACTTTGACTATCTTGTCCATATTCGTGATGACGTTGCCGGCCTTGTACCTTATCGCATACATCTGGTTTTGGCCTATGCCCAATTTCTTCTATCTATCTATCTATCTATCTATCTATCTATCTATCTATCTATCTATCTATCTATCTATCTATCTATCTATCTATCTATCTATCTATCTATCTATCTATCTATCTATCTATCTATCTATCTATCTATCTATCTATCTATCTATCTATCTATCTATCTATCTATCTATCTATCTGTCTGTCTGTCTGTCTGTCTGTCTGTCTGTCTGTCTGTCTGTCTGTCTGTCTATCTATCTATTTATCTATCTATCTACCTATCTCTCTGTCTCTTTATCTATCTATCTATCTATCTATCTATCTATCTATCTATCTATCTATCTATCTATCTATCATATATATATATATATATATATATATATATATATATATATATATATATATATATATATATTATCTATCTATCTATCTATCTATCTATCTATCTATCTATCTATCTATCTATCTATCTATCTATCATATATATATATATATATATATATATATATATATATATATATATATATATATATAGAGAGAGAGAGAGAGAGAGAGAGAGAACTGCAAATTTTTGAATTTTCATCGAGGATTCTATTCTACCCCTCTTATGTTGCAACAAACACGTGCTGCCAGCTAGGTCGCGCAGGGCCTTTTTCTCTACTGCCACCATGTCACGCTAGGTGTGCTTCCACAGCTTGGAAACAAGCGTTCATGTATATGTATGTCGTGTGATCTTTCCACAGTGAAATGGTATAAATAGAGAGAACAGACTGCTATATGTTTTTAATGCGTAGCCTACGCGAATTCTAATTTTTCAGCGAGCTATATAGAAAAACGTGGTTGTCTACAACTTCAACTGCGCGATGTGCATAAAGGATTCATCAATGTTTTCCTGGCTGAATGACGTATTTATGCACTTTTTATTCTGATGAGGAAACCTCAAAATTCTCGTGCATGGCTCTTAATTATCAATAACGGTGCTTCGTCTATGCCGCAAAAGAACAAAAAAAATCAAATATGTATGCTTTCACTACAGGCTGCTGGCAATTGTGTCCGTGTCGTGTCAACATGATATCGCCCAACCTCTGTAGCACTGTTCATTGGCTATGAAAATACTTCGGGCCCATTTTTACAATGAAGCCACAACAAAAAACCCCAGAATATTTATGCCATTCGTGTGCACCTGCACTCCCCGATTTTGCATATCTCGAAGCAAACGTTATCTCATTTCTTGGATGTGGAACTCGTCCCAGAGCTTCGGCTTGACCGCTTTGTGGAGGGCTTCTTTCCATTTCCATCGATCCAAACTTTAACGACATTTCTGCTGCAGTCACCTTGTAGTGTGTATAGGGTTTCTGCTCTCCGTTCAATAAATTTCCTGTGATGAGAAGGGTTCGTCAAAGCATTTTTCTATTGCCACGATTGTGCTCGTCTATGGAGCTCGACATTCCCTTGTCGCTATCTCATGTTACCTTGAGTCATCTGATTGCTCTAAACGCCGGCACCAGGCGTTGCCACTACGGAACCGGAAGAGGTATCAACATCTTGATCCGGCGTTTCCACCAATCAGATGCCTTGAGGTCACGTGAGGTAGTGACATTTCGATAACGACGCAAACTCAGAATACGGGCTCTGCTGATTTGTTCGCTACAGGATTCAAGTAAACAAGTACGCCCTACGGTGAACTTGGAAAGGGTATGACATTTCTAACGACGATCGTTACGCACAGATCAGTAAACGAACTGAGACTAGCAAATTTTTGCGCGTTTCTTTTGTAATCATTCATAACAAGTTACCAAACACTTATCACCGTCAAGTATTTGCCGACTGTTCCTGAATAAAATATGGTAGAATATCTCTGCTGACGTGTTTCCGTTACAAAGGCTGAGCGATGGCTATCACGTCAAATCTTGGTACATGTCGCATGAGGGATCATAAAACTCTAATACAATCGTTGGCTATAATCTGTAATAGTTTTCGCTCTTAAGGCATGCTAAATAAAGGGTTGTATGAATAAAAAATAATCAAGCAGTAATTATGTCACTCTTTTTTTCATGTTTTACTTGAACCAAACCGGACTTCGACGTAATAGAAACCACTTGAATAGAAACAGGAACGGAAATAAGTCAACAAAATTTTAATTAAGAAAATGAGAAGGGATCCAAGCTGCAGAACCGAATATGAAGCAAAAACTTTAGTTGCGGGTGACCGAGCGTTCTTTTTCTTCTTCTTCCTCTTCTTCTGCTGCTTCTTCGCGGCTGTTCAGTGTCATTCGTGACGTCGGCTACGGACTACGCAACGGGCCGGAACCAAAATTACCAAAATGTACCACGTGGCGATGCATGCTCAATAATGTCTTATACATTATTTGACAGATGAAAACATGCAACCAAAATGTGATGTGTATGCAATTTATTATAGGGTATGTTGCACAGAAAATTATAAGAACACTTAAGCTCCGCTTTCGTGGATATGACGGGATAGCGAACGTTCCCTGCCCATATATGAAGCACAGCTCTAACCAAGCCGTATGAACGTGCCTGCATGGAATAATAGTGAATGCAGGTGTGCTGGCAGGCTTATTCTATACCCCCTCAAATGTGTAAAGAGAGGCCCGAATCGGCGCTCCTGCCAAACGTAATGTCAGACAACCCTACGTATATCCGGTCAGTATGTGGTCATGCCAGCTGCCAGCTACCGCCTGTCAGCGCCATGTCGTGGTTTTTCGCTCACGAAGCCAACGCCGGCGGACGGTCGCCGACGCCTGATTTTCGATGAACGAGGAGGCGTTTACGCTACCTCGTCAAAATGGAACGGTTTATTATTGCGAAATCATTACTTCCGTATGTTAACATATTTCTGTCCGCAGACCGCGTCCGCAAAATCGTGTCCGCAGCAGTTGTGAGGAACGGAGATGTTGTAGAGTTAATGAGTGGAGTCAATCAATATAGGGTGACGTAATGCTGTTGCTGAAAATGAAAAAATAATTAGGCCAGAAAGGTTATTAGGTAAGTAGTTAGAGACAGGAAATGTAAAAGTAAAGGCGAAGATGGTCTGATTAGCCAATGGCTTGGAGCCACATTTGAATGTATAATATACAAACATAGTTAATTAGGTCAGTCAATTAGGGGGACCTCAAGATGTAGCAAATACTAAATAGTTAATTACATCAGTCAATTAAGGTGACTCAAGAATGTGACGTTACGCAACCTAATGTCGATCCAAAAAAAGGCATAGGAAATAATTGGCGCGCAATTTGAAAGCACAAAAGAGTAAAATAGTTAAGTCCGTCAAATTGGCTGACCTCAAGGATGTGACGTCACGCTACCGGAAGTAGAGACGAAAAAGGGCACAGGAAGGGATTGGTGCGCACTTTGAAAGTACCAAAAACTAAAATGGGTAGACAAGAAGTGAAATAATGTGACGTAGAGGATGTGACGTCAAACAACCGGAACTCGAACCAAAAAAGGGCATAGTAACGAATTTGCTCGAAATATGAAAGTATCAAAGACAAAAGTGGGTAAACAAGAAGTGAAACAATGTGACGTCAAGGATGTGACGTCACGCAACCGGAAGTAGAGACAAAAAGGGCATGGGAAGAGATTGCCGCTTAACGAAACAGTTACAAAAAATAACAAACAAAAACAATGGAAATTTAAACACAGCAAAAAGGAAGAAACCATACTAAAAGCATCCATGCTTTCGCATTACTCCAATGCAGATTCTGCAGTGCTCATTAGTTTTTTTTTCGATATTTGTTCCGCATAGCCTTATATTAGCAACACTGTACTGGCTGCATCTTTAATACTATGCGGAGCCACGTAGTGCCTGTTTTCGGGTGCTAAGCCTGCAAACATGTCCTTAAATAATAAACAGGAGTCCCTCGTTCGCACGCATGCTCTGCCAATTTTTCGGCTAAGTTTCCTAAAATATGAGTTAGTAATGCACGGGGCAGTACGAACGATTTAGCTGTGTTCGAAATAGATAGTGTCATAAAGAATGATTTTTTACGCAGTCTATTATTGCTGCAAACCCACTTTTCTGCCTGAGCTGAGCCTCTTAGACTGGGAATTATAGCCTAGATGACAATATACACGGTTTAACGAAAAACATTATCAGCTTCTTCGGTTGTTTTCAACTTTGAATACGCGAGCTGTTCGTAAGAGTTTTAGTAAATCAACCATCTGTGTGTCAATATTGAGCAATATTCAACGAAATTATGTTGCATCGTCAGAAAAATTGAAGTAATCTTGTGGTTTCTACGTGAACATAGGCCACCAACCACCGCGGGTTCGATCGTCGCGCGAGCCGAAGCCCTGATCAGCCGTCACCACGCGCACACTGAAACACCGCAGCGCGCACTCAACCTCCACCGAGAGGAGAGCACTTCGCTGCAAGGACACAAGCCTCCAAGTTCACAAAGGAGACGTTTATTGAAACGCCATCCTCCAGCGGCACACACACACACACACGCACGCACACGCACACACATACACATATATACAAACGCCCATACACACACCTACTCGGTCACCGTGTCCCGGGAGCGCGCGAGGAGCAAGGCTCCCCTGCGCGCACGAAGTGACACGGAGTGCGCGCCGCAAGCATGCAAGGGCGTGCTGTGATCTCTCTCTCGCAGTGACCAGAGGGTTCCTTTGACAGAGTGGGCAACCACCGCAAGGTACGCCTGTCGCGGATCGTTGGATCACGATCGACAGACTCGAGCTTCGCTCTCAGGTACGACCCGGAGCGGACGAACTCGAGTACACACTGGTCTGCGCGGACAAAGGCCGGCAGACAAGAACAGTAGCGTACGCACCTTGCGATGTCTCGGAGGGGTCTCTCTTTGAACCCCGCTCGGAGGGTCGCGCGAGCGCGGCCGTCGGAGCGGTGCCATGTTCCCGCCAAAAGGCGCCAATGGGATCAGCCACTGGGACGCCAGGGTGGAGCTGTGGCCCCAGCGACAGTGACAAGTCGTCCGAGCCTCTCTCCGCCGCCTTAGGCGGGAGAAAGGGAACGAGGAGAACAACTGGGAAGCGGGCGGCGGCCGCGCAAAGGGCAGCCGCAGCAAGCCCGAATCCCACAATCTCATTTCACAGCGTGCTTGGTATGCCTCGTGTTAATACGCCTGCTGTGTTTCACGTTTTGATTCTTCGTGTTATGTCAGCGATCAATATCATATTCCACCATCCGTGCGTGACGTAAGACTTTAGTCCTACTGCTGCCCTTATAAAGCTTTCAGGCTTGATTACGTTCCTAAATACGCGTGCACTGTGATAGGAAAATGGTGAAGATTCAGTAATTCCATCTGCACGGTACAAAATTTATTTGCTGCAACCTGTTTGCTTTACTTCATGGTAGTGAGTCATTAAAGCAAAGAACAGACTCGAAAAGCTACGCGGGTCCAAACGCTGCTGACAACTGATTTTATTCAGAAAGCTCATGAGCATACATATATGTGCGCAGTACTAAATATGTAACTGAGGGTTGACTTTACAAAAAAAATGCAAACCATGTATGGCGCCACGAGCGGAAAGAGACGGAATTGGGAGATATTCGCACACAGAGTAACTATAGGTCATGTGCGTGTGCTTCCTGTGCACAAAATTGGCAATGTTTAACAGAACGCATGTCCCCGCTGAGGTGGCTCTTTTGTCACGGCTCTCAACCGCTGTGTCCGGAGAGGCAGGGTGGAGTCCTGAAGGCGCTGGCGGCTTTTCGGTGGAGGCCAAAAGCAGGGCTAAAATGGGCTATTGCAATGTAAGTGCACGTTAACGATCCACGGGTGGCTAGAGTCCTCCATTTTGGTTATTGATATAAACAGCGCGAACACGAAAACAAGGGACAAGAAACACGAAAGCCACAGTACATGCGCTGACTCTTGTCCCTTGTTTTCGTGTTCGCGCTGTTTATATCAATAATGAATAAGTACCAACTCGCCCAACAAAGTATCTTGGTACTCCATTTTGGTGTCCCTCATAGGCTGACTCCCTCTGTGATGCTAATGTAAAGAAGACAAAGAACGAAAAACGCTGCGGCATCGCCATCACCATCGCTTGTCTCCGGCGCCCATCTCTCGTGCTGAAGCTGTGCCCTGCGGCTGGCAATTCGACCCTGCTGTGCGTCGAATTGCCAGCCGTGTGCCTTTACCGTGTCCAGCTCGCCCGTTTGATCGCGTGGGAATCGACCTTTATGGTCCGCTACCATGCAGTGCCGCTGGTAATCGATGGGTCATCGTCGCCGTCGACCACCTGACCCGTTATGCCGAGACTGCTGCACTTCCCGCGGCGACAGCCCGAGAGGTAGCCCATTTTCTTCTACACCACTTCATTCTTCGACATGGCGCCCTCCGCGAGCTACTGAGTGATAGAGGTGGTGTCTTTCTTTCCGAAGTAGTCCAAGAGCTCCTGTCGTCTTGTAAATCGATACATCGGGCTACAACTGCGTACCACCCCAAACAAACGGCCTCACGGAGCGCTTCAACCGTACGCTTGGGGACATGGCTCGCAATGTATGTTACATCTGAATCTGGAAGCTCCAACTGGGACCAAGTGCTGCCATTCGTAACGTTCGCGTACAACACTGCCACCCAAGCAACAACTGGTTTTTCGCCCTTCTTTCTCTTATACGGCCGTGAACCATCTTGTACTCTGGACACAATTTTGCCATACCATCCAGATGCCTCTGAGTACAGTGCTTTGTCAGACATTGTACAGAAGGCCGAGGAATGCCGTCAGCTAGCTCGCGCGTTTACCTCCAACACTCAAGGCTATCGCAAAGATCAGGATGATACCGATACCCCTGCTCCCACGTTCCAGGCTGACAGCTTAGTTTGGCTATGCGTTCCTGCCACCAACAAACTAGACACCAAATACCACGGACCTTATCGCGTCTTGGAACGCACATCCCCTGTGAACTACGTCATCGAGCCAGTCACCCCTTCTTCCGACCACCGCCGTCGCGGCCGCGAGATTGTCCACGTTAGCCGCCTCAAGCCATATTACAACCCTTTGGTCGTCTCTTCTCCCTGAGTCGCCAGGATGGCGACTTCTTCACGTGGGGGAAATGTAAAGAAGACAAAGAACGAAAAACGCTGCGGCATCGCCATCACCATCGCTTGTCTCCGGCGCCCATCTCTCGTGCTGAAGCTGTGCCCTGCGGCTGGCAATTCGACCCTGCTGTGCCCGAATTACTGGCAACGGTAGACATTCAAACTAGCTATTAAATCCACATTTCACTAAGCATATTGAAACCCCGTAAAATCAAAACTAACCAATGTAAAAATTATACGGAAGAAGCATGCAAAGGACCAAAGTAGAGCATCGGTATGCCCACAGATATATGAACGGTTTAGAGATATTATGCTAGTCCTGGAAAACCTACATTCAACAAATGGGAAAAATAAAAAAATATACTTTTGAAATTTAAGCTTCACAAGACGTAGGAATGCTTCGGCGCCAAAAACAATTTTTTTCTTCAATGACAATTAGCACAGCTATTCTAAAGCATAAAAGAGCACCGCGTAAACAGTTTAAATTGCTGATAACAATCGAGAACACAGGACGGATATCACATAGGCTGCCTTCACAGTAAATGGTTCTTGACAGGTTAGAAAAAGGAACGAAATCAACTAGAGTCATAGTCGTCACTGGCTGATTTAACAATAAAAATCCAATGGCGGCAATAACAAAGCTTCACACGTCGTTATAGCCATTGTGGTAACAGCCTCTATATGTGTAGCACTTGGGAGAGACTCATCGGTGTGCGTTTTCTAAAGCTTTCTAAGGAAAACATTAGTACATGGTAAGATGTTTGGAGAGCAGAAAAAACAGACAAACGAACACAACAAACGACAAGCACGTCGCTCGTAATTTTCTGAAGTGTGTGTGTGAGTGCGTGCGTGTGTGTGTGTGTGTGTGTGTGTGTGTGTGTGTGTGTGTGTGTGTGTCTGTGTGTGTGTGTGTGTGTGTGTGTGTGTGTGTGTGTGTGTGTGTGTGTGTGTGTGTGTGTGTGTGTGTGTGTGTGTGTGTGTGTGTGTGTGTGTGTGTGTGTGTGTGTGTGTGTGTGTGTGTGTGTGTGTGTGTGTGTGTGTGTGTGTGTGTGTGTGTGTGTGTGTGTGTGTGTGTGTGTGTGTGTGTGTGTGTGTGTGTGTGTGTGTGTGTGTGTGTGTGTGTGTGGGGGTGTGTTTGTGTGTGTGGGTGTGTGTGTGTGTGTGTGCGTGTGTGTGTGTGTGCGTGTGCGTGTGTGCGTGCGTGTATGCGTGTGTGTGTGTGTGGAGGGGGGGTAATGGGGCGCCTGTTCTATTTAGCAATGCCCAACTATCCAGCGTATGCTAGCCATTCGTTTCTTTGTGAAGGGGTCAAACTAAGACATAATTATATAATTAAACCTTTGCATGTTATGCTCCTTTTCAGTTTTGCACTTTATATTAACAATGTTTTGTATATAGGAGCATACTTCAAAGGGTCCTATGGTCAACTGGTCGTTTGCAAACCTGCGTTCAGTCAATTACCATTGATGGCAATGGTGGCGAAAGCGGTCTGCTGACACCGGCCGATCCCCTTGAGTTCGATGACCTTTCAGAAAGAATGCTTGGCAAGGTTTGTAGAATAATGCTTCATTTTATATTTTGGCGCTGCAGACGTGGTAAAGAATGGGTATAGCATATTTAAATAATAAGTGGGAACGGATGGCGCGCGATACTACCTGGGTACTTTGGTTCATATTCAATGCTTTAGACCGTTCAGAATATTTCATACCTGGTTACCAGCGCGCCCTACCAGTTTTAGGCAATTGTTTTCTCGTGAAATATCTTACAATATGCAAGTGAATATGGTACGCGGACATTAGCCTAACCACATGGTCTCACCTACTGCACATCAGTACCGCTGTCATCATCAGCCGATGGCGCAATAAAAAGGGGAGGACGACAAAAAGAAGGTCGCTGCAGGGCATTAAAGAGCACTTAACAATGGCGGAGAGGGAGACTCAGTTTTAAAGCCGAGCCAACGTTTCGGCAAGGGACCTTGTCTTCGTCTGGGAAGCGCGAGCACGACAGGAGGGGTTTAATTGTTTTTTTCTCTTCTGAAGAAGAAACGCCAGGGAAGGGGGGAAAATCTGGTCATGGAGTGAATGTTTAGTTGGATATGAATTTGTATGATGCTGGTAATGGTGATATCGGTATATGAAAAACAAAATAGTGGCAACAGCAGTAAAACTAGAATGCAGGAGATTAGTCAGCACCTAAGCAGGTTCAATGCTCACACATGTTTCTTTAAACTGCGCAGGCCTTCCAAATATACCTCGTAGTCAATACTGCAATGGAATAGTTATCAAAAGCTTTCCTAAGACGAAACGTACAATAAAAAACAACAGCACTAAACATTTGGCGCTTTAAGCATGGGCTGAACCTACTAATAGAGGAAAAGCTGTAAGAGTTGCAACAATAGCCTCCTTAACACTCAATCTTTAATCCGCGCTTTTATTTCCATGCTTTCTTATTGACGTTATGCTTCTGGAAAAGAAAACAGCTTTGTACTTTTGAGTAGACGCCGCGGCTTTGTGGACACCTACACCTAAACAGGTGAAGATCATATTTCCGTATTCTTGCATGCATATTGTACACTCCCAAGTAGCACAAAGTGGGCTATGAAGTGGGGGCCCGCGTTGGGCCCGTGAGGGCAGCCCATACGGGCCCCGTGCGAGATTTGCAACACGTACCCAGAGGGGCCCCGCGCGGGCTGCCCAATTTTGCCGCGATCGGTCCCAATCTGTATCCGTGTGGGCAGCCCAAATAGGGCTGCCCGCATTCAGCCCAGGTAGACGAATGTGGGCAGCACATCAGAATCATTAATGGGTCCCACATTTGTGCAGGCAATGTCATCCCATTGATCAAGGTTTTAATTTTTAAGTCGATTAATCCCTCCAATACCTGAATTATATATACGCGGGATTTGCGAAAGCCAGTCCGTTTTGAGCTGGCCCACGTGCTGCCCTGATGGGTTGAATCTGGCATTTCCGGGGCTGCCCAAATTCCAGTAATCATCAATTGCGAAACATTATGCGCTATTTTTTTGCTTGTATGCGACGCTCAGTAACATGAGAGAAATTTATTCCCAACACTACAATAATGTGGGCTGGCCCACATCAACCCCAACATGTTGGTCTGAATATTTATTTCGGTGGTGCGTGTAGAATAGTAATGCCGCAGGAAACATTTGGAGGTCGTTCAGTGCATACTCGTAAAGCGGAACAGTTATACTGTTGCATATTTTCTGTCGACACTGCATAATTAACGTAGTTGTTAGAGTAAAAATAAATAGTCTTTATTCATAGCAGGGATATGCTTAGGACAGTTATGTGAAACCTCCAGAAGAGGCAATTAGTAGCCGGTATAACATGATTTACATAAATAAAATGGTGCCTTAAAGATAGGGTGGAGACGTTTCAGAGCGGTAAGCCCGCCTACGGCCAATTTGGGGTCCACTGCGGCATTTCATGGGCCGCCCCAATTGGGCTGATCTTGATTTTACCGCATGGACTACGAATATATATTGCATTTTCCCGCAAGTACCCAATGAAATACCCGTGTGGGCAGCGTGGCGGTGTGGTCGCTTTTCAGCCCGGCCGCAAACCATGCGGGACCTATTCAGTTTTTGCGTGGGGAGCCCCAATCGGACTAGCCCGTCTTCTATTTGCTTTAGGCCCACATTTGCATTGCGTCTGCCCTAAATTGCCCGAAAGAGACCGATGCGGCCAGAAGTGGGAAGGAGCAATTGCCTGTCCCGCTACCGCCCACGCGGAAATTATCTAGGTTTTTGGTGGGCAAACCTATATGGGGCAGCCCAGGAAGTTTCTGCATGAATTCCAGATTTTCGTCTGACCTTCCCTCAAGAACCCCTCAAGGGTCCCATGTAGGCAATGTGCGGGCATACCCGTATTTAGCCCCGCCGCGGCCCATGCGGGACCTATTCGGCTTTTGAGTGGGCAGCCCCAATTAGATCAGCCCATGCGTTTCCTACACAAAGCCCAAATTTCATTTGCATCGGCCCTAAAATTTCCCAAACGGGACCCTGGAGGGCCAGATGTGGGAATATGTACTTAGTTAGCCCTTTCCACGCCTATATAATGTCCAAATGGAAAAAACAGGGGCAAGCCCAATTTGGGCTTGCCCGCTTGATCCCTAAAGCGGGCCCTCGTGGGTGTTATTGTGGTTGCCCCAGCCCAACTTGCCCATACGGGCCCCCGGTGGGCCATGTAATGTGTGCTACTTGGGCTGGCTTATAAGAAAAAAATGCGCAGTATCAGTCTTTCCCCTTAAGTGTTGTTTAAGAGGACATCGAGCCACCAAGGGCTGACGCTCTGTTTAATAATAATTATAATAATGATTGGTTCAAAGGAAATTAAGAGCGCAATACCGGCCACACTTGTTCTGTGAACACCTGAACCGCGCCGTAGAAGGAGGGAGGAAGGTGGGAATGAACGTGGACACAGAGAAAGAGCAGTCGTAATGGATTTCATCGAAACGGAAAGGCGACCGTGGGCTGTGCGAAGTCAGATGCACGTTAAAGATCTCCAGGGGGTCGAAATTGCCTGTGTGTTTAAGTTAGGTTTTGGGGAAAGGACGGCGGTATACATTTGGGTGCACACCGCGAAATTGTGGACACTGAAGCGTCACTAAGTCAAGGTCATATGAAGGGCAAATTTAGCGTAACAGGAAGACCTGCTCTATATAGCATAGTGAAGGCCTCGCTTTCATTGAAGTTGGTTTATAAGAAAGAAAAGGTGCAGTGTCTGTCAAGGTCACTTGAAAGTGCAAACCGGCGCTAGACTAATTGCTCGAACTACGTGCTGACTCTAACGTCTCCCTCCTAGTGTACGATTCCTCCTGGTGCCACATAAGTTTCTTTTCAGGTCATCGGTTCATCGGTACCAGGTTGATAGAAAGTCATGCCCAACTAAACATTCCTTCCTTCACTCCTTGCGCTGTTTCTTCCCCCGTCCCTACCCCTCCTTAATAATAATATTAATAATAATTATTGGTTCACAGGAAGGGAAAGACACTGTATCTGTCACACGTGTTTCTGTGGACACATAAACCGCGCCGTAAGGGAAGGGAGGAGGGTGGGAGGGAAAGCGGATAAAGAGAAAGAGGAGCCGTATTGGAGGGCTACGGAGTAATTTCGCCCACTTGGGGGTCTTTACCTTGCGCTTACATCGCACAGCACACTGGCAACACTTCGTTTCGCCTGCGATCTTCACTTGCGTATCGCGGCTGCGACGCTAGGCCGAACGGCTGCGCCGCAGCCCTGCGCCCAACCGCGACAAGATGGCTTCTCAAGAGCTGCAACGGGGTATACGACCCGGTCAACCCCGGTCACCATGTCCTCGGCCGAGATTTCAGCAACTTCGACGCCTGATAGCCCAGATTCTGCGCCCATCGAGAACGCGAGGCTATTCAAGTTGGTCGAAGGCTCCCGCAAGCCGAGCGCCAACTTCAAGAAGGCGGTCGCCAAGTTGGCTAGCTCCTCAGCACAGCAAGACGCTGCTGCGCGCGCTGCAGCACTTCACGACGTGTCCCCACTTAAGACCGGACCATTTTGGAAACCAAAGTCTCTTCCGCGGCTTCACCCTGAAGACATCGTTATCATCCTGAAGCCATGGGTGACCGTCGCTCTCAAGAATGTGTACCAACATGGCGAGCTGGGAGCAGCGTTCGCGGCCTACCTAGGCACCCAGGACGCAGCATCACTCAGACTGCTTCCCGTGTGGGAGCAAAACCATAATCCGCAGGCTCCCGACAACCGCACGTCGCAGACAAGCTTCTGCGAATTTTCGAAATTGACTCACCCAAGGGATGGCCCTATGTACGGCCAGCTGAAACTCACTGGTGATGTGTGTCGCGGCGTCATCACCGTAGCCAACTATGAGACCAATAAGTCAATACAAAACAAGATCCAGGGGCGTACAGGAGAGCTTGCCGACATCCGCAAGCTTGGAAACTCAAACGTCGCGGCGCTGACTTTTGTGGGTAAAGTGGTGCCGCGATTTACTCATTGCAATTCTGAAGTGACCTTTGTGTGTGCGTACAAGGGAACTGTCCCGGCCTGCTTGAGGTGCGGCACTGTGTTCCACCGGGCGGACACATGCTCCTACACTGACAACGAAACGTGTGGCCTGTGTGACCAAACGGTGCCGGTCTCCCACGGGGTCAAGGCACCTCACGACTGCACTCCGTCCTGTGCATTCTGCGGACAAGCCCACCCTACCAACTCCCGCGAGTGCACAGGAAACATCCGCCAGCTCAAAGTGCCCGGCCCCAACGTCAAACGCCGTGAGTCCCCAGCAAACCGGCGGCTTGGTAAACAGCCAAGGCATCCAGCTTCAGGTGGCAATGGCGGAACGCCACCTGGTGCTCCCGCCACCGACCTCAAAACGCCACCCGGGAAGAAGAAGGCACCTCCACGGCCACCGCAAAGCGGCACGGACACCCGCCACTTCCCAGCCATCAAGACGGATGGGCTGCCGGCGCCCAGGCATCAGCGCCCCGACATGGTAAACAACAGGTGAGCAACTGGGCTGGGATCGTCTCCTCGTCTCCCCAACCCCCCTCTTCCCCAGTCACTGTCGCCGCGCTCGATGCGGAATGAACAAACAGACTGACGTACTCCGGGCACAGAATAAAATTTTGCTCAACAAAATTCAAAATTTAGAATCAAAATTGGCATACGCCGCTCCGAGCCCGGAGAACCCGGACACAATGGCGAGCGCGACGCGGAGCTGTCGCCTGCCCTCGTGACAGCGATCTCCGCGATGCAGGAGCGCTTATCCTCCAAAATGCGATCTATGATCGAGACCGCTATGGACCAGATCTTCTCCAAGGTCATACGTGCCATACCCGTGGCTGTCTCAAAACACATCTCTGACAGCCCCCGCCTCCTCCATCGGTCGGGGCCCATTAGGGACGTATCCCGTCTTGCAAACGTCAACCGTCAGATCATTGATTCGGACAATGAGGACAGCTCCCCCGCTCCTTTCACCACCCCCGTGGTGCCACAAGGGCTCTGGGGCAGCCACTCCCTCATCTTCCTCCCAAAAAATGTTCAATATGCGACACACCTTAGTCAAAGGCGTTCTCCCATCTCCAATTTGGCCATCTCCACTTTAATAACACAATGAAACTGCAGAGGCTTTAAGGACTGCACTAAGCGGGCCGATTTCCGCCTCTACCTTGAAACCTTCGAGTCTGTACCAGCCGTGGTTGCCCTGCAGGAGCCAGGCCTGGGCGCCACACTTTCAAATTACATGACGTTCCAACAGGACCCCGCGTCTTGTCTTCTCGTACGCAAAGCATGCACAGCCAACTTAGTGGATCTCGATCTCCAAAAAGATTATTCCTATGTAATGGACACCATGCTACCACTCCACCGCATGGATCCTCCATTGTATGTACTCAACGCGTACTGCTCTCCCAACCTCAAGGGAATGACATTCGCGAATCTCTTTAGCCGCGCGCTAAGAGTATCGGGCCGCGATCCTCTCCTGATCGTGGGCGACTTTAACGCTCTCAGGCAGCTGTGGGGGTATCGCAAGGAGGAGTCGCGCGGACATAAGCTGGCGGAACTTGCGTCCACATTGGGCCTCACCCTCCGCACTGACCCCTTCCACCCAACAAGGTTAGGAAACTTCGTGGCACGGGATACGTGTCCGGTCTTAACCTTCACTCGCAACATAAGACACGCAGACTGGCTCAACAGCGAGAAAACACTCGGTAGTGACCACTGCATCTTTAACATTACACACACGCCCGCTCAAACGTCCCACAACACGAGCCCGTATTCCAGATTGGACAACATTAAGGCAAGCATTTTACTCACTTGATGACACACCCATTTCCAAGCAGGGCTACTCAGCATGGTCCCAACAGCCGCTGACACACCTTCGCTTGCATTAAACACAGATTCAGCTTTCAGAGGCGGTCACGGACGTGGATAACCACCTCCTACACCTCTCGTCGCGGCCTCGTCCGCCGTTGTCGACGCCAGAAACACAACCGCAAGCTTAAAGCTCGAATTGCCGAGCTCACCCAGAAAGCGGCTCAGTACGCGGCCCAACTCGCGTCTCCAACTGGGTGGATAGATGCAACACGACCGCGCGACAAATGTCCAGCCGCAACCCATGGCGCCTCTTTCGAGCCCTCATCGACCCAACCCAAACACGAACCGAAACACAGAAACATTTGCAGAGAGCCATGCATGCTTTCTCTGGCAACGCGACTCAACTGGCACAGAAACTCCGGGACCAGTATCTCTGTACAACCCAAGACCCCGTGGATCAGCATACTGTCATGCAGGCAGAGAGAACACAGAGCTGGATCAACATTCCCAGCTCCATGATCTGCGAGCGGCTCTTGCCAAAATGAAAAGGGGCACTGCCCCGGGAAGAGAAAAGGTTGCCGTCATGCTTTTGACGAAACTGCCCGACTCGACATACCAGTCACTCCTCGACTACATCAATGCAATTTGGCGCGGAGACACCGCAGCCTGCCAAGCGACCGGGAAACGACTCTGGTAACCGTTATTCCTAAATCAGGCAAACCAATTGAAACAGATAACCTCTGGCCCCATCTCTCTCACCTCCTGTGTGGACAAACTAATGGAGATGATGTTGCGAGACCGGCTATCTGAATATCTTGAAAAAAAAACGTGTATTCGCAGGCACCATGTTCGGATTCCGTTCCCACAGATCCGCTCAAGATGTCCTCCTGCAACTCAATCGGGAACTCCTTGACCCACTCGAATGCCCCCATAATGACCGGGTAGTACTCGCCTTAGATCTCAAAGGGGCATTTAATAACGTAACACACGAAATCATACTCACTAACCTAGGCCAGACCGACTGTGGCCTCAACACATTCCAATACATAAAGCAATTGCTCACGGATCGTCAATCCTACATTTGCATCCAAGATAATGGGCATGGTCCTTACCTACTCGGCACGCGGGGAACCCACAAGGCGCGGTACTTTCCTCGCCGCTCTTCAATTTCGCTATGATGCATCTGCCTGTCCAGCTCGATGGTGTCACTGGCGTGCAGCACGCCCTGTATGCCGATGAGATCACCCTGCGGGCCACGCATGGCACAATAAGGGACATTGAAACCAGCCTGCAAACAGCAGCGACGTTAGTAAACCGCTACGCCTGCCGCTGCAGTCTTGAGTGTTCCCCACAAAAATCGGAATTTGTGCACCTCCGCCCCTCGCCAAAGTGCACAACTTAAATCACTCTTGCTTTAGACAGTGGTCCCATACATGAAGCTGACGAGTTACGGGTACTCGGACTCTAAATCCACAAATGCGGTCAGACGCTACATTGGGCAAACTCCGTAAGGTGGGTAACGAGGTGGGCCGCAAGGTCCGCCGGGTTTCAAACAAACGCGATGGGTTACGAAGTAAGGATGCCTTGCGGCTGACTACCGCTTTCGGCTTTCGTGACCAGTCGGATTTTCTATTCGACACCTTATCTCCACCTATGCAAACAAGAGAAGAATTCCCTTGAGGTGATCCTCAGCAAATTTATTAAGCGTGTTCTAGACCTCCCCACACTACTTTAAACAGCCATCTTATGACCTTTGGGGTGGTGAATACTTACTGGGAACTCCGAGAGGCGCACCTTACAAACTAGTACACGTGTTTATCGCAAACGGAGTCGGGTCACCACCTTCTTGCTCGACTCCGTATCGAACACAACCCTCTCATGGAAGAGAGGTTTCGCATCCCAGAACTGCGGAGACCTCTTCGAGTCAATATGTCGCACGAAGATCATAACGGTCGGCGCCTGACACGAGCGGCAGCCCTAGCCCGACATTATGTAAACAAAATAGGTCTATAATACGTGGACGCCTTCTCCCTCACCACGGGGGATGGTACACGTCCGCTGTAGTTCACAACAGCAAAACGGTTAATGGTCTCACCTGTAGAGCCCACAGTACAACACACGCAAAAGAGGTGGCGATTGCTCTCGCGGCCTCACACTCAGATTCAAAATACATAATTACCGACTCGCGAGGAGCCTGTCGGAACGTCATACAAGACTGGACACCCTTCCTAGCCTATCAGATCTACTCAAATTGCATACGGGATACGGACCCCGCACTCCGTTACCCTATATAGATCCTTGCTCATCAGGGTTTGGCAGAAAACGAGGCAGCAGACGCAGCCGCCCGCGCGCTCTTTCACCGGGCTGTTTTCTCATCCCCACCCGATCAGGAACTCGATTTTAATCTAGTCTACACCTCCAAGGATACCACGATACACTATCAAAGTTGTCATCGCCTTTACCCCAGCTCATGTAAAGGCCTCAAAAAGGCAGATGAGCAGCTCCTTACCCGCCTTTTCACCAATGCATTGCTGTTTTCGGCAGCCCTAAAACATTTTGACCCCTCCTTTAGTGGCAGCTGCCCACACTGTGGAGTGGTGTGTTCTGACATCAAATGCTGTGGTCCTGCCCCTCCAATCCGGCTATCCACCCCATCCCCAACCCAACCCGGTAGGACTGGGAGGCGATCCTGCTCGGCTGCCACGACTTCCATGCCCAACAAACCTTAGTCGGGTGCGCCCGGGGCAACCGCCACTGGCGTCCCAAGCTAGGAACCTCCACCTAGTGCTCGTAAGGCCCGGTCCCTTATGGGCTGCTCCACACATACCCCCTGGCCCTTGTATAGCTAATAAATGTTCTTTCTACCACCACCACCATCGAAACGCAGACGCCGCGGTCGGGATCCAATCCGGGTAATCCGTCACAGTAGTCGAGCGTCTTACCACTGCACCACCACCACACAAGTGATTTTCATTTCAGGAAGCAGGGGCTCATTTAAACGCCGACGGAGCTGATCGCGCTGCCTAGACGAAGACAAGTCCCCTTGTCGAAACGTTGGCTGGGCTTGCGAACTGAGGCACCCCCTCATAACTCATAACTCAAGAAAACCAAGCTTCATAAAAAGATGAGGGTGAGACTCAGCTACTGGAACTGATTCTAAACAACACTATTTTGCTTCCCGTACAAGTGCCTCTCCGGGTGCTGCTCTACCCACAACAAATTTGATCAGTCAGTTTAAGAGATAATAAACATGGTGTGCTCGTAACACAATGAAAGAAGCCGTTTCTTAATCAATATGGTGCAGCATCTGGTATACGATCACAGCGTACGTGGCCAGCATGGACAGAACGGTAATTGTGGTGCCTCGGTGAACGTCGAAGCAGTTCCAGCCGCTCATCTCGACACGAGCAGCTCGCACAGACGTGGCCAGTAGCAGCAGCTCCTGGTTCAGGGCCACTTCTTTCTCCTTTCGTGGGCCGTCAACCCCACTGACCGATTGGCAGCATGACAGGCGTAACACGTGCGGAGTGAGGGACTCTTTAGCCAGGCGCCCCGGCTCCGAGGCAGCCACGAAGACGGCTACCAGAAGTAGCACGCCCAGCGTGACGTCAATCGACGCCGCTGCATAGCCACTGAAGTCATCGACGTCTGCTTGGGCCATGATCCAGGGTACGCCGAACACGAAGCAAATCACGGCGTCACCGCACCTTCAACGCAAAATTAGACGGCCAGCGTCAGCACATGTCGCTTCTGCGCTGGCTATAGGACGGCAATCAAAAATAAGGCTTATTGCGCCTATGACCACCGTTTTAGGGTGCTTTTTGGGCGGCTGCGGGTAGGTCCATACCACTTTTTCTGCGTTTGGGCACAGGCTCGTAACTGGTCTTCTGATAAACGTCGCTACGTCATGAAGAATATAGCAACTAAGAGGCGCTGTAATGGCGTCGCCACTTCGCTAGCTTAACCGTTATGTTCCCTTCACTGAGCAGTATACACAAACTTACGCAGCTGCTCCCAACATTAAGGTATGTCGCTGCTGGATAGAGGGTTATGTTATTTTGGCGTTTGTAGACTTTTTCCTTTTTCCTAAACCCTGCGCTAGGTACTTCAGTGTGGTCTGTGCACTTGGAGTGTACAGTGAGGGGTCATATGTGCCGGGGAGAGAATAAAGACTATATGAATACGTCGGCTGAATCATCTAGTCGACCACTGTATTTTGATTTTATTGAGAAATATTGTGTCCACAATTGAATACATTCAACATCAAATCCACGTCTTTCCGGCCGGAAAAAATACAGGAAATTTTTTGCTGTCAAGGCAGAATTTGCCTGGGAAGCTGTTGTTACAGCAGATATTTCTATACAAACTTCATGATTTTCTGTTGCTACGACAGAAATGCACTAGAGAATACAGGTAACCGAAAACTACGACCGATAAAGTTACAGAAAAATATAATGTTTGCAATAGAGCTACAGTATATTTTGTCGTATATTTTACAATGTTCAATAGCTTTTTGGTTAGGTTATTAGTATTTTTCAATCGTCCATGTGCCTATAAACATCGAATGCAAGAATAGGTGCTTGAAAGCTATTTTGGGGCTTTCCGCAAAGCGTACATATAAAATGACATAACTAGATTTGATACGAATAAATAACAGACGCTGTTGTGTATTTCCTCTTGCAGAATGAGATAACTTAGTTTTGGCGGCAGTACCACGCACAGTGGCACAACTAATTAAACAATCAATGTGGGAAGACGAATCCAAAGAGCTTTTAAAAGCCCATTTGTGGCATTCGATACTTTGAACTAGAAGGCCAATTAAGAAAACACAGAAATTGTGCTCAGATTTGTGTCCAGGGATTTTGGTTCGCAATATCCTACTGCGGCCTGAAATAAAAAATAAAAAGTCCTCGATTATTTATTTTAAATGTACTTAACTGCAGAATCAACATGCTCTGTTATCGACATATTTTAGGTTTTTCTGTACAATGCGCATGCACAGACAGCAATGATGTTCTTGTCGCAATTCAAAAAATATAATCCACTACACAGAGACAAAAATTACAGGGTGACTTGAAATATCAATAAGTAAAGAGCGAAAGCATAGTAGAAGCAGTAGCCATTAGAAGTCATTTAGTCATTACTACTCATTACTAAGTATTTTGTCATCTCTAATCAATTGCAGTCGTTGGAAATCCTTAGACATATTGCTCATTACAAATCATTAGCAGTTATCTTGGACATTTATACTCATTAGTAAGCATCTTTAGTCATTACTAACCAATTGTAGTCGCTACAAATCATCGTTTGATATACCGGTCATTACAAGTCATTCGCAGTCATTTTAGTCATTACTAGTCAATACTAAGCATATTTAGTCATTCTTCATCACTTGCAGTCGTTGGAAGCCGTCGTTACACATACTGGCCATTAGAAGCCATTAGTAGTCATTGCAAGTCATTAGTAGTCATTACAAATGGTTAGCAGGTTATTTTAGTCATCACACTAACTACTGAGCATTTTGGTAATTTTTAATCAATTGCTTTCCGTTGAGCGCATCAAAGTCCACACGATTTCTATAATTGATTAACAGGAAAGTAACGGCCTGTATTTGTCACCCACGGAATCTCTCTATACATATCGCGGAGAAATCTCGCCGACGCGATATTTTCCTCGTGAGCCTGAAAGGCCAGCGCCTTAAAAAATCATCCGGTGTATGGGATGAACTGAACACCAACGGAATGTTTACAAACACAAGGGACCTTCTTAAAACAATGTGGCACTGTGGGTGACATTGCCTCCAAAAATTTTTAGATTTTTTTTGGTGCGTTAAGCCTAATGCGGTTCGTTCAAATATAAGCCTTTTTCAGTATTGGTCTGAAGCCACCAGGCTCTTGCAGAAGCGACGCTCGTGTCTAATGGAAGTTTTTGTGCCGTCACAAAAGGGAAGCTGTCACAATGGAAGCATCATTCAGACGGGAACGTAATAAACGGGACCCTTAGAATCACAAGCAACTTCTACGCTACGCTGACGCGGAGGTTTGTTAAAGCAGGACTTTGCACCACTGTCAGTTCTGCCAACTTCGGAAGCAAGCAACACTTAATACCTCAAACGAGGTAGTTAACATCAAAAACGCAAAACTATGAAAAGTGAATATTATTCATTCGAAACTAGGGTTAAACCGGTAGGGTAAGATACTTTGAGGTCAGCCCTTGCCTAAATCGCCTAATCAATTTCCTAGCGCAGTATTTTATATGCCCCAAGAATTAGTGCCGCCAACAGTATCCTAATTTATTTTGAAGTTTGCAACCTTCCATATGCACAAAGCAACCGCGCGCACGCAGTATTTACGGTTAAATTTCAGAGCAAACAATGGACGGAGAAGATAATCAGGAGCGGCAACTTTTGCAGAAGACGAACCAAACAGACTTGACAATGCACAAAAGCTTTGACAAGCAAAGCAAAGTAATATTTACTCATTGGGCTGCTACCGCAAATTACCTGATCCAGAATATTACTGGAATGATTCCACTCAAGGCAAGCCACCGCACCTTAGAGAGCATTCGCTCAAGCGCAGTGAACAGATTAGCGGTGGCACAAAGGCAATAGTTCTGGCTGCAAAACAAAAAAAAAAATATCTTTTATGAAGAATAAGGCCCTATGAAAAAGTTCTCATTTTCACTGCACAGTTCTTGTAAGCAAAAATTGTGGAAAGAGAGGAAAACGGGACCTGAGACCAATGGCGATGGCTTCCGCCACGAACTGTTTGGTTCCTCTTAAGCATGACATGATTTTCGCTGATACTTTCTGCAGATTTTTTTTTCTTAATATTTGTACTTACCTATTTTCTGTATGCTCACCCTGCGAAAATCCCTTCCTGGGATTGCAGTATAAATAAATAAATAAATAAATAAATAAATAAATAAATAAATAAATAAATAAATAGATTCCGGTCATTATCAGTCGAAACCCCGAGGAAACTGTGACCAATATATACAGCGAACATGACGCCCGATCTGGAGATTCACATTTAGATACTCTGCGCCGGAAGGATATCCAGCTGGGAGCACTAAAGGAACGTTTGCATCGCGAACATGGGTGAGCCTTGAGGGCCTTGAAATATTAAAAAATGCAGCAAAAATGAGGTTACTAGGAGCAACTCAATATATGACACGTACTGCCATGAATCCCCTTCCACATCCTTAGGAAGCCAAACAGCATTGGTGACGCCCGAACGGGCTGGAGGGTGGGTCTCCGTGCCGCCAAGGTTGTATTTGAGTACGTGGTACATACAGGCTAAAAAGAAAACAATGTGTCGCATCCACAAACGTAATTTGCTTAACTCTGCAGAGTAGTCTGTGCCGTGTATCCATCACTGCGTATGTTCGAACGAAAGGTAAGAACCTATACAGAAATCGTATTTAGCATCAAGTAGGGAATAGCCTTGTCTGTCACTGAGAAAAGTGATTGCCATACCAGAAGAATAGCAGCCATCCGTAGAGGTCATCACAGCGCCCGATGGCACGGCATAGTGCAGCGTGACACATACGCAGCTCTCGAACCTGCAGACGTCGCACAAAGGCGTTATTAAAGCATGGTTTCATAGAACAGGGCTGTTTCGTTGGCTGCAACAAATGTCATAAATTTATTCGAAGTTACCGCGGAAACTAAACAGCGAAACGGTTGTACGGACGAACTTTCCAAAACTAGCGCTTCTTGGTCATCAGTTACTCTACGGTTAATTCTAAATAACAATCTCTACACTCGAACCATTAACAAAAACAGTCAACACGCAACCTCCGCCGCTAATATTATGCAGTGTAAGCGAAATAGTGTCATAAATTGCCCGCGTGGAATCCACATGCACGTCATGCTTTCTGCTCCAATATTCGTCAGATCCGATTTTGCAGTTGTGTCACAATCCCTAGCGCGCGCCGTATACGACTTATTGGTAATAATTAATGTCACGACTGATGATGCTGAAAACGTCAAATGAACTAAAGGTTTATGAGACCGCAAATTGCGTTTCCTCTTTATGGACTTTCAATTTCCTTCTTTTTTGCAGTAAAATTTTAGCATTTAAAGCAGGTGTCGCCACCAGAGTCCTACAGTGCTTACTGGTCATGAGGAGGAAGATGAGGAGGAAAGGCAGGGAGGTTAACCAGTAAAAGCAACCGGTTCACTACCCTGCACTGGGGGAAGGGGATGAGTGGATATAAAAGTTGTGAGAGAGGGATAGTTGAAGTTAATACCATCACATAACAGACACGCCACATCGCATCGTGTTACAGTCATGTCATAGCAAACTCAGTCTTTCGATTAGGCTGCTTCTCATAAAGCAAAGCAATGCCTGGGAGGCTTTCGCCGCAGACGATCGCCGTGGCCAGGGACCTAAAATCTTAGTTTCACTCAATAGGCGTCCAGTTAAATGCTCCAGCGAACGGCACAAACACTTCCTTTCCTCACTGTATATCGGGCACTTACAAAGAATGTGGCCTATAGACTCGTCGCATCCACAGTTTGTACATGTAGGGCTGTTTGCCATGCCTATCATAAAAGAATACGAGTTTGTGAATGCTACATCAACCCACAAGAGGCACAGCAAATTTTCTTCGCGTAGGGGTAGGCCAGGTGGAAGGCGGAGCTTCAGGTCAGGGTCCAGGGATTTTAAGCGGCAGTTCGCAAACTGGCCAGAATTCCACAAGGGCGCAAGTTCGCGAAGCCTGCCTGCCCGTTGCGTCTTCCCGGGAAAAGGGAATCAACACACAATCGCCGTCTTGGTGGGCTGTTCGTGCGACTTCGTCCGCCCGAAGATTGCCTGCTGTGCCGCTGTGTCCTGGAAGCCACTGGAAGATGATTTCATGTCCTCCATTAATTGCACAGTGATTAATTTGTCGCATTTCCGCAACGAGTTGTTCATGAGCTTCACGCCAAATATCCGCTTTTAATGCTTGCAGGGCTGCTTTTGAGTCTGTGAAAATAGACCACCGCTGGGGGCTCTGCTTACTGATATGCCTAATTGTGGCACAAAGAGCGGTTAGCTCTGCACCTGTTTGAAGAAGTCTGGTGATTTTCCCAACTTTTATTTCTGTATTAATTTAGGGTATGACCATGGAGCCTGAAGAACTCACGGCATTCACTGAACCATGGGTGTAGACGTGCAAATGATTTGCATGGTACTCATGTTTCAGTTCTGTCGCCGATAGCTCGACCTTCTTCCTGATCCCAGGTATTGAAAGAAGCACGTGTGGTTTATGCATGCTCCATAGTGGAGAGGACGGTCTAGATGCGGGTGTAAACTGGGACGCAAATGTAGCGCGATGCGCATCAACGGTCTTTGCAAACGATGTACGCGGCCTGATAATGGGAAGACTGGCCAAATGATGACAGGGAACCCGAGTGATGTGTCGGAAATGTGCCCACAGGGAGTCAACTGTTAGGTAGGTAGATATGGGATGCTCCTGTGCAATTAAAATGGTAGCAGCCGTAGAAGCACATTTCTGCAATCCCAGGCAGGTTCGCAGAGCTTGAGCTTGAACGCTCTGTAGAATTCCTAAGTTAGTTTTCTTTATATTTCCAAGTGCAGGTAAGCTGTACCGAAGACATCCCATAAATAATGCACGGTATAGTTGTAGCATCCACCGCACGGACGCTCGCCATGATTTCCCCCAATAAAGGCAAGTACGTGAGTAATTGCTGTCAGCCTCTTTTTCATGAATGAAATATGGGGAGTCTACGAAAGATTTAGGTCGATGATAACTCCCAGAAAGCGATGGCTGCTTTCGTAGGGTAGGCTTCAAAAGGCGGCAAGTATAGTTGCGAAATACTTCCACATGCGTGGTCTACAAATATCAACTGAAAAGTTTTCGCTAGTTGCATTTACACGCAAGAACATGTCACCTTACACCGTACGCATTGCTGGAAAAATACTGGTCATGACATTTCACTTTAACGCTAGGGGAAAGCTTTATGTACCGCTCGGGGCTACCGCACCGCGACGCCCCTGGGACTGGAGAGCATTGTTCGAGGACCAAGGCGAAATCACAGATAGAACATCTTGGGGCATAGACATTCTCGCGGCATTTAAAGACGGCACCGAAGAGGTGAAAGCAGACGAAGTGCAAGAACAGATTGACAAGCGCTTAACAGGTCTGTGGTGCAAGAAAAGGGAGCTAGAAGCAAAGCTTGCCGGAAACAGGGAAACACAGGAATGCTAGGTCGTGTCCAAACAGAACAGAGATATTGAGAAGCATGCGTTGTACTTAATTAGACAAAACTGGAGCAACAGCTGCGAGCACATGGACCGCGGATACTCCAAAGCTAATAAGTCGAAATTGTCTAGACATCTTTTAGACCCGGATAAGACAAACCATGAGGCACGCCAACAACTGTAGAAACTCGCATTTATATAGGAAGGTACTAGTGACCAACATGGCTCTCAAGTGAGGGACAGGTACTTGAGATGGATGGCCCCCACTCCCTTCTCCGAGTACAAAAGCGCAGAGAATTCTATTCTGGATGAGCCCATACCTATTGAAGAACTTAGGGTGGAAATAAACATACTTAGAAGAAAAACTGCGGAGGATCCAGACAGAATCAGTAATCGCATGATAAGAAATTTGGATAATCCACAAATAGCTAAGCTATCAGCGTATATGTAGGGATGTTGGGACAAGGGCAAAATTCCACCTGCATGGAAAGAGGCCAACCTAGTTCATATTCCGAAAGGAGGCGAAAATTAGGTCAAGAAAACCATATGTCCATTTCGCTTACCTCATGTGTATGTAAACTAACGGAGCATGTAAATAAAATGAGACTAAACACATTCTTAGAAGAACAGGAACTTTACCCAGACACGATGATCGGATTCAGAGCACATATTTCCGCATTCAACTCAGAGAGCAAGTACTAGACAAACAAACGTTAGACACGAGAGTAATAGTCGTTCTAGACGTGGCCAAAGCTTTCGACAGCGTTGACCACTCAGCCATACTAGAACGCCTAGAATCTATACATGTAGGGAGAAAGATATAAAAATACGTCAAAGACTTCCTTTCAAATAGAACTTGTAATATCTGCCTAGGAGGGAAGGAAAGGAAAGGTATAAGACTGATTTACGAAGGTACTCCCCAAGGCTCAGCCCTATCCCAACTCTTCAGCATTGCAATGATTCACCTACCGAAAAAATGGCAGGTATAGAAAGACTGAAGTACACAATATACGCGGACGATCCTACCCTCTGGGTCACCAGAGGCAGCGATGCGCACATCGAAAAGACCCTCACAACAGGGTTTGAGGAAATTGAGACGTACCGAAATGAAATAGGACTCAAATGCTTTTCCGAAAAATCAGAAGTGCTCTTTCTCGGCAGACAAAATAGACGAATAAAGCCCCAGGAACACGGGATAAAGATAACGGTAAATGGGCAAAATACTGTGGGAAGAACCAATTAGAGTGCTGGGTCTTTGGATCCAGTCAAACGGTAAGAACCCCGAAACGATACAAAAACTGGAATCGACTGTAGGCCAGACGTATCGTTTAATCAAAAAATAGCAAACAAGCACGCAGGAATGAAAGTGGCGAACTTATTGAGACTATAATTCATTCATTCGTAATAAGTTGGATCACATACGTGGCAACACAGCTACGGCTGGCAAAAGCAAAAAAGAACAATATTGAAATCCTAATTAGAAAAGGCGCCAAAACCGCCCTGGGACTCCCTCCGTACACATCCACCCCGAAAATTCTCAACATGGGGATCTCAAACACACTAGACGAGCTCATAGAGGCTACTAGAGTAGCACAAAAGCAACAACACCTGCGCAGCCGATCGGGACTAAATATGCTAGGAAAGGTAGGCTTCGAACTTCGAACAAGGTTCAAATTGACTGAGAATATCCTAACAGACATAAGGAACAAAATAAGAATCCCACAAACTCCCAAGAAACATGCACACAGTACACCAATGAGGGTAGAAGAAATGACAGCGAAAGCTCCGCCGAAAAACCTAAGAAACGGACAGGAAGTTGTTTACACGGATGCGGCGGAATACAAACGCAGAACGGGTTTCGTAGCCCTAGCAACCAAGGAGGACGGGGACCGGACGGACGGACGGACGGACGGACGGACGGACGGACGGACGGACGGACGGACGGACGGACGGATGGATGGATGGATGGATGGATGGATGGATGGATGGATGGATGGATGGATGGATGGATGGATGGATGGATGGATGGATGGATGGATGGATGGATGGATGGATGGATGGATGGATGGATGGATGGATGGATGGATGGATGGATGGATGGATGGATGGATGGATGGATGGATGGATGGATGGATGGATGGATGGATGGATGGATGGATGGATGGATGGATGGATGGATGGATGGATGGATGGATGGATGGATGGATGGATGGATGGATGGATGGATGGATGGATGGATGGATGGATGGATGGATGGATGGATGGATGGATGGATGGATGGATGGATGGATGGATGGATGGATGGATGGATGGATGGATGGATGGATGGATGGATGGATGGATGGATGGATGGATGGATGGATGGATGGATGGATGGATGGATGGATGGATGGATGGATGGATGGATGGATGGATGGATGGATGGATGGATGGATGGATGGATGGATGGATGGATGGATGGATGGATGGATGGATGGATGGATGGATGGATGGATGGATGGATGGATGGATGGATGGATGGATGGATGGATGGATGGATGGATGGATGGATGGATGGATGGATGGATGGATGGATGGATGGATGGATGGATGGATGGATGGATGGATGGATGGATGGATGGATGGATGGATGGATGGATGGATGGATGGATGGATGGATGGATGGATGGATGGATGGATGGATGGATGGATGGATGGATGGATGGATGGATGGATGGATGGATGGATGGATGGATGGATGGATGGATGGATGGATGGATGGATGGATGGATGGATGGATGGATGGATGGAATATAGGAGCGCCCCGTTTGAAATAGGGTGGTAGCAGTTGCTATCATGCTCATTTTTCCCCCTATATCTTAAATATTTTTTTAGATTGGTTACCTTTACCATCACTCTTATTGAAATTTTGTTTCTGCATTAACATTATGTCACTTTTCTGCTTATAAGCCACCAATTTTCCAATCGTTTTTTTGCTAGCTTCCACCGCAGGTTCATTCACCCGGCCACTGGTATCTATAAACCCCAGAGTTTTAGGAAGATTGACTGCGCCTGCACCGACCTCCGGTTGGATGCCAATACATTTCAGTACAATATGGTCCATTGTTTCAGTGGAGTTACCACATACTCCGCAAGCATCATCTTCATTCTTAAATTTCTTTATAGCTATGTCTTCTAAGGCACCATGATCTGGCTTCAAAACGTAGGGCACCGCCTCTTCAGTTATCACAGAAAGCTTCCTTCCTGATCTGCCTTTTCCGCCTTAGGTATAATTCCACACTCTGTTTCTTTTCCATCGAATTTATCCTATTTTTACCTTCTCTGTTTTTCACCTGTTCCTTAACGCTCTCTATTCCTTCGTCTTTTTGACTAGCATACTTAGTGCTTAGTTTCCTAGTTATTTTCCTCCATTGGGAGTCAATGCTTTTTAGGTATAGGTATTTAAATACTTTAGCTGCCCGTCTGTTACTGTTCAATTTCCTCAGGGGTTCTCGCATAATATTTTATTCTGAGCTTCCCGTACTTCGAAAGATGACCAGCCCATAATTCCTTGTACCGCCTCATTTGTGGTTTTGCCGTGGGCACCTAGTGCTAATTATCCAACGGCTCTCTGATTTATTTCTAATGTGGACTGTATACCTCCTAATTTAGGCACAAAACCGCAGTTCTCAAAGTAAGCCCGGACAACATAATTAATACCCCTCAGCACTTGATACCTGCTGTATCTCCACAATAACTTATGCTTCACTATTCCGGCATTTCTTTGCCCTTTTGCCTTGAGTGATTGCTCACGCTTTTCAATGTATCTCAATCCTTCGTTTACCCAACCCCGAGATATTTGTATTCTGCTACTGTGCGTATTTCATGGCCTTGTATTATAAGACCCTGATCGGTTGAGCCGCTGAAAATCATCAGATCTGACCTAACTGCGCTAAACCTGACGCCCAGAGCATCCGCTTCGTCTTCGCAATACATAACTAGTGTCTGCAATTCTTCCTGAATCTTTGCTAGCAGCACAATATCGTCTGCGTCCATTAAACGAGGGAGGCGCTCCGCCTAATCTATATGACATATTGAAACCTAGGTATAGTTTCTTGTATCCTCCGTTCCAGATTTATTGTATAAAACATGAACAGCAGCGGTGATAGAGGACAACCTTGTATTAATCTTTTGCATCCTTTGACATCTTCCGTACTTCTTATCCCTTCCCATGTAATTTCTACTTTGTTATCCCGGTATATTTTCTGTAGGAACTCTATTATCTTATAACCGATACCTTCTCCTTTTTATATGTTACACAGGATTTCCTAGTTTACGTTTTCGTACGCCCCGTTTATGCCCAGGAAGGCCAAATACAAAGGTCTATTTTCCACTCTAGATATTTCGATGCATTGGGTAAGCACGAACAGGCTATCTTCTAAGCGCCTACCATTTCTAAAGCCGCTCTGAAGTTCCTTGAGTATTTTGTTACTTTCTACCCATGCTTGCATCTTTAATTTCACCGCCTGCATGGCCAACCTATATATTAACGATGTTATGGCATCGGCCAGTAGGCTTTTATGTGCATCTTTTCTCCTTTGCCTTTATATGAATCTAAATTAACCAGCTTGATCGGAATTTCATCTATTCCTGTAGATGTGTTTTTAGGAATATTTTTTCTGCCTTTTTACGGTTTACATTGGTCAGTTCTAAGCTACTTTGTATTCTACCATCTTGTGTTGCTTACTGATTTGAGGAGATTACCCTATTGTCGCTCTTAAATGACTCGGCTATAACTTGTGTAATGCAGCTAACTGCGTTGTCTCCCTTTAAACAATTTCCCTCGTTATCTTGAATCCGGTACTACTTTCTTTTATTCTTTTTACCTAGCCTGCCTATGTGGTTCCAGAATTTTCTTGGTCCGCCTCTAGTGGCATTGTGTATTTCAGCCATCCAGCGATCGGTGGACTGCTTTATTTTACTTTAGGCGAGGGCCTGTACATCAAGTTTCTTTTGTCTATATGATTTCCATTTTTGGTCTATTTCCTCCTGAGATACCTGTGCTTTCTTTGCCTCTCGTTGTACAATTGCTTCCCTGATTTTCTTATTCCACCAGCTCTGTGGCTTCCTCCTTCCATTCCAGCAGTTTGCTACTTTAACCTCCTTAATTTTTCTCCTTATGAGTAGTTCTACCTTTTCGTAATCCCAGTCTTCCATGGGTAATCAAAAACACAACAATGTAGGCGCTAGAGATATTACTTCGAGCATGTGGCGGCACCTAGCGCCGACAAGGTTACCTGCGCATTCGCAGGGGAACGCGCTGTGGCAGATCACGATAACGGACTGCTTCTCGCGCTGCACTAAAGCTCTCACAAATCGATCATTAAAGCGCCTCTAGTGACCATTACTGATCCTTTAAAAAAACTCTGGCGGGAGTTTCATGACAAGAAGAAGAATTAAAGGAATCGCTACCATTAAAGGTATGCCCGAAAATATCTCTAGCGCCTACACTGTGTCATTTTTGATTCGCCATGTTACCTCGGTGACTGCCAATTGATGTTCCCGTGTCTCCGAAGCCAGTTGCATGCTGGTAGAAAGCTGCTTTCCGAGAACTCCCAGGAAGTGACACAGGGAGACGTTCAGAGCCATGCTCCAACGGGGAAGTGCAAGAACGATGCCGTAAAGCAGGGCATCCAGGACTGGTGCCACGTACAACCCTGGGCCGCTGAGATAAAAGGAACACACGCACATTGCGGCATCTCGACACTATGTCGATAGAGCGGCGTATCGCTCTCTCGTTTGAGCTCACTCTTTGTTTCCATATAATTATTTTGTCGTGGATCTTGTTTGAGATTCGGTAAGGGAGTAGCGAGTAAAGAAGTAAAAGCTTACATGTAAATGAAGGTGAACTTGAAATGCGAGCCGCAGTCGAGGGCCAATACCACGATCACTTCATGCCCTTAAAGGGTATGACGCCTTTTTTAATGGTCAAGAACTGACATAAGGTTTTAGTGTTGGCTAAATTATGGTTAACTGTAAGAGAGTAATTACTCATTGTCATTGGCAGCCATGCGGCTACAAAGCAAAGCTATAGAGCTTTTTCAGGAACTTCGTAGATAAAGAAAAATTAGTCCTGGTCCGGGGATTGAATCTGGGACCATCGCCTTGCCGAGGCAGTCGCTCTACCAACTCAGCTAACCAGGACGGTCAGCTGAGCAGATGGTAAGGAGAGAGCGAATTTATCAATTGCTCGAATTGGGAACGGTGTTGATAGAATATTGTCACGTACAGGGTGATTCGAGATACCAAGGATAGCTTTTATTGACAGGAGGGTTAGCCAAGAAACAACGGCAGCAAGCAGCACAGACGCAAAAGCGCAAGCGACACTTCGCTGTGCTTTCAACTTCGTTTTCCTTCAATCCTCATTCATGCGCCACCTGGCAACGCTACGAGGCAATATTTAGGGACGAGTAAGGAGACTTTCTTTCACTGCGTAGTTACCGAGAACTTTCCTTTGTAGCCCCTTGGGGCACTTAAGTGGATGATAATGAGTAGTTACTTCATCATTACAAACCTACTCATCCTTGGGGGATTTCCATACATATTCGATCATCATTAAATGATGGTTATGTGGGAAAGTACAGGGAAAGTACAGAGTCGGTGTAACTGCACAAACGCGGGAGCACATCTCTCTCAAACTCTTTAGCTCATCATATTACAAAACAGAAATGTCTCAATACCTGCGCTCGAAGTTCGCATTATAAAGCGTTGTACCTTGTGGGTAACTTTTTCTTTTTTTTTTTTTTGCGTGGAGGGTGGTTACGGTAAATATTATGGATAAACACAGTATTTCGTCCGTTTAAAATAGCATACGCCAAACAATCGACAAACGCTGCATTGCAACATAAGCAGCGCCAATGTCGTCTCGGTTTTCAAAAGGGTAATAATGGAATTTCTAACCCTCAGGCGCGACAGAGAAGCAAAACGGTATAGTGAATGAACGAAAAGCACTGTCACGCACCTTTGTTTTTCTGACTCGTGGGTTTGATGGATTTTGACAAACGAGAGTGCAGTGTTAGTATCTACTTTTTTGCGACTTTTTGTACAGTGAATTTTCTAAGCCGTATACAGGAGCTTGAATCACGTATATAGAAAGCGGGGCTCACCTGTTATCGCCGGATGGTGCAAATCCGTACAAATATGTGTCGCAGTACTCGCGTATGCCTCTGCGACGGAGAGTGGAGATCCGAAGAGCCACAAACACCGCCCAGCTCATAAGGGCGAACAAGGTGGACGCCAGCACGGTGCGTCGCATCGCTGACCATTCGGCGGGCTTCACGCGCTGCACCTGCGAGGTGCCTCTCCCCCCGAACATGGCTGCTGCTGACTGGTGCACAAGGGCCAACACCTTGGCGCCGTTTCGTGCGGCATGGGTGGCAGTCAGGAAAGACACCGCTACTCGGCAAATGTCGGATGTGTCCGGTAACAGGGCAGTCGTTGCATCTCTGCCACGCTTGAGGGCCAACAGGAGCGAGGTGCCACAGTGCACCGTGTAGGCGGCGCACAGTGCAGGAAACACGAAGCTTACTGCGCGCGCCAACCGCTCACGTCGCCTGTCCTTTATGCCGCTGCTGTACATCTGAATGAAATGCAAAAGCATGCAAGGATATCTCAGCAAAGAAAAAGAACAAGTAGAGATTTTCTGGGAGCACGGGTCAATAAATAAAAATGGTTTTAAAATAATAAAGAAATGAAAAGGTTCCTTTCAAGCTCTTTATAACCTTACCGTTTTTCTCTTTCTGAATTGCGCTAGCAACGCCCATTCCGTCGGTGTCATTCCTGCCTCCGTCATAATTAAACTACAAACGCGGAAAGATTTTCATTTTTTTTTCTTTTTCGGACAGAGTGGGCGGCGAGATCAATGCTTAATGCTTGATGAGTTCTGACATTAACTTGAGTAACAATTCTCGAAATCGTTTTCTAACATTTCCCGACTAAGCCCACTTTCATTCACATTGAAAGGTGCAATGTACCACTGTGATGACGTCGTAATTATCAGGCCACTATTCTGGCTCAGCTACCACACAATGAAACGAAGCCTTTGTCCCAAAAGTAAAAAAAAGTAAACGTGTAAGCCGGAAATGAGACATGCATGTAAATATTAACGATGCAAAATGTGATCAGGTCTTTTGTCATTCAGGAGTCAATGCGAATGCTTTTGAACGGTCGTATTCTGGCATAAAATGTTAATTGAAATCCGTTATAACGCCATTTTGTTTCATCAAGCTCACAAAAGATGATTAAATGCAGCAAGGGTACCCACAAAAAACAATATTTAAAAAGCTATGAAAAAAAAAGCCTGTAACACAAGGGGCAAACATTGCACTGACATTTCCATCGGGGAATGCAAACATGCATGGCACTAAGCATCCTTTGCAATTATACATAAACACGAATATGCATGGCCTAGGAAGGTCTCAAAGCACTGATAAAAATATTATCCATAATGATAGAAACAACTGTGCTTGGTTGGTGGGGTTTAGTGTCCCAATGCGACTCATGCTATGAGAGATGCCGGTTCCAGGCTGAGGAAAACATACTGAAGAAACATTTTATTTTATTCACTCCTTGACCTACTTTCCCTTCACTCGTGCTTCCCTACACCACTACTCAGCCTACTTTCTTCTCACCATCTTCGCACTCCCCAGCTTTTCTTCTTTGGAAGCAAAAGCGTTTTCAAACCCCTGCCAGTGATGGTCGCTCTGCCCAGAAAAGCACAATTCCACTTGAAACGTTGGCTCGACCTGCGAACTGAGGCTTTCCCTCCTCTTCCCGTGTTCAGTGATCCTTCATACCATGTAACTATCTTCTTTTTCTCTTTCTACCTAGATCATGACTATGATAGTAACTTTGTATAGGCACTGCAAATGCATGCGGGCAGTCGTTGTCTTTAGCTTTTGCCCGCATAATGCCTGTAAAGCTCTACTTACATGCTGTTTTAAGCCCAGGCCAGAGAAAGGGAGGCCGTAGAACCTCAGAACCAGGAATTGTTCTCTAAATAAGGATGCCTCCCAGGCAAAGCTCTGCGACGAGCCCAAATCGTCGTCCAAGGGCTGCTCGGGAACGTCAAGCACTGCATCCGTCTCTTTCCTGGGCAGCCGAGTTCCTTCTGGCGACAGGAATGCCGGCCTCATGCTGTGATCGCCTGGAATGGTTCAGTCAAACTCCTATGTACATCGGAGAACAACGATGCCAGTGGATGAGACCAGATAATAAAGCGGAAGGACATGAAAACATTGCTGCAGTAAAAATTGGGTGATATTGGCATGGAAATCAAAACGACGAAATTCACACATCGGCTTAAACGGAGACTGTTTCTATGGCAGATATTTCCCTAACTGTATGCAACGAGAGGAAACGAATAAAGTTAAAATTATGAGCCCCTCTTCATTTTACCCTTTGCAGCTCAGTACAAGTTTACACCCTGTGATCCGTCAGCATTCAAGCATTTGGCACTTTGAAAAAATGCGTGAATTTAATAACATCTTATCTAATTCAGTACCCTATATAAAGCACTTTTTTAAAGTTCGCAATTATACATGGGACCTTGCCCTATTCCTTGCTCGAGCACACAGCTCTATTCTTACGTTGCGTTACAAATGACCGCTTCTCAAAATAAGGCGCAGCGAAATGGCAATCCAAAGAAAGCTATTACATCTTTAGCATACTAATGCACAAAGTTCCCACTTTACTTGCATGATTTTTTGTTCTAGGAATCAGCCTGGCAATGTAACTTTGCTAATACGAAACCAGTTCCATCGAAATATCCCGCTTTCCTCCAACCTCTTCAACACTCTCTAGGAGACAGAAGAAGTTCTATCAGCTATATTTGGCGCTTTTCCAGACGGCGCAGCAAGCAGTTTCAATGTCTCGTACCATATATCAAACCACAGTGCAATCACCAAGCCGTTACCAAGAGCAGTGATGAGATATTTTAAAGAATGCATCAAGGCTCACCGCAACCAAAGCTATTGGATTGCTTAATGAGGCTGCCTTAATTGGCCTCTCAATGACCTGTCTACACCTACACATAGACACCAAAAGTTTGCAGTGAATATAAAATGGACAGTGGTGCCAAAAATTAGGTTCAGCGGAGCGTATTTACTATTTAAACGAACTTATCAAAGTTCTTAATTTTATTAGCAATTGTAGACGCAGGAGGAAAACATAGACTGGTAAGACTTGTTTAAGGTTGAACATTTTACTTTTGACCAAATCCACCGTCTCCTATAAGGACTGCACCGCAACACCGTTAACTATTGCCGTGTCGCTCAGACAAAATTCCAGTGTTAAATACATTGGATGGACGTTTGGCGGATACGCAAAATGAACAGAAGATCTTTAGTGTCCATTAGAATTTGAGCTTGTTATCAGTGTTTTTCATTGGCTATGTATACCCCTGACTGGTGTGCGTTAAGGTTCGTTTAAACGAGTCAAAGGTTTCGCAGTCTAGCGCAGCAACCTGATGCAGAAACAGAGAAGCCGTAGGCTGCTGTCTGTAACAATCCTTGGATGGTAAGCACCTGAAGCAAGGCCTCCCGTAACAGCTTGTAGCACAAGAGGATAGCTGCAGCTAGCGCACCCACGTCGTACCAGTGCAGACACGAGAGCCGAGATGAAAAGCGGCGAAGGCTAACGAAATTACCTTTGTTAACCGAAGGCACTGAACTTCAACTGGGAAAGAGCTAGATGTCACTTCGACATACGCACTCCGCCGCAAAGTTACGGTGCCTGCCCTTATACAAAAAATAAAACAGGTTTTTTTTTTAATAATATCTATCTCGTCTGAATTTCCGTTTATTTTGCATAACTCGTTAAAGATTCGCTTTGCGAATCACAGAGGGCCATGTCGACCTGCATTTCGTGCAAAAGCTAGTTAATTTTTTATTCTAGACGGGGGAGTCCTGATGGCCGCAAGAGTATAATTTTTTGCATACTGAAATTTCCCAATCTAGAAAAATAAAACTACACTAATTCTGCTTGGTAATTGTTCCCTCTTTTTTTTACTTTTTTGATTGGGTGCCCCTTTATTGTTTTCGCCTTCATGGTCTACATCTACATAATAGAAGACCACGTCCGCCCTCTGTGGAAGGGAAACTTTCAGATAAAAAGCGCTGCATAATCAATAACCAGTTGAAGAAAGGGCCTTGGCATTAGCCCGGTAATTATCGAAATACTTCGATCTGTCTAGCCCGAAAGCGGCCATTAAGGAACCTGGCCATTTGCGTTCATTACCGTTCAAACATATATCAGAAGTCGATGCTCAGAGTCGCAGGGGAGCAGCTGCAAGCAGGTTAACAGGAAAACATTCAGTACTATAAGCTTCTTTTGAATGTAGGCGTTTTCATTATATTACAGCCTATTATAGCATTAAATACATTAAATGGCAGTTTGGAAAGGAGATATTCCTACCTTTACTACCAATAAATTTTCGGTATGCATTAACCTGAATAGGTTAACTATGCGACGACCCTGAACACTAAATCACCGCAAGCAGTCAAATTACTACAGTCTTCCTCTACGGCCCCCACTATCTTCAGTTCCCAATAAATCAGAGCAATATATTGCAACAAATGCCGTACTAGCTCAATATATCCAACGGACAGAGGTAAACAGGCGTGTATCAAGCGCTCCAACTGCCGTCGGCGGAGTTATATGTGGTAAGTTGTAAACCCGAAAGCGATTTCCGCAGGGAAACCATAGCTTAAGATCTGCAGCATCGCTGCACAAATAATAAAAGCGCAAGTAAAATTACAGGCACAGGGGTACTGCGTAAAGATCGTACGCATTTCGTGCCGCAGCACACCTCTTCGGTGTTCCAGACAGGTGCGCTGACATTTCATAGCCGCATAAATTTTATAGGAATCTAGCTGGAACTGTAACCTATATATTCTCCTAATAAGGTGTTACCGGAACTGGAAGTCTAACCTACATAACCTATATAGGGAGACAACGACACTTCTGAAAACGGCGAAAACTCGGAATTCGAACCCGACGCCTGACAAGCGGGGACTATTCACCTGTTTAATTTTCGTGGGTGACTGCTGACCTTTGCGCATTAAACTAAACACATCGCAGCTCAAAGCTTGCAAGTTACCTACGCTTGACATGATCGAAGGTGAGCAGCATGGTGGAGCCAGTACCAATCTCATTATGACGTCATATCTGCGACGACGGCAACATGTGAGTTGGTGTTGATATCGTTTCTCAGTAGTTAGGTATTACAAGACACATAAAACAAAAGAACCTACGCAGAACATTTAACTCAGCCCCCAAAACACCCCCAAATACCATAAATTCCAGTTGCTTGTTTAATGGCGGTTAAATCATCCGAGCGTACGGCAGCCTAGACGACGTGCTCTGTGTTTCAGGGATGGTGTGTATTTCAAGACAAGTTAAAATAGCGGCGCCTAGATCATGCTTTTCACGTATATAATGCGGTAGATGTTACGCCACCTGGAAAATTTGAGCTCGGCCATTTTGAAGCCCAAGCTGCTCTTTGAAAGCAGGGCTTCATGTGCAAGACTCGCGAGCGCCGTTGCAAAGTTTTCACGTCCCCAACTCTCTCCCTTTCCCGACTGCCAAGAGTATTGAGGACATCAATCGTGCTTACATTTTAGTGTGAGTTTAAGTAAAGATGTGGTAGGTATTTTCATGAGGAATGTGATGATCGTCTATAACCAAGCGCACCTGAAATAATAACACTTCCTTTTACTTTGTCGCTACATTCGACACACGGCTTATTCTTGTTCTGTTCTCGAATATGCGTGTATGGTTTTGGATTCGACTGCTCGGCGCAGTCAAGGAAAGTTCAGAGGAGCACTCAACCCCACCTTTCAATTCATACTCGAGACACGTGGGTGTGCGCCATGCACTAAGTAACCGCCGACTTTCTAATTGCTCAAACCGAGCCGGGATAGATATTCTATCTAGAGCCTTCTCACTTTATTTATTTTCCACTGCATTTATCATTCAGCTATTCATGCAGTAACTATGCTGACAAATCTTCGTATAGATCGTCATGGGTTGACTATGAATTGTAGATTTTGTGAGAGAGAGAGAGAGAACAACTTTTATTTAAAATGCCTGTAGATTTTGTGAATCCGCTACTAAGGTGAATTGTCTATTATGCGTTTCTTTTCAGGGGCCATATAAGTGTATAGAAAAAATTCAAGAGTGGGGGTGTTATTACGAACCAAATATTCTATAAGTGGACGCGCGATATCAAATTTTACCTAGACTAGATTCTTGAGGATCCCGTACTATATTGGCGGCGTATGGCTGAAGAAGCGAGACGAAAACAGAGTCTCGTAACTTGCTTTTTCAATGATGTGGTTCAGTGTACAAAACTAGATATGTTTGTAATGTTTGAAATAATCCTGTCAAAAGTTTTTTCAATAAGTATACTCTGCCGTAGTTTAAATGCTTTAATCAATCGGTTCCTTTGTCATTGAATATAACAAAAACATTTTCAAAATAAACATTTGTGAAAGCCTAATGAAGAGGTGGGGGGAAGGGATAGGAAATTTACCTAAGTGGGAGAATAAATGTTTCTCAATTACTTTTGCGATAATTTTCCTTAAATAAAAGGTAATACATATGCACGTTCGTCCCTTTTGAGATGGCAGTAAACTGTCATAACTTTTGCAAACTGTAAATATATTATCGTTCTTGCATTTTGCTGGAAATGTCCTTTGTCAAATAGTAAGCTTACAGCTCACGGCACTAGGTGTGACTTTATAAGCGTGATGATTTTCGAGAGATTGGGGTGAGTTGATTCGTGCTTATTTATGACGTTGTACTCGTCCATATATATATGGGTAAGACTAAGGAAAAGAACAAGCCCGCTAAGTGTCAAAATAGGTTAATAAGTAGCTACAAGCTAGAAAAGATGAAACTGCTAAAACATTCGGCTATGAGAAGAGGTCGGTTGTATTCAACCTACTGATATAAAATTTATCAGCAGATATATATGGTAAAGGCCTGATCATATCCGTTTTCGTGAGCTCGAAAGTAAGTGCTGTGCCCAGGGAGTAAATGGAGTAATTTTAGCGATTTTCTTCTCAGCGACTCAAGGCAGTGCAACCACGACTAAATTGTGATGACAGAGAAGAGGCAAAGTGGCTAAAGCAGTATAGCTCTCGCTGCAAGAATTCAAGATGCGTCTCTAATCGAGCTTCATCATCATCATCAGCCTGACTATAACCACTGCAGGGCGAAGGCCTGTCCCATATTACTCCAATTAACCCTGTTCTGTGCTAGCTTCGTCCACTTGACCCCTGCGAACTCCTTGATCTCATCCGCCCACCTAACTTTCTGCCGCCCCCTGCTACGCTTCCCTTCCCTTGGAATCCGGTTTGTTACCCTAAGTGACCATCGGTTATCCCTTCTTCACGCCACATGTCCTGCCCATGTCCATTTCTTCTTAATTTCCACTAGACTTTCAGTAACTTGAGTTATTTCTCTAACCCACTCTACACGCTTCCTATCTCAATGTTACCCCTACCATTTTTTGTTCCATAGCACTCTGGGTTGTCCTCAACTTAAGTAGAACTCTTTGTTAGCCTCCACATTTCAGCCCCATAGGTGAGTACAGGTAACATGCAACTGTTGTATACTTTCCTCTTCAGCGATACCGGTAAGCTGCTAGTCATAATCTGCGAGTGCTTGCTAAATGCGCTCCATCCCAATCTTATTCTTGTTATTTCCTTTTCATGGTCGGATCTGCGGTTACTACCTGTCCTAAGTAGACATATTCGCTTACTACTTTCAGTACTTCGCTACCTAATGTAAACTGCTGTTCCTTCCCGAGGCTGTTGAGCATTACCTTAGTCTTCTGCATATTGATTTTCAAGCCTACCTTTCTACTTTTCCTGTGTAGATCATCAATCATTATTTGCAGTTCATCCCCCGAGTTGCTTAGCAAGGCAATGTCCTTATTATGTCACAATTTTCTTTGTATTATTTCTAACTGCGGATAAGCTCTTATAGACCCATTTAGCACCTTTTACTTGAGCGCTAGACATTGCTAATTGTTGATGTGGTCTGAAATCTTTTTGAAAGAATGCTATTGTAGCGAAAGGTACACTACGCAACCTTTCGCGTATTTCGTGGTGCCTAAAAAAGAGCGGCAGTGCGCATGCGACGTTACCAGTTACCATGGCCACCTGTACGCCATTCCACAGATGTTCCGCTGCTGCGCTTTGGACCGACAGGAGGAGAATAGTAGCAGAGAAGGGTATTTTTCGCGCTGCGCATGCGCGCACCGCCGCGGAGAGCTGACAGAGTTGAGAAGGAAAGAGTCTGCCGGCATTCCATACGCAGGGTATGAAAGCGGATTTTACCTACAAATTCCGGTGAACTTTGACGTGTTCAACAAAACGTTGATTGGGTTCTGTTCAATAAAACGCTCGGCAACCCGACGCAAAATCTTTTGCTCCAAATTTGGTATAGCAGCGTTGAACCCCTAAATTTAAAGCTTTTGTATGTGTTGTTACTCTTATGCAGGCAAACTAAGAGTCCCTTTGATAAATAACGTTCACAAGACAAGGGTGAGCAGTACAGATTCGTTTACCTTTCCTGAACCTGTAGAGCGAGGAGGACCGTGCTGTTATTCTTTCCTTTGCTCTCTACCCTCATAAAAAGAGCCGTCGTGTGCACCCCTGCATATTCAGTTCTTTGTCGGCAGCCTGATGCCAGCCATATGACTGATACCCTGCCAACCTCCCGCTACATGGCGTAGTGAAGTTATTACAGCTTGCTGCGAAAAGTATTTTCGCTGGTGTTATGCTAAGGGTCGTTCTGCAAGGACATCAAAAAAATTCTTTTTTCGTTTTACTGGCTGCTTTGCAAGCGTCAGTTTTATACCAGATTTATATTGCAGAGGCCTGATCATATCCGTGTTCGTGAGCTCAAAGTGGGTGCTATGCCCATGGAGTAAATAAAAATGCAAAAGTTTAGGCGTTTTGAGCTGGAAAAAGAAGGCTTGTTTGCGAGTAAACGAACCGGTAAAATGTGGCTATCAATCACCGTGTCTTCAGCTGCCGCTTACTGCTAGCTCTCCTGCACGATCCATTCAAGCTGGACGCTTTTCCGAAGAGATCGTTTACATATCGACGTCTTCGCCAACTTTCGTCTGTTCTCTATTAGTCCGAACCGGAACTTGGAGACCCGCAAAAAAATATTAGCTGTGCTTTAGCTTGTGGTGCCACCTGGAGTTACGGAGAGCAACCTGCATGAGCACGCTTAGGTTCGGCTTGAAAGTAAACACATGGTTTTTGCACAAAGTAGTTGACTCTATGGTTTGAGCCTTATTTATGCCATAGGGGACACTTCTGTCCACTAGAGTTTGATGAGATGAAAGCCTCTATCACGCGGGGGTCCGAAGCGGTCCACTGCGGTATATCTCTTTTCATTCCCACCTTCACTATGACTAAGCTACCAGCTAACATATAAAAGCCCTGCTTTAACCGAGCCGTATAAACGTGCTGCATGACCTAGGAATAAAGTGAATACAAGGGTCTTGGTAGGCTGATTGTGATATCACCCTCCCATATGAAAGGAGAGGCCCAAATTGGGAGCTCCTGCCAAACGCAATGTCAGGAAGCCAGCCCTACGTTTAGTTAGTGCTCGGCCATGACAGCTACCAGCTACCAACTCCCATGACTATTACTACTGCTACTACTACTACATCTCAATGGCTCAAGGTCAGCGTAAACATGGCTAAAATGCGACCACGACGAAAGTGCGATCACGGCGAAGAGGCGAAGTGGCTACTGTAGTGAAACTCTTGCTACAAAAATTAAGTTAACACTTCAGCTCCGTATTTAAAGGCAGACGCAACAACTTAAGGGGGAGGGGCGATTCTGCAGGTTGGTTGTTGGGTTGGTCGACCGATCGGTCGGTCAGTCGGTAGGACCGAGAAACGGGTAAGTGGAGTGTGTTTGGGCGAATGCACGGCTGAAATCTGCTAGCTATTGTTTGCCAGAGGTATGGCCGTGAGTTCCCACTCACATGCTTGCCTCGAAGGTTCTGAAGAACGCGGCTGTAACTCTGGAGTTAAAGGCCCAACACAGTAAGTTTTACTGTACACAGAGGATTTCGGTTCCCAGAAGATATGTTTTCATCCGGAAGTGTTTTAGCCCAAGACTATTCCCTGATAGCACAGGACTGCACAAGAATGGAGCACCAGGCCGAGAAAATCACCGTACTAATTTGTACAATCGGTGGGTACTCGGCTCAGTCTTTTGGGTAAAGATGGGTGGGCGAGCAAGTGGCAGCAGCACCTCTCTTTCTAGTAGTTGAGAGGTAGATACCTTCAATGTTCTATGTTGCAAGCTTTATTTCATGCTCGGTGAATAGGACCCTATGATGAGCACGCGTCAAGTAATACAGAGTAGGAGGGCATTTGAGCCAGTGAAGCAGAATAACCAGGAAGGCAAATTGTCAATGCCTTGGGTAGGAATGAACGGCTGAACAGATTGCATTCACGAAGTCACAGCCCACATGCAAATGCATATATTAGAGTCTTAATCTCGTGGATGACCATGAGTATCTAAAAAGTGACAATAAAAGTCGTTATTTGTAATACCCTATGCACCCATATATGCTCCAACTACAAAAAGCACTAGCGGTCACACCCACTGGAAGAGATGGGGGTTACTGAAAAATCTTACAAGATTCTTTTGGCTAGTTGGTACAGAGTTCGCAAATGAACACTGCGTGATGGCCGAGGACAAAGAAGATACACAAATGAAAATACCAGCTCCTCTTGGGACTGGCATGTATAGACGGTGCGACGGTGTCAACCTCGTCGCCACCTCAACATGCCAGCCTCGACTGGTGCTGGTTCTGTCATTTCTATGCAGCATTTCTCCTCCTGCGTCACGCCACACTATTCTGTGAATCACGTCCCAACTATCCGAAGCAACTTTTGTTTTTGAATATATATCTTATGCAATGGGCCCTTTACTTCAACATAATAGGGCAAGTTCTTTTTGAATATAAATATTATGCAATGGGCCCTTTACTTCCACATAATAGGGCAAGTTCTTTTTGAATATAAATATTATGCAATGGGCCCTTTACTTCCACATATTAGAGCAAGTTTTAATTCGCGCGTACTTGTATTCCCGAAAATTACCTGCACCCATTTCTCACCCTATATATTGCTCCTCTTCTCCAATGCCGTTTATTTTTGAAACCCATATGATCAAGGGATATTACAATGTTTGCAGACACAAAATCAACGTCACTGATTGGTTTCACAGAACAAAATGGCACTGCTAGAGCAAATATATTTGTCTACTCACTATAATCATGGTCATATTCAGGTAGCCGTATATCACGTTTTTGGTCGCCAGCTTTTAACTGTTATGTTCTCTTCCAGAAGCCTTCTACTCAAATATAACGGCATTTCTTAAAGGCTAAGCGGGTGCCATTGGATCCACACGGAATGCGAGTGGTGAACGTTCCCCAGTTGCGCAGCAGCACCATGCACCGGTCGTGCAGCGAGTAGATGCCGCTCGTGCAGCTGAAGTGGCAGTGGAAGAGGACGAACAGCGCCTTGGGAGAGAACGAGATGCTTGGCAGCGCCCTTTTCTCGTCAAATGGAAGCCGCTCCCAGGCCAGGTAGGCCAGCTGTGCCGCCATCACGTGTTTCAGCGCGGCGCCTTGAAGGCTCATGTCATCTACGCGATCCACATTGGAATCCTGTACGCGTTATAGAAAACACGTGCCTGTGTTAGTACCACACTTTACATGCACGGTCGCTACAGTTCATCGGGAACAAATGACAATGGCACTTGCCCTCCAAGAGAAAAAAGGTGTAAAAACCCATCCAAAAATCCTGAACCTCACCCATTACATGCAACTCACATGAAAGCTTTTATGAACATATGCAGTTCGTCATGCCGTATCGACAAGTGGGTCATGAGGAAAGGCATTGTGACGGAATACACAATTATTTACACCACCTGGGTTTCTTGAGTCGGCGCAATGTCTAGCAACTGGCGACCTTTTTCGGAAATTGTGGGGATCAAAATGAGGCCGCCAGGGTTCGGTTGCGGCCGTGCTTCTTTGCACGTTTTGAATCATCCTTACACAATAAGCTTCAGGATAACGATAACGGGGGCTAGACAGGGTCCTCAACCGGTGTTCAAACCAGCAAAATGTCAAAGAGCGTACTGATTATCCTGTTATCCCAATGTTCAGATGGAGCAAATCATGCTTTGATGTATCCGAATCGCATATATTCTCAAGTCTTTGAAGCCCACATATGTTTCCGCCCCAGGATTCCTTTCACACGTCCTTAGACATCAATGCATTTCGCATTTGAAATTTCTCTTTTTAGCAATGCAGGCAATGAATACCGATTTGAATACTGCTTTTTGTAATACAAAAACGGAATAAACATTCATTCATTCATTCATTCATTCATTCAACATGCTTGTCCATTTTGATTGATTGATTGATTGATTGATTGATTGATTGATTGATTGATTGATTGATTGATTGATTGATTGATTGATTGATCAATGAACACCTTATTATTCAATTTAAAGTGTGGAGGAGAATGAATCAGACGGCCCGCTGTTGCTGAGCCCCGATGGCCACTGGGACCCAGGCCACTACTGTTGTTTGAACAAGGCTATCGCAGCGCATCAGTGTTTTCCTTCGTTTGCGGATTACTAATGTTGTCACTCATAATGTTCCTGCTTTCGATACAGAATTGAACACGCTTTCGGCATTGACGCCGTGCAGGGAACCAATTTCAATTATTTGAGTTTCTTTAACGTCTTCTGATGCCGCATATTAATCTGGCCTTACCTTTCATCGCAACGCGGCATTTTCCACCTCGCCACTCCAGTCGCGATAAACTGAGCCTTCTTGGTTACTCTTACTGGCATAAAACACTGTGAATATAACATCCGTAATTTGTTGCGACCGAAAAAATTGCGAAATTATGGTGATAACGAAGTCAATTTTCATTACGGCTACCTTTGATGAGTCCTGGCTACAGGATCCTATCACTGTTACCTACATTTCTGTCTTTTCTTTATTGAGCTTCCATGGCTAAAAGCTGAGAACTCCTTCTAAGCCAACCCTAGAGAGCAAGTCACAGAACGAAACTATGTATGCATCGACACACCACCAAATACTGGTGCGAAGGACACGATATCATGTCAGGAGCTGTAGGGGTAAGCTTCATTATTAGAATTTGATACCAGACACATCGCGTCTACAACTAGACAGAGCAAACGAAAACTTTTCAGACAAAAATAAATTGCATCGTTTTTTTTTCTTGTGCGCCGGAATGTGCTCAGTTGAGGGGGAGAGGAGGGGCATCATTTTCAATCATCGATGTCTTCAGTGAAAATAAAAGTCACTTCAATTTTTTTTTGCATTGAGGTGACTATTGAAGGAATACCTATTCCCCACCAGTGCTCGTTTTTTATTTTTCGTAAATAGCTTTTTAATGAAAGCGCCCTTTAAAGAATCCCAGGTGGTCGGTATTTTCCGAGCCTACTCGACTATTTTTAACACTGTTTATCATAGCTAATCTCGTTTTTAGTTGCTATAGGGCACACAGACAAGCACAATCTTCGCGTACTTTGAGTCTGAATTGTACATAGTAGATTACTTCTAATAATTAGATTTGTAATGATTACATTTCAAGCGGCAACGTTTCGATTCCTTCAATTATTGTTTGGCAATTGATAATCAGTTACCGATTACTTTCGTGCAAAAAGGTAGTAGATACGAAGCCTCTAAGGCTATGTGGTCACGTAAAATTCTCCGGCCGCTCGACGGCACGCATGACTGCACAGCATGCTGCGCTCTCCGTAGTCTTCGTAAATTCTTACTGTAGAATTTTCTGCCATGTGTTGCAAATCCTCGATTTGAAGCAAATTGAGTGTCTAGAGAGGGACCGCGTCAAGAAGTTCACGAGCTTTCGCGATCGCGCTACGGGCCCGGTGTCGCAGAAAGACCGTTGTTTGCGTTGTTGCCTGCGTTCTAAAGCGAAAATATGCGAGGAATAAAAGAAATTGAAATAATTTAGAACTTATGGGAAATCGACCTCCAGCCGTTCAGATTGCGAGACGACCACGCTACCGTTACACCTCAGAACATTCTAGTCAAGCTGCGCCTACTGTATACTTTGACGTGGTAAAGAACACCTGTGCCATTCGATAGGAGCGATTGAGGAAGTAGTAATTCAGATCGTAAACAAGTACATTTTATCTAATTTGCTTTTGGCTTGCATGCAGTTAAGCGCCAGCATGCGGCGACCATGAGAAGCCCGCGATCGTACTGTGCTGCACATGACCAGCCACCAATGTAAATATAGAGTGTTATGCTATAAATCGACGCGGAGCGGGCGTGCCTCCTAAACTACGTAGATACACTGCCGTCTGCCAGAGCGGGAAGTTCGTATGAGTCTTTGTCCTTTGAGTGCGGATGATGCATCTATGCCAGCTCCTGCTTAGCAGCCTTCTACGAATGTTTATGATGCATTTAGGTCTTGTACTCAATGACGGCCAAATAGGTGTGAAGCCAACACGACTGAGACAGGCTAGACGTGCAGAGGCGATAAGGGTTAGACGGCGCGAAAATGCCGGCATGCGGGCACCAGAGGCGGATGCAACGCTGCAGAAATGGTCTGAACAAGCGGATTAATTCGAGGACACTTTGGCGACTAAAGTAATGAAAGGCGAAAGCCAGAATGCTGCATTTTGCTACGCGACTGTTGCGCATGTAGCGTCGTGTTGCTACGAGTAAAGTGAGCGACTAATATTTTACATTGTGCGAGGGCATTTATCCAGTGAGTTGGCAGCGAAAAGATCCTTGCATCTTCGGACTTGCTCTACGTTTACTGTCGTGTGGTTGAGTTTACTGGGTGCGCGACATTTAGGAAATACATAATTACGCGACGGACATTATTGATTAATTATTCATTACGTAGGTTGTAATTATTAAATTACTAATCAGATATTAATTGGTGATTAGTAGTTAATTAGTAATTGATCATTGATTCTCATATGGCCACATAAGGCACGCATTCGCGAATACACTGGTGGTGTTCTGTGATTGGTCGAGGCCTCCAGGATGTCTGCCCGTCTCGACCAATCAGAACCACCGCAAAAGCTAGACGCTTTTGCTGACGACAACGATGAGGCAATAAAGGCTTTCGCCTAAAAATAGTGTTCTGCTAAACGCGCACTGGGACTTGTCAAGTTTCATGACGCGGCGTCCGAGCTTAGCGATGATGTCATCATCTGGTAGGCAATAAAAAATATAAAAATAAATTATCAAGTGAAAAACATTCTCTGTTCTCGCGCCAGTATGTGTGTGCATGTGTGTGTGTGTGTGTGTGTTTTTAACCCTATCACTACCCTTAACGGCTTAGCTTCAGTGTCCCCTAGTTTTTTTGCAGCCTTTTGATCACTTCAACTGCGGTGCCTTTAAAGAGCGCCAACAACGAGGCTTGGTGCTTCTACAGGATGTTTGGTTTGGCTTTATTTTGTTTATATTAGACTGGTTTTAGGTTTAATGTCCCAAAGACTCTCAGGCTAGGATAGGCGCCGTGGTCTAAGGCGCCAGCGATATCGGCCAACTGGAGTTCTAAATTTATAGTGCACTGACGTCGAACGGTAGACTACGCCTTGCTTTTCGCCTCCATCGGAAAGTGGCCCCCGCGGCTTAGTTTCGATCGCGCTTCCTTGGGTTAATCAGTCGAGTGCTTTAAACATTGAACCAATACGGCAGTTCATAGAGAATCTAGGAACTGCACTGAAGCACTGCGCCTCTACGAGTGGCCGCACAAGGTTTCCGTATGCTATATCACCGCCATACGCAATAGCGCTTACAAGTAGACAGTTTCACGACAAAACGTTGCGGAATCAGTGACAACTATAAAAGACAACTGATGTGGAAAATTAACTGGAGGTAAAAAAACGTTCAAGCATTCAAGCAAGCGCCACTAGTTTATTTCACTTTGATCGCGTTTGTTTTACGGCAATAAACGTTGATGAAAAGTACTGGCCTTTAATCGATTACGCTTATCGGTTACTTTTTAAATGCTCCTAATATGCGCTGTAATCAGTAACGAAGATAGAGGCTTCATGCGAAGTAGCAGTAATTGTAATCGGTTACCTATTTTTCTTAAAGTCTGCAAGATGGTTTTGGTGTACTATAGTATTCGACATTATTATTTTGCTTTATGCACTATACTATCAAAGAAAGGCAACAAAAGGTACTAAGCTGCTAGCTTACAGTACTCTCGGAGGAGAATATGCAGTAAAGAGTGTTGTAGTCGACGAGGCTCTTCTTTCTCCAAAAATTACGCCATCTGGAGCGATACTCTTCGTACTCGGCATTGTGGGCCCCAGCAATCTCTTTGATTACTGCATGCGCCAGCACCTGGCAGAATAAAGAAATAATAAGTGTAGTGTGCATAGTAACGAAGGGAAGCAAAACTGAAGGTAAATTTTTCTGCAATTCGGCCATCATCATATAGCTCTGCATAAACTCGTTCCGTCCTAACGTTTGTTGAATACGCAGCAGCGGTCGCATGTAAAGTAAGTTTGATTTAATATATTTCTCCATAAAAATATATTATAAGGATTTTTTTTCTACATTAATGCAGTCCTTCAATACGTAACATAATACACGTCATACTGTCACACATTGTTTATGCGACCATCTGTTTTTTGACTGCAGCAGTGCAATATATGCGTTTTTAGCAAAAGGTTTCAGCCTGGAAATATTTCTTGCTGTTAGCCTGCTGAAAGTTTTCAATCTCTACAATGAAAAAAATAAAAAGCGCCTTTTGATATCAGGTGCAAGAGATCGAGGCGCTTTGAATTTGCCAGGGTTAGCGAAAGAAGAATACGAAAGCAGGAGGCAAATACAGGAACTAAACAAATAACAGTTGCGAATTGCCCTAAACATGTTCAATACTTTGGGACAAGATGCAAAGTTACGAGTAACAATCGCTGGCTGTGACAAGGGTGACGTTAACGCGTGCTCACTAACCAAAAACAGTAGCCTGCAAGTAGAAAAGGCGCAGTAGAGTAGCATCACCTACATGGTCATATAACATGGTCCCCGAATATTGCAACAGAAGCGAAGGTTCAGAACTTAAGATGCATGTATCAGATACAAAAGCGCAAAATTCCCTACTGTGGTTATAACGTTCGCAGAGAACCCACATGATATAAACGCCACTTGAGCTGCTTGGGAGTAGACGACTAGCGCACGAAAGAATAAAAAGTTGTGTGAAGATATTTAGTTTCTCTATAGATGTTATCGAAAACGACTCATTTGTCCATTTCTTGTTATATATATTGCGAATTAGAATATGGTTTAAAAGCAGGGAGGAGGGTAACAAAGGTTATGGCATCGTTGGTAGCTAGAGGTCTCATGACGCGACTTTCTAGGGACAGAGGAACAGCGCACGTCCTATTCTCCCTCCCTTTCATGACTGGGCTCAGGTGCGTACTTGTGCTCTTTAGCAGGCGCCAGAAAGCATCCAGGCACATGGCGGCTCGCTGAAAAATAGCAGCATTTTGTCATGCTTAGCTGATCTACAATCCAATACGACAAGCTGTACCTTTGCTCTTGGTACACTTTATTCCATGAGACTTTATATCGCGCTGTTATCAACATTTTTCACCCTCTCATGCCTTGTCTTCGATGAACCTAACCTCTTTATTCGTACGCTGTCACGTTCAGTCACGGACTTTTCGGCACTGCATCGTCAATATTTCTTGTCCTATCTTACACTCCGTCTATATTCCTTCAGATATTCATCGGAGAAGTATGAGCCAGCACAACATTAACAATAACTTTAACAATAACTTTAACATTAACAATAACCTGCACTTGCAATTTCAAATAGTTTCCACGCACTTTTCAATACTCCAGCTTAGTGCCCGGAATAAATAGGTCCCTGTCATTATATGTTTCTGTTGCAAATTAATGCCACCTGAAATTGTGTATTTCGTTCGTTTTACTGTGTATTGCTGCGTTTACTTTTGGTACTGTATTCCCGTGTTGCTGTTATGATATTTTGAGTTTCATTTTGTCTTCTGCCTTACTTGACGTCATTTCCGCTTTTAACTTTTATTTGTATTTGTATGACGTTTACGATATGTTTGTTTATTTCATTCTTGCTATATCCTCACAAAGGAGCTGCAAAATGTAAAAAAAAAAAATAATAAATAAAATAAAAGGCAACCTCTGCATTGGTGGAACATGTTTTATCGACCTTCAGAGGCGCCACAGCGTAATGGCTCCTTTCTGCAGCCTTCCAACTCGCGTAACCTATAATCCTTTAATTTGTACCTCCATTTTCTCACATATAATCTTAGCTACCATATTATGTGGAAGAACAGTCAACATGAATATAGGCTTTAACATGGATTCTTGCCACGCCAGCTTGACCGAGGGATAATACATCAGCGAGCATATCTTACCAACTCAGCCATGTTTTCTGGAAGCGTCACACAGCATATCAATCAATCAGTGCCGAGTCAGGTAGTCCGGCAACTTAAATCCTACCAGAAGCATGCTTATAATTTCTGGCTTACGACATTTTTTGTTTTATTTGACTAAGCTCATAAACATGTGGCGTCCACATGCTATGTGTGGCCAAGCATTACACTCACCTGCCCTACAGTTGCGTAGTTGTAAGCCGAGGGGCCGTTGTCGTAATAAAATGGCGGCTGCGAGAAGGCACCGGTCTTTGTGTCCCAGCCAAGACCACCGATCACTATCGAAACGGCTCGCACCAACGGCTTTAAATTGTTGAAGGCCTCTAATTCGTCAAGCCAATGTTGAAGAAAAATCAACGTGGATTCATTGAAAGCGTAATGGCTGACAGCAAGACTTCGGCTGATGTTCATGATCACAGCCCGAACACCTTTCTTGATAGCTTTGTCCAAATGGTGTGACGTGTCCAAGCCAGATTTGTTCCCTACGACCGACGACAGCGCGTCCATGAGGCGGCCAAATAATTGACCCATTCTATATATGCGTGGATAATTGAATCGCTCAATGGCTGAAAAAAGAGAAGATAATGCAGCAATTAATTGCAGGCGAGGCAGTATAGGCTGAACAAGTACTAACTTAAAAGCAAGCAAATAGGACCAACACCTGCTGCGAGGATTTTTTTATGCCTCGAGCTACCGAGGATAACATGCCGACGCGCTGTTTCGTGTTGTTTCTTGTTTGGATAAATAACTGAAGTGGCAAGCATTGCATTACCTAAGGCCATGTTCCAAAGTAAAAAGCGCCGCAGAAGGCGTAAAATATTTTTTTATAAGGACTCTAAAGAGAAAAATGGTGTGGGCTTGCGTCGATTGAATGCCACTTCTGATTACAAAAAGAAACACTCTTTCTGAAAACAGAGCTTTTATAAGGTAATAAGGAGGAAGAACAGAAATGCAGGTATCGCCGCCATGGCCGAAATGGCCAAGACTCGCCACTACAATTCACGTCACGCGCAAGAGGGCCCGGAGGCTGACAAATGCGAATTACGTTTCCCGTTTGAATGCGGTAGTAGGTTTTGTAACAAATACGATAACAGGCTTTTAAAACACTTAAACGAGGGAAAAAAGACAACGTAAATGTTGCAAGGCAAATGTAAAGATACACTTGGCGGCGCCACAGGCGCCCACTATAGTTTCGGTTATTTTCCGGCTCAAGCACTTCGCGCGTGCGCGGTTAGTTTTGTTTTGGACCTGCGGCGCCTGAAATACAAGCTCGGAGCAACAGACGCGCCTACTTTAAGTGCTTATCGAATGAAAATTATGACTGGGCATGCACCTGCGAAGTATTCCCCGCTCCCCCGCAAGCCAGCAATCACGAAGTTTCCTCTTGCGTCATAGTGTGCGTCATTCTATCCTACTATGTAGTAAGAGAAAACAGTTTGAATTCGACCGGCGGGAACAAAAACAAAAACTGAACTTCTTATCGCAATATCTCAACAATATCTCGATGTGTTGCTGCCGGATATGCGGGAACAGTGTCACGAAATGCCGTTTATTAGATTTCGACAGCATATTTTGGTGTCTTTAGTGTCCCTTTAAATGCGCCTAGCCCCAAAAGTCTGCTGAATTTTTCTATTTTTGATTACTCGCGTTACCAACTTTTAACTGTAAGAAGTTCTGTCGTAAGGACTGAAGGCTTCTAGCCGCATAAAGAGCTGGAGCAGGCATTCACTCCTTCTCTATAAGGTTCATAATTTGTAATGCAAAATTCTTGTAAGAACTTAAAAATGAGAAACCTCTAAGGTTTAACTCCTTTGTAATGGATGAGATTGTTAGAGTATTCATAAGAGCCTGCAGTATGGGTTGAAGAGATAACTCGAATAATGACATTGTAATTGAAATCAAGAAGAAATGACCATGGGTTGGGCACGTAGTGCGTAGGGCGGGTAATCGATGGTCGCTTAGAGTAAAACACTGGATTCCAAGGGAAAGAAAGCGTAACAGGGAGCAGCAGAAAGTTACGTGGACGGACAAGGTTCACAAATTCGCAGGGGTGAAATGGATGCAGCTAGCGCAGGACCGGCATAATTTGAGGACTATGATAGGGGCCTTCGCCCTGCAATGGGTATAGTCCGGCTGATGATGATGATGATAATTCACGAGTTTAACGTCAGTTTAAGAAGGCTGCGCATGCTGCCAAACACTTTCAAAGAAAATCGAAAACCTGCGCACTTACTGTCAGCGACGCTGTACACACTACGCCTTGGAGCGAAGCTGTCCGCTATGCGGTGATCGCACAACTCTTTTGCTGTAATCTGTGTGGGATAAAATGGCGAATGCAAAAATCCAGAAGTTCAGCGTTGGCATTATTATTACTTTGCACCAACTTAATACTTTTTTTTCTTTTGTTTTAACGACCTTACCTGCTAATCATACCAAAAATTAAACATTGTGCCATTAGCTCCTGTCCACTGGCAGCACTGCCGATGTGGACCTTGGACCCGATGTGGACATGAGCCTTGGCTTCTGGTCGCGTGGTAGAATTTAACGTGGCAGTGAAAGAGTTTGGAGAGTCACTGGTAGCGGATCAATTTTATTTCCACTTATAAGTGTTAGAATATGGCAATAAGTGAAGAAGGCAATAATATTCTCTTTTCAATAGCCGCGTCTCTCATAGCCCGAGTCGTTTGGGACGTTAAACCCCATAATCCCATACAATCTTTTCAATGGCCAGATTAGCGTTATGCGCGGTCCCCGATAAATTTTCACTGGCACATCCTTACATATTATGACAAAAGGCCAGCAATCTACAAATGAGCATGAAAGAACGCAATTTATGTGCACTTATTCGCAGCATGAGCATAAAAAAGCCTTGTATGTGTTCTATGCGTTACAAACGAAAGGCACAATCACTAAGCACTATTACGAACCATATACATAGAGAAAACGGCAACCACAATGACGTCCAAATCTCAAAATAATTTGCCTAGGAATGGAAAGTACCAGACAGCCTAATATTAGCACATCTCGAAATTAAGACAACTCAAACACTAAAAACCACAGATGGCACAGTATTCAGAAACATGGCGCAATGAACACAAACACAAGAAAAGAGACACAACACTTGTGTTTGTGTTTGTTGCGCCACATTTCTGAATACTATGCAGCACCAACTAGCCGCTCAAGCCGTTATTTTCACAGATGGCACGATCACTTAACCTGACAAGATACCTCTAAAACCAAATTAGGAGACGCCGTAGTCTACATTTCTCAGAAATCAATCTCAGCATAAAAAGCGCCATTATGAGTCCCGCTGCAAGCATGTTTTCTCTCTCTGTGCCGTGAGCTGCGGGAGGTGATCATCTCCGGGGGTACGCTGACGACTAGGGAAGCGCTACAACATTTATTAGTTCCATCTTGCACTGGATAACTCAGTCAGTGCCTCGCAGAGGTCATTAGTCATTACTTTCATACTTCCTGATGCCATATCCGTCAGCCAGCTAAAATAGTCAACGTACTTAGTAAGCGTAGCATACACGTACCTTTCGATACCCTGGGGGTTTTTGTAGGCCGTCCACTGTCGTTTCGAAGGTCTTAATTATTTCCTCCTTGAACCTGAATATAAAAATAACAATCAGGTGACATTAGCAACCGACCTTCACTGACCCTATATTTTTGTGCATCTCCTGCGCAATTTACTGTATAGGCTTAAGCAATCCCACATCAGAAAAATCAATATGCGCCTTAAGTTTTAATACAACTAATCGAACTGGGCTGGGGAGTGTTCTATTTTCTACTGGTGCCCAAGCCATGTCATTTCATATTAAACTTAGTGTTGAGACACGACAAGGTTTAAGTGAATAATCGATATATACCTACACAGGAAATGTAGTATGGTGACGTTTGCAACAATACCAAAGAAAACGAAGGAGCCATGAAGCGGCCGGACATCCTCATCACCCAAACCCAACCTTTCGAGAAGAACGCTGGGCTTCATCTGAGAAAGATGAAGACCGGAGGTATAGAAGTTGACTATAAGCTTGGGATATGAGCGTGAACTATAACTCGCAGCTAGGCTGCTGGAGTGAGAAATGATAGTTCACCCATATGCCAATGATCCTCGGTCTTGCACGGGTGGAGAAGAGATCTCTTCGCGGAACTTCGGCCCGCAGGCTGATGCTTCACTGCATTCATTTTCTACTCGGCTCTTTGATTTTATTTCCTTGGGCAAGGATTACATTCGATGAGACCGATACAAGCACTGAGAGCCCAGCTTCATGACATAGCGCGTTAACAGGTGCTGCCAAGACGCATTTATCACCCAACCCTAAATTTCACCCATTCGGTATGTTTATAGGAGTGTTGTGTATACTCTGGAGGCTGGTGCATTGCCGGAACACTTTGAGCTGTTAGCATGGAATGTAAAGCTTCCTTTAGAGACTGTTTTTAATCACAGTGCTGAGCAAAATATGCGACCAGAGAATTCAAGTGTTTTTATGCTCCGCTCAATCGTGAACATCTCAGCCTTTTTCCTGATTTTGGACAGCCATGGATGCTCGCGTTGCGCTTTCTTTGTCGTTCGCTCAATAATGAAGAGCTAGCCGTCAATTATGGTATTCATCGATTCCATGCGATATAGCTGAATATTCTCCGCGCATATACAATTTTTCGTCATCTTCAAAAATTCTGTGAAAGCTGTACAGATTTCCTTTTGAACCATATGCTTTGTGATTGGGTGGATTATGATGAGTAATTATCTATTCCTTCATAGATTATAGATGCGAGACGCTGGTAACAAAGACATATCTTTAAAGCAACCATCCTCAAGGCGCCGTTTGTGAGGTAAATTTCATGATGCAAGTTTTGCTAAACCACAACGAACAAATAAGTGCTAGCTCTCCTAACGGCGCTAACAGTGCGGCTTTTGCTGCTAGCTCAATGAGATAGTCGAAGAGCTAGCGCTCACAATGACACTCAAATGTACCCACAGCGCAACGATCACTTTCTTCAGCTTAGGGAAAGTACTTTTACCGATTTTATAATGGAGTCCACAGCGTAGCGCAAAAGCTACTCTAAACGTAATGCATGTTTATGTCAGAATGGAATGGCGCCCCGGACATTTGAAGATTGTGAGAGTTTACGGTAACCATGCAAGATAAAAATGAGTTTTATATCTACTTTTTATAGTCCGTAATCAGTCATGTTCAAGTGAGAAAAAGAAATACTCAATTTAAGTGGATCTCTTTCTTCTCTTACGTTTATGAAATACAGAATTACAATGTCACGCAGCAATAAATTATTTGCTGTGCGGAGTTTAGAATACTTCCTAACCAATCATGAAATAACCGTTGCTCGCATTCTATGCCCACAATATTAACGTTGAATTAAGTCAGGTGACTTTCATTCGCTTAACCAGAAGTATTTTTGTGTACACGAGAACTGGGCATCGATACTAGCTTTTAAAGCAGTAAACGAAGATGGCTCTTTCAAATTAAAATAATTAATGTAATAGTTAAAATTAGCTTTTACTGTCACAGAGCTAATTCTTAAGTAGCCCACAAAAATGTCAAAAATAAATTTATACTAGTTAATTTCCTTGCCCAAGCATTTGGTGGACACCTTGCAGAAATTGGCTCCTAATGCTCGGTGCGCTTTATAAAGTTGTCTCTGAAGCTCTTATTTATGGCTCCCGAAGTCGGACTCACACAGGAAAAACCAATAAGTTTCAATATTTATTAAAAGCTATTGAGAAATTACGTTGTAATTTTGTGTGCAATTGCCCCCTATAAACCTTTCCGGCACTGTTTAGCCCCGCACACCTCAGCAGTGAAATTTGACGGGGCAATACCAGCTGCCTGACTGCGACGCTCACAGCAGGCTCCTCTAATTTGGACATTGCACACGATGACTTGTTGGCGCAGTCTTCCCTGCCTTTTGTAGCTCTTTAAAGCACAGCTGCGACTGCAGTAATCAGTACTAATGCTATTACTACATCATGTTTTTTTTCCCACCAGCACTATTGCTACTAATACTATAACTACTGTATGAAAGAGAACCGAACAAAGGTTGAGAGGGAGCCTAGGTTAGATGACTAATGTTTCGACAAGTGAACTTCCTTGCATTTGTGGCCAGAATAAGTCCACTTGCCGAAACGTTGGCTTGCGAACTCAGGCTCTCCCTGAATACTTGTTCGCACTCTCTCATACCATGTAGACATCTTCCCCTCGTTCTAACCTGGACACTTGATATAATACTACTACAAGCGTCACCCCTAAACACTAGCGCTGCTGCTAATCATAGAAAATGTCCTCGGCTTTGACCGGCCAGATACAATTTCTCAATGCGCACCAGCAACCCGACATAAACAATAGCATATAGTAGGTAACGCTATATAAATATACAGCGGCACTCATGGCTAGCAATGCAATCACATTTCTCTCACCGCATCAGGTAGACGAGCAGTCGCCACCCCAGTAGCTTCTGCATAGCGCGGCGTTTAGCAGGGCGGCCAATAAATCCTACGAGCGCCAATGCGCGCCCTTTTGCGTTGACGTTATCGTAGATCTCCAGGGGTAAGGCGCCGTGGTCGTTCAGCTTTGCCTTCCAATCTTCTGCGTCATTGAAAAATGGTGGGCACTTAGAAAGTGTAGCAAGTTGTACGATAAAATCAGAGCCCTTATTCTAATGTATTCATTGATTTAGTGCAAAAGACACACAAGCTTGCTAATGAAGAATTAGACAGCAATGTACAGCATTACCTACCGGAAATGTTCTCTACGAAGAATACCATAAATAACTTCTTTAGTATATATTTTACCCATTTCTCTTCCACTAATAAAGAGGCTGGTGGTAAATATTACCAGCAGCATAAGCGCAAGTGAGCACATCATATTGTTATGCTACCTTGTTTCACTTCCTTATATCGAACAATATCCGCTGAACTGGTTTTAAATTCCGCACTCCAGCTTCCAAACGAACATATACAGTGTTGTTACCAGTACTGAAAGATAATTTTCATGCCGCTGCTTCTGCATTCATTCTCGTCCGAACATTGTATTGACCAGCTAAATCTTGTACACTGCAGAATTCAGGGACGCCTTGCATGTGATGTCCTGTTAGACCAATGATGGAAAGCTAGCGTGACAGGGTGAACAAGGCCGAACATTTCTGCTGCCTGCTTATTTCTTTAGCTTGGAAAATATTTTCATGTTTCGGATGGACACAGACGACATTCATTAACTTTGTCTACTCTTTACATAAGTACACCACTACATTATTTCACTTTATTTTCTCCCAGAGACTTTCGCAGCCAGCATTATCAGTATGTTACTCTATATTGCATAAAAAGGATTTGTACAAGTATGAAAATAATTCAGTGTTTCACAATCAACTGCGGCAATGTTCTGAAGTAATTATGCAATGAATCACACAAAATATATCAGGACAACGCGAGCTGTTACGTATGTGCCTCATCACATAGCCAAGCGTATTGTCCGAACTGATTTTATTTCGAAGTGCACATATTTTATTCCATCCTTTCCTCAGATCGCGACCCAAGTGAAGTTCTAGTCCGCCATTATTTTCAATACAGCATGACGGAGAGGCAGCTTACACTATCACCCATTTTCTATGTCATGGCATATTAAAAGGTAAGATAAAGTAGTCAGTGCTTGGTATCGCATCGTATATTAGAGTGCTAAAGCCATTTATTTTTACAACAGCCCTTTTCGCATATTTATATTTTTCCGGAGGAGGTGGAAGGTGCACAAAGAACACCAGCTAAACATTTGACTAAAGGAGTGATATGAGATGTAACGTAGTGCGGAATACTGCTCTCTCCGGACACTAACCATGGTTAGTCATCTTCCTTCCTTGTCCGTGATTCGTTTGCGTAGTTTTATTGTTACTGATTTCTGCCAAACTGCCTCAGAAGGGGGCTCTTTCTAGCTTTCCCGTGGCCCTATCCCGTAGCTGGCACAACCCTTATAGTTTCTTATGTCACGGAAAGGCCATCACGTATCTCTCATACTGTTGTAGACATTCGCAGTTGTTTCTCCTGTGTTCGAGATTAATGTTAGCGATGTACACATATTCTTCAAGGCTCGATAGCGTCTTTAAAATTTGATGCCGAAGGAAGACGGTTATTCTGATATTTTTCAACAGCCGATCTCATCCGCTGCCCACGCTGCAGTCGCATGTTTTCTTTTTGCAGGAATCGAGTCATCCATAAACTACTTCACTTTAAAATTTGAAATGTCTACTCTTTTGAGGCTTTCAGCTTCATTAGATTAAAATACCCGTGCATTGCATTTGTATGATAATAGCTTGTAGCTACATAGCTAAAACATTCTGGCATGTTTTTGTTAGAGTTGCTGCGACATGTGCACAAGGAAAGGCAACCTTAACACTAGGTTTTATTTCCGCCATTAAGCAACCATCTAGAAAATATCGCTATAGAGCTGAACGGGGACGGGGTCTAATAAGATGCGTCCGTGACGTAGCCTAAATTACACTGCATAACCGAGATTCTGCAAAGAATATAAGCTGCGAATTACATTTGGTTACACAGATGTTACGGCGTCTTGCACGGAAAAAGAACTGGCACGGGGTATTTGAGCCTAGTCTTGCAACAGAATCCGCTTCACTATGGCGAGACAAGAAGTCATACCTGGTGATATGTAGCCATCCGTATATTTTGCCATGGTACTGAGGTTGAACTGAAGAAAAGATTCTTCGTATTGCTTCTTCGTCACAGGATCAGTATCTTTCTGAAGAAAGTCTGCCACTGAAAAATAGGCATTCAGCTTTGAGAAGATGATGCAACCACGCAGATTAAGGCACTTTACACGTAGGCTAAAAATTCTTGAGCTCAGCAGCCAGATCATTCACCCCAAGCTCGACATGCCACCTTTGTCGACAGTTAAAATGCGCCCCAAAGTCGAAGTCCGAGTTTTTTCAGGCAGGAAACAAAACATTACTCTTTTTTAATAAAACGAGCAAATACGAAAGCGAAACTTAAAAAAAAAAACGAACACTAATAATGTTATCAAAGTCAACTAAAGTAGGGCGCTTGACTCGGTAACTACTGCGGGTACTCCTTCACCGGCTTACGTGCTTTTGAAAGGTGAGATTCGCGAGCTGTGTACTTATCCAAAATAAGCACTTTTGGGAGTTGAAAATAGTGGTAGTAGGCAGTGCATAGATTGTAAAAAATGTTTGAAAAACATGGAAGCAAATAGTCATTCTAACGGCAGACTGCCTTGATTGAGTATTATGTTTGCACCGCAAAAAGAGGCACAGATTTCTCAAAAGCACCGCAATGAAGGTGCAGATACCACCACTGCTAAGGTTATCTAGTGATTCAAGTTTTTTTTTTTTTTTCAAGATGGTTTCGATGCACAGCGCTTTCGAGTTGCTTCTCTGGTAGGGATCGAAGGTAATACAGCCCCACGGTTGTGGTACAGTTGTTAGGGCGCTCTTGTGCCAAAATTTGCGGGATCAAATTCCACCCGCGGCGGCCGCTTTTCGATGGAAGCAAAAAGCAAGGAGACTGTGTGCTCTGCGATGTCAGTGTATACATTAAAGAGCCTCAGGTGATCGAAACTTTATGAGCCCTCCACTACGCCGTCTTTGGTAGCCAGAATCGCTTTGGGACATTGAACTCCATAAACCAAGCCACACCAACAGGGTGGCCGTGCTGTCTCCGACTATACTGTCATGGCCTCATCGTACTGACAGTCTGGAAAAATGGACTTCTATTTATGCTTAAAAGCCTGCTTATTAGACAATAGCACTTGCGGTCGGATTGACATGAAGGAACCTAGCAGTCCATCGTAGAGCAATTTGATTACTTCCAACCTGAAACCTATATCGACGTATATACTAATGTGGTAGTTTACTATTATATATGTTACAAACTGATGCTCTCTCAAACTTTATCTTTTATTCTAAAAAAAAAAAAAACTAGCGGTAAGCTACAATAGCTTCTATAATATTTCAGAGAAATCAGCTGTTTCCTACGCCACACCTCATTTATAGTGACGTCCTCGTACCAACCACAGAAAAGAAGCAGGGGATTATCAAACTATGACGATGGGTAATGCCAACCCCCCACTAATGAATATGACGCAGTAACCTAAAGCAAATAGTAACTTCAAGCGTGATAATCCGAACTTTATACAACTGCATGCTCAATTCATACTACGTGCATTTATTATTTTTTATTATTTTTCTTTTACCAACAGAACACTGATGTTCACAGTTTTCACAACTCATCCTTCTTCCTCTTGCACAGCCTAACCAGAGAGATCCCTAAAAAGACAGTTGTGAATTGCGAAATTACTTCTTTGTTTGCGTACACCTAGTCAAAATGCAAAGTAGACTGCACTGGTTTTGTTTTTGTTATTAAAACTGCTGACGTTGCCACTGTCGTTGCATCCTCTTTGCCCTCTTGAGATCAGGGCCCTTACAGTAGGACACGTTGCCTCTTGCTGTCCTGCATCGAGGGCAAACATACTGTATTGCCTTCATACCGGAAATACATGAGTAATGCCAGGTACCGAGCTTTTAGGACAAATAAATAAATAGTCCTAAAGCTAAATATCTTTTCGTCTTTTTTTGCCGCGTACTGCACAACACAGGAAACGTCTCCCCGCAAATATTGTCTGCCTTAATAATTGTCAGATGGTCAGCGAAGAGATGGCTAGCATTGTAAAATAGGGTGTTGTGTACTTTGTATCTCTGCTTATTTTTCATATTGTTACGATTTTGACACTTCCCTTCTGTAATACCTCTTATCGTGAAGGAAACTATGGATCAATAAATAAAAAAGCCTCCTAGCTTGATGTGCTAACCAAGATATAGTGAGCTTCCTCTTCTTTCACTTCTATTCCAGAGAGCCTCTTTTTGCACTTCCTTGTTCTCTTCTGTTCGCAAGCCTGACATTTCCCCCTTCGCAGACGAAGCCCCTGGGCTGTTAGTCAGAGTCCCGAGCGAGAGTGGCAACGCTTCATTCTTGCGACATGAAGTACCTGTGTTTTCCGAGAGGGCCGACCTTGGAAACATTGGCGAGACACGACGTAGTTCAACTCACTGATGCGTTTGAACACAATAAATGGGCCTGTGTAGTGCGACAACAGCTTCTGGGACAAACCACGCTTGCGGAGAGGTGTCCAGAGCCATACTAAGTCGCCGGGAAGGTAGGACATCCTGATGCCGACGATCGTAGCGCTGCTTAGAGCGGTCCTGCGAGGCCAGAGTGCGTCATCGGGCGACCTGACGAGCCTCTTCAGCGCGGCAGAGGGTGCTCAAAACAGACGGCTCGGTGTCGAAAGAGAGCGGCAAAATGGTGTCAAGAGAACGTCGAGGCCCCAGCTAGTCGTCGGCTCGAACGAGGTAGAGAGGAATCCGTGGTGAACTTTGCAGCACCTTCCACCACACTGTTAAGGTTTATTTACCAAGTGGTTCGGCCCCTTAGCCTGATGTGCTAACCAAGATATAGTGAGCTTCCTCTTCTTTCACTTCTATTCCGGAGAGCTTCTTTTTGCATGCCTGACAATATAATTTTGAAGGCGAAACGGATGGCACGCTGCCAGAGCGTATTTTCTCGATTTTAATTGGATAGATCGAAACTAAGTTGCCGCAGCGAGTGCTGCAGTGACAGTGACCATAAAAATATTTTCAAGGCTCTCATATTTACTTTAGTGTCCCTTAAACATTACTCCCAAAGTTTCAGTGAAATAATACATCACTTCCAGGATAGAGCCCATGTAGGGCACGTCCCACGCATACTCGCACAATCCTTTCTGTGAAGACCACCAGTCATCGTTGTGCGAAATGGCTAGAGATAGAACAGCAGTTGAAGGATGACAAAATAGAAGTGTACGCTCTATGCGAAACTTATCTCGGGGATCTAGAAGATCCGCAATTTATATAAGGCTACGTCTGGGAAGGATGCAACAGAACGAGAGCGGAAATAAGGGTGGATGGGTAGGTATGTTTGATACACGGGGGAACAAATGGGCAAAAAATAAAATCATCTTGTAAAGAACATATCTGGGTATCAGGAACAATTGCCGGCGTAAGGACATGTCTAGGGGTAGTTTATTTAGGAACAGGACACCAATGCAGGCAAGAAAACAAGGATCTTGTTGAATGTCTCAGTGACGATATAAGCCAGTTTGGATAGGGGGCCGATATCATTCTGCTGGGGGACATGAACGGCCACATCGACGATCTGGATGGTTACACGGTTTCTAACCAGAAGGTAATGCTAGATTTCTGTGAGCGACACGACCTAGTTATATTATATAGAGAAATAAAATGCGAAGGACAAATCACGTGGGAATTCCGCGACAGGCAGACGACCAATGACTACTGTCTACTGTCGCAAGGACATTACAGCAAGGTAAAAAAATGGATATAGACGAAGAAGGGGAGTGTAGTCTGGGAAGTGATCACAAACGTATTAGTCTGCAGATATGGCCCTTGATGAAAAGAGAAATGGAACTTAGACAAAACGTAAACGCAAAATTAAACGACCATCAAATAGCGCAGATAGCAGCAGGCATAGAGGAAGCAATAGAGAAAAGCCTCGCGGAAGACTGAGATTATGAACAAATAGAACTACTTATAAGGACGAAAATTAAGGATTTTAAAGTAGCAAACCGCTGGAATGGAAAGCGGAAGCCCCGGAGCTAGCGGAATAAGGAAATCAGGGAAGCTATTGAACAACGACGGGCTGCTTCAAGGGAACACCGAATGGCTTAAGAAAGCACAGGTATCTCAGGAGGAAATCGACCAAAAATGGGAATCATATTGACAAAAAAAAAAACTTGAGGTGCAGGACCCCGTCTAAAGTAAAATAAGAGAGTCCACCGATCGCTGGATGGCTGATATTACACGATGCCTCTAAATGCGGAACAAGAAGATTCTGAAACCATATAAGCTGGCTAGGTAAAGAGAATCAAGGAAAGCAGGACCGGATTCAAGATAACGAGGGAAATTGTTTAAAGGGAGACAACGCAGTGAACTACATTACATCAGTTATAGCCGAGTCATTTAAGAGTGACGATAGGGTTATCTCCGCAAACAGGAAGCAACACAACATATTAGAATACAAAGCAACTTAGAGCTGACCAATCTAAACTGAAAAAAAGGCAGAAAAAAAAATATTCCTAAAAACACATCTACAGAAATAGAAGGAATTCCGATCAAACTGATTAGTGAACTTCGTCCAAGAAGTAAGGAAACGTTGTTAAAAGCTTTGGAAACAGTTATAACGGATAAGCAAATTCCGGACAGCTGGCGGCACAGTAAAATGAACTTGATTTATAAAGAGAAAGTAGAAAGGATGCAAATAACATCCTACAGGCCAATTACTATAACATCTGTTATGTACAGGTTGGCCATGCAGGCGGGTGAAATTAAAGGTGCAAGCATAGGCAGAAAGTAACAAGATACTCGGAGAACAGAACGGCTTTAGAAATGGTAGGCCTGTTCGTGCTTATCCAATGCTTCTAAATATATAGAGTGGAAAATAGACCTTTGTATTTGGCCTTCCTGGACATAAACGGAGCGTACGACAACGTAAACAAGGAACTCCTATGCAACATATTAAAAGAAGGTATCGGTTATGAGATAATAGAGTTCCTACAGGAAATATACCTGGTTAACAAAGTAGAAATTACATGAGAAGGGATAAGAAGTACGGAAGCTGTCAAGGTATGCAAAGGATTAAGACAAGGCTGTCCTCTATCACCGGTGCTGTTCATGCTTTATATGATAAACCGGGAACGAAGGATACAAGAAAGTGACTAAGTTTTAACCTGTCATATAGATTAGGTGGAAAGGCGGTAGAGCAGCGCCTCCCCGGTTCTATGTGATGCAGGAGATATTGTGCTGCTAGCTGAGAGTCTGGAAGAATTGCAAACACTAGTCAAGTATTGCGGAGACGAAGGGGACGCTTTAGGCTTCAGTTTTAGCGCAGTTAGGTCGGATCTGATAATTTTCAACTGCTCAACTGGTCAGGGTCTTAAAATACAAGGCCATGAAATGTCCAGAGTAGCAGAATATAAATATCTGGGGGTATGGGTAAACGAAGGATTGGCATACATCGGAATGCATGAGCAATCACTTAAGGCCAAAGAGCGAAGGAATGCCGGGATAATGAAGCATAAGGCATTGTGGGGATGCAATAGGTATGAGGTTTTGAGGGGTATTTTCGGAAATGCGGTTTTGTGCCTAAATCAGAGGCACAGTCGACATTAGAAACAAATCAGAGAGCCGTCGGACGATTAGCACTATAGGGGCCCACGGCAAAACCACAAATGAGGTGGTGCAGAGAGATATGCTGGGCCTCGTTCGAATACGGGAAGCGCAGAGTAAATAATCAATTCAGGAATGCATGATGCAATTGGACAGTAACAGACGGGCAGCTAAAGTATTTAAATACCTATACCTAAACAGCGTTGACTCACAGTGAATGAAAAGAACTAGGAAACTAAGCAGTAAGTACGCTAGTCACAACGACGAAGAAATAAAGAGCGGTAATAAACAGGTAAAAAACAAAGAAGGTAAAAATTGGATAAATTCGATGAAAAAGAAACAGTGTGTGTAATTATACCGAAAGTGGAAAAGGCAGATCAGGAAGGAATCTTTGTTTGATAACTCAAGAGGCAGTGCCCTACTTCTTAAAGCTAGATCAGGGTGCCTTATAATACGAAGCTACAAAAAGAAATTTAACAATGAAGATGACGCATGTGCTGTATGTGGCAACTCCAGTCAGACAATCGACCATATTACACTCGAATGTAATAGTATCCATCCGGAAGCCGATGCAGGTGCAGTCACTCTTCCTTAAGCTCTGGGGTTTACCAGTGGTCATGTGAATAAACCGGGGGTGGAAGCTAGCAAAAAACTACTGAAATATTGGTGGCTTAAAAGCAGAAAAGGAACATAATGTTAATAATGTATAAACAAAAATTCAATAAACAGAACGATGGTGTAAGTTAACCAAATCAATAATTAAGATATAGGGAGAAAAATGAGCGTGATAGCTACTGCTACCACTCTGTTCCAAAGGGGGCGCTCCTATATTCCCCCCATCCATTTCACATGAGACCCTCCTTCAAGATAACACGGGTAGAAACGTCTTGATGTGGTGAGAGTAGCTCATGTGATTTTGCATTTCGATGGATTCCGCTAGCTTCCTGTCTAGATGGCTTTTAAGTATAATTTGGAATGAATATCCAGAAGTAAGAATTTCGTATTCGCAACATTCAACAGTTGAATAAATTTCTCTGCAGTAACATTTATTGATTTTATGTTGTTACGAAGTAAAGTAAAGAAAGCAAAGATAAAAACGTGGTCAAATTATCATTAGCGTAGGTAAGCACACTCTGAAAGGAGAGTGCTGAGTAAAAAAGAAGATACTGTACGAGCAATCAATGACGAAATGGCAGATGGACTTCAGAAACTGAAATACCTTGCAAATGAAAACTCGTTGCGAATCACTGCACAGGACCAATATTCTAGGAAGAACAACAAAGAAATAAAAGGGGTTCCCCAAAAAGAAAAATGAAAACCGAATTGCTGTCGCCAAGGTAGGTAACATAGACAGAGAGCCAATAACAGAGCAGAATGGTCAAGTCTGCCATTGGGTCCTTACAAGGAACCCTACCATGCACTGACAGGAAAGAACCCAGTGAAAGTGACGCTGAAGGATAGCTGAAAACAACTATACCTATCTCAAGCATTGTGGTAACTTTCAATAATCGTTATAAGCGCGATGCCGCTCTTGGGAAAGCCAAAATTTGAGGTTTGAATCGAATGAACTGGGATTTCACTGAGAAAGAACCGGTTTTTCTAAATGAGCATCTGTGCCCGAAGGTGAAACATTTGCTAGGCATGACGATCGGAACGAAACGTGACATGAACTGGCGTTTTGCACAGGTCAAGAGCGGCAAAGTGTACGCACGTAAAACAGAAACATCTCGTGTGTTAAGGATTGACTGTGAAGCTGATCTGGAAAAGATTCACAATGCAGGTGAATCTTGCTAAGCGCACATAAATTTATCTCGGCTTTCTCTTGTTGTTTTTATGGCTGCACCTAAAATTATCACCTGTCCTCTTCACAGCAGGTGTCTCACCACCCTGCACTTTAATGGCCAAAGCACGCGAAACAAAGCAGGTGAACTTGTGTTCCTTAATGAATTTGGTTTAGGTTTATTTTTATTATGATCACTGAAACGCGGTAGTCATGTGAAAATGATGTGTTGATTCTGCCTGGATACAGAAGTTTCTATTTAAATAGGAAAAAGACACGTGGCATTGGTGTGCTATGGTTAGTATCGGACGAAGTTTCGTGTACCTTGCAAGAAGAATTTTCAGCAACTAATGACAATTATGAAGCTTTAATGCTACAGTGTGAGAGAGAACATTTTGTTGTGCTTTACCACTCTTCATGGAAGCATGAACAGTTTTTTCGGCTACATGGAAAGGTTGCTCAATTTTGCAGCTCTGAATAAGATGCACTTGATTTTAGGTGTAGACTGGAACATTAACTTATTAGAAAACACAGTACCTGCTCGCGAACTTCAGTTATGTCAAGACTCATATTTTTTTTTGTCACGAAGCTATAACTGCGCCTACAGGAATCGGTAATCACTCTGAAAGCCTTTTAGACTTGCTTGTGACAATTATCATTCATGCCTGTGTAAATTCGGGGATAATTGTAACAAGCCTAAGTGATCATTTTCCTATATATCTTGTTACGGGGAATTATTTATTGGAAGTTGCGCTGCTATGGGCGGAACATGGCGCAAAAGACTTCAGGGGCCGTCCAGCATCCACTTTGTCTGCGTCGCCTTCTTCTAGCTGACTTCGTCGTGCACGCGTTCCTAGCTCGTCGTCGTCAGTGAGCACACCACTTCATCAGTCACGCGTTGCCTGTTCACACTATCCTCCTCAGAAAAAGGCAATGTCCCGGTTCTAGTTATGCGTGCGGTGTGGAGTGGTAATCATAATGCTTGAGGTGGGCTACGTGTACAATTTCGCAAGTGGATGTAGCGGATGGTGACTTTGGACGGAGCGGTGTAATTTCATAGGTTATGCCGGTCGTTGGGCGTAATACACGATAAGGGCCTGTGTACTGCGGCAGAACTTTTTCACGTAATCCCACTCGGCGCTACGGGAGCTAAAGCAATACCAGAGATCGGGGACGATAGGGACTATTATGGTGGTAAGCGTCGTAGCGGCGTGTTTGAGCTTCTTGAGAGACAGAGAGCTCGTGACGACCAGAGAGAAAGTGTATGTTTTAATGAGAAGAAAGGTGGAGAGGTCGGCTGACGCTAAAGAGACCCTGGTCTGCTACACCACACTGGGGAATGGGAGAAAGGAAGTAAATGTGCGATGGATTGTGAATGAAATTTGACGAGCGGCAGCAGCTCGGTCGATGGTGACGCAGGCTTAAGTACTGACGGGGCCAAGAACGGGAAACAAAGTCTGGAAGGGTAGTACGGAGTCACTTCCAAAGAGAAGGTAGAATGGAAAGCACCCAGAACCTCCACCAAGATGTAACGGGAAAGCATTTATTGGAAATTGCGCTGCGGTGAGCGGGACTCGGCGACGATAATACTTTAGAGGCCGTCCAGCATTCACTCTGTCGGCGTTGCCGTCTTGTGGCTCACTTCATCGTGCAGGCGTTCCTTGGTCGTTGTCGTCGTCAGTGAGCCCACCACTTCATCAGTCACGTGTTCCCCGGTAACAATATGTTTTACAAAGCAACCGACTTTCTCAAGAGGTAAAAGAAACTCTGTTCAGAGACTTATACTCTGCGAGAAATAAATCCCTCTAGAAATGTTCAAAAATGAAGTGTTGACCACATGCGGAGACCCAGTGCTAGAATCCACATGTGCTGAACAAGCCTATGCTGACACTTTTCAAGACATGTTACTACTCCTGTTTTAAGCTTAAAGTTGTAAAGAAGTGTAAAGAACTGGTAAACCGTGGATAACAGAATAATGGCTTGGAATGATAAAGCGGAAGGAACATTTGTATGGGAAGTTCGTCAAAACAATGAGTCTTGATGACTTGCTGCTTTCAAAAAATACAGAAATTTTCTTAGAAACGTTTCACGTAGAACTAAAAACCTTACTTTGCAAATTTATTTACTGGTTCCTGTACACAAAGTGATGTTAATGGTGCGAACTCAGTAAACTTCAAACACGCACACCTGCTACAATGATAAAATTCTTTTACCAGTAAATGACAAGCAATTGGAGGGCAAAGAACTCGCAGAAAAGTTTATTAAACAATTTTCAACTATCTGCTCATATTCACCCACGGTCGACAGGTGTCTAGCCAAAACATTTGTAGGCCCATCAAATTCTAAAGCGCCATTTTTAAAGCCTTCAACTTGTGAAGAAATATATGCCATTTTCATGTCGCTGAAAAATACATCGTTGACTTAAAGGTTCGAGCAGTAAAATATGTCCTTGACATTTTATTACCCCATCTTTGTTTATTCTTTCATACTTTCTGTGAGGTTGACACTTTCCCTGAAAGCATGCAGTTTGCCAGAGTGAGTATTGTGTACAAATGTAGTGACAAGCATAACTTATAAAGCTATCGACCAATTTCTGCGCTGCTATTTTTTCCAAAAGATTACAAAAAGTTATATGCAAGAAAATAACGTCTTTTTGTGATAAGCATATGATTATCTCGGAGCAGCAGTTTGGATTTCGTTAAGGTCGATTTACCGAGTTAGCCCTTTTACCACAGAGACAATTATGACCTAAATATTTTGAGGATAATGTACTTATTTGGGTGCCTCTATCGATTTCTCAAAGGCGTTTGATAGAATCGACCGTACCAGCCTATCTACAAAATTAAAGCATTACTGTTTTCATGGGATTCTTGGCACACTCCCATAATATTATCCTAATTATCGCAAACAGTGTGTTGTAATTAATGAATGGCGTTCTTCTGTTGGAGGTATCACTGCAGGAGTACCACAGGGTAGCGTATTGGGACCGTTACAATTTAACACTTATATAAATGATGTAATAAACATTACCGAACGTACAGTTTTTTCTTCTAGTTCAACAACATCTATAATCTCAAACACCATGCAAATATAGCACTAATGAAAGTGTTTCAAAAGACTGGTGCAAACGGGTTAGAAATCAACGCTAGTAAAAGAAAAGCACTGTTATTTGCACCTGTGCAAAAACATATTAGTAGGGATTTTACCATGCAACTTGATTCAGAGAAAATAAAGCTAGTTAGCGAAGCTAAAAACCAAGGGTATTTTTTAACCAACCCTTCAGTTGGAATACGCATGTAGACCATGTGGCTGGAAAATTGGCAAAAGTTACTCGTTTGCTTTCTCGGTTCAGGCAGATGCTGCCTTTAAAAATGGAACTTTTGCTTTACAAATCCTTATTTCTCTCTCACATCAATTAATATAGCCTTACCTGGACTGACATAAACAAAGGTAATATAAACAAATTGTGCCTACTACAGACGAAAGTCATATGTCACTTAGCAAATTCCCCCTATGCCACCCATACTAATAAACTATTTTCCCTTTTTAATGTGCTTCCATTCAAGCTAGTCGACAAATTCAACCTCGTTATTAAGTACAAAGAAGCTATCGGACATAGCAATAACACTTTCATACACCTGTGTAATCTTAGAAGAATACTAGAAACACTGGAAGGAAATTGCAGGTAATTCCCTTTTTACGTATAAATCATGGCCTACACAGACTACATGCCAAAATACCTAAATCTATTAGAAGAAAGTAGTATCGATATAAATAAAATCTCATAGGAAAAATGGGTAGAACTAATATTACAAAGCGTAAATATGTCTTTTAATTTCTTCATTATAATTTTACTCTGAATGCCACACAATCATTTCGCACAAAATGTGCATTTTATTGTCCTGTATTTTTCTTTTTCCTTTACTTTATTTGCTGTTATTATTGTGATTTCCTACCCAGTGCATTGCTACTCAATTTTGTGTTTGAGTGCGTGTGATAGGATGTCATTGTATATATTGTTTTTTGCTGCAGTGCCTGTTTGTCTTCTACCCATGCAAAGACGGGGGCAGGAACACCGTCAAGCTGCTAGTACACTATCTTTTTGTTCCCGTCCGAGTATTTTTGTATAAAAAATGCTGAATAACGCATTTAGATTTAGATTTAGGATGTGGATTTGAAAATATTTTAAGCAGGGTAACCTGTGCCTATATATGATGCAGCAATTCTATCAAAGTAAAATGCTTAATGCATCCTCAAAATCGACACGCCACCGTTCGCAAAAATACTTGACTCCTGTAGCGCAGTTTTAGCACGCGTTTATTTATAACCGCAGCCAAAGCGTGGAAAAGTAGCTTAATGGAAATACACATGGATGACAAGCTATTGAAAGGGGAATCAAACTGCATATATTACACTTAAACTATTATCAAGATTATCATTGAAGGATGGGCATGTAAAGTGTTATCGAGGTTTACCGGAGAGGCGAGAACTAAGAATAGGTTTCCTTGTCAATAAGTATATAGCAGGTAATATAGATGAATTCTATAGTAATAATGAGAGGGTGGCAGGCATCGTAATTAGGCTTAATAAGCGGTATAAAGTGAAGCTTGTACAGGTCTATGCACCTACATGTAGATATCATAACCAGGCAGTCGAAAGCTTCTGCTAATATGTAGAATCGGCAATGTGAAAAGTAAAGACGCAGTATACTGTACTAATGGGTGACTTCAAATACATGTAAGGAAAAAGCAGGCAGGAGACCAGGCAGTAGGTGACTACGGCATTGGTTCTAGAAATTACAGGGGGGGGAGTTACTAGTTGAGTTTGCGGAGCGTAATAAGTTAAGAATGTTAATACCTTCTTCATCAAACGGAAGAAGCAGAAATGGACATGAAAATATCCTAACGGGGAGATAAAAATGAAATTGACTTCATACTGTGTTCAACCCCCGCCATTATGCAAAAAGTAGGGGTAATCGGGAAAGTGCAATGAGGTGACCACAGAATGGAGGGGTCCCGAATTAGCCTACATCTGAGGAAGGAACGCCACAGATTAGTACGAAAGAAGCCCATCAACGAATTAGAGGCGAGGGGGACGGCAGAAGAGTTCAGCTTCTTGCTACAGAATAGATATTAAGCTCTAACCGAACATGGCGACTTCACCCTAGAAGCAATGAACAATAATTTCAGAGATATCATTACTGAGGGCGCTGTAGACGTAGGCGGTAGGATAGACAGAGAGGATACCGGTAAGCTGTCTAAGGAGACGAAAGATTTGATCAAGAAACGCCAGAATATGAAAGCTTCCAACCAAACAGACCAGCTACAATTGGCCAGGATATCAAAGCTAATCAATAAGCACAAGGTGGCCGATATAAGGACGTATAACATGGAGAAAATTGAGCATGCTCTAAAGAACGGGGGATGCCTTAAAGCGGTAAAGAAGTAATTGGGCATAGGCAAAAACCAGATGTATAAGATAAGGGACAACGTGGGCAACGTCATCACGAATATGGACAAGGTAATCAAAGTAGCCGAGGAGTTCTATACAGAGCTTTACAGTAGCCAAAGTAGTCAGGACCGTAACGAGATTGGCGGTAAGGAAAAACAGTCGGACGTTCCACTAGTGATGAAGGACTAGGTCAAGAAAGCACTAGAAACTATGAAAAGGGGGAAATCAGCTGGAGAGAATCAAATAACTACAGATTTGCTGAAGGACGGGGGGGATATCGTGCTAGAAAAACTGGCCACCCTTTATACGCAGTGCCTGGTGCCATCGACGGTATCGGAACCATGGTATAATGCAAACATTATCCTCATTCATAAGAAAGGAGACGCTAAAGAACTTAAAAATTACAGACCAATCAGCTTAGTGTCTGATACGTATAAGGTATTTACTAAGGTAATTTCTAATAGAATCAGGAAAACCTTAGACTGCAATCAAGAAAAGGATCAAGCAGGCTTTCGGAAACGGTACTCATACCATCAACCAGGTGATAGAAAAATGCTCGGAATATAATCAGCCGTTATACATAGCATTCATTGATTATGAAAAAGCATTTGACTCTGTAGAAACCTCGGCGGTGATGCAGGCGTTGCGAAATCAGTGCGTAGACGGGCCGTGCGTGAAAGTGCTGGAAGATATAGTGCTGCACAGCAACCATAGTTCTGCATACAAAAAGCAACAAAACTCCCATAAAGAAAGGTGTTAGGCTAGGAGACACAATCTCCCCAGTACTATTCACAGCTCGCTTAGAGGAAGTATTCAGAGACTTGGAATAGGATCAGTTAGAGATAAGGGCAGATGGAGAATACCTCAGAATTCTGCGATTTGCTGATGGCATTGCCTTGCTAAGTAACTCGGGGGAGGAACTGCAAATGATGATTGATCACCCAGACAGCAAAAGTAGAAAGCTAGGCTTAAAAATCAATATGCAGAAGGCTAAGGTAATGGTCAATAGCCTCGGGAAGAAACAGCAGTTTACGTTAGTTAGTGAAGCACTGGAAGTAGTAGACGAATAAGTCTACTTAGGACAGGTAGTAACCGCAGATCCGGACCATGAAACGGAAATAACAAGAAGAGTATGATTGGAATGGAGCGCATTTGGCAAGCCCTCGCAGATTATGACTAGCAGCTTATTGGTATCGCTCAAGAGGAAAGTCTACAACAGTTGCATCTCACCTGTACTCACCTAAGGGGCTGAAACGTGGAGGCTAACCAAGAGAGTTCTACTTAGGTTGAGGACAACGCAGGGGGCTATGGAACGAAAAATGGTTGGGGTAATATTAATTGATAGGAAGCGTACAGAGTGGGTCAGAGAAATAACTCAAGTTACTGACATTCTAGTGGAAATCGAGAAGACCAAATGGGCATGAGTAGGACATGCAGTGCGAAGAGAGGAGAACCGATGGTCGCTTAGGATAACAGAGTGGATTCCAGGGGAAGGAAAGCGTAGCAGGCGGTGGCAGAAAGCTTGGTGGGCGGATGAGGTTAAGTTCGCAGGGGTCGAGTGGATGCAGCTAGCACAGAACCGGGTTAATTAGAGTAATATGGGAGATGCATTCGTCCTGCAGTGAGTATAATCAGGCAGATGATGATGATGATGGCTATCATCATCTTCAAGACATTTATATATTTCATCTTGGGACAATGCGTAAAGTGCTTGTTTCTAAACTAAAAGGTAATATAACCGGGCATTTTTGGCTTTTAAAAGAATAATCTTTCGATTTTAGGCACAGAAAGCATCATCATCAAGACATTTATATATTTCATCTTGGGACAATGCGTAAAGTGCTTATTTCTAAACTAAAAGGTAATATAACCGAGCATTTTTGGCTTTTAAAAGAAGAATGTTTCGATTTTAGGCACAGTATTTCATCTTGGGACAATGCGTAAAGTGCTTATTTCTAAACTAAAAGGTAATATACCCGAGCATTTTTGGCTTTTAAAAGAAGAATGTTTCGATTTTAGGCACAGAAAGCCCGCCACGAGTTCAGCCTCTCATTCGGAGGATAATACTCTCAACCAATACTCCTTAGAACTATGATATGGAATATAACAGTGGCTTCCGCGTCACTGTCAGCTTTTATAATTTTAGAAAAGTGAGCCGCGTATATGAGTGCGTATAACTATTAAATTTTTTTCACTGAGATCGGACATTAAAGAGAAAAACACCGAATCGCTGCATCCACATAGGCCAGACCATGCTCACAGTGCGAAAGCACGTCGTGGACAAGAAGGTGGCAGTGCCGACCAATGGATCGGCCCAGTTCAGAAGAACTGAAGACGCTCTTTGACCATGCGCATTAACGTTGTGTGTATCGGGGGCACTTGCACGCCACGCCAGCGCAGCACAGGACAAAGCTGGGACGTTCCAGTCTCCTTCGGCGGGTCAGTTCAATATTATTTCTGAGAATGCGTCTCTCGTAGAAAACGCACTGAGCATTGACAGAACCGATGCTTGCATTAGAATTAAGAACGGGGCAAGTCATGATCACTGAGCTGTATATAGTAGTCCTGAAGCGGAACGCCTCCACTGATCCAGCTTTTACAGCATCGCCAAAGGAAGACGCTGGTAAGTTTGCTGCCCCCCTTTTCACGATGTAGCGAAATTCCATTGTTCTGCCTACCGCAGAGTTTTCTAGGGCAGTGAGCGTCCCGGGACCTGTGTGTTCTGAAGCAGCGTCTTTTAATAAAAAATTCCAGTACCTGCTTGCTTTTCAGCGTTCTCAAACAGCGTTGTTACTGCTGCCCATCAGTGCCTAAATCGACAAATGCGGAACGAACCACAAAATTTCACTTAGTAGAGCGATAGGGCTATAACTATGGGTAAAAACACACGGGGACCGCTTCGGTGCGTCAGGGTAAAGCCTCAGTCACCACCAAGGTCAAATTGGACATATCTTGCCTAGCCAAGGGTCTGGCTTATAAGTGATGCGTGGTCATATATGACTATGTCCGGGGCACTAATTATGCGCTGTAGTTAATGACAAATGACTAGCTCATTGTTGAAATTATATTTATTTGTAGGTAAATTATTTACCGTAAATAAATAATTCTCATTAAAACCTAAACCTTATCGTACAGCATTAAATCATATGTAGTTTAATGGCTTATGCCAAATGTAATCACATTTGACTAATATTGGTCTTAATTAATTAACTTTATTAATAATTGTGAATAAATATTAAATATCGCGCTGCAGCATTGAAATCATTTACCTTCGGATAGCTAAATCCACTACGATTGCAATACCCTAATTAAACTTCTTAATTATTTCACAATTTAATTTGTCAGTGATAAAAATACACCTATGTAACGGCATATGATAATTGTGGAAATAGTTTCAAAGCATAAACTTGAAAATACATATCATAGGACAACCACTCAACCTTTCCTGTCACCTATTGATTTCTCCCTCAAGCTCAACATTTCGCACATGTAACCGCAAGAGGTCCGCCCTCTAGCGGGGACCAATGGTTTTGAATATATCCCCTCGTACAATGGAGAAGCGTGGCTAGACGGGAAACGCCACAGGAGGCTCAGGAAGTACCAATCTGTGCAACAGTTTCTTTTGTACGATGTCAACCTACTGTGGGAGTAGCTTCTTAAGCTGTACTTCAAATACATCATGTCGCATTTCCATGGTGGTGCATCTCGTAAACCAAACACCCTTTCCCTGTGATGCTTAAACCAAGCGTGCCAGGCTGACGCCGTCTAAACCAATTAACAAGCCTCATATTGCCACGCGATTAGTATTCGGGGCTGTTATTACAATGCCTGGAAGTTCCTAATCACTTCCTTTATTTTTTTCCCTACACCAGGAATCCTTTATGTGCCTGGCTGGTGTTATCCCAGCGGGGCAAACCCCTATAGTGCTAATCCTAGAGGCCTACGGCACGATGCTGTCCTTGTGGCATCCCGCTTAAAAAAAAAACGTGTCTTGCTACCTGCCTCTAGCCGTAATCCTGTTACGTCCCCGCTTTCTTTGTGCCAATAAACAAAGCTCCTCATCGCCACTAAATACAAGATGTGAATTAGTACGCACGTTCTCCATCTGTCTCGTACAGCTCCTCGCGGAGGTCGTCTAGCTCTAATGTGCTCAGCCACGATTTAGAAGAATAGAGGCAGGCGTCGTAGAAAGGCTTCCAGGCGTCCTTCGTTGCAATGGGCCACAGGGAGAAGAACTCTGTCAGCTCGACGGCTATGTTGACCTGTGAATGCAAAAAAGAAAAAATTTCACCAAACTAATCATGAACATCTTCTCCCAGTCGAAAAAAACTACAGAACTCTGTAAAAAATACGACAAAATATCCTGTAATTCTGTCGTAACCGTCAGATTTTTCTATAGTTCTGTAGTACTTTCCTGTAGTTCTGTAGTTTTTCTGTAGTATATTTCTGTTGTCTGTAGTTCTGTAGCACTTTTTTGCCGTAACTACAGAAATGTATGATTCTACAACAGAATGTTCTGTTGTCACAACAAGTTTCCCGTCAAAAACCGCACAGAAAGTCTGTCGTAACATCAGAAAATTTTCTGAAGTTTTTTCCGACTGGGAGCTCATGAAGGTAAAAACAAGCACCAACGACTGGTACCCACCAGTACTCTCCACAACGGAAATGCAATTCAGCTAACTGAACAAAATGCTTAAGTTCTGTTAACTGCATGACGCCCGACTACGTAAATTGCACCCATCTAGTGTTCACTTTGCGAACGTTTGGCCACATGAAGTTTACTACTAGCTTGAATCACTAATTCCTCAGTTCGTGCCTGTATTATATAGGCTGAGAGCTATATCATGTAACTTTAATTTTTCATCTTTAGACACAGTCCTAAACTAATTCATTACTTGTAAGATCACACGACACAGATATAAGGCCCCACTTTAACTAAGCTGTACCGACGTGCCTGCTGGCCAGGGTAGCATGCCTTGCTCGGAATGCAGAGGTCTTCTCACCTTCCTATGCTTTTTGAAAAGCCCGAGCACATCGGCCTTGCCAGTCTATGCCCAGCCATGGCAGCTACCAGCTACCAGCTGCCACAGGCATGCTAGGGATTTTTCACTCGCAACCCCGACGCCGGATAGTCGGGAGAACGGGCTCTAAAAGCGTCACTTTAAATGTAACATTACAGCACCCTCTTGCAAGATCGCAGCTGTCATGGGGCTCTGTATACTTTACACTGCGGTTTACCGACGCATATGATTGGATCCACACTAATACCTACATGCATGCTTTTTTCTTTCAAAATAAGATTCCGAAACAGCGTTCAGTGACTAAAAAGGACTTTTTTTTCTTCGAGATCTCTCTGGCTTCTTGCGATGCTCATTTCGGCGCAGCGGGCCAATGCGGCTCGCTCTTGGAAGTCCTCAGTGGTTTCAGAACGCTGAGTTTCCACAAATATGAATTAATAATGTACATTTTACAGAATTTTGTTACTCTCGGCTAATTAGGCTGAATGTGTGTTTACATGAAGAATCAACTTAGTTGTTTACGCCTTACATAGCTACGTGTCGTTAGTCAAACTTTCTCTTAAAACCCCTAAAACAGTTCGATTTGGCTTTCACATACCCAAGGCCACCTTGCGTCCGCTAGCGTATTTTTGCCGTCGTGTGAAATATTCTCAGTTTTGTGTCTTTACTGTGAAAAGAATGTGCAGGGCCATAAACACGCAGCATATCGTCTTTTCTGCTGTTTCTGCCACTGGGTGCATCTCTCCTATTTTAGTGTTATCTCTCTTCCGTGAAACCACTTGCGAATTATGGACGGTGTGCACGCAGAATTTGCTATTACTTGCTATTATTTTCCTTGGACATTTATTTTGCAGTCGAGTGAGCTTTTTCGTGGTGTCAAACACCGCCAGATGCTTCGAATAACCTATACCCTTCAGGGCTCTTTTATTTTCAAGGTGCATCATCACTTTGTCAGGGGAGCATTCAGCAAGCATCATCTGTTAGGGAATTTGGTTGGTTCCGCATGGAGTTGAGGTATGGGGCGCAAGCCCGCTATAACGCATAAGGCAGCGTGTGCGGCTGTGCCTCCTGCGTGCGTGCCTCTATGCTCCGGTTTCCATATAATTTAGAATTTTACTCCAATGTCTTCCATTTGCCTGAGCGATCGAGATAAAATGTTTTTTGTGGGAAACAGCTTCAGGTAGAGGCTGTTAACGTCAGCGACAAGAAAACGCTACAGTAGACAGCGGTAAGCGGTGTCGGTTTCCGTCAGACAACAGAGCGTGCTACGGTGAGGTGCCAGATGTTCGCGTTACCGTAGTGAGAAGATTGAAATGAAAGCAGCCCGAGGATTCGTATGCGCTGGGCTGCAAGGAACAAACCAATTAAATGCTTGCGCCGCGTATATAGTAGCATATATGAAACTGTTCTAGCCCCTTTGCACCAACAGTGGTGATTGAATTACTATAAACATGGGGCTTCATCTTAAACCGTGATCTGTCCCATAGGATAGGTTGGCATTATTTTCTTTCACACAACATTGCAGCTGCTCCCTTTGGAATCGTGCATGTGGCCAGCAATACGTACGTTCTAAACCTGTACTTTCCATGCAGGCTAATTGAATCTTACCAGCTTCGTCATTTCAATAATATAATGTCAGCAATTTGTGATGCAACAAGCGTTTCTCTAATACGTCTCAACAAAATAGAGCATACGCATAAACAATAGTAATAGGCCACTTTTCAAGAGAAGCCAGCACGCCCCTCTAGCTACATCCGATCTCACGTTTTGTGCACTGTGTTCGCAGCTCTTTTTCCAGGACAGCACTCGTGGGTCACGAACTATAAATGAATAACGATTTCTCGACTTCTGGAGCACCGACCAAAACACGTTTGCAAACAGACTCTTCAAACCCTGATTCCTTAGTGAATAGATCCGTGCTTGCGCGCTTTTCTTCAACAGCGCATGCCTGAAACGGAGCACGAATAGTTCCCTAACATTCCGAATTTCACAACTGTAACCGATAAAAGCTCCTAAAGCTTGCTAAAGTGACAAAATTTCGGCAGCTGCGAAAAATGGTATAAACTGGTACTCGATATTTAAACCTCAAGCAAGAATTTTGGCCCGGCTCTCGACCATCACTACCCGCTTAGCTAAAAGAGAATACTTAAACCGAAGAAATGGGATGCTACAAGGTTCTGCGGAACGAAAACAAGAAGGTGGGAACCACGAACGCAGTTTTCTATTACATTTCAGAGCTCCTGACTAGGAAATTACCCAAAACGATTGGTGGTGCCAGAAGATGGACAGCGGTGTGGCATTCCCCCCTTCCAAGAGGCATCCACCTGATGCCGCAAACGTAGGGGAACGATAGAAAAGCTGCGCAAGTTATACGGGAGAGTCTCTGGCTCTGGGTTGAAGGCCACAAACTATTTAACGATTATAATAGGGCTTCATTCTGGCGACGTAAAGTATTTCAGACTTCGGCTGTCGAGAGGAGCGGACAGCGTCTTGTGGTAGCACCTCGTAGTGTACTGTGCTGAGGAGGCAGAGCACCTGGTAGGGTCCAAAGTAACGCCACAGAAGCTTTTCAGAGCGCCCTCGCAACCGTTTTGGGCTCCACACCCAGACTTGGGCGCCTGGCGTGTAAGTCAAATCTCGAGGTCGCAGGTTGTAGCGCTGGGCGTCGTGTACTTGTTGGTACCCAATTCACTGTCCGGAAAGTTGGCGTGCGGCTTCTGCGTCACAAATAAATTGGTCAGCCCCCCCGAAAGTGGAGGGAGCAGAATCCTGAAGGAGTATGGCATCCAGCATAGTCAAGGGTTCGCGTCCACGAACCAAATGAAATGAAGTGAAGCGTGTAGTATCCTGGAGCGCAGTATTGTATGGGAATGGATGTACGGCATAATTCGGTCCCAGTTCCCATGATTTCCGTCTACATAAATAGAAATCATATCGGCAATTGCCCTGTTAAACCGCTCAGTCAGTCATTTATTTTCATATGGTAGGCTGTTGTCCTGTGGTGGGTGGTGCCACTGAGTAGAAGGACAGCGACAACGTAATCGTTGTTACCCTGTCAGTTATGGCGACTGTTGGGGCACCGTGACGAAGCACAATGTTGTGAATGAAGAAATGGGCAACTTCCTCTGCGGTACCTCGGGGACCCAGTCGCCTCTCAGGTCAGTCGCAACCGCTACATACTTGTTACTCATAGAGGACTTCGGGAATGGGCCAAGCAAGTCCATGGCGACCTGTTGAAATGGAAATTTAGGGAGATTGATAGGCTGTAGGAGCCCAGCTGGTTTAATGGGCGGTATCTTCCGCCGCTGGCACCCGTGGCAGGTGCAGGCGTAGCAGTGCACAACGGCAGCTAGCCTGGGCCAGTAGTATTTTCAGCGTATCCGTGCCAATGTGCGAGAAAACCTTAGATGGCTAGAAGAAAGGTTGTCGTGGCCCGCACGAAGAACTTGGTAATGGAGCGTTTTGGGTAATGCAAGCAGATAAGCAATCTTTGTTGGACCGTAGTTCCTCTAGAGCGCACCATCGCGCAAATAAAATGACGGCAGTCAGCGCCTGAAGAGCTGAGGAGGAGATGACACAGTACCTTCGAGGTATTCGATGAGGGGCAGAAGGTCAGAGTCGTCCCGCTGCTTTCGTGCATAGGTGGACGTCGTGATAACACCGAGGAAAGCGGAATCGTCGTCGGAGCCGTCCGTGTGGCAAGGAATAGGGGCGCGGGACAGAGAGTCAGCATCACTGTGCTTCTGGCCGAATTCGTGCACGATAGTAATGTCAAATTCTTGCAACCGAAGGCTCCATCGAGCAAGCCGACCTGATAAATCTTTTAGGTGTGCCAGCCAACAGAGCGAGTGATGTTCGCTCATGGCACGAAACGGACGGCCGTACAAGTACGGACGAAATTTCACGACTGTCCACACAACAGCGAGGCACGCCTTTTTCGTAGGTAAATAATTAACTTCGGAACGGTACAAAGTGCGACAGACGTAAGCAATGATGCGTTCCGCAACGTCCTACCACTGAACAAGAAGCGCACCGAGGCCAACGTTACTGGCATCTGCGTGCAGTTCCGTGTTGGCCTCTTCGTCAAAGTGGCCAAGTATAGACGTACATTGGAGACGGGACTTGAGTTCCGTGAAGGCTTTTTCCTGGTCGGGGCCCCAAAGAACGGTTCGGTGACTTTGCTAGGCGGGTCAGAGGCTCACCGATCCTGGAGAAATTGAGAACAAAGCGACGATAGTACGCGCAGAGGCCGAGAAATCCACGCAAGCTTCGTTTATCCGCAGGTTTGGGGGATGAAGCGACAGCGGCTGTCTTTTCTGGGTCTGGGCTAACCTCTTGAGCGCTGAAAATCTGATCGAGATATTTATGCTCATTAAAAACAAAGTGGCATTTTTGGGGTTTTAGAGAGAGACCGGCAGATCGGATGGTCTAGAAAACAGCGCGCAAAGTTTTCAGATGCTCGTCGAACTTGTCCGAGAAAATCACAACGTCGTCGAGATATACGAGGCATGACTGCCACTTCAGACCAGAGAGTACAGTGTCCATCATTCGCTGAAATGTGGCAGGGGCCGAACACAGGCCAAACGGTAGCACTTTAAATTCATACAAACCGTCCGGCGTAAAAAAAGAAGCGGTCTTTTCACGGTCTCGCTCGTGAACCTCTATTTGCTAATATCCACTGCGGAGGTCAAGTCACAAAAAGTAATTGGCATGGCGAAAGCGATCGAGGGAGTAGTCAACGCGCGGCAGGGGGACACACATGTTTTTTTGTGATGTTTTTGAGGCGTCTGTAAACCACGCAGAACCTCAAGGTTCCATCCTTTTTCGCGACAAGGACAAGAATGGATGCCCAGGGGCTCGTCAACGGTTGGATAACGTCGTCCTGGAACATTTCTGTTACTTGGCGGTGGATGGCGCCACGTCATTTTGAAGAAACCCGGTAAGGACGCTGATATAAAGGTCGTTGGTCGTCGGCAACTATGATTTGGTGCTTCATTAGCGGTGTCTGTCAGACTTTGGTGGTTGATGCAAAATAATCGCGAAACGAATTGACAAGATTCTCTATGCAGCGTTTCGGACTGGGCAAAAGGTGCAGGTTCATATCGGCCTGAATGGCTGTAGACATCGCATTGTCGAGGTTTGACGTGTTTGATAATGTGCACTGGCCTTACATTCTCCAAGTTCTTCAAAATAAGCCACCGTTGTGTGCGCCATCAAATGTTGGGGTTCACACGTGAAGTTTATCACTAGCACTTCGGCTTGCCCACGGACAAATTAGACAAGGCCCCGAGTTACACAAACTTGTTGAGTGAGAAGCAGTGACATGTTAGCTTCACCAATGCCACGCGTGCCGTGCTGTGATCATGTTTGACTGTTACGAACTTGCTCGCACGCGGAGGAAGGATCGTATGTGAACGTCACAGGCGCACAACATTGTTTTCCGGAGGTCCATGGTTCTATCAACGGCTCGCTTGGTTCAAAACGATATCATAAGCTGCTCCCAAAAGTCTATAACAGCACCATACGCTTATAGAAAATCTATGCCGAGAGTCAGTTCTTTGCAGCATTTTTGTAATACGGCAAAGGTGCCAGTGAAAGTAAAACCACAGATCTCTATGCGGCAAGTGCGCATGTCCATCGGCGTCATCACAAGACCGCTGGCGGTGCGCACCATTGACCCAGACCAAGGGGTCAGAACCTTACGGAGTGCCGTTGCTAGCGGGCTGCTCACGACGGAAAAATCGTCGCCGGTATCCACAAGTGTGGCCACATCAGAACTGTCTGTGGTTACAAAAAATTCCCTGGAAACAATGCGTGCTCAACACGTCGGTAAATTCGTCGGATCGGGTCGTCACCCGTCGGGCCATCATGTCAAATCGTCGGGTGGAGGCTGTTGAATCTGCGCTGTAGCTGCGGCCTCACCCCCGGATGTCACCGTGTTTAGTTTTCCTGGCCAGGGGAGGGGCCTCTGAATTTCCCAGAGGAGGAGCATCGACTGGGTGAAGCCAAAAGCCTCAGAGATTATCGTGACTGCCATTGTCGTGGCGTCGGGTGCATCTCGTTAGCAGCCAGGTATTCCTCAATCTCCTGTGGTTTTTCGCCATAGCGGGGTCGAGGCGCGTTTGGTGGAAATCCCCTTAAACCTATTCTCCGGTATGGGCGAAGAATGTGGCCAGGCTCGCCGCAGTGATAGCAGAGCGGCCGTCTGTTGGGCGTGCGCCATAAGTGCGCCTTGCTGATAGCGGGACGCTGGTCCTGCTGCGGCTCGATGGGGCGCAGATCTTGTTGCTGCGCGACGGGGCGCAGGTAGCCAGGCGGTGGTCCGGCAACGGGGCGGAATGGATGCGGCTCGGGGGCAGGTCGACGGAGGACATTACTGTAAGTCATAATGCATGGCTCCGGTTGTGGTGGTGGCCAGTGATTCGGGTTGGAGGCCCCGGAGTCGACGGTTCGCTTTATGGACGGGGATGGCGTCTGCGCTTCGATGAGCAGCGTCACTGACGTCGTCTGGGGCAACGTACATGGGATTTTATAGCGAAAGCAATGCTACTCGCACTTTCAAGCCTTCGCGTGACCCGGCCGCAGTTACGTCTTATCCACGTGACGCTGTGACGTCGCACCCCACGTGACACACGGGCTGGCAGGAGCTGCAAACTCGGGTCTCTCGTTTCACATGGGACGGTTATGTCAGAATCAGCCTGTTAGGATGACGCTGGCATTCACATTACCCCTATATGCCACTAAGCCACGTTCATATGGGTTGGTTAAAGCGGGGTTTTATATGTGGGCTGAGGAAGAAGAAAATAGAAGAAGAACGCTCGGTCACCCACAGCTATTGCTTTCGCTCCATATTTGGCTCAGCAGCGTTGAACCCTTGTAATTTTTTCCCTGCACAATCCACCAAATGTCACCAACAAACGTAGCAAGCAGCAGAACAATCGAGCTGGCCCTTTTAATCAGCCGACGCTCGAACGAGAGACGGGGATGACGCTCAGCTACGTGCCAAGACATGGCTCGGCCACTTGGTGGCGCGAGAAGATGGACAGCGGTGCGACAGTATAGATTCTGAAAATATCAATGTCGGTTTCTGTAGCGGTGCCAAAAAGGAAGGTAACCTTATTGACAAAGAACAGGGGCTCATCGCCTCGAACACCGGTAAACCTACCTGCAAGAAGACGTTTCTTTTAAGCGCACATGCGTGACAAAGATATCTTTAGGTGCCCCGTAGGGCCATGATCTGGGACTTTCATCTAAAGCATTCATGCCAGAAACATAATGTTTTGGCTAAAATTCTGTGCTGCATCATTGCAATGACCGCGACTTAAAGCTGCGCTGTTGAAGCATATGATGACGAAAAATCGAGGAAAAAGAAGAAAATGACAAGGTTCTATAAATAGTATGGTCATGCAAAGGATTGGACATTTCTAATAATTTCCCCCATCAATCACTTGAGAAACCCCCACAACCATACTACCTCCCACGCAGCATTTGACATCCGACGGACGACCGTCGGTCTGCCCGCTTCGGATGTTCGGATCTCCGTCGGTCATTCGCTTTTTTCGGCAAAGTTGCCCCTCGAATGTCCGACGAACCATCCGATGCAAGAGCGCAAAACATGCACAGTTATTCAGTCGGACGTCGGTGCACGGATATACGGACAATTCTCGGACATTTCACACCAGCATGCATACGCAGCCGATCCGCGTGGTTCTTACATGTATTTGTAAAATGGTGCATGCTACTGCTTTTAAGAAACTAATAAGTCTGAAGTGGATGAAAAGTGTTATTTCGCGAGATGTACATTAAAAGCAACGGGCTTCATCAGATGTGCTCTTTGGAGCCTGTGCCAATCGTTCCAATAGATGCCTGAGCCATGATTTAGCGGCATGCCTCAGTGGGGCTCCTTGAGTCCAGGAGTACACGCCTCACTGTAGCTGTCGAAGAAAAGCAGAAGTCCAAAATACCACACCGAGAGCTCCAAAGTTTGTCTCGTCGCGCAGCACATTTGCACAGACAATGACAATCACTGGATGAGATTTCTTCTAATGTCTCCGAAGCTAATAACGAACTGCAATGCTGCTAGAAGCAAACGGAGTGAAAAAGCATGCGAATTTGACCAGAGCTGCGTTTTGAATTTTGCAACTTGCAATGTTAAATGCGAACCGCCACACGCTTGTATCAGTTCATCTGCTCAATTATGCACGCTGAAGTTTGGCACAATAATAGATAACTGCTTATTGTTCTTGCCAGCTTTATCATTTATTACGTGCCTGCAACATCAGCGGACGGTGTCGTGACGCTGGGGCTACGTCGACCCGGCCTTCACTTGGTAGCGTGCAGAGACTCGGGGTTGAAGTAGGATTGAATCTTCGAAGTTGGTGAAATATGTACAAGCAGGTTTACTGGCACTTTGAGAAAACTTATTTACAATATTTACACGAAAAAGAAGGGTACATCAGCAAAATGGCAAGCGTTAAGAGTTCATAGCGAGAAGCGACTGGATGAGCCGTTTACCCAGGGCCCAGAGCGACATTTCGTGCTCTGCAGCGTCCTTAAAAACCCCCTATGTCCAGCCCCTCTCTGAAGATGCTGACCAACCAAATCCAGGGCACGCCCCTCAGGTATCGGCATCCAATCGAACACATCACTGCACTGATGGTCTGAAGCACTGACTGGTCCGGCATTCATTCGTTGGGCGTGATCACTTGTTGGCGGGAAAAGCTTGGGAACGGCGAGGAGAGGAGGTACATTTCTATTCTTCAGCAAAGAAACCACAGGCTGGTTCCGACAAGGGGTTTTACTTCTCAGAAACCCGAGTGCACGTGGCGCCGCATAGGGCTCCCAACATGGTCCCTTTTCGACAATTGCAAATCTTTCCTGCATTCCCGGGAAATCACTTAATGGCCGTATGAGTCATGCTCCTTTCTTGTCCTGCACGTCAGCGGACATGTCACTCTGTCGTCTCCTTTGGATAGGAGGCATTCATCACTGGAGGATAGCACTTCTCGACTGGAAGGGTGAACAAAAGAAAGAAAGCACTTCCTGCTATTTCCCGCAGGGGGACGTTTCTTTGTGTTTTTCCAGACGTTCTCTTGACAGGGTCAATTTGGCATTTGCAGGTTGTCCACAAAGCAAAACATGCTTACAAAACAGGATTCCTGGAAACAGGCTCACTTAGAGCCATTGGACCATCACCACATATTCACAAAACTTATCCATGCCCACAGGCGAACAATAGAGCGCGCAATTGCGGATGCTTGGTCGTAACAGCCTCCTCCCCCGCCAGAAGAGTCTCGGAGGGCAGCAGTCCCAGCTGCTGCATGAAGAGACGACTTAATGGCCTGCACGTGAACGCTTGAAGCTCGCTGTTGCTTGTCGCGTTGTCTTGATTGTTGTAGGCCAAATTACTCGAGCTGTCTGAAACTCAACCACATGTCGAAGCAAGCACTCGGCTCCCGTCTGAAGAGACCAGGTCAAAAGAAAACTGCCATTGTCGTTCGAGAAAAGCCCACACTCAAGACGTTAGGACCTACGTATTCCTAGAAAACCAAACGTGCTGCTTTACATAGTCACACATATACAAGCGCACGAAAAGAAAAAAAAAAAAAAAAACCTGATTATCAATTTGGATACATGGTGAGGAACATCTCGGACCGCTTAGTAAGAGCGGCTAAGCGCGTCCGCATTCCCATTTAACTTCCCTTTTTTGTATCTTATTTCAAAATTGTACTGCTGTAAAATCAAGCTCCACCTAAGAAGGCGACTGTTCTTCGATGTCGCAGTTTGCAGCCAAGCCAGGGGACAATGGTCCGTCTCTACGGTGAATTTGGCCCCTCCAAGATAGCACTGTAATTTTTGAATGGCCCATACAATGCAAGCGCATTCTTTCTCTGACGCGCAATAAGCCCTCTCTCTAGAACTCAGTTTTCTGCTCAAGTAGAGCACGGGGTGCTCATTACCGTCGTCATCTCTCTGGCAGAGAACAGCACCTAGCCCTCGATCACTGGCATCACACTGGACCGTGAATTCTCGGTCATAGTCTGGAGCTCGCAATACCGGACGGCTAATCAGCACAGCCTTCAGGTTTACGAAGGAGGCTTCCTTTTGTTCGTCCCAGACTACATTTGTCGGTTCTGTCTTGCGGAGAGCGTCGGTCAGAGGGCTAGCCAAAGCTGAATAGTTAGGGATGTAGTGATTGTAGTACCCAGTCAGACCCAGGAATGCTCGAATTTCCGTCTTCGTGCTCGGCCGCGGGTAGTCTGCTACCGCAGAAATCTTAATCTCGCTGGGTTTCCTGAAACCTTGACCTACATTGTGACCCAAGTAGTCCACGGTCGCCCTTGCCAGGCAACATTTCTCGGCCTTTACGGTTAGTCCAGCTTGACGCAAAAGGCTCAGTACAGCTCTTAGATGTACCATATGGTCCGCCCATGAGTCGGAAAAAACCGCAATGTCATCTAAATAAGGCACCGCGAATGTTTCACACCCATTTAAAACCCTATCCATGAGTCGGGAAAAACAAAATGGAGCATTTTTGAGCCCGAAACTCATCATTGTTGGCTGGTAGCTGCCCGTCGGAGTGACGAAAGCCGCGTATCTGCTGGCGCGTTCAGTGAGCGGTACTTGCCAGTATCCTCGAGTAAGGTCCAGCGTAGTCACATATGCCGCTCTACTGACCTGTTCTACTCTCTCCTCAATATTCGGAATAGGATACACTTGATCCCTGGTGAGAGAATTTAGCTTTCGGTAGTCTACCACAGGCCTAGGGTCTTTACCTGGAGCTTCTACTAAGATCATAGGCGAAGCATAATCGCTTTCCGAGGGTTTTATTACTCCCAATTCCAGCATGCGAGTTACTTCCCTATCCAGAATTTCTCTTTGCCTTGGAGAGAATCGGTAGCACCTTGATCGCACTGGCACGTCTGAAGTCAGCTCAATATCGTGCTCAGTCAAATCAGTCCTGCCTGGCCTGTCCACGAAGCAGGACTCAAACTCTGTTATTATTTCGCCCAGATCGGACAGCTGGGATTTCTTTAGTTCTCTCTGCTCCGTCTTTTTGAGAAGCTCCTGAGCGTTGCTTCCTTTTCCGCTGAGGCAAATCAAGTTGTCCCCCATCTCCTCGGGAAGGTTTAAAGTTAGATTTACCACGGCTTCCCTCTGCACATAAGGCTTCATAAGATTGCAATGATAAATGCGCACTTCTTTACGCCTACCGGGAATTTTCACTGCGTAGTTAGTGTTAGAAAGCTTTGCAACGACTTCAGCCGGTCCTTCCCACTGTACTTCGAGCTTATTCTGCCTTGAACTTCTCAGCAACATCACCTGGTCCCCGATACAAAACGTCCTTTGACGGGCTGTCTTATCATAGTACACCTTGGAACGAGCCTGGGCTGACTTCATGCTGGCCTCAACGAGTTCCTTAGTGTTATGTAAGCGATTCAAGAGGTTCAGAATGAATTCTACTACTGTTGGGTCTTCTCCGCGCCCCTCCCAGGCTTCGCGCCCCATTCGCAAAGGTGAGCGCAGTGACCTTCCGTACACCAACTCGGCTGGGCTAAATCCAGTGGATTCGTGCGGCACTGACCGCAAAGCGAAAAGCGCTGCAGGCAGGCAGGCATCCCATTCGCGCTTGTTTTCATAGCACAGTCCCCTCAGGACTCGTTTGAGAACAGAGTGCCATCTTTCTACGCTGTTGCTCTGCGGATGATGGATCGAGCTATGCACTACCTTAATGCCGCATCGCTCGAGAAATGAGGTGGTGAGGACACTCGTGAAAACGCTACCCTGATCACTTTGGACCTCGGAAGGGAATCCAACTCGTGCAAACACTGACAGCAGCGAATCCACTACACTCTCGGACGTCACCTCGCGCAGCGGAACAGCCTCTGGAAACTTTGTGGCTGGGCATAACATAGTGAGGATATAACGGTACCCTGACTCTGTCACAGGAAGTGGCCCAACTACATCTATTACTAACCGGTGAAACGGCTCGGTAATGATTGGTACTAACACCATCGGCGCTTTCCACTTATCTTGCGCCTTTCCAACCCGCTGGCACGTGTCGCATGACCGTACAAAATTTTCCGTGTCCTTAAAACATCCAGGCCAATAGTATTCTTGCAACAGCCTCTGCTTTGTTTTCTTTATTCCAAGGTGACATGACCACGAGCTGCCATGGGAAAGTCGCAGTAAGTCTCCGCGGTACTTTTGGGGAACAACTAATTGGTCCCGCTCTACTCCGCGCTTATCCTTGAATAAGCGATACAGCACTCCCTTTCTCATCTCGAAAGAAATATTGTTTGCTGTCTTAGTGGCGCGGTGGCGCTCCCTTATCTCCTGTATCTTGGGATCATTGGCTTGCTCTATAGCTAAGTCCTCTCGGGTTCCACTTAAAAGTCTCGTGAGATTACTAGACACTGGCGGCAAGAGGTTACTCTCAAGAACGTCCTCATTCCGCGTCTCATCAAGCTCACTTTCAAGTTGACATATCTGAGATGCCTCGCTCTCAAAGTTTTCTGACCTGCTATCTTCCACATCGACCACTGTTTTAACTGCCGTTTCTTCCGCTGTGGAATTTTCTGGTATGAGCAGTGTAGCTAGTTCTCGCGCCCTTGAACGTGTTAAGGCTTGCACAACTCTGTCTCCGAACAGGATGCCCCTCTTTCGCAGTAGCATGTCCGATTTGTTGGAGAACAAATACGGATAGCACTTAGGAAGCTTTCCTGAAACGGCAGCCTCGGTTGTTAATTCGCCGAAAGGGCCCTCGATGACCACGTTCGCGATCGGCAAGCACACACTCTGTTCCTCAACTACCTGTCGGATCCATGCACACTGTCCTGTATAGTCGGAAGGCGATACATACGCCGGATGGACAACATCCATCGTTGCGGCCGAATCGCGCAGTACCTTGCAAGGCTTCCCGTTGACTACTAGGTCATGCAGGTAGGGTTCTAAAAGCTGCATATTTTCATCGCAGTCCCTGACATACGAGAAAGCAATCTTTTCTTTCCGGCAGTTGACGGCAATGTGACCCTGCTCATTACACCTAAAGCATTTGAGCGGCTTCCTAGCCTCAAGCTTATTCTTTGTGTTCTGCACGTTGGTCACTTCCCCACTTTTCTCACTGCCGTCCTTTCTAGGGAATTTGCCTGAAGAAACCTTCATTTCTTCGTTTCCAACTCTAGCAAAGTGCCTTTCCTGACGGTTTTTCACACTGAACTTGGGATTGCGGGGCCTATCCACTGCTGGGTTGCTGAATTGTCGGCGCGAAGCATACTCCTCAATAAGTTCGGCAGCTTCAGTTGCCGACTTAATTTCGCCTCTGTCCTGTAACCAATTTCTTTCTTTTTCTGGGAGGCAGTTATAAAACTGCTCCAAAAGAATTCGCTCGACTACAGCGTCCCTATCACTGTAGGAATCTGTGCTCTTTAGCCACTCGCCCAAATTTACTCTTAAATTGTACAGGAATTCAGGGTAACTCTCGTCCCTGGACTTAGTAGCGTTCCGAAAACGTTGTCTGAACGCCTCGGCGCTAAGCCTATACTTTCTCAGAAGGCAAGCTTTGACCTTCTCGTAGTTGTCCGCGTCCTCCTTGCTTAGCCGCGCGACAACCTCCGCTGCCTCGCTGGGCAGAACCGTCAATAATCTCTGAGACCAAGTGTCTCGCTGGAAGGACAGTTTTTCGCAGGTTCGCTCAAAGTTAGCCAGATACAGACCGATATCCCCTGATATCACATATGGCTGCATGTACTTTGACATCTTGAAATCTGCCTCCTTGTTGAGACGAGGTACCGCTAGCTGGGGACAATCGCCCGACCTCTTGCTCAACTCTAGTTCTAATTTCCGGAGCTCAATTTCTTGGTCCAGCTTTTTTGCTTCTCTTTCAAGCTTCTCACGTTCGTGCTCCCTTTCCTCTTTTTCCCTCTCAAGTTCACGCTCTCTTTCCTCTTTTTCCCTCTGACGTTCGCGCTCCCTTTCCTCTTTCTGCTGTCTGAGCTGTTCCTTTTTTTGCCCGATGAGGTTCCATGCTTCACTGAGCTCCTCATCATCGGTTCCCAGATCAGTGATTGCCTTTATAATCAAGGGTTTTCGTGCCAAACCACTTGTATTAATTCCCAATTCCTCACACAATAGCAACAGTTCCGGTTTCTGCAGCTTTTGTAGGTCCATGATCGCTCCGAGTGTCGGCTACTTCCAAAACAACTGTGCAAACTACCAAACCTAAAGGCGTTTCAACACTTTTTACCAGTTCTAAAATCTAACCCTGTTCTAGAACCTGGTCCACATCAGAAGAAAAGCCAAGCACTCACCCACACATGCGATCGATGTTCCGAGCTGCTCTCTTGTTGGCCGATTGTTGCGCCTGCTTGTTGCTTGAGATGCCACCTCCGATCACAAGATGTGGCTTGTAGATTCTGATCCACCTCGAATCACCAGATGTTGTAGCTTGTAGATCCAGATCCCACCTCCAGTCATCAGATGTTGTGGCTTGTACATTCAGATCCCAACGCTGGTCACCAGTGTTGGGGCTTGTAGATTCAGATCCTACCGCTGATCACCAGTTGTCGTGACGCTGGGGCTACGTCGACCCGGCCTTCACTTGGTAGCGTGCAGAGACTCGGGGTTGAAGTAGGATTGAATCTTCGAAGTTGGTGAAATATGTACAAGCAGGTTTACTGGCACTTTGAGAAAACTTATTTACAATATTTACACGAAAAAGAAGGGTACATCAGCAAAATGGCAAGCGTTAAGAGTTCATAGCGAGAAGCGACTGGATGAGCCGTTTACCCAGGGCCCAGAGCGACATTTCGTGCTCTGCAGCGTCCTTAAAAACCCCCTATGTCCAGCCCCTCTCTGAAGATGCTGACCAACCAAATCCAGGGCACGCCCCTCAGGTATCGGCATCCAATCGAACACATCACTGCACTGATGGTCTGAAGCACTGACTGGTCCGGCATTCATTCGTTGGGCGTGATCACTTGTTGGCGGGAAAAGCTTGGGAACGGCGAGGAGAGGAGGTACATTTCTATTCTTCAGCAAAGAAACCACAGGCTGGTTCCGACAAGGGGTTTTACTTCTCAGAAACCCGAGTGCACGTGGCGCCGCATAGGGCTCCCAACATGGTCCCTTTTCGACATTGCAAATCTTTCCTGCATTCCCGGGAAATCACTTAATGGCCGTATGAGTCATGCTCCTTTCTTGTCCTGCACGTCAGCGGACATGTCACTCTGTCGTCTCCTTTGGATAGGAGGCATTCATCACTGGAGGATAGCACTTCTCGACTGGAAGGGTGAACAAAAGAAAGAAAGCACTTCCTGCTATTTCCCGCAGGGGGACGTTTCTTTGTGTTTTTCCAGACGTTCTCTTGACAGGGTCAATTTGGCATTTGCAGGTTGTCCACAAAGCAAAACATGCTTACAAAACAGGATTCCTGGAAACAGGCTCACTTAGAGCCATTGGACCATCACCACATATTCACAAAACTTATCCATGCCCACAGGCGAACAATAGAGCGCGCAATTGCGGATGCTTGGTCGTAACAACGGCGACGCAGATAACAAGGGTTCTTATGGGTCACCGCAGCTGTGATGCTGCTGAGTACACGGATTTTGAAAGAATTTTGATCGAATCAGGCAAGTACATAATATAAACGGGTATTAAAACGATAGACGGTTGTGTGCTATCCGTGCGCCCGATTTCAGCGCGAAAATGCAAGCGGTTTAACAGACAGAAGCATTTTACGGTTCGTGTTGTGGCGTCGCAAAACTTGTAATAAAGAAAAGTACCAAATAACCAATGCTCAAAACTAAACATTGTGTTGTTATAGACGGAGTTACTAGAATTACTAGACTGAAAGAAGACCTCCTAAATAATTCTTATAGGTGCATTAAAGGTTTTTTACGTTGCACGACACGGCTAGATGTTTCGATTGTCAATAACGCTCACCGACATCAGAAGCTGTGATGAGAACGGCTATGACTGGCATAGTCTTAGACTGGCGGACCTGACACTTTGGGCGAGTCGCCATGGCCCACTAGTAACCTAAATGTCGTACGTTAGCGCATTACGCTGAAATCAAAACTTTGAATTAAATTTTTATTGTTTTGTGCAAACTTACATCCAGCATTTTGTATTAAAACAATCTTTTACCAGCACTTATTGCTTTCTTAGTACACTTTGAGTCAAGACAAGACTGAAGCCGTCTGAGAATGCACACAAACTTGAGAAATAAAACGTCAATGGTTCGGTGCGTTCAGTGGAAGCCTTTGAACATACATAACATGGTATATCTTCTTCCATCCTTTCGAAGCGCTGGTTAAATGCGTGCGCGAATATTAGTTCTTGAATTGAGGATGTTTCTTTTGCGGTTAGGGACATAACGAATGTAATGAGTATGAAGATAGCGCAGCGCGTTCAAGCAGTTGCGCGAAGTAGCCGGCCTAATGGTGAATGCCGCGGAACCGCTCGTACACTTTTCTGAAAGGATAAGCTTTACGCGAGAAAACGTGGCCCTCGATGACTTGATATAAATCGCAATGAATGACCGGAACTAGTTTTTTACTGGTACATAGCTGATGCTATAATGAGCGCGCTCAAGACGGAAACTTCCTTGATCACCCTTTTTAATCCATTGCACTCATCTAGCGTCACTCAAGAACTGTAACTCTTTGCAGCGTCCCGGATCGAGAAACTGTTTTTGGTAAAACAATTGATTGAATGTTGAATTGTTTGAAAAGAATTGTTTAGGTGACTATGGCATTGGTTCTAGGAATAGCAGGGGGGAGTTACTAGTTGGGTTTGCAGAGCGCAATAACTTACGAATCATGAATACCTTCTTCAGCAAACGGAAGAGCCGGAAATGGACATGGAAAGGTCCTAACGGAGAGACTAAAAATAAAATCGACTTCCTAATGTGTTCAACCCCCGCCATTATGCAAGACGTAGAGGTAATTGGGAAAGTGCGATGCAGTGACCACAGGACGGTGAGGTCCCGAATTAGCCTATATCTGAAGAATGAACGCAACAGATTAGTAAGAAAGAAATCCATCAACGAATTAGCGGTGAGGGGGAGGGCAGAAGAGTTCAGGATCTTGCTGCAGAATAGGTATTCAGCTCTAACTGAGGATGGCGACATTACCCTACAGGCAAGGAACAATAATTTCAGAGATATCATTACTGAGTGCGCGGTAGAAGTAGGCGGTAGGATAGTTAGAGAGGATACCGGTAAGCTGTCCAAGGAGACGAACGATTTGATTAAGAAACGCCAGAGTATGAAAGCTTCCAATCCAACAGACCAGATCGAATTGGCCGAGATATCAAAGCTAATCAATAAGCACAAGGTGGCCGATATAAGGAAGTATAACATGGAGAAAACTGAGCATGCCGTAAAGAACGGGGGAAGCCTTAAAGTGATAAAGAAGAAATTGGGCACAGGCAAAAACCAGATGTATGCGACAAAGGACAAGGCAGGCAACGTCATCACGAGTATGGACAAGATAGTCAAAGTAGCCGAGGAGTTCTATACAGATCTCTACAGTAGCCAAAGTAGTCAGGACCGTAATGAGATTGTGGGTAGGGAAAAACAGTCAGACGTTCCACCAGTGACGAAGGACGAGAATACGAAAGCACTAGAAACTATGAAAAGGGGGAAATCAGCTGGACAGAATCAAATAACTACAGATTTGCTGAAGGACGGGGGGGATATCGTGCTAGAAAAACTGGCCACCCTGTATACGCAGTGCCTGGTGTCATCGACGGTACCGGAACAATGGAAGAATGCAAACATTATCCTCATTCACAAGAAATGGGACTATAAGGACCTTAACAATCGCAGACCAATCAGATTAATGTCTGTTACGTATAAGGTATTTACTAAGGTAATTGCTTATAGAATCAGGACAACCTTAGACAGAAATCAAGCAAAGGATCAGGCAGGGTTTCGGTAACAGTACTCTACTATCGATCATATCCATACCATCAATCAGGTGATAGAAAAATGCTCGGAATATAACCAGCCCTTATACATAGCATTCATTGATTGTGAAGAAGCATTTGACTCAGTTGAAACCTCGGCGGTGATGTAGGCATTGCGAAATCAGGGGGTAGACGAGCCGTACGTGAAAGTGCTGGAAGATATATATAGGGGCTGCACAGCAACCATAGTTCTGCATAAAGAAAGTAAAAAAATTTTCATAAAGAAAGGTGTTAGGCAAGGACACACTATCTCCCCAGTACTATTCACAGCTTGTTAAGAGGAAGTATTCAGAGACTTGGAATGGGAAGAGTTAGGGATAAGGGTAGATGGAGAATGCCTCAGTAATCTGCGGTTTGCTGATGACATTGCCTTGCTAAGCAACTCGGTGGATGAACTGCAAATAATGATTGATGACCTAGACAGGAAACATAGAAAGGTAGGCTTGAAAATCAACACCCAGAAGACTAAGGTAATGTTCAACAGCCTCGGGAAGGAACAGCAGTTCACATTAGGTAGCGAAATACTGGAAGTAGTAGGCGAATATGTCTACTTAGGACAGGTAGTAACCGTAGATCCGGACCATGAAAAGGAAATAACAAGAAGATTGGGATGGAGCGCATTTGGGAAGCACCCGCAGATTATGACTAGCAGCTTACCGGTATCGCTCAAGAGGAAAGTACACAACAGTTTCATCTTGCCTGTACTCACCTATGGGGCTGAAACATGGAGGCTAACCAAGAGAGTTGTACTTAAGTTGAGGACAACCCAGAGGGCTATGGAACGCAAAATGGTAGGGGTAACATTAAGAGATAGAAAGCGTGCAGAGTGGGTGAGAGGAATAACTCAAGTTACCGCCATCCTAGTGGACATTAAGAAGAAGAAATGGACATGGGCAGGACATGTAGTGCGAAGAGCGGATAACCGATGGTCGCTGAGGGTAACATACTGGATTCCAAGGGAAGGAAAGCTTAGCAGGGAGCAGCAGAAAGTTAGATGGCGGATGAGATTAAGAATTTCGCAGGGGTCAAGTGGATGCAGCTAGCACAGAACCGGGTTAAGTGGAGAAATATGGAAGAGGCCTCCGCCCTGCAGTGGGTATAATCAGGCTGATGATGATGATGATGATGATGATGATGATGATGAATTGTTTGAATGGTGATCCAAGAAAGATGACCACTCATAACCCTGACGGACATCCCGATTCGGGTGTACGTTTTCAGATTTGATTTGTTCTACCAGTTTGCGTCCGAATTCAGATGACCGTTTTCGGATGTGCTTCGTTCTTCCTGCGGATGTCCCAATCCGCCTTCGGATGCAAAGATTTAAGCAGGACGTCCATAGAACACCTCCATTTAAGCAAACATCATCAATAAAGTCTGAGATTTACACTGCGATTACGCATTTAGTTAATTGGTTGGGGAATACTCAACTGCTAGGAGTGGCGTAGGATAAAAACTTTAAGCGAAATATATACATCACAATTCATAGAATATTTTAGTGGATATGTAAGCATCGTTTAATAACGCAACGCTTCGTGCGGCGCATCAGTCTGTTATGCATTATCTGAATAATTCGTTGCCTTTCTATATGGTAACTATTCTGTTGTTTTGCACGCAGATGCTACAAGATCTGCATCCCGAAATAATGGATTAGGCACCAACGCGCTACTGGCCCATCGACGGCTGGAATTCGAAAGTAAATTGCCAATGAGCTCGAGTTGCACAAGGTAAATAAGTTCAACACGGCATGATTGCGGAAAAAATGGTGGCTGCGTACGCAGAATGCTCTGATAATTGAACACGTAAATGTGCGCCGAATCGAGCGCGCGCTGCTCGTAGGACCACAGCGAGTGCTGTTCCTGGCTTCAGCGCACTCAAACACAATGCCAATGACTTTCTGGTATTTTGAGAAAGGAGAGTTGATCATCCTAAAAGCGTCTTCCGCTCGGACCTCAGCATCTTTCTATACCGCTATTCATCATATCTCGTGTCGCTGGTGCCATCAGCAGTGCTAGTGTTACGTATTGGTTTTTATATTTCGGTAATCATTTTCAGTTTTACATTCAGTGATATGGCCTTCGGCACGTGTGCTTGGCATTGTGTGGGGCCTTGTGCACAGAACTATGCTACACTGGCTGTTTAGTTTCTAATTGCGGTGTCAATGTAGGTGTCTATTTGGTCCAACAATCTCGACAGTGTCGTACTCTTTTCATAAACCTACCTAGACATTACACTTCGCCTACTGATAAGTCGCAGTGGCTTTGGTGCAGTTATCGGCGCCTCTCAAAGCGATGTCTTTACCTCAGAGGGCCACAGTGCCCTGCTTGCTCAGTTATTCGACGCCTTGATATGCGTTTTCCTTTTCCGTTTTTTCCATTCGTATGCGATTTGGCACACAAATGCGTCTTCGCATTCGTATTTTGCATCGTTGATTTCTCTTGACGGTGGCAGGCATGGTTAAGAGCCTAAGCAGGTTTTTTTGTTCCTCGCATGGTCATTGAAGCCCACTAATGTTGACGAGGATGGCCCTGTGCAGCTTTTCGAAGTCTTTGAGATATAAAGATCTCATCACACCCATCACTAGGAATCGTGAGGAAATACCAGGAATGACAATGCGTTTTCACAATACATGACACAAGGGCAGTCTGGAGTCACGTAATGCGCCGGCATCTGGCACTCGGGCATATAGGTTGGCACTCGCTGAAGCAGAGGCGGTCTGAGATTGAAAGGAACCTAAAACGTTATTTACGTGCTAAAAAAAGCACTGAATCTGAGCTATTTGGTCCGCTTTCTAAAGGGGTCCCTTATCCCTAGGCTCCTAATTTAAACGTCCCCTACGTGCTACCTCCTCTTTCGGTCAGAAACTGATCCGGCAACAGTGATGACAGGCTTGTAGGGAAGTCAGGTCATTATTTGAGCTCAAGTATCGCGCACCACCAATGCGACTTAATCTTTGCACCGTGATGCCCAGGCGGAGACGCGGCGCCCTTTTAAAGGCGCGAGTACACTGGCGCCGGTGCGTTCGGTTGAGCCCAGCTTTCACTTAATTAGGTAACGCGCTCCTGCTGTCATGAACAAAACGATAGCCTGGGTGCTGATGCCATCGACACGCCACACCACCATGTGACAGGTGGCTCATGCGGCGAGAACCCATAGGCGGTAGTGGTAGCCGGCCAATCTACAGGATCGTTTTCTCCGTGAGCACTGTGGAAACTTTTGCTTTAAGTTCAAAGCCCAAAAACTCACACGGACACAGGAAAGGTAATGGATCGAGACACCACTGACAACTGCTTTATTGAAAGAAAACCCGCAAATAGATATTCATCGTACACACAACGAACATCATCATGATTCAAGGTTTATATCATACCGCAGGGGTGAAGTAGTTCTTTTCGGCCTTGTACAAAGATATAGACGCATCACCGACACATATGCTTGCTTTATTGCTTGCGCCTTGAATTACGATTAACTGTGCAACAACTAGCGCAACAAAACATTCTTTTAAGCTTTTCCTGACGCCATTGTCACAAGATTGTGTCGCATCCTGAGTGGTTCATACGACGCGAACTGAGGCAGTCGAGTCAAATTTCCTCAGAGGTGGATATCCGTCTCCGCGCCATTGTCTCAATAATAAAAAAAAAGTGGAAACATCACCCTCGCCAATTTCAACCACTTGTGTTCGTTGACGCACAGCGATGTCATGAAATGCGGTTTGGTATTTTGTGGAAATTCGACCGCGACGAAATCCGAATCAGCAGCAGCATGGCGTGACTGACCACCGGAGGCCTAATTGTTTACCGTGTTTATATGACCAGTGATTCGGTGTCAATTCTGAGATAAGCTTGCCATGGGCTATAAATTCTATACACGATAATAAAAATTCTGCGGGGCACTATGGATCACTAAATTGCGATGAGGCGAGAGCCTCTTTCCCGCAGTGGTATGAACCCCTTCACTACGGCACCTCTCTCTCTATGTTTTCACCCCCACCTTCGCGATGACGCCATAGCGTAAGCTTCTAGCGAACATATACGTAAAGCCCCACTTTAACCGAGCCGTATGAACGTGCCTTCGTGGCCTAGAGATACCATGAATGCAAGACTCTTGGCAGGCTGTTTCTGATATCATCCTCTCATGTGAAAGGAGAGGCCAGAGTTGGCAGCTCCTGCCAAACGTAATTTCAGGAAGCCCTACGTCCAGTTAGTGTTCGGCCATGTTAGCTTCCAGCCACCGCCTCCCGCTTAACGAACTCTTTACGGACGGAGGGACGGACACGATGCGCGATCATGAGCTATTAAAGGCTGTTGCCTAAAAATGCGCCATTGCAGTAACATTGGCGTTTAAGCATGGTGTCCGTAAAAAGTGCCGAGAGCGCAGTCTAACCAATAAGCGCAAAAAGAAGACTCATTATCGACGTGAGTGCAAAAAAGGTTGGTGAGACGACCAACAAATGCTTGTAAAACAACAATACATGACTGTCACCCAGTACCTCTCGGCTGTTAAAGCCAATCAACTCTCGCTGATTAATGCCCTGAAGCGACAAGCGAGAGCTTATCATTTTATTCCCGCTCTTACCGAACTCTTTCATTGTAGCACCACTGATGAGGTACCCTTTTGGGTGGAACTCAAAACTATCATGGCACTGCGTACATCTAGTTGAAACTAAAGCACTCGCTTTATGCCTCCAGCAAACGACCACTGAATTGTCAGCTGGAATATTGACTACGGCTGCGCTTGCTTTATCGACCGCCGAAGACAATAAATTTGCATTTCCTATTATTTTAACCATGCCTCTGCAAGATAACATCTTTAAAGTGCGCAGGCTGTGACGACTCGACGCTGCCCGACGTGTTAATGTCACCCGTCACCACATCTATCGAAAATGTCTTAAAGTTGTTTTCTTGCGGAAATGCGCAGCTCTTCCAGATACACGACGTGGCTTTATAAACATCTTCACACAATTTTGAATCGTAACGACGAAACGCTTCGGAGCATTGTTAGTTTGGACACAGGAAAAGAGAGAAAAATAAAACCGTCCAGACAGCACGGTCAGAGCCCTCACAGACACAAAAGGATGGCCACCCGATAAAGCCAGCACTTTCCGTTCGGGCAAAATACTCGCTTCGTGAAGCCTAAGCGATTCACGTACACGACTAAATCTATATATATCACGCACTTGGAGGACAGTATTTCAACATTAAGTCCTGTATATTACGTCTTGTGCTTTATATTTACTTTGCTAGCATGATCTGTTTAGTAGACTTTAGAAATTAACGACATACATTTATGCTGCACTGTACTTTATAAGTGATTTACTAAAATCTTTACGTAGGGAACATCCTATTTTGCTGCCAAAGTCTTAATGCGAACGGCGTCGAAAGTCTGGCAAATCATGATGACGTTTTGAGTGCTTCAAATGCTTTCCCAACGAGACACAAAATAGTGTTCCATGGCGGCAACATGAAGAACCGAAGGTGATCGTAGATGATGACATTGCGGTTTAGTTGCTGATGTCCTGCCACGAACGCGCCTGCCCGCAAAAATGCACAACTCCCTGTTTTCTCGTTCTTCAGAAAAGGAATAAGAAACGAACGAAAGTATACAAAATTTATCTGGAATTGGGAGTTCGAACACTGTGCTCTTGGCAATGCTGCGCGCCGAGCTGGACTGAGGTGTGCACTCTCTTCAGAGCGCTTTTTCGGCATTTGAATAGTTACCCAAAAACCCGTGGATGGAAGTGCCGCGAATTAGCTGTCACTGCCCAATAGCAAGAAAATACTAACTGTATCACGACGCAAGCAGCGCGGAAAATAAATTCGCAGCGCTTCGACTATAGATGAAAACACGGCGAGCACCAGCTTGGCTGGCTCTATACATAGGTGCACTTGGCCAATTCGTCATCAACGGCGCGACCATCGCTTTGCGCGCTGCGTATAGCACCTACCCACAGATCGAAGGGCTCCGACGAGTGCCTGGTAAACACGAGCCTGCGGTCGAAAGTAACCAGCGGCTGCAGGCTGTACACGAAGGCGACCTGGATCAGACGCTCGACAGGACCTTCTTCTGGGCCGTCCTTCATGGTAGCTGGGTGCAGGTTGTTGCGATGCAGGAAGTCATCGACCTCCGTTACATTCTCTTCCACTGATGATGCGTATTGGTAGCAGGCCTGCTTCAGCTCGTCTACGGCCGAACCTCTTTGCGAGCTCAGCAGGTGGCCACCAGCTGGGTTCACCTCACTCCACAATGAGGCTGCTCTGGAAGGGGCTGGGAACTCTGCGGATGCTGGCATACCGCTAGCTGCCTCCTGCGATTGTTCCCGTGTAACCCCCCCCATAAAGAATTACAAACTAGCTTTGAATGTTTGAGCGGTTGAGAGAATGATTTTAAAGCGAAAGCCTTTCTTTTCTCATGTGAGGCATGCGCAGAAATTGGGATCAGAAAACGTCCTTTGCACTGGCACCTAAAGAAGTGTCCGCCAGAAATTGAAACACTCTACATTTGATCACCAGCCGAGCGCGCAAGCCACAACTCCACACCGCGCTCATGGCAAACAGATAGTAATTCTCTTTGTCTAGTGTAATTAGGGATGATAATATAGCAATGACTGCGTCAATAACATTAGTGATAATAATGGTAGTAGCAATAAGAATGACGTGGCATTTAGTAGTAATGATGATAGCAACGATAGGAGTGATAAAGATACTAGTTGTGAAAACGAGGATGCAGTTAATGATAATGATAATAATGATAGCGATGAAAATGATGGTACGTTCAGTTGATAATGATAATAATTATAGTAACAATAGTGAGCATGATCGTCGTGATTAAAATGATTTAATCTTTAAATTACAATCTGCCTTGGGACCATCCCACTTCAGAGCTCTTTGATGCTGCAAACATTGCAAAGGTGTTCCATCTATATAATTTACGACAGACGCTACGATACAAGCAGGAAATAAAAAAAATAACTTGGCGATTCTTCCCAACATGGAAGAGCTTCCAAATAATGAAACCACCTACCCTTTCCGTCACAGAGGGCAGTTCCTCATTAGTACACCTAGGACCAATTATGGTATAAAAAGGTTAAGGCATAATCTTCCCTCCCTTTACAATGTTATTGCAGATGCTAGTCATAACATTTTCTCTTCCGTTCAGTTAAACTTTTGTCATAATTTCTGTTCATAAGTGTGTGGTCGTGTGTATATGTTAGACAGTCAAAATGTTGAGTTAGTTGTTTTATTCTGGCCACTCCATTTCTTGCGTTGGAATGTATGTAGCATGTAGTCATTCTATTTTGCTTATTATTTTTATACTATATTTTGTCATTACAATGCAATAAATGTCTGATGTGGTTCAAATTTGATCTAGGATAAGTAGGAAATCTTATGCTCCGACATTTTTGTGTATCACAGTGATACTTTGCAATGCTGCCGTCGACTATCAGGGCTGAAGAGCCTGTCAAGCTCATAAGAGCTTTTTTCTCACTATGTTCCCTCTCATTGTTGAGTAAATACGCTTCAACTACAAACAAAATAGTACTGCCAAGTGGCTTTAGCCATTTCCATTTTTAAGCAGACTTAAGCGCAGTCCTATAGGTTACTTTTATTGTTGCCTTGTCATTGTTACGACAACTAGACAAGGTGACACCTGAATCTTATTTAGAGAACCTTTCGAAAGACCCTCAAGGGGGAAAATGAGGAATGCCCATAAATCGGCCTATTTTTCCCTAACAAGAGCCCTGTGAAGGTGAGCGCCACGCCCATACCAATTTTCGGCCCGATCTGGCCAGTTTTCGGGCCCCCACGGCCCATTTCGCCTTGCGCCGCCGCGTCGCCCGAGCTAGGCCTCGCTCCGCTGGGAGCTAGGCCTACTCCGAACGCGACCTCCAAGCACAAAGCCATCATGAAGGTGCAAGTGCCAGGCGAAGCTATTGACCCTCGGGACTTCAATCCGCGGGACAGGACTCACATCCTCAGCGTTTTCGCCCGCACCCAGGAGAAACAGCAGATTCACCAGATCTCTGCTATGGAGACCGATCAGGCAGACAAGCCTACCACAGACGCTGGAGCGGCATCATCTTCCACCCCAAGTGCTATCAAGGTCCATGCATCCGAGCAGCTGCGCGCAGCCCGCGCTGCCGCACAAAGGTCACGACAGCAGCCGCCACTACCAATTGAAGATTACAAGGTGATTTTCCGTTCCCGTGGAGGGCTTCACCTCACCTCAGTACCGCCACGACAGCTGCGCGTCTCAATCTTGAACGCCACCGCTTCACTCGAGGAGCACACCCGCACCCAGCTACGCGTTCATCCCACCAATAACACGTGTACAATGAGCACGCCACACCAGAACGGCGCACTTATGCTGGTACAAATCACCAAAATTAATTACCAAGGCACCGACTACGCCGTAGCAGCCTACATTGCTCCCCCGGCCGGCGCAGTGAGAGGAGTAATCTCGAACGCTTACTGTAATGAAACCCCCAGGGAGCTACTGGATGATCTCGTGAACAGCAATCCCCGTGCTCCAATAGTGGACGCTCGACGCATGGGTGCCACTCGATCAATATTAATTACTTTTAGAGAAGGACCGGTTCCTCGCACAGTTCTTTACGGCGGGGGACTCCACAGGTGCACCCCTTACAGAGGCCACATGGACGCTTGTATCAACTGCAGACAGCCAGGCCACAGGACAGATGTGTGCACGCTGCCACGTACGAATAACTGCCCGAGGTGTGGGAAACCACATCCCAAGGAGACTATCCCTTCCTGCACTCCGCAATGTATTTTATGCGGAGAAGCACACATGACGGGTACGGGGAGATGCAAGGCTAAAGGGCGAAGACCTGCGACAAACCCTGCAACTCAACACCTCTCTCTCTCATAAGGACAAGCCGCCCGGAGACGCTACTCGGAAGATAGCACTCAACGCCACTCGATCCACGTCGATTCGCAAAGGACAACGCGCAAAGGACCCATAAAAGATGTCATGGGCCGACCGAGCAGCTGAAGTCATCTCTAAACAAACCCCGCCACCCCAGTCACATCAGGAGGATTCGAAAAGTAGCGGAGGAAGGTCAACAAAAAGTGGTAAATCACTTCCACAACAGGATCTGCAGACCATGAAAAATTCATTTGACATATGCGACAAAGGAGCAGCGGTGAAAAAAGTGAACTGCAGCCTTCAAGATCGCCGCTCTTTACAACTTGAGGTGAAAAACATATGCTGGTTATTAGGGGTTAAAGAAATCGCCCTGGATGCAAAGTTTCACAAAAGCATACACCTAAGAAACCTTGCCATCTTATAAAAGGCGCAGGTTGGGGAGGAGATCGATGACTGAGGCTTTGAAGAGATGTCTCTGACGATGTATCAGCAGCCTCACTGAAATATTTTCGCTATATCCCGGCACCCGTATAAACTGCATTAAACACACATGTAGTGCAAATAACAGTAGAGTATGCAAAGTAGTTGTGATGCGGAAGGCGCGGGGAAAGACGCGCCCAAAGTTAAATGCGTCAACATATTGGCCGAAGAAAAAGAGCTGTCTGAGGTACGCAAAGCCATTACCACTGCCTCAGTTTCAGGAAAATACATTAGGGCGCAGTGCGGAAGTTGGACGAAGAATGATCACTTAAGGATATATATACAGAAAATTTCGCCACCTACTTTTTCTTGACTTTGTGAGAAATCTGTGAAGAATACAAAATGAGCGAAAGATTGTGAGGTAATCAGTAATAACTGTTCAGGATGTGGAAGAGCAAACGTAAAGCGTTGGACGGGAAGATATCGTCAAACATGATCTCAAGCGTTGTTGATTGGGCCCCTACCGGAAGGATTTCTGAAATGTGGGCCTATAGACTGCTACCAGATCGCACCATAGAAATCTCCGGAATACGCAAACGAGACCAAGCGTCAATAAAAATGGTCCTGACTCACAAAAAAATGAAACCAGTGGCATAACTCGAACAAATGGCACAAGTTTAAAACGGTTTCGACCGTTAAAAGCCAAAATAACGATGGCAGGAATGGTGGCGCCACTTCAAGGTGCAAAACAAAAATAACACCAAATTATAGAAAGCTTAAGATTAGGCACAGCAATCTCCGTTTGATAAACAACAGGTCGAAGTTATACGCAGAGTTCAAAGCCCAAGGACATTGGATGGATGGATGGACTAAACTTTAATGTCCAACAGATAAGGTGATCTACCCACCCCCCGACACGCAGGTCAAGGGGCGGTTGCCGCCGCCTCAGATGCAGGCCGGGAGGTCTTGGGTCCCAGCAGCCTCTTCAGCCAGTTGGACGAGTAGGAGCTGGAGCTCAGGGTCCGAGCTGCACAGCAGGGTCTCCCAGGTGTCTCTACAGCCTACATTGTTCGTCCTCCTGGGAGAATACGGGCATTCCCATATTATGTGGTCGAGGGTCCCTCTCGCCCCACAAAGATTGCACTTGTCACTCCTAGCCTCAGGGAACATGTGGTTCGCCATAACCGGGTGCGGATATGTATAAGTTTGCAGTCGCCTCCACGCCACTGCTTGTCTGCTGTTTAATTTCGGGTCTGGTGGGGGTACCAGTCTACGATCCAATCTGTAGTGCTGCGTGATCTCCCCATATTTTAGCAAGCGCTCTCCGCTTCCTCGGTCATCAAGTGGCCCTGTAGCGGCTCGGCGGTAGAGATCTCGAGCCAGCTTGTGGGCCGCCTCGTTGCCGGGGACGGCTTCGTGCGCAGGAGTCCAAATTATTTGAATTTTCCTATCCAACTTTTTCTGGCCTAGGATTCTGGCTGCTAAGGGCGAGATCCTCCCCTTGCTAAAATTTTGTATGGCAATTTTGCTGTCACTTATGACGAACTTCGCTTCCGTTCCGACGCAAGCTAACGCGATCGCAGTTTCCTCGGCTATTTCTATGCTCCGCCCGCGCAAAGTGGCAGCTGTCACGGGATTGCCCCGGCCGCTGACGACCGTTGCTACCGTGAAACTGCCACCACCTCCCGCCGTGTCTACATAGGCCACTTCATGTTCCGAAATTTCGCCGAATCTAATTTCTAATGCTTCGGCTCGTTTTTTCCTCCTGTGTTTGTTATATTCCGGGTGCATGTTTTTTGGCAGCGGGGGAATCACCAAATTTTGTCTGACTTCTCCAGCTACCTCCACCTTGACCGTGGGACCCCTATCCGGATTTATTCCAACTTTCGTCAAAATGACTCTTCCTGTCTTTGTGGTGCTAAGTCTCTCAATTTGAGAGGTTCGCACCGCTTCCACAAGTTCTGCCCATGTGTTGTGTACCCCTAGAGCCATCAGTCTCTCTGTGGATGTGCATATGGGCAGTCCCAGCGCTCTTTTTACGCATTTTCTCATTAGAGACTCAATTTTTTCTTTTTCCACCGCTTTCAAATCTAGATACGGCGTTGCGTAGCTCACTCGGCTGAAGATGTAGGCCTGTATCAGTTTCATTAAATTTGTTTCCTTTAACCCTCGGCCTCTGTTGGCCACCCGCCTAATTAGGCTCAGGGTCTGCATCGCGTGATTCTCCAGCCTCTTGATGGTCTCGCCATTATGTCCGTGTGACTGGAGAATCAAGCCCAAGGTTCTGATTTGCTCGAGTATTGGTACCTCGTTACCCGCCACTTTAATTTTGATCTCCGACGGTGCCTTGCACCTTAAGTGCTTCGGATTGTATATAAACAATTCTGATTTCTGCGGCGAGCACGCTAGGCCTCTCTCTGCCGCGTAATTGACTATAATGTCGGTGGCGGCTTGGAGCAGGTTTTCGACGCACGAATCACTTCCCCGGTTGACCCAAAGGGTGATATCATCCGCATATATACTAAATTTTAATCCTTCGAGCTTTGCCAATTGCTCGGGGAGTTCCCTCATAGCCACGTTGAAGAGTAGGGGGGACAGCACTGATCCCTGGGGCGTACCCTTACTCCCTAGCTCTATTGCAGGAGATTCCAGCGTCTGGAACTTCATGCAGGCCGTTCTACCCGTCAGAAAGTCCTTGATGTACCGATATGTCCTGGTACCTACATTAATCTTGTTCAGCCCTTCCAGGACCGCCTCATGTTTTACGTTGTCGAAAGCCTTCGTGAGATCGAGCCCCAAAATTGCTTTCGCATCTTTATACTTTGAGTCTATTATGTCATGTTTGATTTGGAGCATGACGTCCTGCATACACAAGTGAGGACGGAACCCGACCATCTCATGTGGCCACAGATCATCTTGCTCCATGAAATTCATCAGTCTGGTCTGGACGACGTGCTCCATCAATTTCCCCACGCATGAGGTTAAGGAAATTGGTCGTAAATTTGCTAGTTGAGGAGGCTTCCCTGGTTTCGGTATTAAAATAATGCTTGCCGTCTTCCACTGTTGTGGGAGCTCGCCTTTTTCCCAACATTCCTGCATATACTCCGTCAGATACCCAATGGAGTCATCATCTATGTTCCTGAGCATTTTGTTCGTTACTCCGTCAGGGCCTGGAGCCGACTTCGTTTTAAGTCTTACAATCTCCGCCCTCACTTCCGCTTCTGTGATGGGGGCGTCCAGCGCCTCGTTAGGCGCTCCACCATAGTCAGGAAGTGGGGTTAGTGAAGTTTACCCCACATACGTCTCAATTAATTTGTTCATGAAATCGTCATCGTTCCCTTCGAAAGCGTGCCTCACTTTTGCCAATCTTATACCAGATTGCGTCTTCGAGTTGTCTGGGTCCAACAAGTGCCGGAGGAAGCTCCAAGTCTTGGAGAGGTTCATGCTCCCCTCCATTTTGTCACACTTGTTGTCCCAATTTTGTTCGCATAATTTGAAAGTATAGTCTTCGATTTCCTTATTATGTCGCGCAATCCTTCTTCTGAGGTTGCGGTTCCATTTCTGCTTTGGAACTATTACTGGACGGACATATATCTTACAAATCAACAAAAACTACAGATTTTTCATGTAACAAATGTTACTCAGCCTACACTACATGCCAACCATCCGGATTCTTTTCGTAGCGACCTACTCTATATTGACCTGCAAAGACACTGAATCATCATATATGACTGGGGTTGCTTAAAATAATAATTTGCATGTTATCGATAAACTATAAATGGTTTACTAGATAATATAACGGAAAAAACTAGTGAAATAAATTTCTGCAGCTTAAGGGCTGAATTTTAGAACGCTCCTTGGCTTACGGTATTTCCTTACTTTGTACGAGGCGCCCACCATGCTTTCTTAAGTCACTGAGCCGTTTAAGGGTGAGGTCTAATTTTCGAACCATACTTAGCAGTTCCTTCGCCAAGGAGGCTGTCAGAGTGACGACAAACGCTTGCATCCATCTGGTGTCAAGAATATGCGCTGAATGTTTGAGGTATAATGGTTCAAATTGTAACCAAAATAATGCAAGTACACATTTAAAAAGTTGTGTATCTTTCGAGGTGCGCTCGTATGTGCGCTCGTTTTCTTATCTGACACGTTTTGCATAAAAGCTGTACTTGGATCGTTAGCCGGGAAACATGCAACTGTATACAACGGAGGGGCACTGCAGGAGCTGCACCGAATATTCGCTCTGGGGTCTTTTCCGTTTGCAGTGGGCGCCGCTCGCGCCACCAGAGACACCCTACTGCGAAAGCGAAAAGCGAGTTGTTGTGCTAGGAAGCATGTGTTACGGTGAAGGAGCGATGAAAGGGAGCATTAAGGTAGCATAGTGCCTACCTAGGGGAAAGGGCATTTCAAGAGAGGCCTCACTGAGCACTCCTCGGTAAAGCGTAATAAAACAATTGACTGAAGGAAGACGAGCCGCTCCTAAAGCATCCTCACTCGGGTAAAGAACGTTTAAAAATTTGCCACTAAGGGAGAAGTAAATTGCACCTAACCACAGGAGCAGATCATTAGGATGCAAATGTAAAGCTTGGTATAAATATCAAGAAGCCGAAAAAGGTGATGTCGTCCGCATATCTAAAGGATTTGACCCCAACTTCCAGGGGAACACAGCTGCGTAACATACTGAACATACTGAAACGAAGTTGGTAAAATACAGTACTTTGATACATGCAATCGCTCGTGGAAATCTGCTGGTGGCACGTTTCGGCAACCAGCAGCAGTAACTATTGAGTTCAGCATGGGCGCACTATATAGAGCACCCGAACTCGAAACCTATTTGTACTATTGTCCGAAATGAAATTACAATACGACCCTCCAACTCCGTCTCAATATTATTTACTGAATCCCAAGTTAAACAAAATCGCCATGTATTGTTTAAAACTAAACCTGCGTCTTATTTAAGCAAAAGAACAAACTTCGCTGGACGTTATTGCTGGAAGTCCACGGGCTTTCAAGAGAGCGATTTAAAAACCGTCAGTAAGGCATCGTTGTATCCCTGAAACAAAATTTTAATTACGTGTTAAGTGACATCTGGGACATGGAACACTGCCAGCGAAAACTCTGATTTCGCGGTTGGCGACTTCCACGAAATCGTCCAAAGGTATTTAATATTTGGTTTGGTTTGGTTTGTGGGGTTTAACGTCCCAAAGCGACTCAGGCTATGAGAGACGCCATAGCGGAGAACTCCGGAAATTTCGACCACCTGGGTATTTAGTATTACACGAGGGCAAAAGATGCAAAGCGAAACCCGAGACCTCTGCGTATTTCTTTTGAATCCTTAGCAATTTCTGAAGGAGTTTGATATAAATGAAACTCGCTAATTATCTGGTATAGAGAAAAAGCGAGAGTCGAATATATCACTCCTTCACTGGTCGAGAAGCTCCCATGTCGGAACAAAGAGTCCAAGAACATCGCAATCGCATAGCCATCCTAAGGTGCATAAGTGGCTCTAAAATGTCGTATAGCGCTAATACTTGCTACACTTATCGCTTTCGCTTTCCGTTGTCTGAAGCCAGTTCGGCCTTAAAATAATGTCCTGAACTAAAAACAACACCGATGCCAAAGCCGACGTGCACATAGTTCGCACTTCGCATTTCTTCTTCTTAATTTCCACTAGAATGTCGTTAACTTGAGTTATTTCTCTGACCCACTCTGCACGCTTCCTATCTCTTAATGTTACCCCTACCATTTTTCGTTCCATAGCCCTCTGGGTTGTCCTCAACTTAAGTAGAACTCTCTTGGTTAGCCTCCACGTTTCAGCCCCATAGGTGAGTACAGGCAAGATGCAACTGTTGTATACTTTCCTCTTGAGCGATACCGGTAAGCTGCTAGTCATAATCTGCGAGTGTTGCCAAATGCGCTCCATCCCGATCTTATTCTTCTTGTTATTTCCTTTTCATGGTCCGGATCTGCGGTTACTACCTGTCCTAAGTAGACATATTCGCCTACTACTTACCGTATTTCGCTACCTAATTTAAACTCCTGTTCCTTCCCGAGACTGTTGAACATTACCTTAGTCTTCTGCATATTGATTTTCAAGCCTACCTTTCTACTTTTCCTGTCTAGGTCATCAATCATTATTTGCAGTTCATCTCCCGAGTTGCTTAGCAAGGCAATGTCATCAGCAAATCGCAGATTACTGAGGTATTCTCCATCTACCCTTATCCCTAACTGCTCCCATTCCAAGTCTCTGAATACTTCCTCTAAACAAGCTGTGAATAGTACTGGGGAGATTGTGTCTCCTTGCCTAACACATTTCTTTATGGGAATTTTGTTACTTTCTTTATGCAGAACTATGGTTGCTGTGCAGCCACTATATATATTTTACACATCATTTATTGCTTAATGCAACCACACGTTGAAATACGCAATGCAGCTGCCTCACCACTGCTTTTGTGATAGGAAATTAGACGAGATTTATCTCAAATGATATCAGACAGGCGCCAATGATGCCGTACTGTTCAAGATCACTGTGGTTGTTTTTCGTACCTTACCTGGAAAGCTGTCGGTCAGTTTATACTGAGCCTCAAAAAGATAAGCGCTGAGTCTGCTTCTGGGCGATCGCAAAGCGTGCTTGTTGCAGCCGCAGGCACGGACTCCTTCCGCCATTCATTGGGGACAGTGACCAAAATGAAGATTTGTTTCAGTGCCAGGAGATTCTGCTCGCCTATTGTCAAACTGGCTCTCACCAACACGTGGCAATACAGTCGAAACATTTCAACTACTTGCAGAGTGCTTACCTTTCCTGTTTGCTGGTCTGTAATCAGCTCTGTGAGCTGACGAAGCAGCGGAGAGGCGTGACAGACGAACTTGTTAAAGTCGCGGCACGGATCCACCTGATCTCCGAGCAAGGCGATTAAGCGATCCTCAACACTCAAGCAGTCATCGTAGTCGCAGTTGTCCATCCAATGGAATACCTGCAGGTTAGGCTCGTGGGAGCGCACCGGAAGCCGGTCGCTTCCCGTCGTCGGCATCGGCGTCGTCATAGGAGTGGTCATCGGAGTCGGCATCGTCTTCTTCGTGGTAGCAGTAGTGAGAGGCGGATAAGTGGTCTCATGCTATGGCAGAAAGGGTAAAAAGATGATTTCGAAGCATTAGACCAAGGACGCGAGAGCGATCTCGGCCGCGACGGTCGCTTTTCGATGGAGGCAAAACGAAAGGTGGCCGTGTTCTAAATTTGCGGAGCCCTCCACTAGGCTGTGCCGCATAAACAATGTCACTTTGGGACCATAAGTTAACCATGTACAGCATTATGACTTATATGTTATGCTTTGACCAGCATCCGTTTGCTCCTATTTCTTGCATCTGATAATGTACGTACGGTACGCACACACATGCATCATGTGGTGACATGCAGGCCTGACAGTTTTACAAGCGCTGAATCTTACAAGAGTAAAACGAAGAATCCTAAACAGCGATGTTTATAAAAAAAATTAATCACAGTTAGCTCTGCATTTTAATGGCGCACGAGCACACGGAGAGTATTTTTTGAGCTGATTGGCGCACTATCATTGAGCTGAAAACTGAAGCAAATTGTGAGGCTCACTTTGGCTACAAGGACAGATGAGGAGGACTATGGAATTAGAATTATATGCTATCCGTACACATAGAGAAATGGTTATAATTGTTCAAAATGCTTTTCCGCTTTAGGGTACCAATAAGGCAGCATTAGTTTAACTGTTTGTGGAACACCAACAAAATTAGCGTCAATCTCAGATTGAGCCTAATAAACTACCGGTTTGATTTTTATCCATTAACGACGCCAATAGACTTGCTGGCGCACAATTCCATGTGGTGAAAATTTATTTGGTAACATTTTGCTGCGCGATTCGCAGCTACCGTACAGGCACGGCCGAGGAAATACCGCAACTCCATAGTCCCTAAAGAAACGGCCGCGTGGTGGCGCGCTAGTGGGCACGAGATGGCCATGCCCGAGAACAGCTAAACAATCTGGTCTATAAATTCATAGTATGATATTTTATGGTATGACATAAATGGCATGACAAGCTACGCTATGATATGGTACCATATGGTGCACGGTGAGGTATACACTTTGTTACAGCATTACATGACACGAAGGTTATGCCGTCCAAAATCTCCGTACGAGCGGCGGATCGAGACGTCTTCAAGGCTGTATATTACTTTTCACCTCCTGAAATTAGGTAGCATGACCTGACACAACTTGGGACAGAAACATTTGCACATTTCTGTGAACTTAAATGAATGCCGTGGGCTTGATACTGAGGAACTGCACACCGTAGGTACTTTCTCACAGCGGTAAATACTGCTTTATAAGCATAGAACGTCATTTTCGAAAACATTCCTTTCACGCAGCGCCCCAAATTCAGAACCAAGTCCTTGAATATTTCCTCCATATATCCTGAACTATTTACTAACGAACATCCTTAAATTGGACACACATATATGTTCCTGCGAGGAGTTAAAGTTAGATTTAGAGTTAGAGTTAGAGAAGCCTTCTACATATTGCCTGGTGCCTGTCGACAGCCGCCGGGGACGTGGACAAGCCCACCTATCTTGAGACACCACCTAGCCACACCCAAGTTGACGAGAACTATCGACTTGCCCCATTCACATACCTAATCTTACTCTACGCTCCAAACTGCCCATCACGCCCGTCCAAGGGCAGAGCCAAGAAGCGGGAAAGGGGCGGGGGTCGAGGGAGGAGAGGGAGGCGATCTGAAAAGTGTTTACGGAAGGCGATCCTGGAGGATAGGTTTAGGTGATAAGGTGGTCTTTGGCGCTTCTGTTGTAAAACAGTGAGCTCGGCGACGGTAAGGTATGTGCGGCGTTTTAACGGTCCAGCAGGGCTCCATCTAGCTATTGCCAAATTACTGAGGGCGCGGCCAACCTTTTCAGTGTGTTAGTAAAGCTGCCACACTCTACTCTCTGCACTGAGTTCGGCAGTTAAAATAGAGATTCTCTGCTATTAAACCCTAATTTTAGAGACGAGCACCTTAACCCGATAGTCGTGAACTTCCTGTTCTAAATACATCATGCTAACATGTTTTGAAGCGTCCGATCAGTCTTCTTGACTGTGGCAGTCACGAACATCTAACATAAAGCTATCGCTCGACAAGTTAGCTGTCAGGCATTGCTGAAAGCGCTGGAAGAATGGATCCTCCTCGACACATGAGTCGAACTGGCAGACCATAACTATGCTCCTCTACTTCTTCAGTCTCAAAGGAGGTCTCATTCACGACATTGTTTTATCTTCATACAGTACAACACATGAGAAGACAACGCCGCTTCATACGCCAACGTCTTTCAACAACTTATGAAGACATACAAAGCAGCCGAGCTGCTTTTTACAGGAGAAACTGCCTGACCATTGATATCACAAGCTGACATGCGTTAGTAACAATGGCACAACAAATGGTGTACTCCAACTAGGTCGATAAACACCAGAACCGCTGGAGAATGATGGAAGGAATGCGATCATGACAGCTCCAGGAACACCTTGACAGTGAAAGCTAGAACTATGCGCTCCTTTTGCGCGATCGGAATCAAGGACGAGCGCCTGCTTTGAATTTTTTCTGTCATTTGGCTGCCAAAACAGAAACCCACAAAACTCAGTTGTTATCTATAAGAAAGTACAAGTTCTTGGTACAGACGCCTCAGCCATGTGTATGCATCTCGCTGGAAGATGACCACAGATGAAAGCGGAAGCTGCGAGCTTGCTTTCCTGTTCGATGCTAAACGGCAGAAAAGATGGCCTATGAAACCATAATAGGGCTGGTATACTGTGGTTTAAATACACAATGGGCTTCCAACCAAACTACCTTCATGTGCTCTTCATACTGTATAATTTTGAAAATAAATAAACCTTGAGAGGTTGAAAACTAGGAGATATTGCCAATCTTTACTGCCCAGTTTGTGAAAAGAACACTATGTTCTTAAAACAGGCGAGGGAGGCTCTGACTGCAGTGAGTATGTAGCAAAAATGCCATGCTACGAAGTTTTCTTTCTTCCACAATACACATCGACGTTGGCGTATTGAAGTTCCACAGTGAAACATGTCCGGCTTTGTCCCTACTATGACGGAGGACTGTACAAATTGTGGAAGGAAAATTTAGGGGCAGTAGATCTCCCCTAGCTCAAGGACAGCACCCATCTAAAATCGCAAACTTACTTTGAGTCAGGCATCAACAGCATTAAAGGCAACATGCAAAGAATGAGTTTCATGCGGTCGAGTTTACCTGTTTTCATGCATACTCTGCAGACATTAACCACAACTATCGTCCACATAGAATGTTTTCATGGTACAAACACAAACGCCAAGGCGCTTGTTCAGCAGGAGACCGCTCCCTCCCCCGTTCTTGCACACGCCTAGTTCAAACTCATTCTCCCATTGCACAAAAGGAGCACTGATGAAAACATGATTTCCACGCACGTGCAGTGCAAGTCACACAATTATTCCTTGTTTCTCAACATCAAGAACTGGGACCTTGTCCGGAAAGCGAGGTATAAGCTATACACTGCGGTTGAGACTTCGGCCGCAACAGGTGCTCTGTGGATCTTCCAAGGACTACCTGGCTTCCAAAAGCTAGGCTTCCTTCCTTCTTGGTAGCTTGTTCTACGATATTACGGGCTTAGCACTATGCCATTCTCTAATTATTATCCTCAAGAAATGCAGAAGCTATGTGTCCATGTCGCTTTATTGTGAAGAAAGTTTGCATTCAGGAGACTCATGGAACTTGTCTATACTGGTGGGTGATCGCAAGGAAGCGTGATACTTTGCAGCTCCTTATACTCATTATGCCAAGGTAAGGAAAAAGCAGCCAGGAGACCAGGCCATAGGTGACTATGGCATTGGTTCTAGGAATAGCAGGGGGAAGTTACTAGCTGAGTTTGCAAAGTGCAATAACTTTAGAATCATAATACCTTCTTCAGCAAATGGAAGAACCGGAAATGAACATGGAAATGTCCTAACAGGGAGACTAAAAAGGAAATTGACCTAATAATGTGTTCAACCCCCGCCATTATGCAAGATGTAGAGGTAATGGGGAAAGTGTGATGCAGTGGCCACAGGATGGTGACGTCCCAAATTAGCCTACATCTGAATAAGGAACGCAACAGATTAGTAAGAAAGAAACTCATCAACGAATTAGCGGTGAGAGGGAGGGTAGAAGAGTTCAGGATCTAGCTACAGAATAGATATTCAGCTCTAACCGAGGATGGCGACATTACCCTAGAAGCAATGAACAATAATTTCAGAAATATTATCACTGAGTGTGCGGTAGAAGTAGGCGGTAGGATAGTCAGAGAGGATACCAGTAAGCTGTCTAAGGAGACGAAAGATTTGATTAAGAAACGCCAGAGTATGAAAGCTTCCAATACAACAAACCAGATCGAATTGGCCGAGATATCAAAGCTAATCAATAAGCGCAAGGTGGTCGATATAAGGAAGTATAACATGAAGAAAATTGAGCATGCTGTAAAGAACGGGGGAAGCCTTAAAGCGGTAAACAAGAAATTGGACATAGGCAAAAACAAGGTGTATGCGATAAGGGAGAAGGCGGGCAACGTCATCACGAATATGGACAAGATAGTCAAAGTAGCCGAGGAGTTCTATGCAGATCTCTACAGTGGCTAAAGTAGTCAGGACCGTAACGAGATTGGCGATAGAGAAAAACAGTCAGGCGTTTCACCAGTGACGAAGGTCAAGGTCAAGAAAGCATTAGAAACTATAAAAAGGGGTAAATCAGCTGGAGAGGATGAGATAACTGCAGATTTCCTGAAGGACGGGGGGAAAATCGCGCTAGAAAAACTGACCACCCTGTATACGCAGTGCCTGGTGTCATCGACGGTACCGGAAACATGGAAGAATGCAAACATTATCCTCTTTCGTAAGGAAGAGGACTCTAAGGACCTTAAAAATTACAGACCAATTAGCTTACTGTCTGTTACGTATAAGGTATTTACTAAGGTAATCACTAATAGAATCAGAACAACCTTAGACTGCAATCACGCAAAGGATCAAGCAGGTTTTCGGAAATGGTACTCTATTATCGATCATATCCATACCACCAGTCCGGTGATAGAAAAATGCTTGGAATATAACCAGCCCTTATGCGTAGCATTCATTGATTACGATAAAGCATTTGACTCAGTTGAAACCTCGGCGGTGATGCAGGCATTGCGAAATCAGGGGGTTAACGAGCGGTACGTGAAAGTGCTGGAAGATATATATAATGGCTGCCCAGCAACTACAGTTCTGCATAGAGAAAGTAACAAAATTCCCATAAAGAAAAGTGTCAGGCAAGGAGACACAATCTCCCCAGTATTATTCATAGCAGCTTGCTATGGAAGTATTCAGAGACTTGGAATGAGAGCAGTTAGGGCTAAGGGTAGATAGAGAATACGTCAGTAATCTGCGATTTGCTGATGACATTGCCTTCCTAAGCAACTTGGGGGATGAACTGCAAATAAACATTGATGACCTAGACAGGAAACGTAAAAACGTCGGCTTGAAAATCAATATGCAGAACACTACGGTAATGTTCAACTGCCTCGGGAATAAACAGTTTACATTAGGTAGCGAAATACTGTAAGTAGTAGGCGAATATGTCTATTTAGGACAGGTAGTAACCGCAGATCTTTACCATGAAAAAGAAATAAAATAAGAATAAGATTGGGATGGAGCGCATTTGACAAGCACTCGCAGCTTACCGGTATCGCTCAAGAGGAAAGTATACAACAGTTGCATCTTACCTGTACTTACCTATGGGGCTGAAACGTAGAACCTAACCAAGAGAGTTCTACTTAAGTTGAGGACAACCCAGAGGGCTATGGAACGAAAAATGGTAGGGGTAACATTAAGAGATAGGAAGCGGGCAGAGTGGGTCAGAGAAATACCTCATGTTAGTGACATTCTAGCGGAAATCAAGAAAAAGAAATGGGTATGGGCAGGACATGTAGTGCGAAGAGAGGATAACCGATTGTCGCTTAGGGTAACAAACTGAATTCCAAGGGAAGGAAAGCGTAGCAGCTGGCGGCAGAAGGTTAGGTGGGCGGATGAGGTTAAGACGTTCGCAGGGGTCAAGTGGATGCCGCTAGCACAGAACCGGGTTATGTGGAGAAATATGAAAGAGGCCTTCGCCGTGCAGTGGGTATAGTGAGGTTGATGATGATGATGATGATGATACTGCATTTTCCCCGAGTTTGTTCAAGAATATATTTCTGTTCACATACTAAATGGTTACTGAAATCTAAATTTCATTATTATTTGCTGTGTGTTTGAAACTGCAGTGCTTGTAACTGATTCACAATCCTTCATATGGGTTTCTCACGTCGCAAAGATATTTTGATACTTCAGTGTTTTAGCATACATACAATTCACCTAGCAAACCAACGTCTCAATTAAACTTGCGGACATTCCCAAAATGTCCCATAACTATTGTAGTTTATCAGAAAACGATATCAGAAAATTTCTTTTTGAAAACTTCCGATAGTTTAAACATGGCACACCCCCTTCTGTTTACATGAAGTGTTCCAGCAAAGCAAAATGTGAAATGTTCATCTCCTAATTACGTAAATACGGACGGCTAGTCCTCCTAATTCGACTGCATACCTTCCCGGAAATTTTATCAGCATGATGGGGCAGGAATTAACAGCCCTTTACAAAAGAAATTGAAAAACTATTCCTCTGCTCTGGAGCTGTGTATATTAAAATTCAATTCTGGAGCATATTGCTTTAACAGTCTCCAACTAAAATTCGCAGCTAAGTGCCAGGTAAAACTCAATAGGCGATCTAGATCATGATGCTGTTGATATTGGAAAGTCTGTGCTGGAGAGCGCAATAGCACATGTATTCTGAGAACTTTGGTCACCTTTGCTAAAAAGAATTATATGATGCTATACCTCCCTTGATTTCTATAAAGATAATAAAATTGGATCTAGCCTAAAATAACAGCTTTTTACATACAGTCCTGTAGTATATAAAGTTATTAATTTTCAGGTGCTTGCTATACAATATCCATATAGTGATTCGAAAACGACAAAAGCTATGAGGCTGTACAGAATCTCCAGCGCAGGTTTTTGAGGACGGCAAGGTGGCTGGAACGAAAGACATATCTCATTTGGTTCATGGGGTTTAAGGTCCCAAAGCGACTCAAACCATGGAGACACAGTAGTGGAGGGCTCCAGAAATATGGACCACCTGGGGTTCTTTAACATACACTGGCATCGCACAGTACACGGGCGCCTTGGTTTTGGCCGACATTAAAAGGCGCTCACCTAACTGTGAGGAAAGTTGAATAAAGCCCTACCACCGGCGACTGCAGGCAGGCGGCTTTTAAGAGCTTTTAAGAGCGAACCTGGTAAACTCTCATCTATTCCGGCGTCGCTCTGATTCAAGACGCCGGTCAAATCACGCGATTGCTGCTACAACATTGTGAATAATTCCTCAGCTACCACGCAACCACCCATACTTGGAATCCACCGTGTGGTATGTCATCATTCACAAGAGCCATGTGATCGAAGCCCCCTTACCACCGCTGCATAACCTAGTATACTATCTACCTACTTTATATACTTCACTCGGTTATGGAGTGTGTGTACCACCATTTACAACCATCACAGATAGCGAAATTGAGCTCCCGATGGAGGTACGCGAAGCGGCACCATACGCGAATAATTCGCACAGGGATGTTTCCTCGAAACGTGATTGGATGCGACATTGGTGGTGCCGTGACGGGCGAAACAATGGCCGTATAGAGAGGTGTGGATGGTAGAAACGAATCTTTGTTTCTGATATACACATTTGCACCAGAATCGAGGATTTAAGATTAGGTCATTTAATACTCGAGCTGACGCTCTTAATTTACCGCCTTCGGCGATCGACCCCTTTTTTACTGAAAAAGTGCCGGTCATAGCAAACACTGTCACTGCTCCATATTTTCAAACTTTGGCCAGAGGAGATTGGTGACGCTTCAGCTCCATCTTCCCCACCAGGCAGGGAATGCACGTTGCTGGATATTCCACCACTGGTGAGACGCTGATGATGATGATGACAACAACGTCCACGATAATAATTGTTGTGACTTTTAATTCCAGCGTACGACAAAACCTCCCGTACTTTCTGTGAGCCGGCTTCCGAGCCCCAGAATCATGAGTGATTTAATCCTTTGTCCTTCCCGTTATTTCCTGAATTAAATTTCGCAAAGGCCAGCGATGTCGGATGCGGGGTGAAAGCTTTTTCAAAGCACAAATTAAAGGGAAAGGATCGCTGTCAAAATGAGGGGAAATAAGAAACAAGAATAAACGTTACCTCTGTCTGGCCGGATTCCTTGCGGATTGTTCGAGTAGGCAACGTGAAGTCTGTGACTTCCTTAGGATAATTTGGGCTTGGTACGTGCCGTCTCTGAAAAGAGATCAGAGGCCGTACCCCGCACTTTTACAAACAGAATACCATGAAACGTTCTCACCTTGTTATGCTTTACGTTCGTGAGCGATCGCGTGCAGAGAAATCTTTCAAAATGAGGAGCTTCTTGGTGTGCAGAACCAGTTTGCGAATGACACCACAACTCTCCAAGTTAGTTTGCAAAGGATTTCTAAAAAAAGAATGCTGAACTTTAAAACGTCTGCTAAACGGATGCTTTGTATGGGCAAGGGTTCACCTATGGGGTACTTTCTTCTCGCAATTTTATTACCTATTCTGACGCACACCCTTAAATACGTAAAGAGACATCTGACAGAGATATAGCTATTTTCCAATGGTACGAAGATGCGTAGCATGTTGAAAAAATTCTCTAATTCTAGGAATGTCCAAACTGATATCAGTAACAAGGACAGCGTACAGATTCGAACCACATATTTTGTTACGCTGTGAAAAAAAGTTATTTCACTAGCTGCATTCATTTAGTACACATAAAGATTACAGCTACTCTATCGAAACCTAAAATACCGATATGGTTTGTGCAAAGTGGTGCGCCGTGTTTTCATTGTTAGCGAATCAAATTAAATTTTAGAGGTTTGATCATAATTGGCTGATTCTCCCTCGGCCATCATCGAAACAGTTAAACCGCTCACCGCGTCGTTAATGCTGGCATTCTGCCGAAATGCAGGTCTACTGAAATCGTAGAAAAGCAACCGATTGCTGGCCGCGAGCGAAAATTCACAATTTGCCATGACGTCACAGCCACAAGTCATGGACAAAAATCTCAAATAGCAAGTTCAGTACGCACTAACTGGTTAAAAAACCTCGTATTTTTTTCATGATTTTTTCACTTCTTTCAAATAAAAACTTGTTATTTACACACTGATTTTTTCTTGTTTGGCATTATCAAGCATTTGTTTTCAGACTCAGCATACTGATACATTTGAAGCGCCCTTTTCATTTTTTCGATTATTTCAATTATTTAATTGATCGAACTAAACTTTCTTAACAGCATATTCAAGTATTGGATTTTCCTCCTAAGCATTTTGACATCTCTCAACCCTCTTTTCAAAAATTGCATTATTTTTATTATTCATTTATTTGATCAATTACACATTACACCGAATTTTATTGATTAGACTCATCAAGCTTTGCCTTTACAGTCTGATAATTTAGGCACCTTTCAAACCTCTCTTCCCAATTTTTTGTCACATTTTTTTTCCTTTTATTCATCAAAAATAAATGTATTACTTATCATTTCATCACCTTCGTCATCACCTATCGCAGGCCAATCAATCCTCGATCACTAGAATCACAAACTACCACGTGAAATGTTTTTTTTTCTGCGCATCTCCCGATTATTTCTGACACGCAGTGCCGACAGTGTGCCGATTGCTTGACCGAAGGAGCTGTCTAAGCTATTTTATAAGCCCCGCCGGGGTAGTGCAGTGTAAGACGCCAGACTACTGTGCCGGAGTACCCGGGTTCTATCCCGACCAGGGCGGTTGCGTTTCTATGGAGGCGAATTGAAGTGGCGTCCGTATGCTGTGAGATGTCAGCGCATGTTAAAGATCCCCAGGCGGTCGAAATTACTCCGTAGCCCACGACTACGGCTCCCCTTTCTCTCTCTCCACTTTCACTCCCACCTTCCTCCCTTCCCCTACGGCGCGGTTATGGCGTCCACAGAAGCAACTGTGACAGATGCGCACCTTTCCCTTCCCGTGAACCTATTATTATTATATTATTATTATTGTTACTATTATTATTATCTCATAAAAGTTGGCCCGCATTGCACACGAAATGGAGCAGCCCTCTCGTATTTGTTTCCAAATTAAGCAGTCGATGCGATAATGAAATGATAATAATTGGTTTCCAGGATTATTATTTTATTATCGTATCGACTGCTTAATTTAGAAACAAATACGAGAGGGCTGCGCCATTGCGTGTGCAATGCGGGCCAACTTTTATAAGATAATAAAAATAACAATAATAATCAATTAGTCAATCTTTATTTAATGTGCGCAGGAACAACCATGTGGTCTTCGTGCTGCAGCACAAATAATAAAAAAAGAAACAAAAATGAAAATGCACAAACAAGTTTACACACACAGAGAGAACACAAAAGAAGAAATAGATAACACATGAAATGAAACTGAGACGAAAAGTATCACGGGAAGAAAGCAATCAATGAGTAGCATCGCTTATATACACAGTGAGATAATTCTTGAGCACATCACGAAAAAAAAAAGGAACGGTAGATAGAGAGAAAAAAAAAAGAAATAACTGACACAGATTATAGTAATATAGAAATATACATAAAATAAACAACCATTCCAGGCGCAATAAGTGCGTGGTACTTAAAACACAGGCTAGAAATACAGAATAATACAATAAAGAAATAGAATTGAACACGGGATAAAGATAATAATAATAATAATAATATTAATGGGTTCACGGGAAGGGAAAGGTGCATTATCTGTCACAGTTGCTTCTGTGGACACCTGAACCATGCCGTGGGGGAAGGAAGGGAGGTGGGAGGGAAAGTGGAAAAGGAGAAAGAGGAGCCGTAGTGGTGGGCTAACAGACGGCCTTTTGGTTACCTCGGCTTTAGGCGTGATTTCTACGTGAGTGAATTGCTTTGGTGGTGTTTAAGAGGAGAAGATTCCCGCTACGACCAGTCCTGCTACGACGGACGATCCAACTTTTGAGAAGCTCGTATATTCTGCCCTATGCGGGCTAAATCTGGTAAGTGAGCACTTAATCTGCAACAGCCGATTAGCGATGTTATCGAGTATTATCCGGCTATGCTTGCCGGCGACTCTTGCACTGCATGCGCGAAAATCAACAATGACAAACTGTTTCCCTAATATGGCAAATGAGAAGTGGCGATGCATGTGAACTGTTTTTTTTTTCTTCTCAGGACATATCGAAACTTAACCGCTTTTCCACAGCGCAAAGACGTTGAAGACCTCTATCTGGATTTGAGCTTCGCGCTTTAAATACATGCGTGCATGATCTCGTTTGCATAAGCGCGTAAAAATGAAATGCAGTACAATACCAAATGAGCGCTTCGCAATTTCGTCACGCTTGCAACCTGCACAAGGGATCTGATTCGAATGGGTGAAGTGACACCGAAACTGCTGCACAGGTCGCCTAGAAAGCACAACAAAGCGTAAGTGGTAGTGAAAACTTGCGGCTTCGAAATTCCTGCGTTCGCAGGCAAACATGCAGAAGGATTTCGCGCTCATGTTTGCATCTAGTCTTTCACTCTGTCGTCTGTTTATTGAAAAACACGTTTTTCTGTTTTTTTTTCTTTTTACGTGTGTGCCGCTACGTCACATATTTGGAGCGATGCCATTGGCTGGAGGGGCGTTGTTTGAGAAAATGTTTACCCTTTTTTCTTGACCTGTATCCAAGTGTAGCCTTTCTCTCCGTCATCTGTTTATTGCTGTTGTAACGGTGACACATCACATTCTTATCTACACTCGCCTCGCTACTTTCCCCGTGTTTCAGTGTTAGGAGCCAACAAAGACAAGGAAAAGGCATTTTTCTAGACATCGTGTAATTACATCCGTTCGGTCACTGCGCGCCGGTGATGACGCCACGTGCATTCGCTTTTAAGCAATTTTTCTCCTTATCAAGCCTTTGCTTTTGCTGATAATGGCATATTTGATATCGTGAGCCGAAACCTACAAGTATATAGTCTGATCTCGTATTTCCAAGGTGTCCTTTTAACCAAGCAGAGCCAGCAAATAAAGGAAACAAATACCCATGCGCGAGAAAACACATATCAGTGGCTTAGAGGCAGCTTGTCTCAAACGCGACTCAGTGAATATAGGTTCGATTTGAATGCTGTGGTCGAATTTTTTTTTTCACAGTATTATAACTTGCATACTCCCGTGCCATAAGAACGCTTGATACTGCCACCTTATAGTCACTAATTATGGGATGAGATTAAATTTTATTATCATATGACGTCATACCATGAACACTCATTTTTTGTCCCAACGACAAATCCTGCATTTGATTAGGCATTTGAACCTATTAAGTCTAGCCTCCCCTGTTGTCAGAGCAGCCTCTTTGATTGTTATATTCGTGAGCCAATCCCTACTGCTTCGTAAAACTTTCTGCGCATTTGGTCAAAATGTTTTTTTTTTTTTTTTAAACATTTCTCACTCTATCCTCACAGAAAAGGAAGAAAAAGACCGCGATCATACAACAAAGTCAAGAGAAAGCAAATGCGCAGAGTTCGTCACGGAACAAAGACAAGTTATGGATATGCACGTCGAAATGAATAAGGAATGGGCATGGACAACATAGGTAATGTTAAAGCAAGATAGGTGATGTTGACATTAACTAATGTTAGCAGATTGAAATCTAAGGGAAGTCAAGGGTAGCAGGGAGTATGAAAACAAAAGGTGCGCGGAGGAAGTGGGGAAGTTGCGGGAATTAGGTGTATTCAGCTATAAAAGGAACGGGATAATTGGAGAGATATTGGAGAGGCATTTTGCCCGAAGTGGGAGGTCAGCGGAAGAGGATGATACCGGCTATGGTCATTCGATGTGAGGCGAATAACAAAATTTGCTAGCACTGGTTGCATCTTCAGGATTTTTCTCCTTCCCGTTCCTTCTTTGAATTTGCTTTCTCTACGGCCATCTTGTGGCCAGAGGCTTCCGCATCGTTACTCCAGTATTTCCAGAGGTACACTAGCCACGAGTATCAGAGAACTGGAACCTCACACAATCGAAATGTTTTTCAAAGACAATTACCCTACTGCTAATACAGAAAAAAGTGAAGAGGAACTAAATTGGTTTCTTCGTAGAAAGTCGTTATAATGCATGGCTGCTAGTAGGTGTTTAGGTTGGCTAAGGTGTAAGGACAATGTCCCTGCCGACACGCTGACTCAACGTACCGTACTCGTAGTGAAGCTTAGGTAAATGATGCAGCTGGCCAGGACTCCCATAACGACGCCCAAAATGAGGCAGTGCAGTGGGCTGAAGCCTTCCTGTAGGACGTGCATGGAGCTAGAAGACATACGCCGCGACCGCCATGGTCGTGGCGCCATTTGTGGACGCGGCGAGGGCACGTCTTCAACAGCGGGTGACCTGCGTCAAGCACAAAGCTAGCATGCACCGTGGAACTCAATCGGGTCTTCTAGTGGTATGATATCGTCTCTACGCCAAACTACAGGGCTCACAGCCGTCACAACGTTCGAACGAACCTTCTGTTTAAGCAACTCGCTGTTGTTTATCTCTACCAGGGGGCAACTACGGAGTTCATGTTATCTCCAGAGTTTATATGTATTCTTCTTCTTGTTATTCTTCAGCGACAGCAGCGGAACTGGTTGCTGGGCATTGCGACGCTCTTTCAGGCACCGGGGAAATGTTCAAGGGTAGCATAGTGTACTTCTCGCTACAAATTTATGGTTTAAACTTGAGTATGATGCGATAGCCTAGGGTACCAGCTCATATATAAAACCGCGCTTTAACTAAGTCGTCTGAACATCCGTGCGTGGCATAGGGGTAATGGGAATTATGATGTCGTGGCAGGCTGATTCTACTGTGACCCTCCCACATGAAAGGAAAGCTGCATGCTAAGCGCGGGAAGACAGGACAACAGGAACACTGAAAACAAGACAGGACACAGTGTCTTCCCGCGCTTAGCATCCAGCAAAATCCATTCACCAACGAGCCTGCAAAAATGTTCTGGCAAGTGAAAGGAAAGGCCTGAGTTGGCGCTCTTTCAGGCACCGGCAAATTGCTGCCAAATGCTCAAGATTAGTGTAGCGTAGTTTTCGCTCCAAAAGTGTCCCTCTAAACTACAAAAATAAGCTTGTTGTCCTAACCAACACCAGTTAAACAGCACTATACTCCCCCCCCCCCCTACGTTTTTGTGTGAGCCATGATATGTATTTCATTACGCCAAATGCAAGAAATACTATGATGCCTAGTGGACAATACTGCAAGGCAACAACTAGACTGAGCACACCGGCGAGTGCTCTAGAATGTCATAATGTGCTACACTACACGCTTCCTCACATTTCCGATGGTTCATCATTCCTTCCTTATTTAATGTACACAGAATAAACGAATCTTACATTAAGCCTCTTGTAGAAGCGGCCATCGGGGCTCTCATTTCCTTCTGCTTCTTCTTCCTTGATATTTTCTAAAGCGTTCCTTCATCTTCTTCGCCCCTACCCGGCATCTTCGTTTTATTTTTTTTAGCATTGCACAATATATGGGACAATATTCTGCGTAAAACAATTACTAGGCACTTTTACGACTAAAGTGGTGAAAGGCGTAAGCCTGAGTGCCATATTCGGCTATGCATTTGTTGCGAACGTAAAGAAAAAAAAAAGAAGAGCAAAGAAAACTACTCCGGGGCGTGGCGCAGTGGTAAAGCGCTGGACTGGGCATCCAAGGGATCGAAGTTTGATTCCCCCGTTAGGGGACAAGGTTTATTAATTGATTTTTAAGTATCAGAGCCGCCACAAAAGCGTGACACTTTTGCTGACAACTATGAGCCATTAAAGGCTTTCGCCTTAATAAAAATGCGTATTGGCAAGTGCAATTTTTGCAGCAATATATTACCAACAAGAACGCTTTAAAAAGCATGTTTGACTTGATACTGCAACTCTAGCCACTTGTTGATAGACACGCGTCTGACGCAGACACGGTATAATTTGCAATTTGTTGAAGAACCAGGCAGCTGGCCAGGCTTCGCATTCCTCAGCAATAAAGCATCGACGCCCAGTGATACAAACCTCCATCCATGGGACATGGATAACCATCGTGGTGATCAAGCCTATCCATCAGAGAGGTTGCTTCAAAAAACTTGCATCGCTATTTTGGCCTCTGCAGGGTGCTTCGCCGAGTTAGTGCCGCCGATTACGAAATCCTACCTGAAGGGACTTTCTGCCCTTGGCATCATGATCCTCGGTCTGACTTTTGCATATTTCATATTATGTACTGCAACTGTCTCAAAATAGAGGTATCAATCATAATCATCAGCTGGTCTCTACCCATTGCAGGTTCAAGGCCTCTTCCATATTTCTCGAATTAACCAGGTCCTATCCTAGCTCATCCACCTGAACCCTCCTGACATCTTATCCTTATCCGCCAAACTAACTCTCTGACGTCCTCTGCTACGGTTCCTTTTCCTATAAATCAAATTTATTAGCCTTAGCGACAATCGGTTATCCTCTCTTCACACTACATGTCCAGCGCTCGCCCATTCCTTGATCGTGATTTCGACTGGAATGACACTAACTCGAGTTATTTCTGTGACACAGTCTACACGTTTCCTATTTAACTTTATAGATGCGGTTCTCAGTTCCATAGCTCTCTCAGGCGCCCTCAATTTAAGTATAAGCCTTTTCGTTAGCCTCCACCTTTCAGAACTATGGGCGCATATTACATGACGGGAAATAAAAGGAAACGCGAAATACTAATATAATGACTGGCATTTTTTATGTCAGCATGCTGGCAGAAACCTTAACACGCACGTTAAGCGCAGTGTTAATGCGTTCGTCTTTTCCTTGTCTTTTTTCTGCATTCTCTGTTGTTTCGTCATGTATTATTTCTTCTTGCTTTCCCTTACAAGGATGATTTTCCCCTTATACTGGAGAGGAGGGGGGTCGGAGAGGGATACTGCCTCATGCATTGGGCGAATTGTGCCATCGGCATCAGTAGCTGCCATCGGTATTTCTCTTTCGTTCAAAGACGAAGAGAAATACCGAAAGACGAAGAGAAATGCGCGTGTGCGGAGCCTGCCGACCTGCCTGTTGGTGCTCTCATATTTTCCCCTTAAGTAGTGAAAACACTTTTGCGTGTAGTTCAAATTAGGCACCGATTAATCAAACAACGGCATACACAGTTCTACTATGCCACCTAAATGTAGAGCATATATTATCAATGTTTCACATATCTCCTCAAACAGCAAGAGCTCAAAAAGCAAAGGCACGCAACATGCAACACTGCGCCAGAGTAAATAGAGATAGCTATTGCTATCTTAAAGAAAACAATCTTTATGAAGAGAGAAGATGGGAGCAGTGCGTTAGAGAATTGTTTAGTGCAATCCACAAAAGGTTGATCATCATCAGCCGGACAATACTCACTGCTACGCGAACGCCTCTCCCATATTCCTGCAATTATTCCGGTCGTGGGCTATCTGCATCCACTTGACCTCTGCGAACTTCTTAAACTCATCCACCCATCTCGTTTTCTGCCGCAAACTGCTGTACTTTCCTTGCCTTGGAATCGCATTGGTTGTTCTTAGCGATCATCGGTCATCCTCTATTTGCAGTACATGTCCTGCCCATGCCCATTTCTTCTTGATTTCTACTAGAATATCAGTAACTTCAGTTATTTATCTCACCTTCTCTGCACGTTTCCTATCTCTTAATGTTACCCGTACCATTTTTTGTTCCATGTTTCGTTGTCCTCAACTTACGTAGAACCCTCTTGTTTAGCCTCCGCGTTTCAGCCCCATAGGTGAGTACAGGTAAGATGCAACTGTTGTATACTTTCCTCTTGAGCGCTACCGGTAAGCTGGTTGTCATAATCGGCGAGTACTTGCTAAATGAAACACATTTCAATGTTATTCTCCTAGCTATTTCCTATTTATGGTCGAAATATCAGGTTAGTACCTGTCCACAGTTGATATCCTCTTATCACTTCCAGTGCTTCACTACCTAGTTTAAACCGCTATTATTTCCCGAAGCTGTTAATGATTACCTTGGTCTCCTGCATATTGATGTTTAGGGAATAATTTTCTGCTTTTTCTATCTATGCCATCAATCATTCTTTGCAGTTCATCCCTGATTTACTTAGCAAGGCAATCTCATCAGTCAATCGCAAATTACTAAGGTATTCTTCATCAACACTTGTCCTTACCTGCTTTCATTTCAAGGCTCTGATTACTTCCTCTATGAAAGATTTAAATAGCAATGCGAGATCGTGTCTCCTTTATTAACACCTTTGTGTGGGACTCTTATTACTGTCATTAGGCGGAGCTACGATTGCTGTGCAGCCGCCATAGATATATTTCAGTACTTTAACGTACCGCTCATCTACAGACTGCTTTCACAATGCCTGCATGGCTTCCGAGGTTTCGGCTGAATCAAATGCATTTTTCTAATGCTATCATGAGGGCAGGTTGCATTCTGAGGATTATGCTAGCATCTGGTTGGTAGTTTGGATATCCGAAATCCTCTTCGATACTTTCGTTGTTTGAACAGTAAGGTTGCCCTCATTCTATTAGCCATTACATTAGTGAATACCTCCTGTCTTAGAGACAGCAAGCACCCTTGTGCGCAAGCCGTAATGAGTGCGGTGCAACTGCTGCCGCCGCCGGCCATGAGCTGGCGTAGACACATTCTATCTCTGACAGAGAACATTAAGGCTAGAAAATTAGATATAGGATGAAAATGGCATAGATGCTTATTGATGCATAAGTATAGCATGGCAATGTCTGTGCGGTTTCTTGTCATCCCGAGCTTGTCCGCACGATTATGTTCGAACGAATGAGTTTATAAGAAATTGAATGATTGCATCAGAGAGAGCATCAAAAAATATCGCATGAAATAATTAAAGATGGCTTAGCTCTGCTATGCCTGGATATACATAGCGAAAAGCAGTGACTACCTCGGGATCAGAAGGAGTACTCTTCTCGTCTTCTGCTCCGTTCTTCAAAAGCTAAACTCTCCTTGGCTTCCATGTCGAGCGCATATATGTTCACCGGGGTTTTAAAATTCATTTACAGGAAGGGAAAGGCGCAGCATCTGTCACTCGCGGAAGGCAAGAAGCGTCGCCTTGCGGCGTTGGAGCGCACTATTTGGTACTTTCAAATTGCGTGCCAATCGCAGTGTCTGTCACGCGCTTTGTCACGGCCTTTTTGTGCCTTGGGGCTCAAACTGTCTCAGTTCAGTTCAGTCGTTCAGTCGTGTCCGACTCTTCGTGACCCTATTGACCATGTCACGCCACGCTTTCCGGTCTCTCACTATCTTCCTAACATCACATAACTTCATCTGCAGTGCCTCGAGGATGCCATCTAACCATCGCGTTCGCTGCCTACCCCTTCTCCGGCAACCCTCAACCTTTCCCAACATCAAATCTTTCTCCAGCGACTCCTCTCTTCTCATCAGATGACCAAAGTAGCTGAGCTTTAACTTTAGAATTTGACCCTCCAATGAGCAGTCAGGGTTTATGGTCGACAATATTGACTGATTTGATCTTCTGGCAGTCCAAGGAACTCTCAAGAGTCTTCGCCAGCACCACAATTCAAACGCGTCAATTCTTCGGCGGTCAGCCTTTTTCACAGTCCAACTCTCGCATCCATACATCACAACTGGAAAGACCATAGCACGAGTTATACGGATCTTGGTTGGCAGACTAATGTCTCTGCTCTTTACTAGGCGGTCAAGGCTAACCATTGCTCTCTTTCCCAGAAGCAGGCGTCTCCTAATTTCATGGCTGCAGTCTCCTTCCGAGGTAATCTTGGAGCCCAAGAAGAGAAAATCTGTCACTGCTTCCACTTCTTGTCCCTTGATGCTCCAGGACTTGATAGGGCAAGACGCCATGATCTTTGTCTTTTTAATGTTTAGTTTAAGCCCAAACTTCTCACTCTCTTCTTGTACGCGCATCAGAAGTCTCTTGAGTTCCGCTTCACTTTCTGCAATTAAAGTGGTATCATCCGCATATCTAAGGTTGTTGATACGTTTTCCAGCAATCTTCACTCCAGCTGAAGACTCGTCCAGACCGGCCTTCCTCATGATGCACTCTGCATATAGGTTAAATAGGCAGGGCGACAGTATGCAGCCTTGCCTCACTCCTTTCTCAATCGGAAACCAATCAGTAAGACCATGCCCAGTTCTGACTGTGGCCTCTTGCCCTTCATACAGGTTCCTGAGGAGACAGATGAGGTGAATTGGAACTCCCATCTCTTGGAGAGCTTGCCACAATCTGCTGTGATCTACGCAGTCAAACGCTTTCGCATAATCAATAAAGCAGAAGTAGATGGGTTTCTGGAACTCTCTTGCTTTTTCCATGATCCAGCGAAGGTTGGCAACTTGGTCTCTAGTTCCTCTGCCCTTGCGAAACCCAGCTTGCACGTCCGGAAGCTCCCGATCCACATA